>NC_132879.1:42909969-43654969 GCF_030463535.1 Salminus brasiliensis
GTTTAAGATCATCCTGCATTTTGCACTTCTTATGTATTACATAAATTACACACTGCAGCACTCTGAATCTGATACTGATTGCCCAAAGATGCCCACAGCATACAGCCAAAAACCAAAATGATTGGTTTGATAGGGCTGATTTACATATTGTGCTCTTCTAAGAGCTAGCAGGGTCCAGTTAGCATACAAATGACATCAACAGGTCCTCTTATCTTTCATTCATTGTTAAGCAGTGAATGTGGTAGTCCTTTAAATATGCGGGTAGCCTCACAGAATCTCACAGAGTCTTTCTATCCCTAGTTGAAAGCGACTGACAGTCTCTGTGAAGTGGTGAGATGGCAGTTGATAAGATACACACACACATCTATTATTCACACAAACTAAAGAACTGAGGGACTATTTCTGATCAAGGAAAACCACTAAGGGCCCCAGTGACAGGCCTTTTACATTAGGCCTGCTTGTAGTTTAAGAGCTCAGCCAATACACACTCTTCTGGGCTGATGGTTGTTGGTTGTTTAGGTACAGGGAGTGGATGCCAAGATCTTTCAATTCAATAATCTTTAGTGCAGAACAGAAATGTTTAGAATGCTCAGGGCCAGAAAAGCACACAATAAGGCATAAAATCGGTACTGCTATGCTACTGCCATAACAAGAGAAAGCTGAGTGGATTGATGTGGAACTCACTTTTAAAAACAATGACACTGAAGATGATGAATGACAAAGTCTGATATGCTAGTCTGTGGAGCAATTTCCATGTTGACAACTGGTTGCAACTAGACCTGAGATGATTAATGATGGCAATGGAAATTGCAGATGGATTGCATCGTATTGCTCTTATTATTCTTATTCGTTTTCCTTAATGACTGCAAACCTAGGGGTTCCTTCAAATATATTAGTGAAAGTAAAGCCTGTTTAAAAGAGGATAACAATATAGACTAAAATGACAGATATGTATGAGCTAACATAATATGGTAAGTTTTAGCTTTGAATTTTTTTTAACAAGATGCCATTTATAGGTTATTTAGAGTGTGATGTACTGAAACCTATAGCAATAGCAACTAAACCATGCCAAGAAAAAAGGCAGCTTACAGTTTCCTCTTTATTTTCTTGGAGACTTTACTGGTGTTACTCCATTACCCACCATACAAACAATATGGACAAAATATATATTAAATATATCTAACAGAATGATATTTTCCACATCAGCTCAGTGCTGTGAGATAGCAAACTATTACTGATAGAGTTTTGGAGGGGAAATAGGAATGTGTCTGATCCAATCCTGTAACAAATGACTTCCAGTATTCAACCCCTGTGAAAGTTTACAAAGGTGATAGATATTGCCCTAGCAAGAATATAATGTATAAAAAATAACATAAATGATGTGCTTGGATATTGCAATGAACACTGTTGGATTAACTAAGAGCAAATAAAAGCTGCATCATACCACCTAGGTCCCATCTAGACAAAGCTGCCTCCAAAACTAAAATGTATGGAAGTGTCATGTTGTGTGGTTGACTTTTCTTAGGTAGAGACTATGAGTCCTATTCAAATTGAAGATAGGATGAATGAATGGTGAGGAATAGAGTGATTAAAAGTATTAGAGTATTAAAAGACAACCAACTTGTCACCTTTCAGCAGAACAAATGATCCCAAGCACAAAGCCAAAGCAATACAATAGTGAAGATCACTTCTGAGCAATGAGTGAATCTGGGAATAAAAAAAGAGGTTCTTCCAAGAATATTTATGCAAGCAGCATTTTTCAGCCAATTGAAGATCTGCTGACATGTTTTAAATTTTGGCCTTGAAACTATACTTCACAAATATATTGGTTTACAATGAAATACAGGATGGAGCATTCAGTTCATTTGCTGCCCAGATGAAAATGATATGATGAATAGGATGACATTTGAAGAAGGTACCTTTACAAAGCACTGTACCTTAACATTATGTTACGTTGCATTTTACCTTAAAATAACAGCTTCAAGATCATTTTAATGCTCCACTGACAAAAAAAACCAGACAATAACGTCTCTGTCATTGCAACTCTGGCCTCGGCACGCTGGCTACTGCACTGTGGAATTGCAGTGAAGCGGGCAGGACAACAATGCTGAGTCATATTTGTGTAAAATCCTGTAGTATTACTGTACCACAACAGTCAACATGCTCCTTTCACTTCCAGTGCCAGTTCTATGTCTCTCAGCTTGTACAGGAATTCATGTTCTTTATGGGTGGCTCGCAGTGAGAATTGCACTTCCCAACTGTAGCGGGAGCCCAGGAGCAAGAAATGCTTGACTGTACTTTTAAGTAGATATATAATTGCAAAGCATAGCATGTTCAGTAGTTCTAAACTCCAGTTTTTGCCATTTCCCTGCTAGAATACACATGATTGAAGTAATTCGCTAATTAACAAGCCTTTCATTTGCTGAATAGAGCTGGGAAAAAACAAAAACTTGTGCACTAGATGGGAAAACACTATTGGAATGGTTGAAGCTGCTTATCCATATTTACCAAAAGAACACAGTGCAAGATTATCCATTTTCATGTTACACACATACAGCAGCTTTACAAATTTTAATTGCCTGAGCGCTGGCAATATCCACTTCATAACTCAGATTAAAGGGGGGGGGGGGGGGGGGGGTCCAGTACTCATGTAACCATAAACAGAACAAAATTCAACAAAAAAGAAAAGTATAGTGTGTTCAACAGAAATTCATATTCTCAAACTCTCTTTCCTGCAGAGTCTTTTACTCCTCACTGACCATTCAGCTTGTGGAGGTTGGCGGCGAGGCACACTGATGCCTAGCTGGGTCTGAGACGTGACAACGCAGGCGCAGACGAGAAGCAGCGGCAGGGAGGCACACGCGCAGCCATGCGGCTCTTTACTGGGCCTGTGGTGAGCTGCTCCAAGAGGAGCACTCCAAGCAGCCCCGGTGAGTCAATAATAGCTATCTGTCTACCTGTCACTGCTCTGATAGAGGAGCCATGCGGAGATAAGACTTCTTGGTTGATCTGGGGCTAGATATGCCCAACTGGCAGCAGTTCTCCATCTTGAAGACGGAGCATGTGAACCACGCCTAAATACATAAATTGTTGGAAAATAAGTAGGCCATGGGTTTATACAGAATTGATCTCATAATTGTTTTCGCTCTTATATCCTGTTTCGCTCAGTAACACTGAGATAAATAACTGATCAGCACAGTGATTTATCAGTCTACTCAGGCTTTAGCAGAGTTCAGTAACACTGAGATAAATAACTGATCAGCACAGTGATTTATCAGTCTACTCATGCTTTAGCAGAGCTCAGTAACACTGAGATAAATAACTGATCAGCACATTGATTTCTTAGTCTACTCATGCTTTAGTAGAGCTCAGTAACACTGGGATAAATATCTGATCAGCACATTGATTTCTTAGTCTACTCAGGCTTTAGTAGAGCTCAGTAACACTGGGATAAATATCTGATCAGCACATTGATTTCTTAGTCTACTCAGGCTTTAGTAGAGCTCAGTAACACTGGGATAAATATCTGATCAGCACATTGATTTCTTAGTCTACTCATGCTTTATTAGAGCTCAGTAACACTGAGATAAATAACTGATCAGCAGTGTGATTTATCAGTCTACTCAGGCTTTAGCAGAGCTCAGTAACACTGTGATAAATAACTGATCAGCACAGTGATTTATCAGTCTACTCAGGCTTTAGCAGAGCTCAGTAACACTGGGATAAATATCTGATCAGCACATTGATTTCTTAGTCTACTCATGCTTTATTAGAGCTCAGTAACACTGAGATAAATAACTGATCAGCACTGTGATTTATCAGTCTACTCAGGCTTTAGTAGAGCTCAGTAACACTGAGATAAATAACTGATCAGCAGTGTGATTTATCAGTCTACTCAGGCTTTAGTAGAGCTCAGTAACACTGAGATAAATAACTGATCAGCAGTGTGATTTATCAGTCTACTCAGGCTTTAGCAGAGCTCAGTAACACTGTGATAAATAACTGATCAGCACAGTGATTTATCAGTCTACTCAGGCTTTAGTAGAGCTCAGTAACACTGGGATAAATATCTGATCAGCACATTGATTTCTTAGTCTACTCATGCTTTATTAGAGCTCAGTAACACTGAGATAAATAACTGATCAGCACTGTGATTTATCAGTCTACTCAGGCTTTAGTAGAGCTCAGTAACACTGAGATAAATAACTGATCAGCAGTGTGATTTATCAGTCTACTCAGGCTTTAGCAGAGCTCAGTAACACAGATAAATAACTGATCAGCACAGTGATTTATCAGTCTACTCAGGCTTTAGTAGAGCTCAGTAACACAGAGATAAATAACTGATCAGCAGTGTGATTTATCAGTCTACTCAGGCTTTAGTAGAGCTCAGTAACACTGAGATAAATAACTGATCAGCACAGTGATTTATCAGTATACTCAGGCTTTAGCAGAGCTCAGTAACACTGAGATAAATAACTGATCAGCACAGTGATTTATCAGTATACTCAGGCTTTAGCAGAGCTCAGTAACACTGAGATAAATAACTGATCAGCACAGTGATTTATCAGTCTACTCAGGCTTTAGCAGAGCTCAGTAACACTGATAAATAACTGATCAGCACAGTGATTTATCAGTCTACTCAGGCTTTGGTAGAGCTCAGTAACACTGTGATAAATAACTGATCAGCACAGTGATTTATCAGTCTACTCAGGCTTTAGTAGAGCTCAGTAACACTGTGATAAATAGCGGATCAGCACTGTGATTTATCAGTCTACTCAGGCTTTAGTAGAGCTCAGTAACACTGAGATAAATAACTGATCAGCACAGTGATTTATCAGTCTACTCAGGCTTTAGCAGAGCTCAGTAACACTGTGATAAATAGCGGATCAGCACTGTGATTTATCAGTCTACTCAGGCTTTAGTAGAGCTCAGTAACACTGAGATAAATAACTGATCAGCACAGTGATTTATCAGTCTACTCAGGCTTTAGCAGAGCTCAGTAACACTGAGATAAATAACTGATCAGCACAGTGATTTATCAGTCTACTCAGGCTTTAGCAGAGCTCAGTAACACTGATAAATAACTGATCAGCACAGTGATTTATCAGTCTACTCAAGCTTTAGTAGAGCTCAGTAACACTGTGATAAATAGCGGATCAGCACAGTGATTTATCAGTCTACTCATGCTTTAGTAGAGCTCAGTAACACTGAGATAAATAACTGATCAGCACAGTGATTTATCAGTCTACTCAGGCTTTAGTAGAGCTCAGTAACACTGGGATAAATAACTGATCAGCACAGTGATTTATCAGTCTACTCAGGCTTTAGTAGAGCTCAGTAACACAGATAAATAACTGATCAGCACAGTGATTTATCAGTCTACTCATGCTTTAGTAGAGCTCAGTAACAGATAAATAACTGATCAGCACAGTGATTTATCAGTCTACTCATGCTTTAGTAGAGCTCAGTAACAGATAAATAACTGATCAGCACAGTGATTTATCAGTCTACTCATGCTTCAGTAGAGCTCAGTAACAGATAAATAACTGATCAGCGCAGTGATTTATCAGTCTACTCAGGCTTTAGTAGAGTTCAGTAACACTGAGATAAATAACTGATCAGCACAGTGATTTATCAGTCTACTCAGGCTTTAGTAGAGTTCAGTAACACTGAGATAAATAACTGATCAGCACAGTGATTTATCAGTCTACTCAGGCTTTAATAGAGCTCAGTAACACAGATAAATAACTGATCAGCACAGTATTTTGATTTAATAGGTACTTTCATTTCAGAGAGAAGCCATTTAATCTATCTAAATGTGTTTGGTATATGCTGTGCTAAAAACGTTCTGAATAATGGCTTTTAAAAATGTAACAGATTAAAGACAAAAGTACATTTCTGTATTTTTCCCCACTAATTTAATCTGATTTCACTAATTCTGGAGCAAGAACGCTGACTGCCAATTTTCGTACATGAGCTTACGCATGCTTTGGCTAGCGTCACATTGCGTGTGAAAAGGCAGGGTCATCCTCCCCACATAGAGAGTGAGGCATCTCTGATCTTCACAAAAAGGATCAACTTAACCAGTGAAGCTTTAGTGTAATATGTAACCAAATTTTAACCAAACTGTCAGCCTGAGACTTCAAGAAACCTTTCCTTTTAAAATGTTGGTCATTCATATTGTTAAATATGTATAATATTGAAATCTCTATTTATTAAGCAGTGGAATTCATGAAAACAGAGGGGTTTAGAAGGACGCTGCTTTAATAAGGCAATATTTGGCTTGCACTTCATTGCTTGCACTTAAACTCATTCTGTCCACCACACACACAAACAGAGCTGCAACTGTTGCTGTCGAGTGAGACACAATGGCATCTGTCAATGTGTATGTGCAAATGAATCCATGCTTTTGAGTCTCCAGTGTGTGTGTGTGTGTGCATGTTAGAAAGCTACAAGGTTATGCAGATCTACTGTCTCAATACTAAAATAGCCATTCATATTGTGGAGCTAGGAGGGAAGGGTGATAAGTGATGGCATGGTGCATGATAAAGCAGTACATGGCAAGTCTAGAAGCATCTTTTACTTGAATATTTCAAGATGCTGTCTTTATCTTTAATCACAACAGCTTTCATTTGAACTAAATCCTCAGCATGTGAACACATACACACACACTTAGCAATTCGTAAAGGGAACAGAAATTACCAGCTGACACAGAGACAGATGGAGCAAGATGGCCTGTGTTAATATGTGCCTGATTAAAAAGCTGAAGAGGCCCAGGCAGGGAGTCTATTGTGCGTTTCAGTTTTAATGGCCAGCAACACAAGTTCTACACACAGACAGCATGTCTGGTGAACATAAATATTACAAAAATCACCATATATTCAGCATTTAATGATTGGTAGCAGTGATGCGCTACAATCTCATTTGCAAAATGTCAAGTGGGCTGAAGCTTTCATTTATTTATTTGCAATATTGTATTTGTATTTCCAAATGAGTTTTTTATTATGAAGGAATAAATTGATGTTTTCCAAGCTAATCTCTATGCAATGCATCTGGTCTACTGCCAAAAATTCAGTTTATTTGTACAGACAACTCTCAGGTATGTTCTTTCCTATTCTTTCAAGTGTTTTGGGTAGGAATGTGAATTCTAACTCATTTTGATATTAGTGTATCTGTAAAAATTTGTGAATGCACATTTGGTTAACTGAGGGGTGGAAAAAAATGTAAAATTCACCAAAGCACAGAAGAATACAAGTTTTACTAGTTAAAAACAGCTGAGGGAAATCTGTCATTTCTGTGCTGGGTGGGTAACCGATAGAGACAGAAGGATTGATTGGCTACGTATCAGTATTGGCCTTCTTTCAGCCCAAATATGCAATCATCTGATATTTTGAGCCAATCCTGAGACCTGCTCAGATCATATGATCCAGATTTTGCAAGTTGCTGCAGTGTTGCGCAAGGTCACAGGATCCTGCAGTTTCTTATTCAACCTCCAAATAGCAATACGAACCTTACTCATGGCAGAGGAAACACCAGTCTCACCAGTCTTAAACTCACGTATTTGTGGAATGTGTAAAACTAGCGTTCCTTGTGTGGGGAACAGAGAACAGAGTACATCACTCAGCCAAGTACAGTGAGTATCAGAACACAGCAGACACAGCACAACACTGCTAACAACACTCTGATCTCCACAGTGCTGTTCTGCAAGGGGATTCTTCCAGCTGGTGCTCAGAGCTCTACAGAGCTGAACAGTGTTAAATATGACTGATTCCAAAAAGCAAAAGTACATTTTATCTTGACAGACAATGCACAGAACATTTCTGAAGCCCTTCCTGATAATGTATTACCAACTTTGCCTGGTGTGGAATGTCTCTTGGAGAAAGGAGTGTGGCCACCGTGTAGGCAGCTAGATACATAGACAACATAGGTGCAGGGCTCCAGTGACTCAAAACTCACCTTTATTCGGCACACCCTCCACTAACACCCAAAAAAACCTAAACTAACATGATAAAAGTAACTTTCCAGTATCTTACACTCTTAAAGTTTAGTCTTTTGATGGCTCAGGCCTCACCGTTGTGTCTCTCCAAGGGTGAGGGCAGAGCCGGCCCTTTTATACGCCACCTAGGACCTGTTGTACATAACGGACCCAGGTGCGCAGCATCAGGGTGGTGCATGTGGTAGCATGGGGGCAGGTCCACAGCTACTCACCTTCTCGCTGCCACAGTGGAAAGATTAATGTGACACCCAGCCCAGTCCTCATACAGTATCGCCGATCGCTATCGGCCTCAAAAACACTGATCGGTCCATCTCCGGTAACCAAGGCTGCCTCTCTAGGTGAGCTAATGCTCTTACAGAGCTAACTGATACAACACTGGATACCGATGAGGACGCACTGGGTATGTTATCCTCAGTGGATGGTTTGGGGACCTAGCTAACGTCAGCTGGAGTAGTTAATCTACTTCTCAACAAAGCTACACCACCTCTGCATTCTCTATCACACCCCCAACAGTCTGTTCTTGGCAACATACTCACATTTAGGCACTTTTGTTTCAGAGTATACACACTTAGTTGCAAATACAAGGTAAAAGCATCTTACAGTCCTGTTAAATAATAAAAGCGGAAAGTGGTGTTTCACTGACTTGCTGGCCTATATATCTTCTCCGTATTCTTGTGAGAAAAAAAACACAACAAATGCCCAAAGAATGTTTTTTAAATATTCAAACACGGGATGTATTTGAACAAGTACTTGAGCACCTGCACATCTCTAGTTTCTACGTACAGAGAAATCAGTGTCCATGCTAATTGACTGTATGGTACAGATGCAGCAGACAGAGGTTAGGTTGAACACTACAGGGGTATTCCGATGAGATTAGAATGATGGAGATCTGTGTGTTGACAGTAATATCCAATAACATTTAACCTGCAAACCTCAATAGGCTTTGTATTCCCATCCTAATGCATTACTGTACTAAGGAACTGTAATGGCTCTCAGCATACGACTGGATAACAGGATGCTCTGTAAGCTTACTCAGTACCGAGACACTCTCGTATCACACAACCTCCAGCTATTTGCAGGATCCACTGGTTTTAATCTTGAATTAATGTGGCTTTACGGGTGAGAGGAAGTAGGGAAGATGGCTTTAAACACAGCCCACTGGAGAGCAGCACTCATTTTGCTTCAGTAGTTTCACAGGGCCCGAAAGCCTTTGACAAAACATACTGATAAGCCGCCAAAAGGGTCTGCGCAGTTCAAAAACAACAAAGTTCTGCAACAAAGTCAGTGCTATTAAAAATTTAAAGGTGTACTCCAGTGTTTTTCACCCTAATCCCTACATTCCTTGAATCTGACGTTGAAAGCAGAAGAAAGGAGAAAAATAAACGCCGTCATTCAGTGCCTGGGCATACGTTGAACGCATATGGTTGCGGCCATCACAGCATCACATGGTGTGGAACTATGACATTACAGCGACGGATAAAGCAGTTTGTCCCTTTTATCCTTAATGCACCAAGCTGCTGTTGCTTATGCTATTCTGGTCTCCCCTTCAAGATGTTTCAGTTCACTCTCTATATCTCACCCTCACATATGCTCTCTCTCTCTCACACTCACACTCTCACATAAGATCAGCTTCTTATTAACGCCTGTGGTGGCTTTGTGAGGAATGCTATGCCCTGCAGACTGGGGGAGAAAATTGCTTAGAGTCATCCTGATATGTATTGACAATGAGGTTATCAATATTTCTATGGAGACGCTCAGAGACAATCAAAGCGGCCCGACTGCCAGAGAGATTGAGCTTCATCAGCAGCATAGATTTACCTTCAAGGTGCCACCGCCAACGTACAGCATTTAACGAAACACCCTTTTTATCTTAAAAGAAAAAGAGACATGAAAGAGAAAGAGAAAGAGAGAGAGAATCTGATTCACTCACAGCATTCCATCGGCTGAGGTTTTCACACTCAACCTGGAATCAAAATGTGCCTGTTTTACCTTGTGATTTCATGTCCCTTGTCGGATTAAACAGGATTCTAATTTATTTAACAGACAGAACTCTTGTTTAATCTCACTGCAGGTAAAAAAAAAAGGTTTTATACAGTATTGAAAATGGGTTCTTAGACAATATTGGAACCCTTTTTGATTTTTTACGTAGAGACATTTATAATTGGTTCTTAAAAAAACTATCCACAAGCTATTTTTCCTTGTATATGAAAAAAAGCATCCATGCATCCGTATGGTGTTTTGAGATTTCTAGAGATTTTGAGATTTTGAGAATTCTATGTAGGACCACTGACTTTACTAAACAACCCCTGAAGAACCCTTTAGTCATAGTCAGTGTAGTGACTTATTTGATTACATCACTGAGCACCTGTGGGTGGGAACATACAGTGCATGTACGCACTGTTCTTACATTACACACTATTATGCTTGTATTCATATGTTATATAAGTAACTATGTACTTCACTATATAGAGTATTTTGCTTTAGATCAAGCTCTGATGCTTTGCACTAGAATGGAATAATCATGTCATTGAATTTGACTCCACGGAGTTCAATGCTCTCTGCTTTTTTTATAATTAATATCTGTTCGTCCTGCCTTGTGGAAATGTTGACCACAAGACTAGATGCACATGCATACTTGGCATTTTCATATAGACAGCTTGAAGGATTTGTCATGCTACGCACTACAACGTTTGAGCGCACTGGACATTTTAGGTCATGGTGGAATGCAAATAATGTTTTTGAAGGACAACGCTTTTGAACATTTTAAACTGCTGCAGGCTCTGGTGGCCTTTTTTTTTAGCAGTTCTATTACATCAGATACACAAATTTAATTGCCCTGTGTGAACAAACAACTGGCCATAGTAGTATCTGATACACTATTTAAGTCAGGGCATGAAACAAAAACATATAGCAAGAAACACTGAAGCTACCCCCTCACCAAACAGAATCTAAAATATAAACTGCAGTCAGTCAGAGCAGTACTCTGTTCTCTGCTATTTAGGGCCAACATGCCCCCCCCCCCCCCCCCCCCACACACACACACACACACATACACTTTCAAGAAGGGGGCACAGTGAGCCAAGGGGCAGGAAGCGGCTCACATCAGTATTTGTTATTCATGAGTGCATTTTGAAGATTATAATCAGTCAAAGATGCTGCCGGGTGCTAAGAAAATTGCCAATGTGTCCTCTTTATAAAGCGGATGGGATGAGCAGAGGCAGTGTGTTCCTTAGAACTGAGAAAGATGCAGAAAAGCACACACACACACTGTCCTTGGTCACACTAAGCGGTAGCCCTGAGAAGAGGTCGTGACAAATAAGGAGGCGTCTACTTTGACTAGATACAGAGCGAGAACTGTGCAAAGCACTAAACGATGCTCAAATGAAAGGGTGTGCCCTTATTCCTAAGCCAGCTTTATTAACACTTCAGGCATCTAACTGAATCAATCTAAATCTTTTCCACGAATCCACACCTATGAAAGATTACACTGCATAATTAACATATGAATTATGAATTGAGTGTCATCTGCAGGCAGTACAGATGCTGCTGATGGTTCCATTTGCAGGAATATAGATTGTTAGTTATGGGGAATTGGATGGGTTTGTTAGTCACTGGTTTAGATGTGATTGATGAAGAATAACAGTTTTTCGGATATAAAACAGAACATTACTGTATTGTTAATTGCAGTTAAAATCTTATTGATACAGTTACCCTTTAGAGTTACTGGCATCTTTGATAAAGATGAGAATATGGGAATATTGGGATATGATGAACTGGCAATACAAGACGACTGACCAATCAGTAAAATGAAAAGACATCACAGTTGTTGGCCTCCCTGCATGTAGTACAGCATCCAGTCCTTTTTGAAAATGCCTTATCTTTCTTAGTATCAGCACATTTCCCCAACATGACAGAATCTTCCCCTATAATGCTGGATGAAGTGAAAGATCATTTCCCCCATACAAAACCTTTTCAGAATCTTCACTTCTGGATGTTGCTCTTCAATGTACTCCACAGCTTTTCAGTGGGATGTAGGTCAGACAAAAAAAAGCCTTAGTTTAAGCATACAGTCTTATGAAAAAGCTTGGCCACATTTGCAAATCGCACAATTTTTGGTAAATTAAGAAGTAGTAAGGTCAATGTTGTTACCATGCCCCCTTTCCAGGCCTGCTCTCACACCATGACACATCTCCTACCACACACTAGAGTGTAATTACAAACTATAATCAAACTATAAAAACCATGGACAAACACAAGTTCCCTGTGAGGTCTCCAGCGTGCATTCTGAGCATTATACTGTGGTTTGAACTGTCTCTGCTTTCTACTATTTTGCTAGTTTTTGCTGGTGCCTATTGACTTGATATGTGACTGGGTTCTTCCGACTATACAGCATTGTTGTGCTGCCCTCATTATAGTCTCTCTCTCTTTGCACATGGATCCTGTCCCCAACAAGTCTTTGCAGCTAATCAAGCATAAAACACAGTATTTTCAGCTAATCCTAATGCAGCTGCGTGACATTAAAACAATATCAAATCATCAATGTGGCCTGTACAAAATTAAGCATTTATAGCTTGTGGTTTCTACAGTGCACTGTTAAAATATAAGATCATTGAGTAACTTTTAGAGGTGGATGAACTTTTTAGGGAGCTTTAAAGTAACGTTCAAGGAAGCTTTTTCTTTGAAAAAAACTTTTCTTGAAGATTCTCAAGGCACCTTAAGAAGGCCTTCCACAATTTCAAATTGAAGAACCTCCAAATGTTCCTCAAGGATTTGATACATAAGTGTGGGGACTGTTCCTAAGATATCACAGTTTAGGGGAACTGTGGAAGTCGAGATGAAATTTGGAATACCAAGAAAACTGAGGATGGTGCACCGTTCTACTGTGCAGCATTTCTTGCCCAAACTACTTGATAAAACAGTCATAAGAGGGTTCTGATTTTAGCCAAAGGGGGTGTTACTTAGTCCTGACTCTGTGAGGCACCCCAAACATTTGCACACGCCTAACTACAGAGGCTGCTTAGTACTTAACAAAAACAACAAAATGTACCATTTGGCCTAGGACGCTGAAACTTTTGAGTTTGCTTTGGATTGTTGTCTTACTGAAAGATCCAAGTAAAATCATTCCTAACCAGATTCTCAAGACCTTTGGAAGAACAAAACAACTTTGTAATTAAAGCTTTATCATAGCACTTCACAGTGGGAGTTCAATCTAGTGGTTGTTGCCAAAAAGCTGTTTCTGGTCTGACTGTAGCACTCGGTTCCAGTCCGTGTTCCAGTGAGGTTTGTAATTTGATGACAGCAGCAGAGGCTTTCTTCTAACGAGTCTTTTAAAGAGTTTATTGGTGTGGAGGTGGTGTCTAATTATTTTGGAAAATGCAGCCAATTGTACAACTTTGCTCATTGAGAAAGTTTTGACTCTCAAACCTC
Organism: Salminus brasiliensis; assembly: GCF_030463535.1. Lineage (NCBI taxonomy): Eukaryota > Metazoa > Chordata > Actinopteri > Characiformes > Bryconidae > Salminus > Salminus brasiliensis. Next base: position 42,923,393 of record NC_132879.1, read on the forward strand.
CACCTCACTTCATATGTTAAAGAGCTTCCACCCTCAGCATAAATATCAGAAACCCTCTCAGCTCAATGCTAGTCAGGAGGTCAATAATGAGTGTGCAGAGGAGTGGGCAGGGTAGAAAGCTGCCAATCAGAGACATTTCTGCTTCATACATCTCCATAGCAAGCAGCGGGAGCCTTAACATTTGCAAGGTTGCTGCCCTCCGCTACTTTAAAGAGGGTTAGAGATGGGTTGGAGAGTTACAGATACAGTAGAACTGAAACACTAGGGGGTAAAATAGACAGATGGAATTATGATAATTATTATTATCATTATTATTATTATCATTATTATTATTTGAACAGCAAAGAAGTAACTGATCATATTTCATATTTAAAGCTATTTTATAGCCATTGCCTTTTTAAAAGAAAACAACCGATGAAATATTGTCTCATTATATTTATACATTCTCTGATCCCCATGTTGATGGCCTGCAGGTCATGTCATTTTTATACCTGAATAAAACAGAATGTCATGGATGGCCATTTGAAAGAGAAACAACACAACTGTAGTTCAGCGTAGTTCAAGGAAAAAGGCTGGAGGGAAAAAAGGAGGGAGGGAAGAAGATGAAAGCGGATGGATTTGACAGATGTATCCACAGATACATTATATGGACAAAATGATCAGGTTTAGTGAAGCGTTAGTGAAGTCAGGACGTTGGATGACCACTAGTTTTGTTTACTGTAAACAATGATGTCCCACTCTAACACCTGTTGTTATTAATAGTTACAAAATTACTTTTGATTTTTATTAAAACTGTCTACAACCACTTTCAGTGACAGCACAACTAACTGATTTTAGTACAGTTATGTGTATATTGTCACAGTCATTGAGAGCCCTGTTATTAAGTTGGTGTGTTCATATGTTATTAATGAGATTTGTTAAATCAGCAGCATGGATAATTGGTATTTTTTGCTCCTGGGCTCACCCTACAGTCAGGAAGTGTAATCCATGCTTTGAGTAATATTACAGCAGTTAGCAGCTGGCCAGGCCCAAGTTAGCAATGATGGAGACACCATTCTCCTCTTTAAAGGTCAGTGGAACATCACAATGTTTTTAAAGCTGTAATTTGAATGTAAAAATGATACATAATGTGACTTTAACTGTCATTTCAATCCATTTTGGTGGTTACTGCCATTAACCTCTCTCTGCCTACTTGTGAAATTGCACTGACTAGCATTCCATTCTCCTCTGCAGAACAAAGCTGTTTTACATAAAGGAACATTGCATCATCTGTAAGTTTAGCTAATATCCAGACAGCGAGATTTCTCCATTGCATCCAACACTTAGAGCTCACTTTCTAACAGATACTAGCCTAAAAGCTATATTTAATGGTAGTTATTTTGCAAAGCAGACTGTGTATTTTAAACTTAAAAAGGCCTGTACTACATCACTGGAGCAATCATATTTCAGTTTCTAATTTTAAAAATCTGGCTAAAAATGTTAAAAATCTGGCTAAAATAAAAATACAGTTTAACAGTTTTTATTCATTTATCTACATTAAATGCCAAAACTATGTCTGCTGAACTTGTTTTTTAGTATTTGTATATGTGACGTGTATCTTTGACTTGTCAAGGGCATTTATAACTTCAGTTCAGGTTTACAAAAAAGTAAAAAAAAAGTCATGAAAACTTTCAAGGACAAAAAAACGTATTACAGAAAAAGGCTAAAACAAAATACTACAAAAGTGCCATTTGTAGTAATACTTGATCATAATCATAAATGACAGATCTGATCATCATACATGGCTTTTTAATGTCTCTAGTGGTAAAGAAGTTGACTTCAGTATGAATTTTTAAACCTGCACACGAGGCATGGAAAAGTGTGTTGCATGTCTGACTATGCTGAGACAGTGGAAACTCGCAGGCTGAGACGATGGGCTGCTATGAAAGGAATGAATGATTGACGAAGATAACCAGTACTGTGTGTGGCTCGCCTTACGCCAGGATCAAACTAGAGGGCAAGGCTCAGATGTCACAAACACACACACACTCAGCCAGCTCACATTGCAGTGTAACAGGACTGTGGAATGCGAGCACGCAAGACCAGCGAGCCGACAGGTTACAAGTTTTCCAACGTGACAGCGGCGTATCAACTGACAGCTAATTATGGAATTTCATAACTCCATAATCTCCTGCTCAGCCCACATCTCCACTAATCTACAGCAAGCCTCAATAAACCCATTTCCCTGCGGACACACTTGCAGCATGTCACACGCACAGAAATTAGAGCTGCATGATTCGACAAATACATCAATACATATGAAGACATTTTCACTATACACAATACACAGTTAAGCCAATGAGTATTAGGACAGTGACAGTTTTTGTAATCTTTATAATATGTACACCTTTGGATTTCAAATGAAGCAATCGATATATGACTTTCAGCTTTAATCAATGAGAGTTTAATAAAATATTGAATTAGCCATTAAGGAATTACAGCCATTTTTTTTACATACTTCAATCATTTTGACAAACGGAAAATAGAATGCGCTAAAATAACTATACAGAGATTTTTTTAATGCTTAGGGCCAATTCATGTGTAGTCAATGACTGCCTGAAGTCTGGAACCCATGGACATCACCAAACGCTGAGCTTTCTCTTTTAAGATTATTTGTCTTTAGTTGCTGTGTGTTTGCTGGTCTTTCTGCCTGCTGTGAAAAGCATCAGGTCAGGGTCAGGTCAGGTGACTCCTTTTAAGAATATATTTGTTTATATTATATTTGTTAGAAGTGCTCATGTGTTTTTCATGCTTTTATGTTTTGGGTCATTCTCCATCTGTATTATAAAGCACCATCCTGTCAGTTTCCAGCATTTGATTGAATATGAATAGTATAGCTCTATACACACACATAATTCACCCTGCTACTTCTATCAGCAGTCACTTCAATAAACAGACTGATAGACCCTTCCTTTGCTTCTCAAGTTAATATTGATTTCATCTGGTCAAAGCACTTTTTTCCAAATGTGAGCAGACATTTTTTTTAAATGTCTAATCTGACCTTTCTGTTCTTGAGTGTCACCAGTGATTTACATCTGGAATTAAACCCTCTGTATGATTCGGCTACCTTGTTGAAAGTATTCTTTATAAAGTTTGTTTTTGACCCAGGAAAGCACGTTGTTTTCTTCCAGGGTCTTTTAGTGCATTTTTGATTTTTAACAATGTATCAGATACTTGAACTGGCCAATCACAAGTTTCTGCTATCCCTCTGATAGGTCTTGTTTTTTTTGTTGTTTTTTTGTGTGTGTGTGTGTGTGTGTGGGGGGGGGGTGTCCAGTCTGATAATGGCCTCCTTCACTTGCTTTGTCATTGTAGAATCAACACATTGTTTGTCATGAAATAAGGAAGTAACAGGCTACACCTGGACATGAAACTGTCTAATTACATTGGAGCTTTACTCTAAACTTTAATCACATCTTGAATGCTTAATATTAAATCCACTGCACAACAATCCAATTACAACAATTCTGTCCATAAATTTATGAACCCGACTGTACTGTGTATCACTACATTCTATTCAATGTAGAGAATGTTCCCCATGATGTCAGCACTTTCTCTGCAGAACAACCCTGCTGAAGGCATGTTGCTTCTGAGTTACATCAGAACTCCACATCCAGCACACACACAGGCACTATGCAACCCTATTTAAGTTTAATCAGCCTTTCTACTTTGTGAGTCATGCCTGTGTGAGAGACTCTGTCAGGCCTGATCTGAGAACAGCCCTGGAGAATTAAAGCTGCTTTAGAACTTGCAGCCTTCAGCTCTAGCCATCATTCCCCATGAAACACTACTTTATAAGTGTGTGTGTGTGTGTGTGTGTGTGTGTAGGAATGAAATGGCATAGTGCATCACCCAGCTCATACATATCTTCACAGTACTTACGTAATATATAAAAGAGGAAGACGTTTCAGTCTAGCATCATTTTAAATTGAAGACTCGACTTGCAGGTATGTAATGTTGGACCACCTGACAGCATTTTAGGCATTTAGGCATTTATTAATCAGCAGCATATGATCAAATGCTGAAGCTTTGATGTCTGATGCCAAGAGACTATTTGTCACAGGCCTATGGCCTCCATGTTCTTCATGTGGAATACTTTTATTCCCCATCCCTACAGCACAGACCACATTGCATAGGTGAAAAGCCCCCATCAAGCCTTTCTTCAGGCTTTCATTGGTTGATTTTGAGATGTTTAGAGGAATGTGAAGAGAATATCTTCTAGATATGGCAATGTCACTGTAAAAAATTGCGCATTGTAAAGGAACATACTGAATACATTCTTAACAATGGGTGTGATAGAAGCCAGGGGAAGTGATGGTTAACCCCTTAACTCTCCAAGGCTTATTACACACAAAGGTGCATTACTCAGGAACTAGAGTAATACTAGGAAGAGACTTCTGTACAAACTGGTGGGGCTATTTTCTGATAATAGAAGTTTCTAATAACATAAGCCCAGCGGCAGGCCATGGGCCTTTTTAGGGGTTAAATGACAAATATAGCAAATATCTAAATCAACCTTTCTGGGTTTTGTAATAAACAGTAGTAACTGTAGTAGTAGACTATTCATGGTCTGTCTTGCCCTACAGCATCACGCATGTATCTCTCCACACTGATTATATTTCAAGAATACATTTAGGCCCTAAATCGTATTACTACACTATCAGGCAGTAGGTTTCAGGCACCAGACTAACAATTTAGTCTAATAGCTTTTGGTGGTGTAGCTTTCAGAGGAATTAAACTCTTCAGACATCTGGTTCCTATCATCCTTACTGTGAATGATTCTCACTCAGTTTTTCTATAACTGAGCATTTTATATGAAATCATTCAGAAAGATTTCAGCTTTTTATTTAAGCAGATTTGGAATCCCCCTTTAATGGAACTCCTGGTCATGGCTAAACCCCACAGACATCATTCAGTTTCAGATTAAGGAGAAAAATGTATTTTATTATGTGTAATTGTAGAAAGTGCTTTATTCTCATTTGACACTACAGGACCCAGTAAGGCCGCTAGTCATTTATATCGTGTTCATCAATATATTTTTGCGTATACAGTCATGCCCGAAAGTATTCATACCCCTGGCAAAGTTTGACTTAAATTTACTTTTATTTAACCAGAAGTTATATTTTTGCCTTGAAACGAGACAGGCATCTCCCAGGAGATAACACGATGATGTACAAGAGGCATCATTGTGGGAAAAAGTATTTCTCAGCTTTTATACACATTTGAACAAAAAGTGGCATGTCCAAAATTATTCATACCCTTTGAAAACTGTCACAGTATATGGGAAAATCCAAAGTTCTATACCATTCCAAATAGTCCAAGCTGTTTTAAAGCATCCTAATTACCCTGATTCATTGGGAACAGCTGTTTTAATCAACTCAACAGGAGAAAAACAGCAGCTCTCTGCAGTTGGTTTGTGGACAGTCATGGCTAAGACAAAGGAGCTCACTAAGGACCTGCGGCTGTGCATTGTGGCCGCTCACAAGTCAGGAAAGGGCTATAAAGCCATATCAAAATGTTTTCAAGTTCCAGTGGCTACAGTGCAAAGTATTATTAAAAAATACAAGAAGTTCTGCACTGTGGAAAATCTCAGAAGATGTGGTCGGAAGCCAAAAGTGACACCTGTGCTGGCCAGGAGAATAGTGAGAGAGGTGAAGAAAAATCCAAGGATCACCACCAAGGCCATCCTGGTGAATCTGGACTCTGCTGGTGGCGACATCTCAAGGCAGACAGTTCAACGGACACTGCACACTGCTGGGTTCCACGGACGCAGGCCAAGGAGGACACCACTTCTCCAGAAAAGGCACACAAAAGCCCGCTTGACCTTTGCAAATGCTCATCTGGACAAAGAAGAAGACTTCTGGTGTTCTGTTTTATGGTCAGATAAAACAAAAATTTAATTGTTTGGCCACAATGATGTGTGCACCATTTGGCGTAAAAAAGGAGAAGCCTTCAACCCTAAGAACACCATCCCCACTGTCAAACATGATGGTGGGAACCTAATGTTTTGGGGGTGTTTTTCAGCCAATGGACCAGGGAACTTGATCGCAGTAAATGGCACCATGAAAAAAGAGCAATACATCAAGATTCTCAACAACAACATCAGGCAGTCTGCAGAGAAACTTGGCCTTGGGAACCGGTGGACATTTCAGCATGACAACGACCCAAAACACACAGCCAAAGTGGTGAAGAAATGGTTAGCAGACAAAAACATTAATGTTTTGCAGTGGCCCAGCCAGAGTCCTGACTTGAATCCAATTGAGAATCTGTGGAGGGAGCTAAAGATCAGGGTGATGGCAAGGAGACCCTCTAACCTCAAAGAGTTGGAGCTCATCACTAAAGATGAATGGGCAAAAATACCAGTGGAGACATGCAAAAAGCTGGTCAGCAATTACAGGAAGCGTTTGATTGCTGTAATAGCCAATAAAGGCTTTTCTATTAATTATTGAGAAGGGTATGAATAATTTTGGACATGCCACTGTTTGTTCAAATGTGTATAAAAGCTGAGAAATATTTTTTCCCACAATGATGCCTCTTGTACATCATCGTGTTATCTCCTGGGAGATGCCTGTGTCATTTCCAGGCAAAAATATAATTTCTGGTTAAATAAAAGTAAATTTAAGTCAAACTTTGACAGGGGTATGAATACTTTCGGGCATGACTGTATATGATGATATACATTTTTTTGAGCTTCCAATGGAAACCTTTTTTTTTATCTGGGCTAACATGAGTTCATTGTTTATTTTTCTAATTATATCTGAATTAAAACCATGCAAATCTGGTGAAACTTACAGAAGTATATATATATATATATATATATATATATATATATATATATATTCTCTGTAAATATGCTCTGGTTTCCTGCAGTTGCCTGCATCAGACTTAAAAAACAAATCTGACACTTGCCTAAGAAGCCAAAAATGAACCAACCCTTCCATACCAGATGCCAATGATCAAAACCAGATCTGTACCAGGAGCCCTTTGAACGTCTTGTACAGCTTGGCTTGACCCACCATCCTTCAAGACGTATGGAAGACAAGCATCTAGACTTTTCTCTGTCCTGGTACTGAGGCAGTGGAATGATCTGCCCCTGGGTGTCTGATCAGCCAAGTCACTCGCTGTCTTCAAATGCAGACTGAAGATCAATCTCTTTCAAGAGTACTTAAATCAGCACTAATCTTGCACTTATTAAAGGCTTGTGATTGCACTGGTGTCTGCCTTCGATTTTCTTTGACTTTCAGGTATACTGTAATGTATGTACTGCATCTGGCTGTTGAGTGCTGTATCTTGCCACTTCTGTATTTGGCAGTATTTAAGCTTAGAGGCATTTTTGGACTCTACACTTTGGACTCTACACTCAAGCACCTTTATTTTTTAAGAGATATTTTAAGGATAACAACCATCTGCTAAATGCCATAAATGTAAATGTAAAACAGAATTGCACAACAGAGAGAACACTTTTGCACATGATGTGCATCGCAACTGGTGACTGAAATCCCAGGCCACTGTTTTCTGGAAGACTAGAGATTCCAAACAAACTAGAAAGTCTGAACAAACTGAACTTTCAGTGGCAAACATCTGAAAATGTCATGCCACCACAAATTCCACATAAAATATATTTATTTGTTCATTGTCAGGAGAGAAAACACTGCACAGGTACACCAAATGTTCCCTCAAGGTATAAATGTGTGAGTTAAAAGTACACAACATTCACTCTCCTCGGGTAGAGGTGTCTGTCTGTAACTGTTCACGACTAACTTTTTAGGGGGCAAAAGAAACTGCAAAGAAATATACTACAAGGTTATGTTCCCCAACTGAAGGTACTGAAGACATAATCTTGAGAGTAAAAGTTTGGTACTTATTTTTCTAAGAGCTTATTGTGCCTTCCACGCAAAGCAGTTTTCGTCGCAAAGCAGCTTTACAGAAAAAAATGGGCCCAAGCCTCTTTCGAGGACAGCAAAGGTAGCAGTGTCACTGCTGGGCTGATAATGGTCTACCACCTATATAATACCTGCTCAGTGGTGGTTTTATGGAGGTCTCTTTCCACTGATGGGCAAGGTTGCTAGGGGGTGCTAGATTGTGCATCATGAGACGGGCTGCAGACAGGGAAATAAGCTTCAGGAAGATCCGAAGAGAGTGAGAGAGAGTCAGTTATTGTGTAATACGCAGTTGAAAACTCAGCCATGTGGTCCATGTTTGCATTTTCTTCCATTCACCTCTATGAATATGCCCTTCAGTTAGGCTCTAAAATAGAGCTGTGGGAATGCCAGGCGGCTAAAGGCTGTCCATCACCCAGCCACCGCACTGGCCTTGGCTGACTTTGGCCTCTCTCATTAATAATCTATGTCAGTTCTGGCTGGGCTTCCAAATGTCCGTTTTCACCACTGCAGGTCAGAGCGGCTGCACTGACAGCTCCAACCTTCCTCTGGGCTTTAACACACGCTCACACACTGTCTACTCCAGGTTTTAATCTAGCTAATGCTCTGCTCTGTTTGGCTGGTCTGACAGACATAAAATAGCAAGAACAGCATGTATGGTGGCGTAATGACTTGACAACATCATGTCCATTCGTGTCCTCTTGCCTGCCATTTGTCAATCAAACCTAGGGATGGATAAGGTTGGGTGTAAAAAGGTACCCAAGACAGCAATTCAATCATATCAACTTTGGAAGGCTACAACCCAGTGTAATCAATTACAACTGAATCGTTACAACCCTGCTCACAATGAATTACAAAAAAACCCCACCATGACGTAACTACTATACTTGTCTTTGTGTCTTGTGTCTCCATCTCAGTGCTGCTCTGCGTGTTTCATCTGCTGGTCATGCAGCTTCAGCCCTGCTTCGGTTGCCCATCTGTGTGCATATGCAGCTCATCTGAGGCAGACTGCAGCGGCCGTGGCCTGGTGACGCTCCCCGCCCTCTCCTCCCTCCCGTCGGCCACACGCACACTCCTCCTGCCCAACAACCGCCTCTCCTCGCTGCCCGCCGCAGCCTTCGCCAACCTCAGCTCCCTCGAGAGGCTGGACCTGTCCAACAACTACTTGGATAACCTGCCAGCCGGCCTGTTTGCTGAGCTGGCCAACCTGAGCGACCTCAGCTTAAGAAACAACAGCCTGACGGCACTTGACCGTGACCTCCTGCATGGCCTGGGGAGCCTGCGGAGGCTGGACGTGTCCCTAAACGGCCTGGCTACTGTGCCGCTGGGCCTGCTGGACCAGCAGCAGGGCTTGACATGGCTGTCCCTGGCTGGCAACAGGCTGCAGGCGCTGGAGAGGGCAGCTTTTGAGCCACTGGTAAACCTGCAGCACCTAGAGCTGGGCTCTAATCCGTGGGAGTGCGACTGCAACCTGCGAGACTTCAAGCACTGGATGGAGTGGTTAATCTACCGAGGTGAGAACAAGAGGTGCAACACAGTAATAAGGTGCATGGGTATACATCGATCTGCCAAAACATCAAACCACCTGCCTAATATTGTGTAGGTCCCCCTCATGCTACCAAATCAGCTCTGACCCATTGAGGCTGTCCCGGTAAAGTTGTAAGGTGGGTCACACTCTCCATGCCTCCATGGTTTGCATCTATGAGCTCTAGGCACCCATGATTCCACCGCAGGGTTCACCGGTTGTCCATTTTTGGAGAAGAACTGATCACTGCATACCAGTAACACCACAAAGGACCTGCCGTTTTGGAGATGTTCTGATACAGTCATAGCTGTCACTAATTCGGCTATCGTCTATTAGATTTTTACACTTGCCCAAATTTTATTTTTGTCAACTCACAGTTCACTCGTAATAAGAATTTTATTCTTTAAGAATTTTATGCTACGACTCATTGGTGTGTACTACTGTTCAACAATTTTGATATCATTACTCATATTAATTATTTTATTTTTTTATTCATTAATGATATATTAATGTAACCTAGACACTAAGACATATTTTAAATACTTTCTTAATATTTCAGAAAAACAATATTGATAAAAAGGAATATATATATATATATATATAGTAGTAATAAGAATTTGACTATCAGTGATTACGCAGTGGCATTTTGTGCATCACTGTAACTGTGTGTGTGTGTGTGTGTGTGTGTGTGTGTGTGTGTGTGTTTGTGTATGCATGTTATTTCTCTCCCCGCTGCTAAATGCACTCACATAATAATCTTGCCTTCAGGCCAGACAAATCTAAACGACAGCTAGAGAAATCAACTGTGAGGAAAAAAAGGATCTACATCACACACTGAAAAGCTGTTGAGTCACTGGGATTCAGCGCATGTTTATGTTTGTGTACGTGTCTGGCAGGCCACACTCTGGCAAAGGCACTACATGCATGTCAGATAAACATACATCTTCCATCTTCTACAAGACACACACATCGTCACAGTCAAATCAAAACCGATTAAGTGTTGTTAGTTGCTCCTTAGGGTGTGTGAATATTTCATCACAAATGGACCAACAAAAATGAGGTGTAAAATATCTGAGTAATTGTACTTAGTTACTATAAGTTATTTTAATGAACATTTGGAGTTTACTTACAGGTAATTGCAACTGTTCACTAGTACTTTATTTTGTAAAATAAAAGAGATGCTAGTCTTCTTCCTCCTACCAATGGTAGCATAGTGTGATAGGGGACGTTCTAGCTTGTGGGCGGGAATTGGGAAAGAACAATTATGCTAATTTATTTGTTCAAATTTAACCAAAGCACCTGCACCACATTTAGCGGGCTGAAGATTCTCCACAAAAAGGAGAAGTCAAATAGGTTATGGTGCTTTCCATCAATGATACTGTGTGCCATTGCTTCTTATATGCACTTATGTGCACTTTTTATTTTCTCTCAACTATATTGACATAATACTGACTTGTGTTAAAGGAATACTGCATTTTGTGTAATCTTACCTCTCTAATCTGATCTCTCCACTGTCTGTGGTAATTCAATTATACACTTCACTGTGGTGGAAAATGGTGTCTCACAACAGAAGCCATGCACAAAATACCACAGTCATTTGATGGTTGTGCATTAATCAACAAAAATCTGTATGAAAAAATGAAAAACTAGGATGTCTCTTTTTACTTTGGGTGTTGCAGTAGTTTTAGTGTTGATTTTAAAAGTACTCATAGCAAACAAGAAAACATGAATGCAATGTATAGAACTGCTTGTGCTCAATGTGACTAGACACAATCCCCTACCGGCACATGTACGCCTTTCTTCATTACTACTTCTAATTTAGGACAAAACAATCAGCAGTAAGCAATAAGCACAGCTGGGGAGACTATATTGATGAGGAAACAGCAGAAAGAGCAGGCAGAGGCAGTGGTGGTTCAATTGTGTATAGTGCCCTGGGCAAACCCCTTCTTCAGCCACCCCCCATTCAGACATTCTTTTATTTTTATTTAGATATTTGAAAAGACTGGTGACTGATTTTACTAACTGTATTTATACGAAGTTACGGCCTCTTACGTTAGGCTTCTAGTGAGACCTCAACTTACTCCAGAGAAGGCAGGAGCACACAACTCCCATACTTAAGTAAAAGTACAAATACTAAGAATGATTTACATTAAACTCATAAAATAATCAAAGTATACACACCCAAATGTACTTAATTGTAAAAACTAAAGTAAAAAGAGTTCTCTATAAGGGACTTATCATTTTTTTAAACAATTGCTTTAAGTTATAGTTGAACACAAACATAACACTGAGTGCTCTAATATCCTGATCATGATCAACACTAACACTAACAGCCTGTTATTGTCTTTTTACTTAGGACTTATTTATTTAACTAAAATCAAAATAAAATTTTATAAATCAAAGTCATTTTGTTGATGCCCTGGGCGGCTGCCTAGTGTGCCCATCTCTAATCCTGCCACTAAGCTGAGGTTTCTGTCGTCATGACTTGTTCAGTTTTCTACTGTAAAACATCCCACTGTGTGAAACACAGTGTGCCTCTACTGTCTATTTTGGTACCTTGTGAATGCTTTGCATAAATCTCTGAGCGAATGCAGGGTGTCCGAGGCAACACTTGGTGTAAAACAAGTGTACTACAGCCTTTAAGGTCAGCAGTGTTAAAACCTACTGAAGCGTTTCAATGTAACCGACTACGTTTTACATCTGAATGTTTTTACACTTTCGTAACCCCCAGTAATAGTAAACTGACCCAGGGGTTCATTTTATGAAAATAATGAAAAGTATTCTTCATGCCTTTTCTTACCTTATCCAATTTCTAATTGTTATAGCAGTGCATATAGCATAACAGCAATTCTGATTAATTAGTGAAGGTTATTGTTTACTGTGCTGTGGTATAATTTCATCTGCCTCCCCATCTCACAGGTGGCTACGTCGATGCCATGGAGTGCACCCTCCCCAAAGACCTGAGAGGGAGGGACATCCGGAGCGTTCCAGTGGAGATGTTTAACTACTGCCTGCAGCTGGAGGATGAGAATGGTGGTGCTTCTGGAGGGACAAAGGGTGGCTCTCCCCCGTGTTTACGGGCCACGGCGGCGCCAGCCTCCGAGAGCGCAGTGGTGCGGACGGAGACGGAGGCACCGGACTGCGTGAGGCAGCGCTACCGGCCTGTAAGTGTGCGGCGGGCCATCGGCACGGTGGTGATCGCTGGCGTAGTGTGTGGCATAGTGTGCATCATGATGGTGGCCGCGGCCGCCTACGGTTGCATCTATGCTTCGCTGATGGCTAAGTACCAGCGCGAGCTGAAGAAGAGGCAGCCACTGATGGGCGATGCTGAGGCGGAGGGCGACCCCGAGGAGAAACAGATCTCATCGGTGGCGTAGAGGAGGGAAAGAGGGTCAGGCCTCAGAGACTGGTTTGAATGTGCTGGAATGGAAACTCCACAAAGTGAGAAGGAGACAACAACTTTTTACTGAGGTTGACTAAGGCTCGTTTCTGTCCTACCTACGTTCCTCTCTGCTCTCCCAAAGACTACCTGCAGACATTCTCCTCATGCTAACACTCGGATGTAAAGGACCCTTGCTCTAACGCCTTTGCCCTCTGACCTTTGATCACAATGTGCCCCCTCGAAACGGAGGCCCAATCAGCACTTTAAAACTTCACCCCTTCATCTCTGCCCTGGTCTTAGAGGGAAGGATCTCAGAGAGGAGAAATGAACATCCGCCAGCGATCCCTCCTCTGTGCTGTACTCTTTTAGTGGCTAACATCAGCATCTGCGCTAGCAGCTGCATCAACCTTGCCCCTACCCTAAATATACCCCATCTTTAACCCATGGGGACTCTATTTTGGTGGTAACGACATAACATGTTATGAATATCCTCCATATTATTCAGAAAACTACATATATTCAAAACAATGTGAGGTGACCCCCACTTTTCCTGGTCAATCTCTGTGTGCTTCTGCTTCCATACCCAGTATTGAATAATTGTGTTTAACACACCATTCTGTTCCATTCATTTGGTTTCACTCTTACTGTAAGCTGCTCTCCCAGGCACATATATAGGACACGACATCTGTTTCCGTTGAATCCGGGCAGGTAGAGCAGATTTTGTTGAATAATATTTAAAGTTTTAGTCAAGTCCTGGTGTTTAGAGTAAAAGTATGTTAGGAATTCGCAAAAGCGGCCCAGGTGAGCTCTAACCCTAAGCTTCGAGAACTTGGGGCTAAAGCTGTTTGTGAGACCACTTCAGAGTCATTTTCTGAAGAGGACAAAAAATAACCAGTCCTTAAGGAACACCACAGGTGGTTGCGGTTTCATTCTACAAATACAGGCAGAGCAGAAAGGTGTTGACTTGATTAAAGATTAAAGCTTTCCATACATTATATCCCAAATTGTTTGTTTAGTCTGTTCAATATCTGGAAAACCACTCGCAACAAGGACAGAATGGGATGAGCCTGACATCTTGTTTTCCATATGAATGTGGAATATATTGCAAGTGTTAAAGTTGTCAATATATTTCCAACCTAAGTAGAATATATTATTATTATACATGTATGAAGAGCAAAGGTTGGATGTAGAGTGCTGTGTGCAGAATTTTGTACCGTTGGACCAATTAATAGAACCGTATTTAGCCTGAGAGTAAGGTTTCTGATCATGTTTTTTTTTTAGATTATAGGTCCAAGTCTTCTTAAAAATCTCTTCCGAATATCAGTATCTAAACTATCTAAACACTTCAGAAACCTACAACACTACAGTATTTCCTAAAGGGAAATCTAGCTTCGGCAGTGTGCTGAGATTAGACAAAGATCTTAGACAAAGATTCTTCTAGAACAGATTATTCCTGTCATACACTCACAGCTCTGTGGTCTAAGCTTCCATATATTAGCGTCCATCTGATTGAAAAGAGACAGACAGAGTCAGGTGAGAGAGAGAGGGACGGGGGGGGGGGGTCAAGATGGGGGCGGTGTTCTTCCTTATGTTCGTAATCTCGCTCTCCTTCTCAACTCTGTTGTTCATTGCTGATATTGTCTAACGTGGGTCCAGAAGAGTTAATGCTGGTTCACACTTACAAGTGACTAAAGTCAAGCTGTTTCCTTGTTTAGCATTGTTTGATGCTAAATGCCCCTAATATCCCCTAATATATCTATGAAATACAAACATACTGGACAACTGATAAGCATATAATTAGAAATAGCCAGAAATCATCAGTTGACACTCTAAAAACAGTCTGTGGTGGAACAGGGGAAAACATACTAACAAGCCTAAATATGGCAGCGATAGGTCACTGAAACTGGCCATCCACACGTTTCCAAATATTTTTTCACTATTTTCTTTGCCCTTGCTTTTTGACCTCCTGTCCACACAAAAAGAGTCTTTTTATCTTTTTGGAAATGATCTTCGGAGCTTTCTGAAAAATGTTCAGTGTTTTTGTTTTGATTGGTAAAACCTTCCTTTCAGAACATGCATATATCACAGTGTTAACTTGTGCATGGCTGTTTCATTTATTGAGCATGCAGAACTCTAAAATATGGCTCCTGCTTTTCTGCAAAGGTCTTCCTGGTATCCTCTCTTGCTGTAGAGATATGTGCAGACAAAGTAACCAAAACAAACCAAATATAAAATGCTTTTTGTGCATTATTTGAGGAAAATGTTAGAAACTATTCATTTGACTATTTTGAAAATTTTACCAGTGATTTCACGTTTTCTCTAACACAGCTTTTAGTTTCAGCTTTATAAATTAAAAATTCAAATTCAAATTTAAATGAAAATGTTTAAAATTATAAATATGTATGAGATTGGGAATAAGGAAGGCCCACTTCATTTTCTTTAGCTTTGCACAATCTCACGTTTTTGTTGAGGCATTGCTATTATTATTATTACTGTTATTATTATTGTTATAATTATTAAATATTATTGCTTCCTACATGCTCATGTAAGAATTTTTCCAGGTAGATTTTGTGCCTTTATGTAAAACGCTGCTGTATATTTGTTTGAAATTGGACAATCCTCCCCCCCCCCCCCCAAAATAAAAAAAAATATCTGAATACGTGTGGATGAGGCCTGAAATGATAAGCAACTAAAATAAATGGCAGAAAATTGAATATGAATGTAGGTAGGAATCACATTTTGTACAGTGCAGTAGGACAAATCACTGACTTGTTTATTTGCTATTTTGGATGGTAATATTGGTGCAGGTCAAGGGATAATGTCAGTCAACATTAATATTTATTGATTGGTCCGAAGCAACTTCCAACTAGCTAACCTGCCTGCATGGCACATCTTGATTCTATGCTTGATTCTACACCGAATTTTGGCTGCTTTTGTCACTTGTATGTGGACACATGAGGCAATGCCTAAAACTTTCGCTAGGAATGCGTACCCCAAACAAACTACATAAACAAACATATTATGCAACAATGGGATGGTGTGCAATAATGCAATCTGGAGGAAAAATGTGCAATACTGGAAAAAACAGCGCCGTACCAAGTTGTGAAAAGATAATGTGATATAGAGGTGACTATTTGGAAATGTTGATCCATAGCTACCACAAGAGCTATTGTTGTATGTGTTTAAATTATAAATCATGCAGGTAATGTTATTGATGTGCAAAATGCTACATGATTTGTTTGTTCTCGATAGCAACACTAGAAAGTCTGGCTTATCTGTGTGAAATTTTGACTCATATCTGAGCATACAGTGCCTCCCAAAAGTATATGGATGGTGCAATGTTTTGTTTTTTGCTGCATAGACAAGCATTTATGACTAAAGATAAAAACACAGGGTAGGGGTGGGCGATATAGCAAAAATACTTTATCACGATACACAATATGTATCACAGTGTTTTAACACATACAATTCACCAGCAATTAAAAAAAATATATAAAAAAATAGTATTTTTTTTGTAGAATTTGCTGCACTACATCCACTCATGCTCACAAAAGCATATTTTTCTAATAACAATAATCCTTAATGATGATAAAATGCAGTCAGATTGCCTACCCCTATAATAAGGCAAACCAAATCCCCAAAAAACACACACCTGGTTTCAGCTGTAGTTGGTAATTTGGACAAATGAATCTAAAATGGTAGCAGAATTGGTAAAAAATAAGATTCTCAAACCAAGTGCAAAGTATACAAGCTCATTTGTGGTACATGGTTCATGTATACCCATTGATTAAGCATGGTAAATGCAGCTTTGAGATTGAATGTGGTATGCACTGTGATTGCCCTACTACTAGAGATCTGCTTTCCTATAGACCTTAACTTTAACCCTGTGAAAGCAACTTAACTCTCTGCCGAAATGAAAGATTGACTCAATGCAGTAACTGATAACTTGCAAGGAGCGCATTTGTCCTGGCACTAAATACCAAGTCTAGAGATCCACAAGGGCATCAGATACCATTTTCAAAACTGTCCTCAGAAATTCCCATTAAGCTGATCGTTCAGAGAGTCTATCCCTCAAATAAGTCCCTGCATTAAGTAGCATTATCTACTACTCTGCTAGCTTGCTGAGCTTTCGGATATAAAATGCAATAGTGCTTGACTCGACAGAGCGAAATCTATGCTGACTAACGTTACAATCCAGTGGCTGGCTATGTTTCCAGAGCAATTTTGCCCTCTAGTCATGTCTGTAAACAGGAAACCCATCTATAGAATGGCCACTGGAAGCCCGGCCCTACTCTTATGCTACATTTTTTTATTTTAAATGAATCTGTCATCAATCATTTAGTCAATGACTGATCAAAGACATTATCACAAAATCGAAAGCACGAAAGCACATATCTAAATATCCCCCCACAAGGTGATATTCGTACCTACCCGTTTGATTTGATTTCATCTTTAACTATAATTGCTTGAATGCAGAAAAAAGAGGTTCTGGCCCCAAACCCCAGTACACTGAGAGGGCACTGTATGTAGGAGACACATGCAGCATATACTTGTGCTCAAAAAGTAGATATTTGAATGTGTGTGCATCCAAAACTGTGTCATTTTAAATGCAAAAAAGAATGGAAATGTGTTTTGCCCTAGATGTTTTTTTGTACACAGGCAGACATAGAAACAGAGCTACGAGATGAATTCTGCTATTAGACTTACCCTAGTCTTACACAATAAGAAGCCAATGAAGACAAAGGCAATGCTGTT
Organism: Salminus brasiliensis; assembly: GCF_030463535.1. Classification (NCBI taxonomy): domain Eukaryota; kingdom Metazoa; phylum Chordata; class Actinopteri; order Characiformes; family Bryconidae; genus Salminus; species Salminus brasiliensis. The sequence goes on from NC_132879.1 coordinate 42,940,974, forward strand.
ATTTAGAACGAACCCTGACACTGAGCAACAATAACAACTAAAAGCACTTTGCCATTATCAAGAAAAATATCTATCTTGGCACAAGTTTGAAACAATAACACAAGCGCTGTTAACCTCGGCACTACACTTAAATCCTTTCTCGGAAGTGAATATTTTGTTAATCGTTGGCCACGATTCATTAAAGTTGTACTGCAGATGGGTCAGATCTGAAGCGCAAGATGTGAAGAGCAACTAGATTGTCGTTGTTCACTGTCTGCATGCCTCCGTGCCCCGACTGCACATGTGAATTCAGGGCTAGATCACACGTTCCGTCACCCATTCCCTCAAAACACAAGAGGTACCAGCTCCTCTGTGACGTCTGAAGTTGCCCCTTGGAGTGGGCCTAATGCACCTCCTTAACCTTTATTTGAGCTATGATTTTGTTTCTCTCTGTCTCTCTCTCTCTCTCTCTCTCTCTCTCTCTCTCTCTCTCTATTTATCTTTATTGTATGTCACTGTTTTTCTTGACTTATTTTTTCCCCCTAGGATTGTTACTATCAAAGTGTACGGGATGATACAAAATGAAATGCTTCTTTATTTTTTCGCTCAAAATACGTCGTTTTAAATACTATTTGTGGGCTGTGAATACTTCTATGTTGAAAAATGAATAAATAATGTATTTCCATAAGTTACAGGTGGAGGATGAGTAAAGGCCTGAGTGCACACATGCACACGCAACACATTTCACACACAGACATACAGACATGTACTACAGTACGTACAGAGAAGGTTCCTGAATGGTGCATTCACCTAATGCATGGGTCCAAAGTTCAGGAGATCACTGTTTCAAACCCTTAAGGAGTCCTATAGAGCACAATCGGCCTCTCTATTCTGCCCACTCAGACCACAAGCCACAAAAATATGCTTGTCATACGTGCAGAAACTGGTCAAGATTCCTTCCTCACTCCAGTGTCCTTAAAGGTGCCACAGAATGGAAAACTGAATTCATCTTGGCATAGCTGAATAACGAGAGTTCAGTACATGGAAGTGACACACCGTGAACCTCAAACACTGTCTCCTCATTCAAATGCAAATCCCGCATAAAATGGGTAAAACGGGCCAACAGTCCTGTCACAGTCTTGACTCATTCATATTTATGCGCTCATAATTTACATATGCCGGCTCACGTTTTAGGCCTAGGCAATACTAACATAACGTACACAGCCAAAACTTCAACAGTTCTGCTGAAGCTATGAAGAATAAAACTATGACAACAGCAAAGACAGTAATGGCAGACTGTCATGAAATTCACATAATATGTACTGTTGGAGGCGCTATACAGCCTGAACCCTACCTGAACCAGGCCTCATTATCGCAAACCCTAGCTGACCAATTTCACCATCACTTCCCCTCTCCGACAGCTGCTCTACTAAACACAAACTGGACTGCTTCAGATTATAGTCAACCACACAACGGGAACTTTTTGGAACTGACTTAAATCATTCCAGATTCCCAGCCAGGCTAATGACACACCATGCCGGCAGGATATAGAGGCATTATATATTATATGGTAAGACTTGCAGTGATGCCTTTCGTGTTTACACCAAAAATGAATGGTAATTAAATGGAAATGGTCATTTTAATGTAATTATTTAAAAGATAATTAGAAAACATTTAAATTATGTATTTTATAAATTTATGTTGACATGTTGTTTCAGTGTAAACTGTTGTCGTGTCACACTCTACACCAACCAGTAGTTTTTTAACCTTATTTCCTCACTAAAATGACAAACCATGGATCTTTTCACCCACGACTACATTTTAAAACTAGATATTTTTATGGAAAAACATGGCAACCCTGCAAAGGAAAGAACCAGTGAGTGACAGGTGCACATACAGGAAACCTGGCTGAGAACAGTTTAGCATTTTTAATTACAAACATGAGTAAATCTGTCCCAATGTTCAGCCCTGCATCTCCGGTTTAGATTAACTCTGGTTTTATTAGTCGCCTCGCTAAAAATGACACATGAGCAGAGTTTTATTAGCTGGAGTTAAACACTCTTAAACTAGACAGAGTGGAAACTCTTGTAATTGTGTTTGGTTGAATTATGGGTGTATTTAGGAAAGAGAAGTGGAATTTCAGCCATTGATTACAACACAACCAGAAGTCATTTAAAACATTAATGAACACAGAAGTGATCATGACCTATTAGAGCAGAGCTCTTCAAATTATTCATGACTCTACCACATAGAAGGAGAACAGCTTTTCATGCAAGTTTTTTGTTTGTCCAGGAATAAATAATATGGCTGTAAAAATGGCATGTAAAACAGCATCTGGGCATGTTGCGTCCCTACCAAGTCACATACTACCTTTTACAAGTCAAAATACTCAATTAAGGCATTTTATGGTCATTTCAAGATCCTTAAGGCTTAAACTGTAACATTATCTAGGAAAAACCCAACTAGCTGCAGCAATTAGTCAGAATTGCAGCACCCATAGGTTAATAAAAATCTATGTTTAATGATTGTGTCTGAAAATGTTTGGAAGAGAAGGCAAGGATCCAGCATCAGTGCATTATGCCATTTACTCACGTAGTTGAGAAGCATAATAGCTCAAATCAGATTGATTTGTTCTGTTGTTATGACAATAGAGAACTTTTCCAATTTGCATAATGCAATCCAATTCGCTACAGTCTGCAGTTACCTCCTAAAGAGGTAGAGAAATCCTCCCAAAGCCAATGTTAAGTTATGCTAGGCTAAGTACCTCTGTTATCATTATACTTACACTGTACAACATCATTTTCTCTGTGCTTGGCCTAACTTCGAAAGCTGGGGTAAGAGAACGGGATCACCCATGCTACAGTGCCCCTGGAGCAGAGACTGTTAGCAGAGGTGGATACTGAACCCACAACCTTGTGATTGATAACCCAGCACTGCCTCTAATGTTGCAATGCTGTCGGATAATAAAATCCATAATAATAAGAATGTATATAATAAAAAACCTATATAATAAAATGAAATAACACTCATTGTTGACATGCAGTTAGTACAGTTGAGGACACATGAGTTCATATATTAGAAAGAATCTCCTACCTCCAGCCACAGCTGTTTTCTGGCCAACCGTCACTGTGACAGTGGTGACGGCAATCAAGATTCTGCCATCTGCCACACAGAAAGACACACACACACAAATCAGCATACACACACACTTACTCAGTTATACACAAAATCACATTAGTGATGCATTCAAACCCTTTGCCATGCAATAAATGGCTCTCCATAACAGCATGTCCAGAAAACCATGCAGGTCAGGTCCATGCAGTGCAACCAGGCTTAAAGAGGAATTCTGTAGAATTTTATCAGTGCTTTATTATCAGGTCCTGCTCTGTTCATTGTGTCTATCTGTTTCTTGTTAATGGCCAGATTTACTAAACATGTGTGGTGGTGCTAATTCATTTCGTGCACGTAAACACACTCACCACTGTGAAATGCTCTCGCCATAGAGCTGCAAGTTTTACCACTCCTGACTTCATTGACATGTATTTTAGAGCAGGGCACTAGGAGAAATAAAGGTTTTAACCTTATTCCATCTTTCCCCCTACAAACACATTTGTGGAAATACCTGGCAACCCTGAAAGGAAAGAACCAGCAAGTGACCAGTGCACATGCAGTTTCACTGATTGGCAGGGTTTATTGCATGGCTTTTTCATTTTTTGGGGTAAGGGGATGACAGTGTAGTATATGCAGTATGTAGTATATGTATAGTAAGTTCATTAAAAGAGAGCATCCAGACGAGCTGGGGCATAAAGAGGAGTGGCCAGGGTGGAACAGAGCCGATAAGAGATTTTGCTTAGATTTTCCACCCTTTCGGAATGTCACTGGTAAATCCCTGCTTTTAAAAAATGCAAAAAGGAGCATGTACGTAAGAATGTTCATAGATAAAGTTATTAAGTGTTAACTCTCCTTTTAACAAAACCCTAATGACTTCAGGAAAGGTACATAATCAATATTCTATTAAATGTCCACAGAAAACAATATCAGTGCATGACATAAACTGGATGAGGTTCAGTAATACAGTCTTGTAATGCAGGAGACATTTTTTGGTGGAATTCCTCTTTAAAATGACATTTATAATGTACAATACTCAGTGATGACCATGCAGAGAGACAGAAAGAAAGAAAGAGAGAGTGTGTCTGCAAAGGTGAAAAAATGAAAGTGAGAGTAAAGCAAAGAAAAGAGAAAAAGATAGATAGATAGAGAGAAAAGGCATGCATTAAAGGCAGTTTGGTTAAATACCATCTTCACACTCCGAATTATGATCCCGTGGCCCAAAGGAGGTACTATAGTCCACTTCATAGTCCCTGAAAACATCTAAGGAAAGTGGACCCCTTTCAGTGCTCTCATGGTTAAGGGATAACATAACTGACCCATGCACTCCGCTTGTGAGACAAAGCAAGCTGAAGGGTTGGGGTTCAGGCCTGAAAATAGGTAAGACTTGGTTCTGACTATATTTGTCCACCTACAATAAATAGGTGTGATTATTCTACATGTTTAAATACAGAAATATTAAATGTTTGGTAAATTGGAAATGTGTAGTTTATAGACTATTCCGTTTATCACCCTTATGACTTTACATTTAATGATATTAATAAATGCCTAAAGAACATCTGAGAGTGGTCATTAAGCTCACAGTACACACTAAAATATATTTTCTGTGGTCTGTGTGATGCCGTACTACAGAGGTTATTTCCTCAGGCTCTGTATGCCTCAGGACAACGATATATTCAGGACCATATCAGAAGATGCTATGTATTAGATCATTTGTCATATCAAGTACTTTTGAAACAGACATAAATTGTGACCTCAGAGTTACAGTACACAGTGAATGGTCCTGACTTACTCTATCAATGCTATTAAGACTGTCTTTTCAGTGAGGGGAAGGAGGTCAAGAGATCACAAGGGAAGCCCAGACAACGCTTTAAATCAACCCAAAACCTGACATGAAAACTTATGAGCAGTCAAAAAAGGAAGACGGTAAAAAAGTTGAAGTTCAGAAATCAAACCCCTGAAGAACGCACCGGCACTGTTACCTGGAGGAACCCCTACTCATTTTAACATGAATTCTGATAACAATTCAGGTGCACGTTGAGATGAAAACACTGGGGTAACTGCTGTATAATTATTTAGTCCAACTAAAAAAATCAGCTCATGTCACAAATGAGCCAATCGAAAAACATTGGCTTCACCAGTGCTTAGACCCTGATGATTGCCAATTGTGATGTAATCTGAAAACAGATGCTCAACTGATTACGGCAGCCCACTGAAATCAAGGTTTGTGACATAATCTAAGCTTCTGCTATGCTGTTTTTGGAAAAATGGCCACCAAAGCAACGCCGGCGGGCAACCAATGCACCTAAATACAAACGATGCATACCCGTTACACAGACACCAGTGATGGCCAGCACCCTGGAGAGAGCAAGGCTTATGTGCTCTTTCAGGGCCTTGGCTGCCGATGGCTAGCAGCATGACCAGGATTCGAACCAGTGACCCTCTAATCATGGTGACAGCATTTTAGTCTGCTGGACTACATTATATCATTATGTTACATTATATTATTTTACATCATTATATATATATATATATATATATATATATATATATAGAGAGAGAGAGAGAGAGAGAGCTTGGGCACCCTTGGTATGCAACTGTTGTTGTTAAAATTAAAAGCAGTAAACACAACCTTTTGTGGCACTTGCAAAAAGATCATCCATAACACTAAAACCTGTGACCTTGTCACAAAGTCAACATGTTAAGAAAGCTACAGAACATTTAGAAAAGTCAGATAAATTTTGAAAACATGAAGCAAAAGAAACTGCATTTCATGAAAAGAAGACCTTGCCAACTGTGAATCATGAGGGTGGACCTATTGGGGTTGTGCTGCTTCCAGGGTTACTATCAAAACTGCTCAGGTGAAGGGATGAATAAATTCCATAAAATACTAGAATTCCTTGGTTGAAGGCTGAAGCTAAAAAGAGGCTGGCTTCTACAACAGGATACGATCCAAAATATACCTCAAAAACCACCATGAAGAACTATCTGACAGAACACAACCTGAAGCTTTTGGAATACCCCTCACAGCCCTGACCCACACACCATAGACAATTGAAAACAGATCTTAAACAAGACGACCCAAGAATATTACAGAAACTGAGACCTTTTGCAAAAACTACATAACAACTACATAACTTAAGGTGTATGGCAACAAGAAGAGTTCACAAGCTGTGATTTCTGCTAAAGGGGTGATATCTTTATAGTAATTTTATCTTTAAATTATGGAGGAGCAATGAATTAGGATTTGCTTAATTGTCATTTAATGGACAGACTTTTTACAGCTGCAAGTTGTAAAATTAATAATGTGTGAGTTTAGAATTTCAAAAAAATTGTGGCAGGCTACCTCGCATGTCCTTAGGAACGTAGTATAGGAAGCGCCCAGCAGGGTTCTCTGCAGCTCGGCGGTACCATACCGGGAAGTGGTCCAGAGTGAAAAGATTATCTTTATCTGACGTGGACAGAAACTTTCTGCACAAGAAGAAGAAAAAAAACGAACACTGCATGAATCAAACAAACAGCTAACAATAAATGCTGATTTAGAATCATATCCTGAATAAATGATTGAGGCCATAAGATTGAGTACTGAATATTTTATATATTTGCTTCCTAACACATTGATTTCCACTCATATATACTATAACACTACCATACAAATTATACCAAGCTTGAATTAGCAGAAAGGATTCAAAAGTCAGTAATTAAGACATAGTAAAAATCCACATTCCAAATCTTTATGTTAATATTTTACAATGACTTTTATCACAAACAAAAGATTGCAGACCTCACACATTTACAGTACACCTGAAACAGACGACTCAATCCATCATCAGGAGGCTTCATTAATCAAAAATAAATTGGAGACCTGCGCATAAGACTTCATTAATCCAGTCTCCATTTTATTTTTTATATTTACTATATCACACCATGTAACTACATACATTATTATACCCATTATACCCATAAAAAACTACTAGGTGTAGGTGAATAGAAAAAATGGAAAGGGGAGAGGTTGCTTATGCTAATGTGCAACTGAAACCAAATTAAATGATTTTCATAGGTGTCTTGGTGGCTTCCCTCACTAGTCTCCTTCTTGCATGGTTAATCAGTTTGGAAGGTCAGCCTGCTCTAGGAACATTTAAACATAAGCCATATTTCTTCCATTTGTTAATTCCAGGAGATCCAGTATACAGTCTTTGATTTATACTTTTCAATATTTATTTCCCTTTCTGAGTTGCTTGGATTGTCCTTTTGTCTTTGTAGTTTATTTGTAGTCAGGAGTACTGATTAAGCAATGACTGGACCTTCCAGACAGGTTTATTATACTATAAGCTTTTGAGACACATTCACTGCACTCAGATGATCGTGAAATTGTGACACTACTAGTACCAATTGCCTGTCCCTCTGTTGAATTAGGTCAGTCACTTTAAAGGGGTAAATATCTATGCAACCACTTATTTCACATAATATATTGTTTTATTTAATTGATTTGACCATGGTTCCATTTCTTAAAGCAAAAAACAAAAAACAAAAAACGAGGAAAACAGAGGATGAATGCTTTTTATAGGCACTGTAAAGTATATAAGCATAGGTATATACAGTTAATAAAACTCAGTATAACATCTTCCCCACACACCACTACTGCCACTGGATTTAATACTCACTTTGCAACTCGTTTCTCAGCACCCACAAATCTGAACAACCTCATCAGGCCCGAACGTGTGCCCATGAATGCTGTCTCAATTCCATCGTCAATGCTGTATGGCCCAGGGTGTAAAAGTTACATGATGATGCTGTCAATCTTAAACAGGTTTGATACAGTAATTAAAGCAGTAGGTGTTGGAAAAGTTACCCAGATGCATTGAGCAATAGTGCAGTCCAGTATGCCTCCATGGGAGCAGTGACCACAGCGTCAAATAGCGTCTGCCTCAAAAGAGCCTCATCACCTAGAGCACAGATGTGTGTATGACAGGCATAGTGTAAGAAAAACAATCATGTATATTGTGTTCACTGCTTTCTTTTTTATAGAATTTATAGAAACATATTATAGAATTTGAAGAGATCTAATTTGCATTTAATTTGAATTAGTCTATGTAGATTATTCCCAAAATGGTACAAAAAGTAATGCAAAGCCACTTTAGAGTGGAATAAAATAAGATGACAAAAGAATTTATTGTTCTCACTGATGAATAAAAACTATCACCAGAAGTAAATAAGCTATGAGATAAAATTAGATGCACATTAGATGCACATTAGATACTTTTCAATGCTCCCTCAAACAGAGTAAATAAAATATACTTTGTGTCCTTTACTATAAGAAAGAAACAGTTCGAACTCACACTGCAGGTCTGGCTCTTTGCCAGTGAGGTATCGAACCACAGCCTGTAACTGTGTGAGTTTGCGATGGTGAGGGTCAATATCAGTTTCACAGTACGTCCTAGGAAAGATGAAAAAAAACAACAACCCAGAAACATCACAATACAGCCGCAAGCAAAACGGATAAAAAAAAAGTTTACTACGGATTCATTAACATGTGCAAGTTTAGATGCCTTGCAGCCCTTAGGACTGCTGCTTAAACATGTATAACTGCTTCACCATGCAAAGACAAGTGGAACAGTAAATAGCGTCAGACTGTACGCTGTAAAATTACAATGTTGCAGTTTAAGAAAGGTGCCGTCCAGAATTCTACTCCTTACAGGAGACTGGGTTGGATAACAGAGACAAATATGGCAGTTGCATGTGTAATGTTTCTGAACAGATCTGGAAATATGGCTAATCTTTGCTTTGGTGTCCACCACCAGGTATTCTAATTCTTTCTTAGTTATCCACTACGGGCAAAAAGTTCATGCATATGATGAGTCATCCACCCCTCCACACAATTCACACCCATTAGCTTGAGGGCAGGGATGTAACACTGGGGTTGCGTCTAAAATCACATATCACCACATTAAACAGTGTGTTAAACAGTATTTATAAAATTGAATATGAGGATTAAATTCTTCTGTAAACAGATGATTTTTCAGGGATCACAGAGGATTGTGAATTTGTACATAAAAAAAAACATTTTGTGTCTGTGTGCTAGGAGTGCTAGGAGTATCACACAAGCGCCGAAAGGAAATAGAGCTTTCTCCTGGGATGTTTATTTCATATTGTTTGCATCCTGTCACCATGGCAGCGGATACCCAATTATTGTTTTTTGATCCAATCCGGTGTATAGGGGAGTGTGAGAAGGGAGTCTGTGTCTTATATCAATGAATTCCTGTTGGTGCAGTGTGCTCATGAAAGTATTGCTAATTAGCTGATGAGTGATGAGCTGATAATTGCCATAGTGTCCTGAGAATCAGTCGTGTTTAATGAGAAGAAAAAACAAAACCTGCAGAGCTGTGGCAAGGGATGAAGTAAAGAACAAACACACGTCATTTATTCACTTAATGTTCTAAATTATACTTTCCTTTTCCCAGTGCACAGCGGTGAAAATAAGCTCGTACAGTTATACAAACCTACCAGCAGTGCCAAAAATCCCAGTATAAAGGACTTGTCAGCATTGTGGCAGACAATTATTTTTTTTCAGAAACTGGGACAGTGTTGGGTGGGAAGGACCTGCGTTTACTTCTGGAAGCAATTTTTGCCTGGAAGCAAAGCGATTTTCATTCACAAGCTGTGAAACACAGTGTCAGTTTAGCCACAATTCTGACAAAAGATTCCTGTAGACTGGGATTTCTGCCACTGCTGGTAGACCTGTATGACCGTATGCTTCAGTACACTTGCAAATTCAGCTATTTCTTTACATCCAAATTCAGCCTTTGACACACCCAAATGCAATTACTCCTTAGCTACAAAATACAGGTTTTACTGGAGGTTAATCTAATGTATGCTTGGTGTCTATTAATGATTTTATCATGTTAGATGTTCATATTTTATATATTTGTTTTACCACCACATCCCTGATCTTCCTGAAGGAAATCACACCCTGATCTAGTGTTATTTTAGGCTCGCAGCAGTCACAGGCATAAACTGTCATATGGCCAGGTGCGTTTTTGGGCTCCTTTGAATACTGACTGCAGACATTAGTAGAAGATGAGTAGAAGACGAAAATGAATTGCATTATAGGCAAAGATTCATTATCTGTCTCAACTGCAAACAATGATAGCCAGAGAGAAATAGAGAGAGGTGGATCCAAGGTGAAGTAAATGTCAGCAAGCTAGTCTAAACTGGGGCAGAGGAGAACTTAGAAGTCTTTTGAAAAGTCTTTTTGTTGCTAAAAAAAAGTTTTAGCAACAAATGGGCAGGTTTTTCATCTCTCTTTGGACTGGATATTGTTTCTGGACTGGCAACCTTAAATCCAGCACAAGCGCCCTCCTTGTCTAAAACTAGTGGGAAAAACATCCCTCTGACTTTTTAATAAAAGTAAAGGTAAAAGGTAAAGGTGCACGTATTTGTAATATTGGTGAAGCATTGGCACAGCACCCCTGCAAAAATGGCAAACAGACTGTTTTAAAGGAATAAGTTTTGTAAGCATAGCCTGTAAAAAATACCACATTTTATGTGTGGTAACCGTATTGATTTTGTTTTTGCCAGCTAACACCAGTGCCATGAACTGAAACAGTACACGTACCCTTCTGAAAAGCTAACGCTAACACGGCAAAAAATATGATAGCTAGCTCGCCAGAGTGGTTAACAGCTAATTTAATACTCAAATGAGCTTCAATTTGCCTGCCATACACCCCACTGCTTGTACCTGCTTGTAGCTAGCTTTGCCTAAGTGGATAAATTCAAGTCAGCCTTTATGTTGTGCAGTATATGGTATGGTTGACCACATTTCCCCTGGTGGATAAGAAAATAGTAGAAGAAGAAAATGTATCAAGATTCCATCTGTTTCCTCTCAAATTACATACTCACCACTCATTCGATATAACCACGTCAGATGCAGTAAGATCATGTAATCCTGCCAGAGGAAAAATTGAATTAATAACAAGACAAGTGTGTATATAATCAAGGACATGCTATTTGCCAAAAAATATTTGAAAAGTAAAGATTAACCTTCTTCTACTGATATGTTGCCTGTGAAAATAAACTTCCCATGACCTCTGGTAAGCACTATTCCAAGACTGAGGAAGAAAGAAAATCAACCTGTTAATGAATAAGTCAATGAAAAGTAAATCAAGGCATGTAACACAGCAATCCCTGGAGATTTCTGTTCACCTGAAAGGGGTCTCATTGATGGTTGTGTAGAAGTACTCGTTTTTCAGAAATACGACCCTTCTCTAAAGAGAGAAATGAGACATGTTCAGAAACACTGCATTGGCAGTTAGATATCTGACCACAAAAAAGAAGAAAGTCAAAGATCACCCACCCCTTTGTCTACAGTGGCTCTCACATCCAGGGACATTGTACCCGTCTCCCCTTTCACCATGGCTGTTCTCAGCTGATGGAGGAACACACACACATATGCACAGTTACGCTGCCTAAGCCATGCAGTACATACTGGTCAGTGTTTGTGTAAGCAGGTATGAAATGTGGGAGACAGTATCTCCACTCACAATATCTTCAGTGTCCTCCCACTCCACCTCCGACAGATCAACACTGTTGTAATTGGGCTTGGGCTTCAGCTTCTTCCCTTCTTTGTACTGACAAACAGGTCACATTGATTTAAAACTTTACATACATGCTTCATATGTGTTAGCACATTAACTAGTCATTTTGTATATTCTTTATGTATACAGTTTAGTAGGTGTGTACATAACTGAGTGTCGTCATTTACAATTTTAACATCTTTATTGTTTTATTTATTCATTATAGTTTAATTGCATTGATAGGATTTCTGTATGTACCTAAAGCATCTTAATATGTCTGGAAATATATTTCACTAATTCTTAAAAAGCATGAAATGGTCTCAAATTTAAATGTATGTGGTCTTCAAGACAAACAATTTCCTAACTCTCAACAAACCCAAACTGAACAATATTGTGCAGCTGTTGCAGAACCGTGCTTAAAAAGGGTAATACTACCGATTGTTTAAAAGCTAGGCATGGATAAATCATTAAGAGGTACACCAAGTCATTCAGAGTGCACCCTCGCAAAAACATGTTAAATAAATTGGATACAAATAAATAGCTTCAAACGTAAATATTGTTTTACAATAGTTGTAAGATACATAGAATATCTATAGAATTCCGGAACTTGGAATTCGCAATTCAGAAGTCGGAACATGGAATTTAGAATTTGGAACATGGAATTCGGAATTTGGAATTGTTCCAAATGTCCAGAATGTCCAGAGTCCAGAGTTCCAAATTCCGTGTTCCAAATTCCAAATTCCGAGTTCCACATTCCGTGTTCCAAATTACAAATTCCAAGTTCCAAGTTCTGAGTTCCAAATTCCGAATTCCATGTGCCGAATCCCACGTTCTGAATTCCCAGTTCTAAATTCCGAATTGAGTTCCAAATTCCATGTTCTGAATTCTAAATTCCATATTCCAAGTTCCGAGTTCTGAATTTCGAATTCCGAGTTCTGAATTCCATGTCCTAAATTCCGAATTCTAAATTCCATGTTCCAAGTTCCAAGTTCCAAATTCCAAATTCCAAATTCCATATTCTAAATTCCATGTTCCGAATTCTAAATTCCATGTTCAGAGTTCAGAGTTCTGAGTTCCAAATTCCGAATTCTACATTCCATGCTCCGAGTTCCGAAGTTCCGAATTCTGAATTCTGAGTTCTGAATTCCAAGTACCGAGTTCTGAGTTGGAAAATTCTAAATTCCATGTTCTGAGTTCCAAATTCCGAATTTCATGTTCTGAATTCAAAATTCTATGTTCCGAGTTCTAAGTTCCAAATTTCGAATTCCACATTCTGAATTCTAAATTAAATGTTCAGAGTTCTGAGTTCCAAATTCCGAATTCTAATTTCCATGTTCCGAGTTCCAAATTCCTAGTTTTGAATTCCGAATTCCGAGTTCTGAGTTCTGAGTTCTAAATTCTGCATTTCACATTTCACATTTCACATTCCAAATTCCAAATTCCAAATTCCATGTTCCAAGTTCCAAATTGCAAGTTCCGAATTCCATGTTCTGAATTCCGAATTCCACGTTCTGAATACCACGTCCTGAATTCCGAATTCCTTGGTCCAAGTTCCAAATTCCGAGTTCCAAATTCCATGCTTCGAGTTCCAAATTCTAAATTCTAATTTTTACATTCCAAATTCCAAATCCCGAATTCCAAGTTCCAAATTCCACATCCTGAATTCCGAATTCCAAGTTCCAAATTCCACATCCTGAATTCCGAATTCCACGTCTCGAATTTCAAAATTTAAATTCCATGTTCTGAGTTCGGAGTTCCACATTCCGAATTCCAAGTTCTGAATTCCGAGTTCCAAATTCCATGTTCCAAATTCTGAGTTCCACATTTCGAATTCCAAATTCCAAATTCCATGTTCCAAATTCTAAATTCCATGTTTCGAGTTCTGAGTTCCAAATTCTGAATTCCACGTTCTGAATTCTAAATTCCATATTCCGAGTTCCGAATTCCACACTCCGAATTCCAAATTCTAAATTCCATGTTCCAAACTTCTGAATTCCAAGTTCTCAGTTCCGAATTCTGAATTCTGAATTCCGCATTTCACATTCCACATCCCAAATTCTAAATTCCATGTTCCAAGTTCCAAATTGCGAGTTCCGAATTCCATGTTCTGAATTCCGAATTCCACGTTCTGAATACCACATCCTGAATTCTGAATTCTGAATTGCGAGTTCCGAATTCTGAATTCCACGTTCTGAATACCACGTCCTGAATTCCGAATTCCATGTTCCGAATTCGAAATTCCATGTTCCGAGTTCGAAATTCCATGTTCCGAGTTCGAAATTCCATGTTCCAAGTTCCAAATTCTAAATTCTGATTTTTACATTCCAAATTCCACATCCTGAATTCCAAGTTCCACATTCCACATGCTAAATTCCGAATTCCACATTCCGAATTTCAAATTTTAAATTCTATGTTCCGAGTTCTGAGTTCCAAATTCTGAATTCCAAGTTCTGAATTCTAAATTCCATGTTTCGAGTTCTGAGTTCCAAATTCTGAATTCCACGTTCTGAATTCTAAATTCCATGTTCCCAGTTCTGAGTTCCAAATTCCGAATTCCACGTTCTGAATTCTAAATTCCATGTTCCAAGTTCCGAATTCCACACTCTGAATTCCAAATTCTAAATTCCATGTTTCGAGTTCTGAGTTCCAAATTCTGAATTCCACGTTCTGAATTCTAAATTCCATGTTCCCAGTTTTGAGTTCCAAATTCCGAATTCCACGTTCTGAATTCTAAATTCCATGTTCCAAGTTCCGAATTCAAAATTCAGATTTTTACATTCCAAATTCCACATCCTGAATTCCAAGTTCCACATTCCACATCCTAAATTCCGAATTCCACGTTCCGAATTTCAAATTTTAAATTCTATGTTCCAAGTTCTGAGTTCCAAATTCTGAATTCCAAGTTCTGAATTCCGAGTTCCAAATTCTGAGTTCCACATTTCGAATTCCGAATTCCGAATTCCATGTGCCAAATTCTAAATTCCATGTTTCGAGTTCTGAGTTCCAAATTCTGAATTCCACGTTCTGAATTCTAAATTCCATGTTCCCAGTTCTGAGTTCCAAATTCCGAATTCCACGTTCTGAATTCTAAATTCCATGTTCCAAGTTCTGAATTCCACACTCTGAATTCCAAATTCTAAATTCCATGTTTCGAGTTCTGAGTTCCAAATTCTGAATTCCACGTTCTGAATTCTAAATTCCATGTTCCCAGTTTTGAGTTCCAAATTCCGAATTCCACATTCTGAATTCTAAATTCCATGTTCCAAGTTCCGAATTCCACACTCTGAATTCCAAATTCTAAATTCCATGTTTCGAGTTCCGAGTTCCAAATTCCGAATTCCAAATTCCATGTTCCAAATTCCATGTTCCATCTTTCGAATTCTGAGTTCCAAATTCTGAATTCCATGTTCTGAATTCTAAATTCCATGTTCCCAGTTCTGAGTTCCAAATTTCAAATTCTACGTTCTGAATTCTTAATTTCATATTCCAAATTCTGAATTCCACACTCCGAATTCCAAATTCTAAATTCCATGGTCCGAGTTCCAAATTCTAAATTCTAAGTTCCATGTTCAGTTCTGAATTCCAAATTCTGAATTCTGAGTTCCAAATTCCATGTTCCAAGTTCCAATTTTTTAAATTTTGAATTTTACATTCCAAATTCTGAATTTCAAGTTATACTATGTAGCTATATAGTATCTTAGGTCTGTAAAAATATATTTGTATCCAATTCATGTAATATGTATATGTGTAGTAAGATAAAGTATAGTCCCCAGAAAATGTTTAGAATCATCAGTATTTTACCATCATTGATTTCACACATAGAAACAGCTATATTTGTGTTGCAGATCCCTGAATCTATCACCATATTTGTATATATATATATATATTTGTAATTACTAATGTTATCTGCTGCTGAACTAATTTGTACCTAAACTAACATTACCTGCTGCTGAACTAATATAAATATGGACTAACAGTCATATGAGTTAACTTGAAGAATGTTTTTACATTTATGTAAATGATTCATTATTCATATATTTATTAATTTAATTTGAAGTACCACTAAAAAAGTTCTAAAAACAACGTCATTGACAAGTATTAGGTGCCCTTAGTATTACACTATAGGGCTAGATATAAAAGTTCTGAAAAAAACACAGCTGATCTTCTTTGTTCAAAGTACAAAACAACACAACTGTGTACTTTTTCAGAGAACAGAATTGGGACATTCTGAACAATGACCAAATAGCAGCCAAACAGCTAGATGCTATTTAAAGTCGTATTCAACAACAGGGCGCCTCCTTGCAACAAAGGCATAACAGTGATGTCACTGATGCCATCTGACAGGCTGATGTCAAATTTGGCACACTGACCAGAATTTGCGCAGCACTTTTCAAACAAAAGGATCCAGGATCTGGCTGAGAAAGTTGAGCTCACCAGTGGTCGTAGATCTGGGTGGGACAGGATGTAGCCATTATTTGTGTTCAGAAATGCATAACCATGAACTCCCAGCTGAAAACAGTAAAAAAATAAAATAAAATAAAATAAACACTTAGAAAGAAAAAAGTGTACAGACAGCAGACAGCAGTGGCTGAAAGGGACAGGACACAAGGCCAATGAAGACAGGCTTTACTTAAAAAGGGGGGTCTTCAAGGCTTTGTTATTGTTCAAATCTGTTGCACAGCAGAGTGCAGTGGTTTCTGGCTGGGAATGCAAACGGTAAATAGTTGGCTAATACTTCAGCAATCACTCAAGGCCATATGTTATCACGAATAACATTACAGCTGCAATGTGGTCCCTGCAGATCATCCCAGCTGTGATGTTCTTCAAGATAAGACAGTTTTGTAAACAAAAGAAAACCCTAAAGGTTGTTTCAAATGTATGTTTTTTAAGATTGCCATTTTCTTCTGCCAAAAAAACCCCAAAACATCCAGCAGCTCAGATTGAAGTGACTATCACTGTTACTTAGCAACCAGTGGTCAGTGCAAGGTAGTCCATGTATCACTTTTCAAACAATCAGATTTCACTCTAAGCAAAACAGGTCCTATAGTCAATGGAACCCTGTTTGATGTTTTATAAAACCCTTTTAAACCTGCAGGAGGTTTTCCTTGTATTTCATGAACCATTTTACCAGCCAAAGAACCACATATGCATTTAAAAGGTTCTTTAAGTTGCCTTGGTTCTATTTAGAACATTTTTAAAGAGTGTTGTACAGCAATATAAATCTGACTTGCTTTCAGGGTCATGGATACATGGTAGACATATGCTATCGTTTAAATAAGTCTTGCTGCCCCAATCTGCCCCAAATCAAATAATAATAGTAATAATAAAATGACTTACTACATCTTTGTTAATTAATTATATGCATTTTCATTTTAAAGTCTTTAATATGCATCAGACTGACTGGTATTCGTTCCTCTGATTGTTTTTTGGACATGTAGTCAAGTAGTCAGTCATGTAGACTAAGTCGTGATTCATTCTCTGTGCCTACACAAAGTTAAGTAATGTATAGCAAACTTTATTTCTTATCTATTTAATTACATTTTTTACAGCCTCTAGGTTTTTAGCTAAACCCCATATTGTTCAACTGCTTGTAGCACAGGGAATAGGCAGTATGCAGTAAGCTATGAACAAAAGGTCCATTCAGACAGCAAAGGATTATACGAACCAGTTCACAAGCACGATTTCCACCTCAAGGTTATAAGACGTTGGATTTTCATGGTATTGGTATTTACAAGTATCACATATTCTGGTGGATTGAACAAGGATGGTGTGTTTGCATT
Source organism: Salminus brasiliensis (assembly GCF_030463535.1). Taxonomy (NCBI): domain Eukaryota; kingdom Metazoa; phylum Chordata; class Actinopteri; order Characiformes; family Bryconidae; genus Salminus; species Salminus brasiliensis. Next base: position 42,958,414 of record NC_132879.1, read on the forward strand.
CTTGGACACTTGTAGAAAATGTGCCTGAACTTAAGATAAGGCAGAATGTAACGTTAGCACACCACAGGCTATACCAGCTACCTCAGAAGGTACTTTACGATCCTTAAAGGAACAAAACCCGGACTTGTACGACTGTCTGTTTAAAATAAAGGAATAGAAACAAAGGTCAACCCTATGCCTTTCGCAATAGAGGGTGGGGATTTAGTGTTGGGGTGTTTGTTGCTTTTTCCCATTGTACTGGACTTTTACTGAACCGTGACTTGTGATGTGTATACTGTTATACCCCTATTTGCTAGAGCTACACATCCCTATATGTAGTTGCAGTAAGACCTGTACAGCAAAAAAGAAGGCAATGAAGTAAGTAGTTTATGTAAGTAGATAACGCCCCAGTGTACTCTAGCCCCTCGTTTGCCACCTCATGTCAAAAATCCTGGGCATGCCATTGCTCACCTTGTATCGAGGAGCCAGTCTCATGAGTTCTTTCAAAGGAACATCAGTACCAACCACACCCAGGAGTATACCATGGGAGAGCTAGAGAAAGAGAGAGAGACAGTATAGTTTAATACATGGAATACCTAACCAACGAAAAGCAGTTCCATGCCACCCATCGAACATCATGTATTCATTGACCTGAACACACTACAGGGGTCAGGGGTCATTTTGGGGAGAGCTGCTTTTTGCTGACTCACAGTCTCCTCTTTCTTGCTGAACACAGGCATGGCCACTGAGGTCATAAGCAGCAAGCTCTGGGCCTGTGTGTTAAACAACTGAAACACAAGAGAACAGAGCGTGAGAAAAGAGACAGGCAAGCAATACAGCATGATTCAGACCTGGTACAATGCTGTTTATAAGAACATTGCAGACTATATAATATACAAAATATTTATTTATGCAGCAAGCCACCAATAAATAAATAAACACAGATAGCATAAGTAAGGATTTTATGTCAATGTGTAAAATGAATTACTTCCAAACCTCTACTTAAGGAAGGTCAGGCCATTATTTGTAATTAGTATCCTGTACCTGGTTTTGGGCAGTTTTTGCTTCATTAAGCTAAATCAGGTGTGTTGCTGGGAGCAAGAAAATCAGAGTCAAACCTTCTTACAATACATTTATACTTTTTGTTGAAATGTTGTTACTTTTTACACTTTTTTAGTTTTTGTTATTATTATTATTATTATGATGATGATGATGATGATGATGATGATTATTATTATTATTATTATTATTATTATTATTATTATTATAGTGCTATAAAGTGTTTTTTCTGATGTAAACACACTTATTGCCCAGATTTCAAACAGCTGTGACTTTTGCACAGCATTTTAAATTATACAGTATACAGGTAACCTAGCATTGCACTATGTTCAATGTGTGTAAATGTTGAGAATGTGTACATGGAGAAAAATATTTATTAAGGATTTCCAAGTTGCATAAAATAGACAGTTTCTGACTGAACATATAGCAATAACAATAATAACAAACAATATATTCCTAAGTGATTTCCAGGTTAGACTTGAGGGAATTTCCAATGCTGAAAAAAGCAGTATTGACAGTTAGATTAAGCACAATAATGAAAAAAAACACGCAATCCTAATTTTATGGCTTGACCTGGTCACATCTAAAATAACTATGCTAACTCACTAAGCCACAAGCTGATTAGCCTAGCTAATTAGCAGTGTAGTGGGAAATGTGGGTATCTCTTTCGCTCATTACTAATTTGCAAAGAAAGAAAACGTTAGTTGTTTGTGGGGGCCATCAGGATTAGTAAACTAGCTATTCTTGCTAAAGTTGCAAACAGCATGTAAGAGGCTAAAGAGGAAATGAAGTACAGCAAGTCTTGGTTTATGTGACAACAAAGCAACTGTAATTAGATCAGCATCAGTACGGCAGGGGCGGATCTTCTGAGGTCAATGAGCAGATTGGTCGCAGTCGGCACAAGTTCACTGAATGTTTCTAAGAAAGACCCTCAGTCGGTTTTGAACCTTTATATAATGAACACCAAGTTTCCCTTACTTACATTGTGGAGAACCTCACCTGGTCCCTCAACACCACCTTCAGAGCAGCGTCTCTACTTTAACATTTTAACAAATAGCTCTTCATTCTTAAAAAGCATTTTGAGGAGTTCTAATCTGAAATTATCATATATTCTTAATATTTTAATAATAATTATGATGTGTGTCACCTATACTTACACAACAAGTGAAGACACAGCTAGCTGTAGATGTTTTAACATGAATGAGGAGCTTTGGTTTATACAAGTTTGCCAGAAACTAAACGTTCCACCATGCACAGAGGCATTAAAGGCAGGCCTACAGCAAGAGCGAAAGAGGGGGGTTAAGCTACCAAAGGTGTCTGTATGAGCTGTAGGACAACTAATAAATGTGACTGGACAGTCTGACAACATGCAATCTGACACATGTAAGTGAAATGGAGTGCACTGAAGCCATAGGCCATAAATCTTTCTTTTATCATGTGCCCTCTAAGCCGTTCAGGTCAGAAAATCACTGGTATCCAGAGCGCGAAAATGTGCTGAGTACAACAAACAGTCTGTCAAGCTGCTTAATCATGCAGCATCACTGCAGTGACAAGGAAGGACACAATGCACCTGCAATACACTTAAATCAGCACACAAGCCTGCCTGGTGATATAACAATGCGACACCATCAGAATCACAATAAAACTCAATAATGAGGCTCTTTTAATAAAGAAATAGAGCTCCCAGGGTTTCGCTATTAGTAGACCAAGAGAGCATAATTGGCCCTGCTTAACTGGATGTAAGAATGCACAGCACAAACAGAACAAACCTTGAATTGAAAAAGATGCCAAAAAAGGGTTCTTTAAAGAAATGCCAAAGAGAAACTACTCTTAGCATGAGAGTGAAGAACCCTTTAAAACAACCTCCATGTGATTTAAAGGTTCTACACCAATTTATTATAGTCCAAGAACTGTATGTCCAAGCCAAGAACCGAAGTGTAGGGTGAAGCCTGGGATGGGCAGAAATAACCTATGAAATACATCAGCCACACACTATACAGAGCATGAAATAATTCTGCAAACGTATTGGCTTATTTATGGCTTATTTATGGCTTATTTATTCTATCCTTTCACCAGTACATTGATTCAGTTAAATAAGCAATGCATTATATTATACATTTGATGGTGCTTGAAAAAAATAATACATCTTTGCAGCCTGAAACATCTCTATAAATTCAATTCTTGTTTTACATAGCGTTTACTCTGGAGGTATTAAAACCATTTAAAGAATGGAAAACTGCATTAACCTTGGTATAGTTGCATAAATGCATAATAATGAAAGTACACAGAAGTGACATACAGTAAACCTGAAACAGTCAGAGCTGTAAATTGGGCCAACGGCAAAACCCCAAATCTGTTACATAATAGTCTTGACTCATGAATGCAACTCCTCTAAAATGTACATTCGTCAACTCACTAGCCAAAGCCTTTCAAGGCTAAACGCAAAAGCTGCTACTAGGCAGACGGAGGGGAGCAGATGCCTCTGGAGAACCTCAAAAGGCTAATAGCTCATGCTAGACTGAACTGAAAAAGTGTTGATGAATTTATCCGGCCCTCAGATGCCTCTGGAGTAGCTGGGCCAACTGGAGCGAGCGTCGATGCGACTATCCGGTGCACAGAAGCCTCTAAAGCGGCTAGAAGCTTACCCAGCCGACTGGCTACAATCTCTTCAGCTGGACACTGAGAGCACCCAGGAGAACAGCAACACTATCTGGTACAATTGAGAATGTTAGCAAAGATTAATAGTTTGTTTTTATTTCTTCTTTTTAAAGCTCAATCATATGTGACTGTGGCCTGTCCATATGACATGATCCAGCCAATGAAAGGAGAGCTAATTTTTTAGAAGCCAAAAAGTAGAGCAAATTAAAAATACAGTATAAATACATTTAATGGCACCTTCAATAGTGAATGTTTCAGGAGAGCAGCATATAAACTCCCTTACCACTTCTCTTGTCTGACTGTCTTTTACTCACTTATGTCACTCTTCATAGTAGGCTACTGCCTCTCAATGCTCCTATGTCTCAAATTTTGTTGAAACACAGCGCAGTTATTATTGACAAAAAGGCACCAAACTTGTGTTGTGTGGCATTATAAAAAGTAAAGTACAACAACTCTGAAACTCTTTTTTTTCATGCACAACTAACAAAAACATTGGCTGAAATTAGCTACCTAAAGTTGCTAATGCTCTAATTGAACATTCTGTAAATTGCTATAAGATTCAGCCTAGGCTACTAAAACAGAAAACAAAACTTTAAATTGTTGCAATTTGTGCTAAAAATACATGGAAAGCTGGCAACTTATGTGTCTCTCAGCATGTGCTGGATCAGTTTTCAGAATTCCAATACGTTGATCTAAATATGCCTGGCCAAATTATTGAGTCTGCGCCAATCAGATTTTGACAGTATTTTGATACAAAATATAAAGCCATTTTACAACTCACAAAACCCTATTGGGTATTTGAAATAGGTATTTTACATACAGGCATCATAAGCGTGTTAACTCCTTTTAAAAGTATTTTGATTGATCTAAATGAATAATATTTGTATAAAATTTAGCTGAACAACTCTGCTACAAATAAAAACGTTACTTTTGTTTTTAGCACCTGCCTTTTATGAACAATTCAGCTGCAAACCTGGTGAGTGCGCATGTTACATAGGTAAGTTATAATAGACAAATTAGCTAGCTGTAACGACTAGCTGTAGCTAACAAAATGTGTTTTGCATTGATCCAACACAATCCATTCTATAGAGCTGTTTACTGTTGGAAACCAGACAAGCTTTCAAGCCTAACTACTTAAAAACAATAAGTATCCAAACATATATTATTGGTAAAAAGAGGCCATGTCTAACATGACAAAGTTATTTTTGTCCAGTGGAAGATCAAAGATAATTGTGTATATTAAAAACTATCCAAGCATTAGTAGACAGGTATTAGTATTTCATTATCTTTTTAAATTGTTTGTCCACATTTCCCACATCTTACCTTGAGTTATTTTGGGGCATGTTAACATAATAGTGCAATAACACACACACATAAACGTCATTACATATTTCACTATACTAATGAGCAACATCACTAATGACTACTCTGAACTAGCTGAACTAGCTTTACCTCAGCTGTGTTGGGCAACTGTCAGGTTGAAGGAGAGTGAAAGCAAGAGGAACAGACAGATGCAATGAATCGAGAGAGATGAGTGGATGAGATGACAGACAGCATGAAAAGAACAATGGCCAGTGATATGACAGATTAGCTTAACAGCAAGAAGCTTATAGATAGAGGGAGAAAAGGTGATAAAGAGGTGGAGAGAAAGTCAGAAAACAAGCACTCCACATTAAAATGCTGCTTTGGAATTCACAAGGAAAGAAGCTTGTAGATAAGTAAAACACAGAAACTCACCACACTGTCCATGTAGGCCTCTGTCCAGATGATGTCATGGTCATGGTTGATAACCATTGGTCGACTGAGAACATGCAGATACTCCATAACATTCTCCTGTACATCTGCCAGAGTGGAGATATGTGTGTAGTACCCTAATGATTAAACACACACACACACACAAACACATTTTCCATATAGTTAAAGCATCATTATGCGAGAATTGGTATTTCTTACTCCTGTAATTCACGCTTTCAACCATCCCTCATGGATAGCTGTACACATGCATTTCTGAATGAGCTGAGAGATACACAACCAGCACTGAAAGTAAAAAAAAGCACATGGACTGAGACAATAGAGTAATAGTAAAGGACTTTGCCCAGAAATATGATTCCTGACCGCTCCACCAAAGTTACATAGTGCAATTAGCAGCATCCTGAGCCCAGAGTGCCAAAGAAAGAGACAACTCTCTTCCTATTACAAGTTAGTGGAGCATCACAAGGATTTGGAAGCTGTTATTATAAAATAAAAAACTAGAGGTGGGCAATATGATGATATTTAATATTTTCATGATCAATTTTGTAATATTTTCTGAGCATATTGAGAATATTATCAGTGTTCAAAGAACTAAGATCCACTGCTTCATTATAATGTAAATAGTCTGGTTTAATTGGATGAAACGCAGCACATTTTGAATAAAAATCAATTTATAAGAGAATGGAAGTAATCAAAAAGTAGAATTTGTCTGATACATTTTGTCTGTGATAACAAATATTGTGATAAATATAATGTATTGTGAAAATATAATGATGATGATAGTTTTTTTTAACATATAGCCCACCACTATTGGTCAGGGAATCAAACCCTACTTTTCCACCAAGGGCACTGTTGTTATCCACTATGCTACACCAACCTCTAATGTTGAAGGTATCCAAACTTTTGCTTTAGCCTAAAGATAAACTGTATTGAGTCTTGTAACAAAAAAACACTTCTTTCTATGAAAATGTATAAAATGTAAAGTTAAATAAATGATGGGTCACTCCATTCTTAGTTATATAACAATCTACCCATTCTGAACAAAAGAAGAAACAGATTCATGAAAAATAAATCTTCTCATTTAAGATTTCTTAAGCAAGAAATATTCAGTATTTATTATTATGGCTAAATAGTCGTTTCATATGTTTTTATGGGTAAACCCCAAATTTCTGGGAAATGGAGCTCATACTTTCAATTATAAACATTTAAATCATTTAAAGACAGGAATCTCAAACATTTACCATGCTAAGTATTTACCATGTTATTAACCCCTTGAATTTATAACCATGGTAAAAAGTTTGTTGGATTCTTTCTCGTTTGCACCTGATGAGGCCAGCTGGTTCTCTCTCTGCAGTGAAGTAACAGTTAACTAGCCAGCAACGCATTCAACGCAAGCTTGTAAATCTGGAAATGTTACAGTAAAATGCAGAGACAGAAGCACTGTATTAAAATGATACTAAAAAACAATCCTTAAATTAATAGCTCTGTCTTGCAGTGCAGGATTAAGGTACAGTGTCATTTTCTTGTGGGCCAACAGGGGGCAGCCTTTACACAGGTGGAGCCAACCAAACCGTAAGGGAAAGTGGAGACAGCAAAGGTAAAGGCAAACCACCATACTGCTGCTGTTCTCACAATCAACAAGAATAAACTGATACATTTATGTACCTTTATTATTACAGGCAATCCATTTAACATTTTCAGCAAACGTCAGCTCTCGTCCAATGAGATAAGTGAACACACGCACCTGGGAGAGATAAAGTTAGCCAAGTTACTTCATTTCAGGCAGGCTAAAATTAGTACTACTACCACTACCACTACTAATATTAATCATAATAATACTAATCATAATCATCATCATGATAGTTTATTATTATTGTTGTTGTTGTTGTTATAAGAATGCACTAGAATTTTAGGTACTAAAATATATGACTTTTACTGATTTGTAACCATCTGCAAAAAATGAATAAAACACAAAGTATTATTTCTAGTTATCATCCAACCCCTGGTTTTATTCAGCGCTACTGACAGATGAAGTGAAAAACAGTGATTATCTACATTGGCATCTGTCCTAGTGAACTGACTGGTCTTGAAGATCAGCATGAGAATCCACTTTGGCAAGGGCCAAATTGTGATGGCTAGGCGAATTCAGGCAAATCTTGTGTGGTTTTTCTGGTGTGCAGTTGTCAGTACCTACCAAAGGTGGTCCAAGAAAGGACAACCAGGCACCTAAGGCTCATTAATACGATCCATGGAGGCCCCACTTACAGCACCTAAAGGACCAGACACTACAGGACGTCTTCAGAGGTCTTGTGAAGTCCATGCTTCAAATGGTCAAATCTTGTGGTGTGGTGGCTCAAGGGGGGCCTACTCAACATTAGACAGGTAGTACTAATGTAATGGCTGATTAGTGTGTTTACACCTCCAAACAACACTTGCTCAAATGTACTGTTAGTTTTCTGGTCTTGATGACTGTCTCGCACTGTTTAAATGAGTATATTTAGTGTACTTTTAGTTAGAAGGAGCCTGAGGGTGCTGCTTATGCATGATGTTTGTTTACCCTGCGCTCTGGCCAGTTGAACTCCTCAAACACCTGCTGAAAATCCTCCATTGCACCGTCAGTAATCAGCATTATAGCCTGGTTACAGAGGCTGCCCTTACCCATTGTAACAGCCTGTACACAACACAAACAACCAGTGTACATACAGGAGATAACTGTGCATAAATTTACCAACAAATCTACCAATATAGAAACACACACACACACATCACGCACCTCATTTAAGATGCGGAAGGCCTCTTTCATTGCTTTCTTGACTTTTCCCTCTCCTTTCACATGCAGGCCCTCCACTAAGACCTTGAAGTGCTGGAAGAAGATGGAGATGGAGATCATGGGCTCAGCAGCTTCTGCCTCTACACACATCTTTCACTACTGCCAATTCCACATGCTTGCTAGGTCTCCATCTATCACAAAAATGCTTTCCCATGCGTCCTCTGGGTCAAATGAAAGGGCTACATTTTACTATTCCATTTAAAGTAGAGCCACTGGACAGTTTAGTGTACTTGAAGGAAAATGCTACCTGCTATGTCTAATGACAGGCATGAGCAAGTGGGGTATAAAGCACCCCCCAGCCCCAGCATTGAGCTGTGGAGCAGTGGAACTGTGTTCTCAGGAATGATGGTGCTCCATCTCGTGTTGGGGATGAGGTGGGGTGGTAATCATCCAACATCCTGACCTCACTAACACTGTTGTTGCTAAATGCAATCAAATTCTTACAGTTATTCTCCTTAGTAGTCTAGTAGAAAGCCTTCCCTGGACAGCAGGGAAGTCAAAAATAAAGCATTCTCATGGTTTTCATTTAGAAGTCCTAATGCTAATCTTGTTAAGTGTCTCAGACCACTAGCCTCTGGTCTTTAGGCTAAACATGCAGCCAATCAGCAAGAAATTTGCCTGCTAGCAAGACAATCACTAGCGTTGTGTGTGCAAGGGAAAACTTTCCTTAAGATGTTTTCCTTAAAAGGCACACCATGCAAATTCTACTGGATTGATGGAATAACAGGCCTAGAAGGCAATCTTGATCATTCTTGGTATAGGAGTAAAAGAAAATCTTGACAACTTCATTGCATGTGTGCCATCTAGTGGCTGAAGTGAACAGGCACCCCTAAAAGTCCCCCATGAAATTGCACAATGTGAACCTAAGTAGGTCAGCAGGCCACTGCATGCTGATGTTAACAGCAGACTGTGTCCTAGCATTATGGATAGTATGGTGAAGAGCAGGGATGGGAAGGGAAGGAAAGGAAAGGGAATGGGACATATATACTTGTCTCTGGCCGTTACCATGAACATGCAGCTGCTTAGTTCTTTGACTAGGCTGAATGGCATTACACTTAAACCAGTCCTTAGGGACTCCTTGACAGCCCAGACTTTTGCTGACTGACTGCACAGGGATGGAGCAAATATCTGAATAATCAGAGGATCCATGATGACTGGTTTGAGACTCCTGATTTAGAGGATAGTAGCAAAACTATCAACAGTTGAAAGTGGACATTACCTCCCGGTTGTCTAGATCAGCCTGCACCAGAGTACCTTTAAAACAGGGCTCCACATACTGGACATAATCACTGTACTGATGTTTTGAGAGTGACAAAGAGAAAGAGAAAGAACAAGAGGGAGCTGTATCATATATTGCATTAGCCATTCACTGTATTGCACACGTTGTATGTGCTATAGCCATTAAATCTTCTGAAACCATGACATGACAGTCCTATTGCTGTGAACTTACAGCGATGACATTGACAAAGTCGTTCTCTCCTAGTGTGTCCAGAATGGTGTTGATTGTGAGCTTGGCTATAGTCAGTCTGAGGCCCTTCATGCTGCCACTGGTGTCCACCACTATAATGATGTCCTTAGGGGAGGTCGCAGCCTGAATATACCTGAGAGAGTAAGATGTGAAGATGGAAATATGAGTGGAGAATGCAATGGCGTTCTGTCATTATTGCAATTAATTATATCACTGGTGGGCTGAGACATATGGTTAAAATATATACGTTTTGGGCCTCACTCCATGCAATTCACATTGTTCAGTCTTTAGGAATACTTGACCAATACACTGACCAACCCTACATGCAGTCTTATTTGAAATTTACAGCAAATCTCAATGCACAATTACTCTTTCTTACAATTACAGAAACAATAAATATCTAAATTCTTAGTAAATTGAGTAAATGTTTGAGCGCCTTTCAGAGTGAGTATCCAGTAGCACCAACTTTATCAAATATCCTAGCCTGTAAATGCTTTTTATAGCAGCTACAAATCTTTTAGTTCTAGTAGTTTTACTTCTTGTCTTCCATAACTCTTTGCAGAAGGCCTCTAGTCCTGAAAAAAGCTCGGCCAGCTTGCATGCACAGCTTATTTGAAGTTTATTCACAATAATTATTTTGTGTTGTTCAGGGAAAGGGACTGTAAGGACCATTTCAAAAGCTTCAGCTTGTATTTCTTCAGGTAGTTCTTGGTGTTTTTGAGGTGTGTTTTGGATCATTATGCTGGTTTTTGACATTTGCACCAAAGATTTGCTGGTGTTTTGTGGAATCCATTCTTCCCACCACCTTTGCAATATTGCCAATGCCACAGTGTGGCATCACAACCCTAAAACATGACAGATCCACCCCCATACTTCACGGCTGGCAAGTTTTTCTTTCCATAAACCTTTCCACAGCATTTGTTTCTAAAACCCATTTAGCTTGTCTGGATTTTCTGTAGCATACTATATATTATGAGGTCGCAGGTACGATTTCCTTCTTACAACTTCAATGTAGATTATATTTGTGCAAACAACACTGCTTGGTGTAATGGTACACCACCCTCTTAACTCTGTGTCTTTCTGAGTCTCCACAGTTCCCCTGAACTGCCATTTTTCAGCTGCAGTCCACACTGTAGAAACCACAAGCTGAAAATGCTTGGCTTTCTTTTTATAGCCTTCCCCTGCCTTGTGGATCTCTGTTATTCTTAGACCTTTAGTTGCTCAGAGAAGCCCCTGTTTAATGGGTATTAGCACAAGCTATGCATTAGGATTTATTAAAAATGCTGTGGTTTAGGTTTGCTTTGCTACTTCTCAATCACTAAATAACTGAAGTACATGGGAACTGAGCCTATGTAGGTTCAATATTCATTGTGCTACATGTCACATCAACATGGCCCACATAAAAACACTCACAAAAGCCATGAAAAACGTGTATGTCAGGTTATTTCTGGAACTGCCTTTTTCCGATCAATTCAACACTCTCTCCTCTAAGATATTAACCTTTCGCAATCATGGGAAGGACTCACAATGCCTACAGGGATCAAAGCAAGTAAAATCTCATCAGAGAATTGCTAAGAGTGAAGAATGTAATGCGCTTCTGGTCAGAGGGTCAGTGACGTGTAGATCACAATAAGAGGATGAAAGACGGAATGGAATGGGCTTTAGCACTTCAGACACACATACACATCCCACATACACACACATACAGCCCAGTCATATACAAACATCGGAGCATGTGTTATTCGAACAGCTTAAGGTCCAGTAAAGTAACACTCATTTTCATACGTAGATTTGAAGCTTCCAAGGTGTGTGCTTTCACCCATTAGAGCTGGTGGATTGTGAGTATTAGATTTAATGGCATTAACGGTAGCAGAAGGTGTCTGAAGGGTCTTGGCCGAGCGGAGGAGGCTAATGAGCGACTCAGTCACGGAAGGGACAAAAGATTAAAGTCTTTGGGCCTGCTGCTGCCGCTGCTGTTCCTTTTAGTGTCCTCGTCCTGACTCTTGTCTCCTGGGCGCCGGCCACGTTACTAATCTGAGAGCAACCTCTTGCAGCCCTGGAGTCATAACTATAACCATGGTTTCAGTCTAAGACTGACTCCAATTTCACATAAACGTGCCATAACATTGCAACCACTTGCAGGTGACGTGAAAAACACACACACTAGTGAACTAGGGGCAGTGAGAACACACACCCACGCAGAGTGGTGGGCAGCCAACTCCAGCTCCTGGCGAGCAGAGAGGGTGAAGGACCTTGCTCAAGGGCCCAACAGTAGCAGCTTGCTGAGCCTGGGTATCGAACCCACAACCCTGACATCAATAGCCCAGAGCTCTAACCACTGGGACACCACTGTCCCATGGTCAGTACCTACCAAAAAAGCTTCATGGAAGGCATAGTGGTGAACTGCTGACAGGGTCATGGGCAACGAAGGCTCACTGATATGATCCATGGAGGCCCCGCCTCACAACTTACAGGTCTTAAAGAATCTGCTGCAAACATTTTGATGGCAGATATCATAGGACTCCTTCATCTACCTGCACCCCCTCAATAAAATAACCAATACCTGGTTTGAATAAATATCTATAATAGACCAACAGTGACAGAGCAGTTGATGCTGTGACTCACACTTCAAATATGGATGCTCCCAAAACAACAAAGAGCTATTAGAATATTTTGAAGAATGATCTTAGAAAACAGTGATTCATGGAGGGGTTGTGTGTTTATTTGGGTAGCACAGCATCATTTTTAGAATAAGACAGCAAGCAACAAGCAATTAGCCATGTGTTGAGTAAAAGAAATGGTTAATAACAGACCTAATATAGAATTAATTCCAGGGTTTTTTTTATTTTAGCTTAACTGCTACATAGGCATCTGCCCAACACACAATGATGCCAAACTGGAAAAATGAGGAGTGGCACATGCTTCCTTTGAGTCACCTGAAGCTCCGCCACATCAGGTTGCAGTCTACGGGGGTGCCAAAGCCCTCAGTTTGATTTTGTTATTCTCAGTTGAGCTTTGCAGTTAAGCAGTCTATAAGCGTAGGATGAAGACTGTAATTAAGTTACACAGTACGCATGCATCTGAAATACCTCAAATGTTCATAGCCTATGGTTTGCATCAGTAGCAGTCCTTGGCACAGTCTACACCTTCAAGGCTCATATCTTAATAGAATTTGATTAGTTGGTAGCGTTCTAATTGGCACTTTATAAATGCACTGCATGATTTCATGGAAATGCACTGTTTAGTCTCCACACAGTGACTCATGAGCATACCTAGAAGATTCTCACAGTAAAATGATATGCTACTTTTTTTTACATTTCAGTTTTTTTATTCCAGCTTGTCATCGTTCCAAAAAAAATGGATGAGAAGTATAACTAAGCACCACATTTACAGTCCAAAAAAAGGTTATTGATAAGATACCTCTGAAGTGCACATAGATGGTCCTTTCTTTAGTATATTTGATACCAGATATGCAGCTGAAACAGGCAGCCTAGTGCATCCCAGAATTGTTAAACTTGTAAAACTTAATAACATTATAGTCATTATGGCTTTTAGAAAAATGTTTTTCTGAGGAGGTGGGGTAGTGCACTATAGGCTCCTGTGGCGCGGCTTAAGCTTTTGGCCTTTGTTTTCCTTACATTACTTTTACTTTAATACTTTAAGTAGTTTTGAGACCAGTACTTTTACACTTTTATTCGAGTAAAAAGCTGAAGTTGATCCTTCAACTTCTATAGAAGTACTGCTTCTATAGTATCTACACTTCTACCTAAGTAATGAATGTGAAAACCTTTTACACCTTTGCTTGTCCATATAGACACATGAACATTTGTATAAAAAATCAATGTCATTTTATTTACTGAAGTCAAAGGCGTACATTCTTATATTTGTCCTGAGTATCAACAATAAAGGTACATACTCATACACAAGCACACAATACAACACTTACCAGTTGCGATTCCTAGCGTCAAAGGTGACTACGCCGTTTTCATCTGGTGTCCACTGAATTCCTAATTAACACAACACACAAGCATATTTACAGACCTGCATACAGACATATGAACCATACTGTGGATAAATGATCGATAGTCTTTGTATATTGCACACCAAAACTAATTACAGTCATAAAAGCATGACTGAGTCATGTTCTACACTATTCACTTCATACCTATTTTAACTGAATGAACATGCAGACATGATAAAAACTTATCGTGCATAGTATACAGCAACATATGTGCATTTACTTGTGTAAACAACCATTTTTTAAAAATTACCTCAAAAAGTTTATTGCTTTTAAAAAAAAGTGAAAAAATACATTACGGTAAAAAAGTGGCGTACAGCCTAAATCTTGTTAATTGTGTTCAGTTTTCGTTAACTATTTAAAATGTGTGAGCAAGTTTCATTAAATTTTCAGGCAAGCTACTATTTGCTAAAAATTGAATGTAAACTTTAAGCAGGGTGGACTTATCAGCATATGCTTCATTTTTCCTCCGCCTGACATAACGCTGATCCAAACATAGCCCAAACGTTACAGTTTTGTTTCATCGCTCCACAGACGTTTTGGGCCTGTGGTTTAGCGGTTCTGGAATTCTTTGAAGGTTCTGGAGTGGTCACCACTTTGGTGGGATTTGAAGAAGATTTTTGTGCAGCACACAAAACCAAGAATATTAGTGGAGGCCACTAATATAACTGGAGGCCACTGCCTATAAAGAATGGGCTTAGATTCCTCAGGAATGCTGCCAGAAGCTGGTGTCTGGCTATGCATCATATTTGCAGCAGTTCATAACAGCAAAAGGTTGCTCTACTAAGTACTAAACTACTTGCTATATTACTTGTGTTGAGCCATTCATTTTTGTCTTGTTTGATTGGTTTATTGCAAACAGCTGAAAGTTTATACATTTTGCTAAGAAGCCTAATTTGCAGTAGGGTTGACTAATTTCAACAGTTTTTGATTATCTGCATTGAAATTTTATGTTGCAATTTACTCCACATTCATTTGTGTTTCAATCTCTCCTGCAACACTGCTTAAATAATGGCTATTTATAATCATAATGAACAACAATGTTGCTAAGAAATGAAGTTTCCTAACAATAGTCTATGATTACAAAGCAACATAAAGTTCACAGGTTGAACCACAAAACCTGACAGTCAGTCAGGTTAATGAATCTGTTTTAGAAATATAATTAGCATAATGTTGTTAATGAATACTATAAGTTAGCATTCTTAGGATAATTCTTCTATCCAGTAAATTATTATGCCGGTTTGAAACAGAAACTGAACATTACTCTGACTGTGCATTTTTATCTAACGGAGAAGCTTGCTGGCCACTGACACACTGTCACAGTAGAGTGATGAGGTGATGATAGGTCGCCTTAGAGAGAAACAAAAAGCGTGAGAGCTTGAGCTGAGTCATTCACACACACTAATTACTTCACTGACATCACCTATCAGGCCAGTGCTAACGCCTGCAACTCTGATTCAGAGGACACCCTTAGCTCCTGAGTGAGCACTTCTGACCTGGACACAGTGCTCTCAGTCAGTTACTGGCTCACTCTAATGGTCTGACCTGAGCTGCTTCCTGTAATGGCATGTGATGATAATCATTATTCCAAAAGATCCAAGAGTGATATCTTTTAACTAGTAATTAATAATGTACATTATTAATCATTTATTATTAAGGTAATTTATTATTAAATAATTTCAGTTATTGTATTAATCCTTAGAAGTGGTTATTATTGCTGACAATACAAAACATGGTGTAATATTCTATAATATTTCAGCTTAGTGTATTGATGAGAAATTCAAAGTCTAAAAGACATATTCTGAACCACATTTGTATTTGTAAATAAATTTACAAAAAAAATGAAAAATGTAATTTTTGTGTTTCTTGAGCATTTTGCAAAAAGACAAAAACTTTATTTTTTGCCATATTTATGTCATTTGTTGACAAAAAGCCAAGCCAAACTCGGGCAGGTAGGAAGTTTTATGTAAATGCAGTACATGGTTCTTTAAGGAACTATTGACAAAGATTTTTGCTAAGAGTACAGCAAAACAGAAACACTTCTATGGTGGTTTACAGTGAGACTACAGCGTGGACCTGATGCAGTTATTGTAGACTAGGGACACATAATAGCTACTAGCTTACTGTAGCAGCTGTTTGTTCATTCTGGAGTCAAAGACTGATATTGCTAGAATGCATTGCTTGGAATAAAACTGCACAAAGGAAAATTACATCTAAAATGTAAACACTACATTGACGCTCAGGACATTTGTGCAATGGTGTCAGGCAGTGGGTTCATTTTACCTGGATATAACCTGAAGAAGCCAGTGGAGCTGCCAAAGTACTGCCAGGTCAGAGTGGGGTCCTTATCAAAGTTACTCACAAACACTTCATTCAGAGCCTCTGACATGTACACACCATTCAGAATATCTGGATCTGGGAGGGAAAGGAACAGGATTAACGATAAAGGTACTTTAGCTCTATGTGCTTTTGTTTATATTCGTGGCATGCAAACTTAACTCCTTTGGGAAATCATTTCAGGACATCTTTTTCATCTTTTTAAATTCTTTTTTAATTGTTTGGGGCATTGTCACCCATTCTTTCTAGCAAAAGGCGTCTGGTTCTGTGAGCCTTTGTTTAGGTTGGGGGACTGTGAGCCCATACTGAATTCTGAGGTGTGTTTTGGATAATTATTTGGATAATTATGCTGAAAATGCCATCCTCTTTTCTTCTTCAGCATTTTTGCAAAGCATGATTGATCCAACCCTTTGCTTAACAGTAGGAAAGATTTTTTTTAATCAATTCAGCTCCATTTTTTTCATCCAACCATACCTTTGTTCGTTGTTCATTCATTTGTTAATTTTAACTTCCAAATGAATCAAGACCCTTTGGAAATTTCTGATGCTGAATGTTGTTATGAGGTAGTCTGTGGTGAAGGCTGTCTAGTAATCCCAGCATAGTTCTCTATGGAATGTTTTATTGGTGTTCCGTCCACCATTCCTGCAAACATTTCTTAATGACATTACATATTAACTGCTTAGATGAATCCATGGCTGCTAATTGCTGGGACAAGATTTTGAGGATTCAGGCAACTTATAAAGCTGTGAAATTTGCTTAAAGAAAGTTACAGCCCTAACAAATTAATTAAGGTCAGAGGCCTTGGTGGACTTGAGGTGCCCAAACCATTGCATGATGCTTCTAGTCTTTATTTCACTCCATATATGTACACACATAAAATTGTAAAACAAACAAAAGAATATTGTGCTTAAAATGTTTATTTTTAACTTGAAAGATGCTTTTGGAAGATGCCTTTCACTTCTACTCAGCAATTCACAGTTAGGAAAAGTTTGGGTGCCCAAACATTTGTATGAAACTATAAGATTCTGTTCTAATTACAACACCAGTAATTGTGGAATACCCTTGTTGTAGACATTGGTGGGAACTTGGATGACGCTCTGTTGTGTATTGACAGGAAGTTTGTTGAAATGCTCATTTTCCTCCAACGGGAACTCTCCGCCTAGGTTCACATAGTTTCCATCCTCATCCATAGTGTTTATCAGCATGGAGTTATAGTAGTCAAACTGCAAAATAACAATGCTACATTTTAGAAGGATCCGAGTTTGATTCTGTCATACAACATACATCACTGCGTATGAAGCATACAAGTGTAACATATTATGGCATGTTGTGGTGTTAGAATGATGCATTGGAGGCTTCATGAATGTGGATGGATTATCAGTAGATCAGCTCACCTCTAGTGTGGCGTTGTACTCGTGATACAGATCAGCATCTTCTGCAGCCTCAGCCATTCTCTGTAGAAACACACACACACACACATAGCTTCTTGCTATCTTTTATCACAGCTCAGGGATGTTACCAAAGACTTACCCTCTCCTTCCTTGCATACTGTTGGTGATACATTAAGAAGGTTTGCCTTCATCACTTGGGATGCGTACAATGAACTGAATCAGCAGATGGAAATGGAGTTCTCTGTGTGTTGTCAGGTTTTCTATTACAAAAGAAGCCCCATGATGCCTTTATTGGTAGATGCACTGTACGTGTCAGAAGTGTGGGCACCAGTGAGGAATCCTCAGGGTATACTATGCCTTTAGAAAAAATGTGTAGATTTTAGTAAATTTGTATTGCAAAGACACTTAATGCTTACTTCACTTGGAAGTCTAAGTTGGAAACATAAGGCTTAACCTCTTAAACTCCTTGGAACCACCAGTTGTTTTTGTTTTTTTCCCGACTGTTATAACTTTGAAACAACTCAACAATTTGCATCGCTTTGCACACAGTAACCAATTAATCATTTTGAATGTTGGAAATAGATTTAATACAATTGGGATTTTGTTCCCATAGTATTTAGAAAGACCCAACAACAAGTAGTCCCATAGGTTAGCACATCAGGAGATGGACAGAAAACAAGACAGATAAACTACACACATTGTTAGGATGATGAGGTACAAGGCAACTAAAGTGTTTACTATTCTTATTTCTTTTCCAAAAAGCAAGGACCCAAGGGGATCTGCAGATTTTTAATCTTTCTTAGGCAAATGAATGAATCCAATAGTACTGAGTTTCTGTCATGGCAAAAAAAGGCTTAACAAAACTACATCCATGATCCATGTTAAAATGCACATAAATGCAGACTGGAGGAGTATAGTTCTCCCTGATTTATTATGTCTGATATAAACTTATCAGTTTATTATCAACCTCTTGAGCTGAACTTAATAAAGCCACTTTCCACTATTCACCCAAGCCCATTATTTACAGAACCAATACAGGATGAAGATAACATTTTTAATCACAATTGACACTGATAAGGCAATAAGTTGAGGGATGGGGGGGGGGGGTTAATAGGGTAATAGATATTTATTACTCTAACAGTTTACAGGTTGTACACTTCTATGGGGGGCGATCAAGGGTTGTTCAGTAAAGCCAGTGGTTATGTATACTGGCCTACCTAGTTTAGAGTTCTCCCTTTTACCAACAGATCTGATTTAACTAATAAACTACTGAATCCATCCTTCCTAAGGTGAACCTGGCCTTATGGTATGTAATTGTGATCATAGTTCTATGTAATACATTTGAGAAATATCTTGTAATGTGTTAAAACACACTGGTAAATGATTGAAGATTAGTCTGAATGACTTTGACCAAATGTATTTGCTTTACTATTAGTTAGATATTGTGAATTGTCTGATTCATCAAAGCACCCACAGAAACTAATGTGAAGAATCTGAGTTTGGTGAGAAAAGCTGTCATTTGTTAGAGGGCTCATTTGTACATTGCACATTCATGATCACGCTAACGCTTATAATACAGTACTGTAGAGCCCTAATATTTGAAGTGCTGAACAAGCTCTCTTACTTTGACAGACTTCATCTTCCTGCCAAGCATGTTCTCCATCTCTTCAGCGAACTTTCTCACCAGCTCCATGCCATTCACCTCCTCGATCTTCACTATAGGCTCAATGTCCTTGTATTTCTACATTCACAATCAGACACACACAAAACACACAGATACACACAATAAACAACAATACTGTCAACCACCAACATCTATGTGGGCTTCACCAGTCAGCATGTTTTTGCAAATGTTTGCTGTTTATACTATGTCATGTGAATCATAAGGTGGAGCCTGCTGAAGATCAGCATTTCTGGCCCATCCTACAGCCGCTCGATTGGACTGCGATCTGGGATATTTAGAGGCCAAGTTAACGCCTTGAACTCTTCATTATAAATGAAGCTATGTCGAATGTTCTAATAGGAGACTAATGCTATGTCACCTTCACCTTTAGCAATCACCATCTTCTTAACTAGTTTGGTCTCTCCCGGTTGCCCGGGGGTTGTCTTCTTCTCACAGTGCATCATCGTATGTACCTGCCCAGCCATCCATGTGATATAAAAAAAGGGCCTAGGCAACCTAGGCAACCCCTGTTCACTATTGGCAACCAATGCCAACCCCTGTCCACCATTTAAAACACCCGCTGGACCTTTGATCAATGGTGCTTTTAATGGTGGACAGGGGTTGGCATTGGCCTCGTACACAGTGATCCCATAACAGTCATTAACCTCCTAACACTCCAAGGCTTATTACACACTAAGGTGTATTACTCAGTAACTACAGGGACTTCTGTACAAACGCATGTGGATATTCCTTGGTAATAGAAGTTTGTAATAACACTTTTGGCCCAGAAGAGATTTGGGTTTCCAACAAACACCCTGTTGTTGGTTTGTGATCGACCACTGACAATAGATACTTTTAGAGTTTTAGAGATGTTTCATCCTAGCTGTCTAGGCAATAATGAGTTGAAGTGGCTTAGTGCTGTATGATGATTCATTTTTTCTTTATCAGAGAATAAAAAAATTTTTTTTTTTACAATTTCTAATCAGTAAACAAAATTGCTTTCACTTTCAAAGACAAGGAAAATCTACTTCTGAACATCAGACAATTTACGATGTGCACCTCCACCAGGAGCGCCATGAGGGAAGCAGGTGAGAGAGATTTAATTGAATATTTAAAACTGCATCTGCAACAGTAGTTTCAGCTTTGGCAACTATTCTCTAACAACCAGCATGGGAAAGCCCACCGTATAATTCTTCCAAGGCAATTTTCCCATTTTCTGGAGTACACACGGTTAGGCCATTATCAGGCAGTAAGCAGCACAACTTAAGGGATAAAAAACACTCAACGGTGGTGAGGATGGAACCAAGCAATTAGTGAGCTGCTGATATTTTGGACAGTCTACACCAGCAATAAATAGTCTACTGATAAGAGATCCATCTGTTTCATTATCGACTAAGACACTAGACAAACACCACAAACACTTACCTTCCGCTTCCAACGTCATAGCGCATCACATATTAATCACAAAGCTACACTGGCCTACAACAATCTCTGCAGACCTCATATACGTGCCTAACCAGCAAACACTAGCTTCTGTTGGTTCTGGGCCCTTGGGCCTGTGATAAGAAATCACAGATCAATGTCAATTCCCAAGGCAGTGTCATTTTTTAGTGAGTTTAGTTTAAAAGGATCTATGAGGCCTTGTGAACAGAGGGACACTCTTATTGAGGCTTTGTTCTTTCCTGTATGCTTCCATCACACCGTCTGCTGCTGCAGAGGCACTCTTTTCTCTGCACAAACAATTGTGCCAGTTCTGAAATAAGCTGAGAGATTGGCCTGGGATAATCCACTTCCCAACACAAAGCATTAAGAGGAGCAGGTTTTATACTGAGCTTAGATCAGAGAGAAAGAGAGAGAGAAAGAATGAGAGAGGGCGGAGATGTTAGGTGGACACATAGACCAAGAAGACCAAATCAAAGAAAAGCAAATCTCTTCTTCTATGGCAGAATAACCTCAAAAGAGTCACAACTGCCTTTGACACATCTCTAGTGCCTTATAGAAAAGTTAAGCCCCTTTTCTTTCAATCAGAACACTTTTTCAATGTCAACTATGCTACTATTCGTTTATGTGCCATCCTTCTGATGCTACAGTAATTTTTTAAAAGAGTTTACCTCTTAGTGTCTGTAATATAGCTCGTATAGCTAGTTTTGGTGAATGTAAATAACAAAGAACTAGCTGACCTCCACACTAGCTGACCTCCACAACACAGTGCTAGAACTATGACTGCACTAATCAGTGCTAATGCAGGCATGCTCAACATTCACCTCGCAGGATATGCAGTGTCATTTAAGGCAAATTTAATTAAACATTACATTTATTCACAGAGTTTACATTTTTCATGACATATCTACCAGCGTTAGATTATTATTATCTGGCCATTATCAATTATTTTACTCCAATCTTGGGTACACTGGGTGCATTCTTAATATCACTACATATTGGATCATCAAATTCTGGTGAAAATCCTGTATTTTATTAATATTGCAATATATGCCCAACCCCCAACATATACATTTAAAATAGCTACACAATATGTCTAAATGACTGCTGACACAAATGTGCAAATGCACACACACACACAGCTTGTCTAGTCGGTGCAGAGAAATAATCTCTTGTCGCTGAATGCAATTAAATCCTCACAGCAATGCCCCATAATCTAGTAGAAAGCCTGGATGGTATAGACGACAGATTAACTCCAACAAAAGCAGGATAAACTCGCATTTAATAGCCTTGATTTCAGGAGAAACAATGAATGAGCAGGTGTCCCAATACTTTTGTCCATAAAGTGTATATTTTAAAAAATGTTTTTTTTTACAGGGACTCATAAACTCTTACAGTGGTTTTATGATATTTGCTATCACTTTGTACACATCCAGTAGTCATATGTACTATTCCACCATCTCTGCTTTTAGCTTTGTTCATCAACACTATACTGTAAATAAAACAGCATCACACTCTTAAAAATGAAGACTGATGGTTACTTATAAATCATTATATTTATAAACATGATATGTGAGTGTGAAGAGTCCTATATAAAGTTTAAATAATGTTCTCATGATACAAGAGTTCTACAATTACAGGGTCCTTATGAGAACATTAAATCGAAGCCAAGATCCATCTACAAACCTTTACTTTTAAGATTGTGCCAAACGAACCAGACTGAAACCCCAGCATGAATATGTTTCAGACCTCTAATTATCTAGATAAATTGGTAAGATTTACACGCTTAGAACTTTCTCCAGCAAGCTGTTGAGGTTAAGTTGAGGTTGTTTTTAATTATTAACTTATTCAATTATTTTTACTCATTATTATTTACATATAGCTCTGAAAGTTCCTGAGTAACGCATTCATTTGCTATATTTCTCTTGTTTTGTGCTGTATGAAGCATTATGCAAACATAGTACTGGTAATGTTAGAACTACTTTAAAAAAAACGAGGTCAGAAAATCTTGATGAAACTGTGTTTCATCCCGTTACCATCATCCCTATCTCTCTCTCTCTCTCTCTCTCTCTCTCTCTCTCTTGCTCGCTCGCTCTCTCTATCTCCCTCTCTCCAGGTTGACAGATGGAGCTTCAAGCTGGTAGGTTGTCTTGTTGTCTTTAGTGCCCTAGAGAGATTCTCATACAGAACGCACTTCATTATAATATAATAAGAAGTGCACTCATTTTCACAAATACAAGAGCAAAAAGACATGCATTTAATATCATTAAAATATTATCATTCATTGTCTTGTTTTTAACAGAATACACAGGGAATCATTATTTAGACCCTGTATTGAGACCTTTTGAAAATTACAAATGCTTTCAAGCATTCTTTTATATATTAAATGCCATGGGGTGACTATGCATTTCCATCTATATACACATTGAGTCCATATTTAAAGCTACTACAAATCTACTATAAATCTTCCCTTGACAGTAGAGACAGTTACACCAACAAAAGCAGGATAAACTGTTTTTAATACCCTTGATTTCAGTAGTTACAACGAATGTACTGAATAAGTAAAGATCTAGTAAATGTTGAGCTTTACTTACTTTTTGCAGCAGGAGAGATCCAGAGTATCTGGCTGATAAGGCTGATAGCTGTTTTCCAAATGTGTTGGCCCACTCTTGCACCCTAATGAACACACAAACAGCATATACCAATGGGACCCAAACTTCCACATTAATATAAGGGCTGCAAATGTGTGCAGAATATAAAAATCAGCTGCTAAATCACATACGATGCACTGAGTGACACCCTTTCTAATAAATGCATTATCAATCACTGTCCCTGTAGAGGCATGCCAGCACTAAGCTGAAATGCTCTGAAAATGCTCTGTCCAATACTTTTGGGATGAGTTGGGGAGTTGATAGGGGCAGTGGGCATCCAACCTTATGACCCTAGTAGCATTCTTGTTCCTAAATGTAATCAAATCCTCACAGCAGTGCTCCAAAATATAGTAAAAAGTCTTCCTTGGACAGTAGAGACAGTTACTTTAACACAAGCAGGATAAACACACTTTTAATACCTTTAACTTCAAAAGAAACAATGAATGACTAGGTGTCCCAATATTTTTGTCCATATAGTTTACTTTACATAGCTATATGAAGCCAATGAGTTGCATAAAGAAGTATCATAGGATCATAAAGATATATTGGGTGAGTTATGGAGAGCCCAAAGTAAGGGACTACAACTACAAAAGACAATAAATGTGCAATACAGGTCATTTTGTATACAACAAATACCCAGAACACACACCAATGTCCCCACCAATTGTCTACACTATATAAAAAAGACATTATACTCAACTTTAACCTTCTAGTATGTAACACTAAGTCACTAAACACTAAAATGCAATGGAACAGACCATCTTACACTCAAGGAAGGCCAGTGTAAAGTTTGACCCAGTTTCACAGTGCTGAACAGGTCAAGTGAAAATGATGAAGCGATGAGAGCCTAAACAATTTTAAAGGGCCTATATTAAAACACTGAGTATTGTTTACATAAAATGTTGAATGTAATATCCCAGTGTTCCCCTTGGAGTAACCCTATACCCTGCAATCTCAGTGAATATTAAGATATTAGAAGTGATTCCATGGTGAAGTGTGACTACACATCTATAACACGCTCACTGTGCTGAGTTATTCCTTACTACAGCTTGCTGTAATAGGAGCGGTTACTGTGTTTAAGAACCAAGCTGAAGAAGAAGGATTTAGCTTCTGGCCTCTATGTGCGTGTGTGTGCACGTATGTGTGTCAGGATGCCAGGCCAGAATATCAAGCTTCCTCTCTCTGACTAAAGGCCAAATCCACAATCCATGAGGACACATGGCCTAGAGCCACAGAATTGTCTGCAATCCTCAAGAGAACGTCTGAGGACATTAACCTTTCTGAATGTTCTGGAAGGAACGCTGAGCTCTGGATGCCAGGACTGGCACAAACGATACTTTGGCTGTGTTCACAGAGCAGGCCTCGCTGTTCCATTCTGATTAGTAGTTATGTGATAGGATATACCTTGTATTATGTATTTCAGGTTATTGTGTACATATGTTTTAGCACATGGTCAAAGCTGTGAATTTTTTGCTGAAGAATTCCAAAGACTTTTCAACATTCACTCAGAGTGGTCTGGTCTGAAATGCTCTGTTCTAAAGAAACAGAGTCAGAATTGCTCACAGTCGTTTTGATAGGAACCTGGCATCTGAAGAGTTTAATGCCCCTGAAAGCTCCCTCATAAAGGCTATTAGATGAGTTGGTAAAGATTAGCCTAATTCCTTAGAAAGTCTTTCAAATATCTTTCTATACTCAGATGTACTTTGTATGTTTCACCTAAGCATGTTTGACAGAAATAGTTTATAGAAACTTTTGACAGAAACATTATTATAGACTGTGAAAAATACATGTGTTCACAGTCCATGCTGACGCAAAGCTATATAGTTACTAGCATCAAGATAAAAGCCTTTCAATTTAAAGATGTGCAAACTACCTGTGACTAACTAGCCAGTTCACGTCCACATACATCAATGTTATTGATTAGATCTCAAATAATAATAATTATTATTAATATTTATGATGAATTATCTGTAACACTGGCATATTACAAGTCTAAATGAATACTATACAGAAGCTTATTCCTACATTATTAGTGATGTTGACACAACTTAAGGCTGCACAAGGCTGAACGCTCTAAGTGTTTATACTTGACACAATCTCCTTCCATTAGTTTTGAGCCATTTGACTATCCCTATGATATCTCACAGAGGGATCCTACAAATGCCTGCAGAAGCGCTCCTCTGCAAGCGCTTCTTCCTTCAGTTCACACCTCCTTTTAGTGCCAGGTTACAGGAATTCAGAGGTGGTGCTGTTGAAGCCTCATGCCAGTTGCATTTGCTCATGTATGAACCTAGCTTTAAACGGCTGAATCTGGTGGCTCCTCTGCTGCT
Source organism: Salminus brasiliensis (assembly GCF_030463535.1). Lineage (NCBI taxonomy): Eukaryota > Metazoa > Chordata > Actinopteri > Characiformes > Bryconidae > Salminus > Salminus brasiliensis. The sequence goes on from NC_132879.1 coordinate 42,983,990, forward strand.
TCACCTGAGCTGGGAGGTGAAATTGTGTCAGCATTGGACATGTGAAGAGTGCTCAAACAAAAGTATTCTGATGAAATTCTGCAGGAGATCATTTGGTAAAAAATAGACACTGTTACAGTGTAAGCTTGTGGCCTGTATTTTTTTCCCCAATTTCATTCGTAGTGAAGGATAGATGCAGGGTGTAGAGCAAAAAAGTCCACTGTATAAACTCATGAGACGTGTGTAGGTTTACTGGCCATTGTGGTAATAAAATGTCTATGTTTGTATTGCAGCTATTGTATATCAGCCACCACCACCACTGCAATGAAGTTTTTTTAGAATGAAGCATCGCATTCCACACCACTCTGAATGACCACTGCGTCATTATATACCAAGTTTAAGTCCTAAAGTTTAATTTCTAATGGTATATGAATTTATCTCTCTCTCTCTCTCTCTCTCTCTCTCTCTCTATATATATATATATATATATATATATATATATATATATATATAACTATATATATATATAACCTTCTTGAGAAACAATGTTTAAATACAGCAAACATCATGATCTGCCATCTAAGCTTAGATAAAACAGATTAGGATTCTGTAATTCTGTAATACACAGATGTACTCCATACATTGCACCTAAGCATGTTGGACACAAATAGTTCTGAAACTGGTTTATTGACTGTAAAAAATAATATTTTCACAGTACATAATGGCTATACACAAATATGACTATATAGTTATTCACCTGAATAACATAAAGGTAAAAGTCTTCCATTTGAAAGATTTATTGCCTCCTTTTAGTTTTAGAAATGTGCTAAACCATCTGTGACTAACTTCCCAATTACTGTTAGCTAGCTAGCTAACCTTTACAGAGATTTATTAAGAGTACTTAGCTAAGATACTCGGATGTACATTTCACCTAAGCATGTTTGACAGAAATAGTTCTGAAACTTTTTGTAGTACAGTAAATTCTAACTCTATAACAGCTATATAGTTATTCAGAGTTTAAAATCATCAGTTTTAAGATTTATTAGGAGTATTCAGTACTCTATGTACATCAGTGTTAAAAGATATAATCTAAAGATAAAATCTCTAATCTAGGTGTCAAGATAACCTTTGGTCATTTTTATGATCCATTATCTGTAACACTGACATATTACGATAAAAACATTACTATAAAAAAGGTTATTTCTAAATTATTTAGTAGGCTGTTATGTTTGATATCACCAACCAGCTAAGCTCATGACTAATTTCCAGTTTAATAAAGAATGTCATCCTCAGTCTCACCAACACAGACTAAGATTCTGAAACAGTAAATAAAAGATCAAACATATTAGACAGAGGATTGTACATGAGCTGATTAGTACAGACATTTGAATAAGTATAGGTTAAAATTAGGTAAACATTTTTTATTTTGAGGAAATGCAAACTGAGATTATTTAATAGACTTTGCCATTATTTTCTACTACAGCAGAAGAACACCATTTCTACACAGATGTAACACCATTGCTTAAATTCCCAACTAGTGTTGACTCTATTCCTGCCATGTTTAATCTCCTTCAGACTTTCTAATAGACATGGTCTACATTTATCATCAGGGTCTGCAATTTTCACTAGACCCTTCAGGGAAACTACATAAATTTGCCCATCTATATGAGTGCATATTGCTATCTTGAGCACATTTGACATAACACATAGCACTAAAAGTGCAAAGAAAAGAGTCTGAGATGCTGATCACGACATAAACAATGAGGTGCATGGTTATCCCACCTTCCTTTTTTTAGACTACTCATTCCGTTTAGTGAACTGTATTGTTCTCCATGTCAGCACATACTGAACACATTGTGTAAAGGTTTCTGAACTGTACGTCAACCTGCCAAAGGTTAATCTGTAAGCAGCCCAAGATCTTTTGGCAGTGATTTTGGACAAGTCTGGATGAGGCGGCAGGAAGCATAGGAGGCCTTTGGGTCACAAACCGAAACTTGCCAGAGACCTCTAAGACCTAATAATCAGGCTTGCGAACGAGGAGCAGAATGTGGTTAAGGATTGATGTGACCTAAAGGTAATGTACTAACTCTACTGCTGAGAATACAGCTTCTCTACACAGCACTAATGCAGTGCTTTAACTGTGTCTCCTCATTGCCCCCCTCATTACAATGAGAGAATATTAATACTGTATACATAGGTCAACTCAGTCTTACCCTTTTTTAGACCTTCTGTCAGTGTCTAGTGTGTTAATGAGATGCCCTGGGCTTGCAGTAATTGCCAGTTAGTCTGACCTGTCAACATTTCCAGTAAATAAAGGGGAGATTCCCATAAAATTGTATTGCAGTGAAATGCCCAACAAGAAGCAAAACATCCTGTACACCCTTTTCGACAGTTGCCCTTATATAGTATGATCTATATGAAAACATTGAGAGTAGTGGAACCCTAGTGCTTGTAGTATCACTATCATACACTTTAAAAGCTAAAGGTTCCATAAAGGGTTCTTTGTGAGCTGTAGGGGAATCTACCATTTCCAGAAATGAGATGTATGAAGAACCTTTTGAAAGTTGAAAGAACCTTCACAAGATATCTCCTAAAACTGTACATCCAAGTTCAGAATAGCCCCTTAACACTCCAAGGCTTATTGCACAGTAAGGCATATTATTCAGTAACTACAGAGACCCCTGTGCAAACTGGTGGGGCTATTCCTTGCTTATAGAAGTGTGTAATAACAATTTCGCCATAAACATTAGCCATTTAAGGAGTTCTATTTTAGGAATGCGGGATGGTTTAACAATAGGGGGTGAGGATGGCACAGTAGGTGGCAGCGGCAGTGGTCTGCAAACAAATGGTACTCACGTTTCAGGAGGGATCCTCATCTGTGCACATGCTGGGAGGCATATCCAGCTGAGGGAAATGATCCAGAGAACGGTGGCTGCTGTTCTTCTGCCCATCCATCCCACGCACAGCATGCTTGTCCTTTCTGTCTGTCCTGCACAAGAGTTCACCCTCACTCCTGCCCTACTGAGGGACCACCACAGCATCAGCACCAGAGCAAACAAATTGGCCAGAACAAAGAGCCTGACTTCCACAGGGTTTCAGAGTTGTCTGCTGCATGCATTTGTCTCTGGTCCTTGGACATCAGCATGCACATGTCACTGAAGGTCCGGTGCCACTCTAGAAGTTTCGGGTACCGTGTGAATGTGTAGGGGGAAATGAGGGTGTTGGAAATGAATCCTGGCCTTGGTCCTCCTAAAATTCCACCTTTGTCATGTTTCCAGTTATCCTTCCATTTTTTCACTCTTCAGTTGGCATCTCTTTCTCGCCTGATCTTGCCTTAGCCAGAAAATTCAAAGACTCTAGACTCTACCCTAATCAAACTAATCTCAGAACTAATTCCCAGCCTGTTGAGCCTGTAGTTGACAGCAGTGTTGCCACACTAAAAGTCGTCAAGCCTTCTGACTCCCTCCTTATCCGTGCTTGTAAAGTCCAGAGCCCAATGTTAGATGCCTGCAAGGAGAAGGGGAGTTGGAGGCTGCATTGTACAGAACCTGGGACAGGCCTCCAGCTCGTCCTCCTCTTCCTCTCTCTCACATTTGCTCACCCACTCACTCTCTGCTGCCTCTGTTAACCCCGGAGCGGGAGGTGAGCGTAATCCGTTTGGATTATGTTATCAAGTGGGGGAGGGATAGGAAGCAAAAGGGAAGCAGAGAGAGAGAGAGAGAGAGAGAGAGAGAGAGAGAGAGAGAGAGAGAAAGAGGTTGGTGGGTAGGCGGTTTAAGTTAGAGTGAAGGAGGGGAAAAAAGGGGTGGGAAAAAAGCGAGGAGAGACTGATGTATCAAAGAGGATTACATCATGAATTCTGGAGGCTTTGGACTGTCCAATATAACATTGAGGTAAAATGTTCGGCAAAGTCACTGGCTGTAAATCCCTACACCCTCTGTCAATTAATCCCCACGTTTTGGCACTGATGATGATAGTGATAGAGATAGAGATAGTGGAAACAATGATTTCCAGTTCCAGGTTTGGAACAGGAACAACCCATTTGGGTTCTGGCCTAATCTAAAAGGCAGAATGCAGTGTCAGAAATCACTTAAACAAGCCTATTTCTGATCACTTATCAGCTTGATGTTGTTCTAAGAAAAGTGTGTGAGGATTTCACTCTGATGAAAAAAAAAGAAGAAGGAAACTTTGGACACCAAACGTGTCTTCGCTGATTGATTGCATTTGGCCTAAAGGGTAAATTGTGTAAACGTGATTTTCCGCCAAGCCATTCCTCGAAAGGCATGTATCTAGGAAAGTACTTGCTGAATAACAACCTAATCCATGTGGGGAAAGTCACTTTTAGTCCAATACTGACCCCCTATACACAGCTGTAAGATTCTTCATTATTGGTTCCAGGCAAAGGCCTACTGATGTTAAGTGTTACTCATTAAAAACATTTAAAATTCTGGGTTAAGATGTCATACTGTGCTTTAAAAATATAGTGTAAAAGAATAATATCTTGTCAAGAGAAATCTTCTCAAATATAGTCAACATAACTCTGATGCTGATGTGGGGTTCACATTCGTGTAACATACACTATGTGGGTCCCAGGTGGGCATGGGCTCCAAGTGGGTATGTAGATTTGTTTTTAGTGGCATGCAACTGGGCTTCCCCAATGGCCTCATTGTTACAGCCCACTCTAATCTCATCTAGGCCCCCCTGTGCAATGTAGAAACCAGATGGGGCTGATCCTGGTTGAGATCCATATGTGAGGCCAACATAGAACCCATCGACAAAACTCTCTGGTTTCCAGTTTGGCTACCTACACAAGCCCCATATGGCTATGTATTGGCTGGAGTATTTGCTTAATAGGAAACTTCAGGAGAAATCATCGGACACCAAACATGTCCTAGCTGATCAATTACAGTAGGGGTAGAGGCAAAATTGTGTAAATACACCATCTAAAATAGTAAAAACTTAATCAACAAGGGGAAACGATTATTTTCACTTAAGTACTGTCCTATTATGCAGCTGTAGCTGCCGTGCTGACATGAACTGCTGGTGTAAGGCAATTATAATATTATTCTGAACTTATTTGCAATTATAATAAATTTATTTCTAGACAATATTACTTGTGTTAGCTTGCCCTCCGACATTGCTGTTAGCTGCTATTGCTTTATTACACCATGGAGTAATGAAAAGGGGAACCTTGCGCCCCAAGGCTGCTGATTGTTGGGGCAGGGTTTGAGGTGTCAGAGTATTATGGCTTTGATTATTGGCATCATCTGGTCTTTCCTAACAATGATTATGAACAAGTGATAGTTCTAGCAAGCTAATCAAGGCCTAAGACTTTAATAAGCACCATTTTTTAACTATAAAACAAAAACAATGCATTAATCTTGCTTAAAATGTTGAATTGAATGTCTTAACTTTATGACTTTTAGAAATCAGTTGATCTTCTACTCATTTAACTATTCAGTGAGTTTTTTTTTTTACCATGCTAGTGTCCTAAAGTGTAATTTGCCGTGAGGATTTCTACTAGATACAATGACTTCAACAAGTAAAAATATATAAATATATAAATATATAATATATAAACTATAAAAATATCAAATGACCATACAGTTCTACAACACAGTACTACATCTCATACTAACTATAGTCATATTAACTATAGTGTTTTCAAATCACATTTGATCATTTTATGCAGTCTAAACCATTACTTAACATAAAAGGCCCATGTATGCATGCATCAGTCACTCATTCTCTCAAGATTAATTTTAAACCATGGTGCTGAATTAGGTTGCAATAAACAGCCAATTTAAGAAAATAAAATACACAGTAATATTAAAATGTTATGACCACCTATTTAATGATGTGAAAAAACACCTTTGGCACCCTTGACTCTAGCGAGATGTCTTAGCGTGGACTGTATTAGGCGATGGAAGGTGTTTAGGATAGAGGTTAACTGGTCCACAGTGGTGCATCGACTGCTCTGTACCACTCACCAGAGGTGTCACACCCCTCTGGCATTAGTGACCCTTGGAGCACCACTGTTATACCACAGGGGGAGGTTCATTCTCGGTACACCTTCACTCAAAGTACTCTATTATCATGCACTCTTAGACATCAGTCAAATCTCGTCCTTTGCCCATGATGATCTTTTTTTGCCTTCTGCTACAACTGACTAATGTGCTCTATTATGTACATCTGCAGAGTCCTGGGCCAAGTTCATTCCAAATCAGTCATAATATTCTGATATGATTGTGACAGTGGGCGAAGAGTGTTAGCATCTCGGAAACCACTAACTTTGTAGAATGTTCTAGAGCCACCATGGCGAAGGTGGACTTCTCAAACATGGAGTGCTTCCCAATGGCATAGCAGTGGGGTCCCACAGGCCATTGATGACGGTGATAGGTACAGAGCAATTGATGCACCACTGTGGATCAGTTAACCTCTGTAATGAACACCTTCGGTCACCTAGTACAGTCCATGCCATGGCGTTTTGCTAGTGTCATCAGAGCCAAGGATGGTTATTCAGACTATCACGTAGGTGGCCAATATATTCTGATATGTATATATATGTATATGTATATATGTTCTGTGTATATAATAGTAATAATAATTGTGGATTATGGTATTAAAAGGAATCCTGGTACAGCACTGACATTCCTGCATAACTATATGAGATCACTACCAACAACTCTTTGTATTGGGAAACAAGAACGGCTAAAAATGGAAATTGATGCTCTTTGAAATCAAACTCCTCCAATCGTCCTCACAGTTGATGTGTGAGTGCCAGTGCTCTCAGTAAAAAAGCCCACATTCATACGGAATTTCCAGGCAAATCTCTTAATCTGAATTGTCAGATGATTTGCGGTCAGATTAGTTATTCATACTAAGCATTGCAACATTCACATACTGCTAATAAAACCCATAAAAGCCCATTATCTAATCTGTGCACTCTGTACACACACACACACACACACACACACACACACACATACTCACACACATGCACAAACTGTACAGATGCTGTGCTCTGGATTTCTCCTGCTGACCCAGTTAGTCCAGATTATAGCTACATCATTCAGAATGCAGCCAGACAGCACCTGCTGTAGAAGTGTGTGTGTGTGTTTGTTTTGTAAAGAAAGAGCTGAGGTGAAATAGAGCAAGGATAAGAGAGCAGTTGTCAGAGAGTGTGTAAGAAAATGAGTGAGACTGTATATGACTAAATTCCCATCTTCTTTACAGCTAAGTACATGAGATACATCTGTTAGACTAATTGTACAGAGCAAAGTTGCTCACGGCCTCTGAGTGGAAAACGCTCCAATGGCAAACACTGAATAAATCAACGGCTGTCTAACATAACTTGTGTATCACCTCACTTCGCCCAGCAGCTCCCAGAGAGCTCAAGCCCCAATCAGAGACTGTACAAACAGCGTCAGGCAGCAAACTGTACATGTTACATGTTTCGAAGACTCACCCAGTGATCCAGCAGCACCTGTGAGATGTTTCCTCCTCAAGAAGTGCGAGATCAGATAATTAAAGCAGGAAAAGACTTAGTGTGTGTGTATGGTGTGTATGGTGTGTTCAGTTAGACAAGGCACTATTACAAACTTCCAAATCAAACTCTGGACCTTCCTCTCTCTCTCTCTCTCTCTCTCTCTCTCCCTCTCTCCCTCCCTCGGCCTGCCTCATCAGACTCCGTCCCCCCTACTCAGTCCAATTGATTAGTCAGTGCTGATATTAAGCCCACTGCTTTTGCTTTCAACTCGTCAGCTAAAAGCACCGGAGTGGAACCCCAGTGCTGCACTGCCCTGGGGAAAAGGGTCTGGCTAATTGCAAAGATTAACACCAACAGACACACACACACACACACACACACACATACACACACGTAGGCACAATGAAGACAAAGACATGCCAAAGTGTTCTAAACGGCAATCTCATTATTGAGAACCTCTCAGGCCTGTTAAAGGAGACACTGTGTGTTAAAGGTTCATCATTTAGGTCTTCATAAATTGGTTCGGCCATGAACTAACACGTGTCACTGCGGCTGGACTAACTGCTTCCAAATCAAATCTAGCAGCTTATCTTCATGGAGCCATCACGACATGGTGGGTACTTTTAAATGTGGCGTGGACATGAGATAATATTTGGAGCCCACAAATGAATGTATTGAGACCATAGAATAATACAATGATAACACAAGTAATACATACATTACAATAATCTTGAAGCCTCAATGTGTTATTTTGATCATATTTTGACGCCACAATTTAATGCATTAAGGCCCATAAATATATTGAAGCTACAAAATGACATTTTGATGTTTCAAATTAGTATATTGAAAAGAATATAGATATTTTGCACACCCAATTTTCCTCCCCACTTTTAGATCAAGGCCAATTGTGCTCTCTCTGGCTCCAGCTGGTGATGCCAGGTGGCCTGACACAGGATTGGCTCAAATGAATATGAGTTTAAGTAAACGTGTTGGTTGCCACCTGGCTATTAGAACTGAGCTTAGATGTTCTTTATGCAGTTAACACAACCATACTGTATGTTCAGTAAAACATTATGTTGATAAGTTGTTATTATTGTTATTATTATTATTTATTTTTTTATGTTATATTATTATATTTAGATTATACTGTTCATTGTATCTCTGCAAAGAGCAGGAGTTTAATTCACAATTAACACAGTTAAATGGACCAAATTGTCATATATGTGCAGCTCTATGCAACAGCTGTGATTGGCTGGGCAGTACTATGGGTGTGCTAAAAGCAAGTGTTGTGATTCGCTCATTTAATCAGTAGTCAAAATCTAAAAGAGATCATCTGTCCCATTTCCCCAATTACTGCTAGGAAAGGAGGAAGAGGAAAGGAGGAGCAGTTTCTGGACGCAGCCACAGTCCATATAGTTTTAGTAAGATTTTAGTCAGGACTTCAATCTTTGTCTCATCTGACCATAAAATTGACCTCCGGAAGGCCTTTTCTTGTCCATGTCATGAGCTGCAAACAAGGTGTCAGTTTTGGACTAGGGGTTTCTTTTGTTACTTGGACAGTGGCTTCTCAGTCCAGCAGCTTCCAGTTCACGGCAGGCCTGTGCTTTGGTGTTTTTTTGATTGTTCCTAACAATTTTGAAGGATTTCAATGGCCAGGAAACTGTCCTCTGAGTGTGACAGTTTGTGTCTTCGTCCAGATCTTTGGCAAAGCAGCTAGATCTCCTTTTAAGAAATACTTATGTTCAATTGTTTAAACGGATCATCTCAGAACCTGCAGTTGTTTAGAAATGACTCCAAAAGACATTCCAAACTTCTTAAAGATCTTAACTGAGCTCTTCTGTGTGTTGGTCAATCCAATGAATGCTCAAATAAGCCCTTTTTATGTAGGCATAGAGAAGAGACTTCTAAATCTAGGTGGGTGTATTTATATTTTTGACCCTGAATGTATTATTTAGACTTCAGAACTCAACAGTTATTTACAAACAGCACATTATAGTACATTATCATCCAGATGTGCACCCTGTGGTCAGTCAAATTCAGTGGCCATGAAAAAGTGCTTGACCCCTTTCTGAATTTCTGAATTTGTGTGCATTATATTTACTCTGATTTTACAGTGGATTGTAGCAGTATATTGTCTGGCAGGATAGCTTGCTTGTCTCATGTTTACCAGGAAACACCTAAATGATGTTCATGGGTTTTGGAGTTCTGTGTGTTTTATGGGCAGATGAATTAGAAGTGAAACCTTTGGGCCAACATAGGCCCTGTTATGTCTAGGAAACACTCACATCCACTGTTAAGCATGGTGGTGGTAGTGTGATGGTTTGGGAATGCATTGCTGCATCAGGTAATATCTGATATGCATTGTTCCCTCAATGGTAGCAATGACATCTGATCATTAGTTAAAGCTAAAGCACAGAGGCCATGCAACAAGACAATGATCCAAACCATCCAAACCAAAGTCGACCTCTTAATGTTAAAAAATAACCAGACATTTTTGGAATGGCCTAGTCAAAGTCTAGACCTAACCGGTATTGAAATCTTGTGGCAGGCTCTGGAATATGCAGTCTGTACAAATGTCACTGAGCCACAGCCTTGCGAGACACAAAAAGCATTTGCTTGCAGGTATTGCTGCCAAGGGAGTGCAACCAATCATTTAAGTAAGGGGACATTCACTTATTTTATAGAGGGCTGTTGGATTTCTGTGCTGGATATTCTTTGCTAATAAATACATCATGTCACATTGAGTGTTTTTGGTTCACTCAGGGTACATCTTATGCATTATTAGGAGAGGAATGTGCATACATTTAGACAAGGAGCAAACACAAACAGTACATTTCAATTGGAATGTTAAATTCAGTAAATTAAAATGTCAATACCCCATATGGCCTCCAGATCTGAATGTACTCAACAGATGCATGGGCTGTATGAGACTGGGCAGTCCAATTTCACATTAAGGCAGGTATTAGCATCTCTCATGTGCAATCTAATGTCATGCAAACCCCTTTTTTGCCTAAATCCACAGCATCAGCAGACCCAGGCCAGCTTATTACTGTGCTGTTCTCTAGCTGCATCATTGGATTTAGACAGGAATCTAGTAAATTAGTCCTGCAATCTGTGGAGCTCTTACTGATCTTAGGACAGCTTCATTTCCATACTCCAAATAATAACTAAACTGACTGCCTGTTACAAATTCTTGGTCAATAACCTCCCATGCCTCTGCGCTCTTAGTTAGCTGTCTACAGACAAATTAATTGAATATTCTTCAGTTGTGGTCAAAGACTTGAATCCTACAATGGCTACGGACAGATATATTTGTTACACATTATTATTATTATTATTATTATTATTATTATTATAATACACCTAAAATTATGGGGCCAAGGTTTTGGCCTTTTCCCCTTAAGGCATACAGTATAGAGCACTGATCAGCCATAACATTAGTATTCTTAATATTGATAGGTCACAACAGATCTGACCATTTGCAGCGTGGACCCCACAAGACCTCTGAAGGTGTTCTGTGCTATCTGGCTCAAAGATGTTAGCAATCACTTTAACTCCTGTAAGTTGTGAGGTGGGGCCTCCATGGATCTCATCAATGAGCCTCAGGTGCCCATGATCCTGTCGCCGGTTCACTTGTGGTAGAAACTGACCACTGCATATCAGAAAAACAAACCCCACAAGAACCTCTGTATGTTTTGGAGATGATCTGACTATACATCTGACTGTCCAATTGCTGCCTAATATATCCACCCCTTCACAGCTGCCACTGTAGATAAGGTTAATGAACGGTATATGCTAAAACATATGTCATGTTGGCAGTATGTATAACATATACATGCTCTTTGCTTGATACACCCCCCCCCCCTTTTTTTTTTTTGACAAGCATTACAGCTTGTGTCAGTATCAGCTTTTTGTAGCCAACAAAGAGTCTTTCAGTTGTTGTTTGGGGGATCAGTGAGGACAGGGAATTCAGCTTCAGCTTGTGCCTATGCAGGTAGTCCACTGTGGATTTTGAGGTGTGTTTAGGATCAATATCCTGCTGCAGAAGCCATCCCCATTTCATCTTCAGCTTTTTTTTTTTTTGGTATAGATGGCTAGAATTTGCTGATATTTAATTGAATTCATTTTTCTCACTATCAGTAAAATGTTCCCTGTGCCACTGGCAACACAGACTCAAAGCATTATCGATCCACCCAGTGCTTAACAGTTGAGAGGTGTTCTTTTAATGAAATTTTGAACCCTTTTTTTCTCTAAACATACTTTTCCTCATTGCATTATTAATCAGGATTCAATTAATTCAGGACTGCAGCTCCAGGACTCGTTTCCAAAACGCACCAGGCACGTTTACATGTTCCTTTGAAAATCTCTAAAAAGTAGAATCAGTGGCAGAGGGTGGAGGCAAAGACCAGGGTGGGCTAATTCCCTTGGTTTCAGAAGAAGCACTGGGTGAACACATGTCTGCAGACTTTTGGACCTTGTGGGTACAAACAGCATGTCCTACTTATATAATGTAGATATGACATCATATGCAAAGTGGCAGTATTAGTGTTGATTTTGGACATCTTGGACATGATTACATCATCGACCTTAATACTTCTGAGTGCGTGTGTTGGATTAAACAGGGAGCTTGTTTTGCTCTAGTAATACAAAACAATTCCATTGCAGCTTCCCATGAAGCACTGTACGTTAAAAGTAAATCTCTTTGGAGTTTTAAGAGCTTTTGTTGGTTATGGCATGCTGAGCTACAGTTGTGTTCAAAATAATAGCAGTGTTTAAAAACATTAGTAAAGCAGGAAATCTTTTTAGTAGTTTTTATTTCCATGCATTGGGAACATTGCATACTGTTTTCCAAATCAAAACATGAAGAAATGTTTATAATCTTTAACTACTTTACAGAAAATAACAAAAAATGCAAATTGGGCTGTTCAAAAAAAATAGCAGTGTCCACATTTGTCTTTACAAACTCAAAATATGTACTCTTTTTTAGCATTTAGCATTCTTGTGAATCACTAACCTAATATTTAGTTGAATAACCACAGTTTTTTAGAACTGCTTCACATCTGTGTTGCATAGAGTCAACTAACTTCTGGCACCTGTCAACTGGTATTCCAGCCCAGGATGCTTTGACTACATCCCACAATTCATTTGCATTTCTTGGTTTTGCTTCAGAAACGGCATCTTTGAAGTTTTCTATCGGATTAAGGTCCGGGGATTGGGCTGGCCACTCCATAACCTCAATTTTGTTGGACTGGAACCAAGATTTTGCTCATTTACTGGTGTGTTTAGGGTCGTTGTCTTGTTGAAACACCCATTTCAAGGGCATTTCCTCTTCAGCGTAAGGCAACATGACCTGTTCAAGTATTCTGATATATGCAAACTGGTCCATGATCCCTGGTATGCGGTAAATAGGCCCAGCACCTAGTAAGAGAAACATGCCCATATCATGATGCTTGCACCACCACACTTCACTGTCTTCAGAGTGTACTGTGGCTTGAATTCAGAGTTTGGGGGTCGTCTGACAAACCGTCTGCGGCCCTTGAACCCAAAAAGAACAATTTTACTTTCATCAGTCCACAATATGTTTCTCCATTTCTGGAGGTGTAGGTGTTCTTTGGCAAATTGCAACCGCTTCAGTACATGTCTTTTTTTTTTAACAGTGGGACTTTGTGGGGACTTCTTGCTAATAGATTAGCTTCACACAGGCATCTTCTAACTGTCACAGTACTCATAGGTAACTTGAGACTGTCTTTGATCATCCTGGAGCTGATCATTGGTTGAGCCTTTGCCATTCTGGAGATCATTTTGGCTGAACAGCCTATTAATGTCTGCACTTCTTTATAAGTTTTACCCTTTCCAATCAACTTTTTAATCAAAGTTCGCTGTTCTTCTGAACAAGGTCTCGAATGACCCATATTTCTCAGGCTTTCAAGGAGAAATGCATGTACAGCATGTGCTGGCTTCACCCTTAAATAAGGCCCACCTGATTCACACTTGTTTCCTCACAGAATGATTGACCTCACTAATTAAACTCCACGCTGCTATTATTTTAAACACACCCCTTTCAATTAATTATTCAAATACACAGACTCAAGAGCATGCATATCATGAATGCGGAGTCTGTTGGTTTCTACTGGAATCTACTGCACTAACTGGTACATTGTTTGTCATGTGGTAATATAATTTATATCAAAAACAGTGATTATCTGGTTAGTCATATTGGACTGCTATTATTTTGAACACTACTGTACAGTAGCACGGAAAATGAAGGGAACCTTTTGGAATCACCTGTTTTGTGATCTGATCTTAGAACTAAACTAATTATACATCAGAGATGTCTTCATTACTTCATTACCTTATTTAAGTAGAAACTTACTTGGTTATCTATATTTTATTGGAGGAATTATTTTTGAGCTGACTTTTTACTTCTACTACTTACATTTTTACACAATTATCTGTACTTTCTGCTCCTTACATTTAAAAAATAGCCTCGTTACTTCTATTTCATTTTAGTTTGTTTTCATTCCACTTCGCCATCGTCAAAAAACCCCATCCAGATAAATCACGCCATCCGGAAAGTGTAAATTTGATTGTGGTTAGATGAGAAGTATAACTAAGCACCACATTTATATTGCAATAAAGGTTATTTATAACATGCCTCTGAAGTTTGACTTTTGTACCATTCCAATAATTATAGGCAACTACTCATTACATTTTCCGCTTCATGAAACACGTTAGTGCTCAGTAGTACACATAGATGGTCCTTTAATATACTTGATACTACTAAAGTGCATTCATTTTCAATGGGCAGATATGCAGCTAAAACAGGCAGTCTAGTGCATTTAACATATTTTAATATAACATTATAGTCAATTTGGGCTTTTAGAAAAATGTTTTTTTGGGGGAGGTGTGATAATGTACTATAGACCCCTTTGGCATGGCCTAAGCTTTTGGCATTTGTTCTCCTTACATTACTTTTACTTTTATACTTAAGTAGTTTTGAAACCTGTAATTTTACACTTGAGTAAAAAGCTTAAGTAGATACTTCTATAGAAGTCTTTTTAAACCCTAGTATCTACACTTCTACCCAAGTAATGAATGTGAATACTTTGGGCTTCTTTGAAAATTGTACTGTTCATGTTCATGAGCACACTGAGAAAAAATCAACAGTGCAAGCTAGAAAAAGTAAGCGAAACACTGTGTTAACAATATTTCCAAGAGCCAAATGTCAAAAGGCGTTTTGGCTCAGCTGTGAAAAAGCCTCAGGACTACTAACTCCAAGAGCACATTGGGCATTCCTGAAAGAGGTGAGAAAGAAACCAAGGGTAAGAGCAAATAACCTACAAACCCTTTTGTTCATATGTTACGTTCACTGACAAAGAACGTTCATCAAAGGACACCATAAAAAAAAAAAATAAAAAAAATAAAAAAATAAAAAAAAAGCTGCTCCAGTCCCAAAAACATTGCAGCCCATCTCAAGTTTGCCCAAGACCTCGTGAGTGTTCTAACTGATGCTGCTTCTGGAAAAATGTGCTATTGAAATAATGGGACAAAAGTGGTTAGAAAAATGGAAAGTGAGCACAAACGCGCAACACCGGACGAAAAAGAACACTGTACACCTAAAACAGCAAAACCTCATCCCAACTGTGAAGCATGGTAGAGGAAACATCATGGTTTGGGGCCACTTTGCTGCCTCGGGGTCTGGGGAACTTGCAATCATAGTGGAAACAAAAAAGCCAAATGTGTAACAAAACATTTACAGGAGAATGTAAGAGAAGCGGTCCATAACTAGTAGCAGAAGAGGAAAGGGCCAAGTCCTGACCTTAGCCCTCTCAAGATGCAGGGACATGACCTGAAGAGGGCTGTGTAAACAAGGGGTTTAAGAAATACTGATAAACTGAAACACATTTGCAAAAAGAAATGATCCAAAATTCTCTCAACGTAGTACAAGCCTTAGTTGCAGCTACAGTGATTGTTTGGTGGCGGTAAATGAAAAGGAGGACATACAGGTTACTAATTTTTAGGGTTCGCTTTTATTTTTTTGAGCCTGCACTGTGTATGTTTATTCAATGTGCCCAATAAAATATATGAACAGTATAACTGTGTGCATCATTAGTTTAGCTAGATTGTGTTGGTCTATAATGTTTTACTTGGATATCAGAGCACACTGTATTAGTAGGCAGAAATCCAGGTAATTCCAGAGTTTACTTTTCCTGCAAGTATACACTCTCCTATGTAGAACACGTGTATTCTAAAATACCCATGACCACAGCTTTAAAGTCTGATTAGCCACCCAAAGCACATCAAAACATAATTGATAACAAATAAATAACAAATATGAGTTAAGACACACAAGCATGCAGTTGCCTTATGTACATTAAAGTGGAACAAAGCATAAACAAAATGATGAACTGGGTGTTGGAAAGTTATTTTAATAATTTGCTGAGACATTTGTTTAATACAAAACAAAAATGTAAAACAAGACCAATTAATGTTGTGACTGTATTATATAAGATGGAGCCAAATGAAACAAAAAAAACAGCACTCAACACTATCCATACAAAAATAGAAGAAAATATATGTCTTTGAATATTCAATTACTCTCCATTTCATCGGACCAAGTGTATCAAACTAGTTTTGCTTGTGTAGGCAACAGGATAGCAACAAGTGTCTGTCTGTTGGCTGTACCAACATTAAGAGGAAAAGCCTGCGATTTGCTTTTTCATCTGTTTGTATGTAAAAAATGTAAGATTCTAATTGAAATAATGGAATTAAAAGTTAAAATGTTAAAACAGTATAAACCTTGACATATTCCTCAGGAATAGCTCCAAATGCAGGTTAAAACATCACTTTAAAACTCAAGCTAAAATCTCTACTAAAACCTCCTTTAGGGAATAATCCTTCACAATTAAGGAGTCATTAAACTTACTAAAAATAGCCATTTTTTATGGCTACAGGACAATTGCATAACAGGTTGCAGACAATGTTATCCTAAAATAAACCTGACGTTTTAAAAAAATAACCCCTGAGTTGAAGTTTCTTGATGCTACATGTGAATTTCGTGTTCTGGAGCAGAACAGAAACCTCTATTTCCAGCGCTCACACAAGCAAGCATAGTTTGTTTGCCAAGAGAGCAGTTGTGTGGAGGGTGTGTGCGCTCTTCCTTCAGAAGGGTTGGGAGCTTGAATCCTTAGTCAGGGAGGACATGTACGCTTCATAGATTGTGTCAAGGAAAGATGCGTCATTCTGGAACACAGAACACAGAAGAAAGCCACAATGGATCACAATCAAGCATCAAAGTCCTGCATGTACTGACCAATATCTTAAAAGAATGGGCATCAGCAACAACCTACATTCTACTAATGCTGCACAGTAAAGCCTAAAATCACACACACAATTGTTTAGATCACATCTCTTATTTATCTAATTCAGAAAGAACAAGAATTACATTATTAAAAACGTTTAGTTTGCCAATACATAATCAGGATATTAATTTATGTATAATCTTTTGAAAAGTTTCCAATTTAGTTAGTTTCAATTCCTACCCACGTCTTAGAATTCCTTATCAGACAATGCTTAAAATGCTTGTTTCAAACTGCCAATCACGCAATGTCATGGTACATTTACACTCGCTTGGAGGAGAACACTTGCTAATTCTATTAACCTTAGCTAACAGACGCTTACACTGGATAGCACCACACTGATTAATGACTGGAAGAGAGGGACATTCTATCCTCCAGGAGGGAGGTGACAGATGGCAGGGATCTCCTGATGATAGAACCACTGCCATGTAGAAATTTTTGACCTTTGATTAAAATAAGACTACTGGCACAGAGTAAATTAGTATTTGCAGAAACAACTGGAATACAGGCCATTGTGAGGGGGCTCCCTGTTTGGTGAAGTCACGCTCTGAAAACAAAAAACAAGTCCACCATAGTTGCGAATTTAGTGGCATGCTAAAAGGGAAAGCAAGCAGAGCTGGATAATCCAATCTACTTAATGTGCCGGAAAATAATTGAGAAGACTCACGAGACTATTCACTCAACTTTGTGCTCTCAGATGTTTTGTTGTATCCCCTAAACATGTCTGATTTAAGCTTAAAGATTTAAGCTTAACTTAGGATTTAAGTTAGCTGGACTTTCCTGACTAATGTTCATGGACCAATTTGGATAGATCTCTGTCTTAGAAAAGGCCGCTTTGCCAACATATGACTTGAGGCAGTTGCTCTCAAACTGCTTCTCAAAAGATGGCTCACATTTTTAGAGCACAAAATAGAGCACTAAAATGGAGGGCACCTGGAAAAGCCCCTCAGGACAGGTTTGAGAACCACAGATACTAGTTAAAACTAACAACAAAATAAATATATAACATGTGCCAATTAGTTAACTAATTAACTATGATTAAAATACAATCAACTGGACAGCCCTACAGTGAGCCTTACTGTTGACGGTCTTTCCTCAGTGGTTCGAAATCGCGGTCTTAAGGGTGCAATATTTATTTAGTACACCTGAATCAGCTCATTAACTAATTAACAAGCCCCTCTAGTGCTGGGTCAGGTGGAAAATGTACAGAGAATGTGGTCCCCAGGACAGACACATGTTTGACACATTTTTTAATATGAAAATGCCTTGAATAAGAGACATCGGTCCAAGACTGACCCTGATGAGGTGGAGCAGTGTTGCCTGCAGCTGAGCGCGGCTGAGTACTCGAGGCTCCTCTGGCTCCGTCCGTAGCCCCTTAGATTGAGAGAACATGCTGGGCGACAGAAGCAGGGTGGGGGCTACTGTGGCTGGAATGCGCTGCGGGGAGCATACCTGAGAGGGAGAGAATGTGTGTAAGTGATTGAGAGTGTGAAAGAGATGGAGGGCCACAGCATTGTTAAGTCTGCCATACATGTCCTACCGCTGCATGTTCTATGGTGTTATGACTGGTGGGCAGATGATGCTGTGGAGGAGCCTTGTGGAAGCTGGGGGCCAGAGTTGGGCGGGAGTGCTCCTGACTAGCATTCTGCTCCTGCTGAACCAGCTGTAGCTTCTGGAGCAGCTCATGGGGAGAGACCACTCCAAGTCCTCCATTTGTGCCAGAGCCGCTTGTAGACGGTGGTGCAGCATGGGGCACCAACCCTTTTGAAGGGCTGTAGAAGATGAGCTGACCCTGGGCTGACTTCAGTGGCTCTACTTCCATCAGCTGCGGAGCAGGCAGCCCCGGGATGAGCGGAGGTGGAGCGACGGAGGCGTAGGGGGTCGTATGGGTGGAGGGAGGGGGGTTCTGGAAGAGTCTCTGTATCGGATCAGGTCGACTCTGTGGGGGCCCGTTCTCACACAGTCTATTTTCAGGAGACTCTGAGACGGGTTGCAGTGGGACCACTGTTCCTCGGGGAACACTCATCAGCTTCTGGATAGCCGGACAGTGCTGGTTAGGGTTGCTGGACGTCACAGCACCCCCTGCTGTTGGAGATGTGTCACTGTAAGACAGGGAGCGGACCACAGCTGGTCGGCCCGAAGCTGCTTTGCATGCACCTGAGCTGGGCTGTGGGGAGACAGAGTTAGCTCTGACTTGACCTCCAAACAGAGTTGCGATTGAGAGATGTTTGGATTCAGTCTCTCCATCCTGGGGGGAATAGAGAGATGAAAGAAAAAAAGAGAGGGAAGAGACTAAATTCAGTGTTGGGTAAAAGACAGTGCTTACACTATTTAAAGGTTTTGACAATTTAAGTGTCTATGAAGGTCCTGTTTTACGTTCATTAAAGCTTGAATTAGATGTGTACATGATGCAGTCATGATGTATTGTGTTTTTATCATGACCTTTATTAGAAAATAATTGAAGTCAATAGTAATATAAGGGAGCGTTATTTACTTTACTTAGCATTAGTATACAACTTGAAGTATTAGCATACAACTTGAAGTCTGATAATGTGGGTTCTGGGTAGTGTCAGGTTTGTTTAATAGAAGTGTATTTAGAGTTAACAAGAATGGAATAGGACACTAAAACATCAAGGAGAAAGTAAGGCAGCAAATGTTTGTGGACTTCTAATGAATGCTTACTAAGTTGCTACTTGAAGTTGCACCCATTGCTGACACAGATGTGCAAATGCTCACTCGCTTACAGCGTGTCTAGTCCCTCTAAAGAAGTACTTCCAATAGAATAGGATTCTCTGGAGCAGATAAACATGAACCTATTGGCACCATGTCAACTACTAGGCATAGGCTAGGAGGGATTTAAACCTCCCCAGCATTGAGCTGTGGCTCTAGAATGATGGTGGTCCATCCAATACTTTTGGACCAGTTCGGGAGTTGGAGATGGGGTGGGCTAGTGATCATCCAACGTCCTGACCTCAGTAACGTTCTTTTTAATACCCATATTTTTTTATTTCAAATGAAACGGTGAATGAACAGGTGTCCCAATACTTGGTCCATATAATGTTTTCAATTTATTAGAATGTAAAATAGTTGTTAAAAAATAATTCAAACTAAAATCTACACAGCAGGCATGTTGTGTAAGGGACATTTCCAATTCTGACCACTAATTAGAGACTAAAAAGCACTAATTCATTTGCATAACAGCTTTGTGTTTAATTTCTACATTACCTAAGCCCAATTATGTTCTAGTACCAGTTATGATGAATAAATCTTAATGCATAGTGAATAAATTATTTATAAAAGTACAAAGGAAACCCAAACTGCTTTGATTTATTTCTAAAAAGGTTCTTTACACTTCCACATCTCATTTACAAACAAAGTACTTTACCTACAATTCCTTTATTATATGAAAGCATGTCCTGCACTATGTGTCTCAGACACTCTTCTGACAGGCCAGTCTAAAACATCAGTCCTTCTGTTCATTCCACTTTACAGAGTGCAGTGCTGGACTGGTAAAGTGCTCTTAGTCATTCCACAAAGAAAGACACTTGTAAAAAAAGCAGAGGTTGATGCCAACACACATCTGTTAAGTCAAGATCTTGCATTAAAATAAGAGAATGAGATTGTTATGTGGCTGCATCTCCAGGTACTACCCGTAAAAACAATGCACAAGTGCATTCCTGCACTTATAAGTCCAACAGGTTGTCTGGCACATACGTAACAAGGTTATTTCTGAAGTGCCATCATCTGAGAGCAACAATCAAACAGCCCTTAGAGCTCCAGCTTTAAACTGTTAAATTTTTTTTTAATTTAAGCTTTCAAGTTTTACAGTTACCCTTTCCACATTGTTGCCTTTTTCCCCACATTCTTTAAAATGATCATTTAAATTGGCAGCGAAGGTGGAAATTCAAAGCTACTAACCGGACCCATTACAACTTCTTGTGGTCTGTGTCACCATGACGCATAGTTCAATTTCTAGGTAGGCGCGCATCAGGCTATGGCATAGGGTACACGGCTATGACGTAGATTTGATACAGAAGCATAGATTGGCCTTTAGTGTCAGGTTCAGCAATGGCTACTTCATCCTAGCTACAAAAATGAGTTTCTGTTAAGTAGCATAAAATATCTACATCATATAAAAGATCCAAATATGTCATTTAAATAGTTAATTAGTGGTGATGTTATTAGCCAAAGTGAGCTGTAAATGTGTATTCTTAATACTAGGGGGCAGCAATATGAAACAATTGGACTTTATTCACCAACAGTTCTTAAGCATTGTTTTTCCTAAAACCCACTTACACAATTTAGTAACATTTAGCAGTGCTTTCTTACAAGGACAATGGGATTCATCAATCTTTTAAGAGCTGCAAACAATTCTGTGGTTTTACACACATCATGAATCTGACTCAGACCATTTGTTTTTCTCTATTTCTCTAAAACAAAAGTAAGAACATTCTAAAATTTCAGAGGGCTGAAAATCGGATAAAAAAAAGAAAATAAATATACTGTTAGTTACATATATTTTAAGTTCCTAGCCATGCAAGCTGACCGATTGCATTATGGCATTATTTTGCCAGAAAGTTTTTATTTATTTATTGCTATTATTATTATTATTTTAACCAACACCATCACTGACACCAAACTGTCATATAAAAGCAATTGAACTCAAGCTTGTGTATTCTCATGAAATAACAGAATGGTTGTGATGAAATTCAGGACTTGCCTTCGGCTCACGTCTGCAACATCACAGCCGTGCTGTTATTTGATGATAACATGCTCACTCTTGTGTTCTATGCCTTAACTGTATTATATTTAACTTGTATTTTTGTTGTCTTTACTGACAGATCAGTGCAGGTCATCCATTTTGGATGATGTTACCAACCAAGCAATTATTGATCCAACCCTACTCAGTACAATAAAACCAATACACTGCATTTCCCAGACCATGTTCTGCTTTTAAAGTGTAAATTGCAGCTGCCTCTATATTAATGTTTGGTTGCTAAGTCATTATAGTAACCCAATGTTAAAGGTGCAAATGCATTTTTAATGGCACTTTCTTTTACAATATTAAAAATGTATGTGTGAGACATGTTGGTGAATATAATGCTTTTTTGAATTTGCTACTGCATTTCCAGAGTTTGTCTGCAATGTCTGCCAGATTGTGTGTGCATTGTGCATTGTCTGTGTGTGATTGATAAATAGACAGATAGGCAGAAAAAGAAAGCTATATATATACCTGTTGGGTTTGGGCCTGAGTCTGTCTCCCATATTCCTGAACCCCTGCCTGTTGTCTCTCTTTTGGCTTGAGTGGAATGGGTTTGATCAGGTTGGGGTTGTCAAAGATTACACCTCCACTTCCGATTTCCTTAGGCTCTGAGCTAAGCTTTCCCTGAAGACACACACACACACACACACACACACACACACACACACACACACACACACACACACACACACACACACACACACACACGGAAAAAGGTGAAAAAAAAAATGCGGAGAACTGTATAAAAGCAGGCTGTGAAAGTAACCTCTTTACTTTAACAAATAATCTGAAACCTTGAGCAAGACTGTATTAGAAGTATTAGCAGTGTTCCAGGATAAAGTGCTTCATACCAAACAGAATTTGTCAGAAAGAGAACAATTTCATTTGCCCTCCAATTATGCTTCACTAGTGACATAAGCTCTCTCCACCAATCATAGCTCTCTTTCTGGCACTGATATGGTAACTTTGGTATCTTTTTGAATGCACTGTGTATCCTCCTAACCTGTAGAGCTGCGTCTCCAAGATCTGTTCAAAAACCTGTTTAAACAGTTTAAACTGACTTAACGTGCATCCAAGCTGTTTGTAGAAGCTCTCCTAAAGCGTTCTCTGTGAAAGAGCACTTTAGCCTTCTTTCACTCTTCCAAAATGCAGCATGCAGAGTTCACTTTGAGAGTCCCTGTCTCAAATCACTACCGTTCCCCCTTTTCACAGTGGAGAGCGTTTCTGAACACTGAATTGTTGCGCCCAGCATGAATCGCTTAATGTGGAAAAAATAGTTGTGCTACACCCTTCACAAACAAAAGCGGATTTTGTGATGGCCAGTATTATACATTTAAATTACTGCTTATGTTACATTATTACCGGTCAGAATTTTTTATTGACTGCTACAGAATTATGTAAGAAATTTAAAAACTATTTTGCCTTTCTTTCCGCCGTCTGTGTTTAACCCAACTGTTTTAAAATAAAAATCCCATGTTCTTCTGTTGTTTAAATAAGGTTTATATTACTGCTACTCTACTGTCAAATCGTAAGCAAGCAGGATAAACAAAAACCTTTATATAATTTGATAACTTGCATTGAAACTGCCAACTTTCACCAAACTGACGGTGAAGCTCTTGGAGCACTCATAGCTGTTAGTTTAAGTAACAAGCATAAGAAGTGTATTTCTAGTTTCTTGGTTCATGGCTAGTTTTCTCACTTTTTCTCAGTGTAGTGTAGCTGATGACTAGTTTTAAGTTCAAGTTTGCTTGCCTGTATATTTAAATAACTCTACTAAATGAAGTCACTTATGTCTTATTTCATTTATGATTATTTTATTAGATTTATTTGCTTTCTTTTCTTATTTCTTTGTTGTTATGAATCAGTCACTTTATTTAGCTTTGAGAGAAACTTTCTTTATATTAAAAAAACAAAAACACAAAAAAAACTTCTGCTTACAGTTTCCCCCCAGACTGGTGGGGCTAAGATAAATAAAGACAAATATTAAGCAATAACAGTGACGACCAATAGAGTCAATCAATCAAACCAAATCTAATTATCTGAATAAAAGAATTCGTGATTAGACAATGCAGACAAGGTCATACTTAAAATTAGTCTAATAACTCTAACAGGCTTACAGGCTCATGAAAGTATGGCACAAATCAGGGTTTGTTTGAGTGTGCTTATTTTCTGGAAAAAAAAAACTGATAAAAGAATAAAATAAAATAAAGAGCAGTCAATATTCTGAGTTAAACCTGAAAAAAAATTATGATTATCCAGGCAGGTTGATGTTATTCATTATTCAGTTTTTATTTTTTCATTACAATAGTGCCCTCTAGTGGTGCCCATACACTTGAGCGTGTGTGTGTGTGTGTGTGTGTGTGTGTGTGTGTGTGTGTGTGTGTGTGTTTTTTTACCTTGTCATACTCATTGCGTGCCTTGGTTAGCATCTGCAGTATGTCTACTCCTTTTTTTTCTTCTTTAGATTCCAGCTTTTGTGGAGACACCCAGCCACACTGACTTGGAGTGTGTAGCTGCTGCTCCTGCCTGGTCAGACTACACACACACACACACACACACACACACACACAAAACACAAAACACAAAACAGTAATTGAGCACACACGTGCTAGAACCAAAATTGTATATGAAAAATGTTTTCCCTTGCAGTTTCTTACGTTTTCTTACATACATATGGCTTTAAGATCCAAAAATAGTCTAAACTCATTTTTACATGGCTATTTTCCAACCTTACTGTATCAGCGGGCAGTTCTGTGCCTTTAAGATAGATATAAGATTAAATAACTCCTGCAGAACTGCAGTGCAAATAGGTGGGGCTAAACTGCAGTAAGGTAAATGGGTGGAGTTATGTAAATAGGTTGACAACAGTAAAACTGAGGAACAGAGAGACTGGACAGAGGAGTAAACAGTACACTTTGCAAGTAAAAGCATTTACATATTCCTTCAAACCCCTTTTTTTCAATGAAAATTAAAGGTTTCCATGACACACTGCCTTTTAAGCAACATTACGTAGTATTTTTACATTAAATGAACAGCTTCAAAATCATTATGACGATTCTCACTATTACACTGACTTGTAATAGTGAGAATGGCGTCTCAATCATTGCCTCCCTGGGCTCAGCTCACCCGTTTCTACACTGTGTAACTTTTGCAAAACAGGCAGGACAATGCTTGCATGATGCGCTGCGTCATGAATGTAAAATCCTGTTATCACTATCACTAAACCACGTCAGTACACATGCTTCTTTCACTTTCAGTGACAGTTCTGTAACTCTTAGCTTGTTAAATTGACCAGGTTTTTCTTTCATGTTTTGCTTCACTGCAACTGTAGGGGGAACCCAGGAGCAATAAACCTACTCAAGACTACAGAAAACAGAAGTTAAAGCCAACAATTTATGAATATTTATCTTCATGTGTTTGCTATAAGCAGCTAAAGTCAATAAGACCACTTGCGTCTAAGGGAGGGGAGAGGGGGAAAAAATATTACTATCAATTTTCTATTTCGTAATATGTGAACACACTAAGTCTAAATGTTTGTGGACACCCCTTCTAACTAATAATGTAGGGTGGTCTCATTTTACAGAGCTGAATATTTACACTAGAACTGAAGTTTTAGTGTGGTGGAGATGGGATGTTTACAGATTGTGGGTTGGCTCTGGGGGGTTCAATCTTGTGCTTTGTGATTACATGATTCTGGTTCTTATTACTGTAGAGGTTTAATGAGAGGTGCCCAAATTAGGTATGGGTTGGTATTTTGTTTCAGACAGTTTTTATTATTAGATTTTTCCACTCATGCTAGTGGCATTTCTTTATTTCCAGTTCATGAGAACAGTTTTCTGGCTGTGATTAGAGCTATGAAAAGTATTCTATTGTTTTCTATTCTATTTGTTATGTCATATTGGTCACCGATATCTCGCCAAGCTGGCCAAATGTTGGTGATGGGTGGACAGGGCTGGATCTTGTGTGGTGAAATGTACTCTATCGTATACTAAATGAGTTATTGCCTAGTGCGAAGTGCTGGTCATCTGCATCCAGAAAGCAGCATTAGGAGTAAGCGATAAGTTTTCCTCTCATTGTCTGGTTGGTAGGGGTCAAAAGTGTAACCTGGACTATATGTGAACATGTTTTTAAAAGTACACCTTATGCTGCATGCAATCAGTCTATTAATAAATTGCCTTCAGGAATTACTTAGCAACATTAACAAAATGTGACTGACATTACCTACACTACAAGGTATTTTAATCATAAAGTCTTAAATCTTAATCAAGAATGTCAAGCAACGTCAGTTCATTTTTTTCCCCACCTCAATCCAATACCCTATGGGGCACCATAAAGCTGAGTAAAGCAAAGATACCCATCCAATCCAACGTTCGTATTTTCACAGATCGTATTGCCATGAGATTTAGGTAAGTCAATTCACACTGAAGAAGAATCATTTAGAACACCAATAGCTTACTCATATACAGTGTTGACATTTTAGACTGGTTATTTTTATTTTTAGCCTTCTTTAAAAAAAAAAAAAAAAAAAAAAAGTTCAATATACAGTTTGTGTAATATCTCATAACACAATTTAACTGACCTCCCTGACCATCTGGCCACCGGGTACCTAAAAAGGTTGCAGGAAAATCAATTCTTTTGATATTCTGGGCTTGTCACGTGAAATAACATTTATAGTGTTGCGAAAGCACTATGATTTCATATTTCTCTAACGTGCGCATGTGTCTCACAGGCATTTGAAAGCACTGTGAAATGAATAATACTTTTTTGTGGATTTTTTTCACAGCTACCGAACAGAGATGCATCCACATTTCACGTTCCTAAAGCTAAGTATCATCAAAACACTGGTGATGTAGACATTACCATTGTCCATGTTCCACTGCAAAATAGCTTCCTTTAAACATCTCAGTTCTATAGGCTCTGAAAGTCTGTTTATGGTGCCTCTAACATAAACGCGATGCAGCGGGCAAAGAATTTTAACCTGATCAGGCTTCAAACAGCCGATACCCAATCCATGTTAACATACCTGGATCAGCCTCTATCCTGCTTTACTGAATTGCATAGACGCATCCCTAGCAACGTTAACTTGTTTGTAGATACACTTACTTTTTCATTAGTTCAGCGATGCGCTGGCAGTCTTCCTTGTCGTAGAACCAGATGCCATAGATAGACACTGTAAAACAGGATTAAAATATGTGATGTCCCCCCCACACACACACATTGCACAGATGCTTTGTACATTAAATAAAGGCACAAATAAAACTGAGCACTGTTGAGAAGTGAGCTCAAGAGATGATGGTGATGCAACAAGGCAATAACCCAAAGCAGGCATGTAAATTAACTAAAGGGTTAATAGTTTTAAAAAAAATGGAGACCTTTGTTCAGAATCCTGATCTTAACCCTTTTTGGATGCTGTGGCAGGAGGTGAAGAGCACTGTGTATGAAAGGCATCCCAGAAATACTGATGCACTGAAACAGATTTGCAGGAAGAATGGTTCAAAATTCCTCTTTAATTATATGCAAATCTACAGCAAATGTCTGGTGGAGGTGACTTACTTTTTTTAGCCTGCACTGTGGAGGTTTACTCAACATGCTCAATAAAAGACAACCGCATGTGTGTTGTGTTTAGTTTTGTTTGTCTATAATTGTGACTTAGATATGGACCAGACCACATTTCTTAAGTAATCCAGGTCATTCCAATAGGTTTACTAACCTTTTCCCGTAACTGCATACCATACACGTTAGGCCATTATATGAGTAATTAGGTCAATCGGGGGTTGATCATCACACATCAGAAGCAAAAATATTATGATACTTAGACATTTTCACAATCCACAAAATACAAATCACAATATTTTCTTGTTTTTACATTACAATTTCTGGGGGGAAATGCAATATTGTTGAATTAAAAAAAACTGCTGACACAACTGGACATGATTAAATTGTGGACAAAACTGGAAAACAAATAGAACCGATGCAGGTGAGGATAAAATATAGATATTAATGATGCACCTGTACTATATCATATATATATGTTATACAAATTAATCATCACATCAATAACGAGTATTAATAATTATTTATTAACCAGTTTCCTATGGTTTCCTTGGAATTTTTCTATCACATCAGAGCATCCTCCAGGATAAATTGTCATTTAATGTAATTAAAATTACCATAAAAATATAAACCTCTAGCCCTTCCTCATATTACAGCCCAACAATTTATCAGTTCACTAATACCATGGGCTTGGGTGCAGTGGTCCTGACACCACATGCTGTGCTGACAGTTAGACGAGGACCACTTCCCCTCACCTCCACTAATCCACCGGCCCAAATGGGGAAGAGGGAGATACCAGAACCCAGATTCGTACGACAGAGAGATAACTGGTAGGAGAGAGGAATGAAGTGGTGGGGGTGAAAGGAGAAAGCGCTGCATGTAAGAAAGACCGGACTTGGCTGAAAGTTTGTATGGTGCTGCTGTCGCCGTCTCCACAACTCTTGGCTTGCTGCGCCTTAAGTAGAGTCACTGCATGGGTCAGAGCTTGGGAAAGAACCCAAACAAAGTTCTGATTCCTGGGAAAGGAAGAATAATATTCATAGCTGGCCGAGCGAGCGAGAGCAAGAGAGAGCGAGAGAGCGAGAGAGAGAGAGAGAGAGCGAGAGAGAGAGCATGAGTACAAGGGAGAGAGACTGGAGGACAAGGTGCCATAAAAAGCGAACTTGGTGGAGCAAAGAGGAGGACAAAGAGGAGGAGACGAAAGTACGGAAACAGTATCAGAATTCTTCACGTGGCAAAACAGCAGCAACATCTCTGGCACACTGAAGACCATACCCCACAGGACGTGCGCAGGTGTCACGGTAAGCAGGAAAGAACTTCAAGATCCCATAAAACATAGCACACTTGTTGGGAACACGCCGCTTCTTCATCTGAACATCCGTCTTGAGGACAGGGATAATGCTACGCAGGCTTTTCCAGCAGAGGCTGAAGCATGAGCGCTTGCAGGAGGAGCCAGAGGTGCGATTCAAAGGCAAACTCATCTCGGAAAAAGAGCTGGGCTATACATATGTACAGCCAGGAGGTAAGCGATCGCACAAACGCAGATGCTCATAGAGACACACACACACACTCCTGTATGCAACACTAGCACAAAACATAATTAAACTAATGGTAATGTTTGTATTAAGGACCAGCAGACAAACTCCAGCTCCGCATTTCATGTGACAGTGTGTGTGTAATGGATGGCACAGGGCAGCATCTGTGGCAAAGTTCCATTGGAGCTCTTTTGGCTACCAGTGAGAGAATCGCATCTATCCAGCTGAACTCTTGTACTGTTCTGTTCTGTTGGACTAGAGCGGTCTTTAGAGTTGTCTACCAATTTTGGAGGGTTGATCAGACAATTCAAGGTTTTAAAAAAGGCCAAACAACAAAAACACAGTTAAACAGTAATGCTCCTGGACAATTAAAATTCTTTGAAGAATAATTACTGGGGTAAAACTTTGTTTCTATGAGAGAGAGCAGTAGGACAACCTAAAATATTGATAAGCACACAAATTAGCAGCTATTCACTGAGCTACATTGAGTAATCATGACAGAACGGGTATACTTAATGGCAAATATTCTCCTTGTGCACTTCAGGGGGGGGGCTGTGGCTTTGCAACACCTCATGAGTGCAGTAAAGTACAATTTTACTGGCTCTTTCCCATGGTCATTTTACAAACATTACCCCACAAACAGTTTAAAAAGAACTTCAACCTCCAAGCTCACATCTGCGCTTACTTCTCATGGACCTTACATTTTCCCACAATGAGCTCCACCTACCTGACATAGTTTCAAGAGTGTGTGGAAGCATGTGTGTATGTCTGTATTTACCCTGGTTCGGAGCGGAGTTTTGTTATCTTATCAGGGCTCGCTGATTGGGTCTGCTAATGCTGGCAGTACACTCTCAGTGAGCGCTCAGTATGGGCCCTCTGCCACACACATACCTCTGCACCATAAAAGGAGCTGTGGCTCTGGAGCCACTCGCACAGCCCTGCTCCTCTGCCAGCTCTCTCCCAGAGCACATACACACTCACGTCCTTTCACTTAGGTTCCCTTGCACTTCCTACGCACTTATTCCCATAGCATGCACAAACTGCCCCCTCTGCGGAAAAGTTTCCATGCTACCAATAGGAGGCTGATGGATGTTCTAGGAAAAGTAGATGAAAATACTAAAGGAAAGTTCACGCTGCTGTAAAACACTTACATCGAACATTCCTGTAGAGCAAAAAAGGGTCCTGGAGCTGGAAGTCCAAGTCCTTAGTGATGGGTTCAGTCAAGTTGTCCATACTGAGGCGGTTCATGATGGTGAAGCCGTGCTTAGGAGAAGCGAGCCTTAAAAAAAAAAAAAAAAACGAAACAGAAGACAAACACAAATGACCAAATGTTACTTGACAAGTTCAAGCTGATGTATTGGTCACAGTATGATATGGGACCCACTTAAAACACAGTTAGCAGCAATGGATGCTGTTTTTGTCTACTTGGCTGCTCATGGGTCATTGCTCTTTTGTTCTAACCTATAAAATCAAAATGGAACAGATCATGACTCCCAATCGGTCACTGCTATACCGCAAGACGGTGCAATTTAATCAACTTTAATAAAGAAATGAAAATCATAATTGTGGAATTGAGTGGAACTATGAAACTGTTAAAAATATATATTCAAGGTCATCTTAGGAACCCTCTTCCGTGATCCCCTCTTTCAAATAGCTATGTCCTAGCCCCAGAAAAAACAACTTCCAAATATACACATATAAATAAGATCTCAATTTTTCTATCTGATTAAGTTCTTGGTTGCTGTGACAGTATTTTAGTACATTGTTTATCTACATTCATGCAAGGAAGCATCACCCAAGCAGAGAGGCATTTAGAGAACAGGAAGACAATTTGTTTAACTGCACTTCAGCAGCCACTGTACTGTGGACATGTTTAATAACACTGCTAAAATAGATGAGACGGCTGGCTCCAGAAGCTGCCACACATACCATAGTGTCGTGCTACTGCTCCCACTATCTGTCACAGATCTTAAATCACAATGTGAATCGAATTATCCCTCCCCTTCTCCACATTTAATTTGCTCTGATTGGTAGGTTTATTGGAATCTGTGAAGTGCAAGCTCACCTCTGTACTGTTGTCATGTGGTTTGGACAGGAGTTTTACATTTAGTCGAGCAGGATGGAAAAAAATCTACTGTCTCTACTTTACTCTAAACTGTTTCTGTGGGATGACTTTATTGGGATGTACATTTAATTAAGGTATGGCGTACAAATGTTATGCAATTGGTACCAAAACAAAAAATGCTAATATCTCAACAACAAGCACATGCATATTGCATTAAGTCAGGGAACTCTTGTCCTGGTTGAACAGATTCCTGCACAATTTGGTTCTTTTCCTGATCAAGCACATTGATTGCTAAATTTAGTTGCTGTGTTAAAGCAGGGAAATCAAATCAACTGGCCCTAAGTCGTCCTTCCCTCATGTATTAATGGGAGACTTGACGTGTTGCTGAGGAGAAGCAGGATGAAGTCTCAACGTTACACAGTTTTGTTTTGTTTTTTTAAACCACTACACATACCCAACTTTTTAAGCTTTAGACTTGTCTGTCAACTTTCAGACAAGTTCATCTCCAACACATCTGGCTCTAATATTCTCTTAATATATCACTAAATATTCAGTGATATTCAGAAGGCCTTCAACTGTCAGTTCTGTTTGGGGCTAATCTGCCACTCCATAGTGTGGTAAATCAGGAGCAGCACTGGGTACCCGTAAATTATATCTTACACTATTGTACTGAAAAATTCCTAGACTAAAACAGAAAAATGAAAATTTGATTATGTATTTTTTTTGAAGAGAAAAATTCTTAGGCAATGCCAGAGTGCTGAAGAAGGACATATAAATGAACATCATTATTTTACACCATTTTAACATCACACTAATAAATAAATTCTTCATGTAATAAATATTTATTTATGAGTATCTGCGGATATTTTCATGGAAATCACTGAATATATGCTTCAGCCCTTTAACGCTCTATAATTAATATGGGTATAGCCGGTACTCCAAGCACGAATATGGGAGGATGAAAAAATATATATTTTTTTTATTATACATTTCTATTTATATACTTTCGCATATTTTATAGCTACATAAAAAGCAGCTGAAAATAAAGGGGACAAATATTAAAAGGCTAGTTAGAAACAACTCGGTGTTCAACCAGAGCTGTGGAGCTTCTGCGAAGTTTCCCACGTCTCACCTCGTGTACACAAACAGTGTCCCCTCAACATCCGTCTTCTCCTGCAAAAACAGACCAGGGTAGGAGTGAATGTACAGGCAGGCTTGCATCTAAACCACGCAGCGCTATCTAGCTTTGAGTTCAGTTTATTATATTCCTATTATATTCCTTCAGAGCTGAAAAACTAATAATAATAAATGCGGATATAATGAGCTAGCAGTGTCAGTTAGCTAGCAACCAGCCACCAAACTCACCCACTCGTTCGTCTCGTTGTTAAAAGTGTAAAGTGCTACTTGGCTGGCCACGTCCACAATGTTGTTGATGTAAGGGTCCTGTCTTTGCAAAGCGGCGAGACTTATGTCCAGACCTTTGGTGGTCAGACAGGTGCCCCCGCCAAATGCGGTCATGGCTCCTTGGCGGTTTGCTTGCTTGTTTGTTGGGGAACTTTTTGCGCGCCGCCGTTATCTAAACCACCGGCTAAAGCGAAGAAGGATCCCTGTCCAGCGGGATTCAGAACCGTGCCTTTCTCAGTCTGCTAAACTAAGGACAGCTCCCGGTCCAGCGGGACTCGGAGATTACCAACGTCTCTCTCAGTCTGCTAGCTTCTCTTGATAGCAATTTCAGGGGGGAAAACAGAGAAAAGGTTCGAGTGGGTTATTTCGCCCGGCCGCGTCCACAGCTAGCTTAAAGAAAGAAAATCTCACACCAAGAATGATGTGGAGGTTTAGGATCTAACTCGTGTGTTGTCGTTTAAAACGAGCATTAAACGGCTTTATTCCACCCAACAACATCTCGGCTCTAACTTCTTCCTCTTCTTCCTCGGGTTGAAAAGGTGGTTGTGAGGGGACTGGCGGTGCACATCGCCGCCACCCGGCCGTGAACGAAGAGCACCGACCCGTCAAGTGGAGCTGCGAGTGTGTGACTTAGCTAGCAGTGACTTCAGCCTGACTGAGCCGCTTCTCGGAATACACTCCGCTCGCGTCTCATTGCGTGAGCTAGCGGTGGCCAAACTCCTAAGACAAACAAGACGTTAAACAGTGGAGAGTTTCTAGGTTTTGGTGAGGAATATTGTAATCCAAATAATAAAAAAGCTGTATTAAACAATCTTCATCAGTACCTTGCTCAACTTTTCTTTTCTCTAAATCAATAAATTCTTGTCCTGGTAGCGCTAGCTATGCTATGTAGCTATAGCTAGCTAATGGCAATACGATGATAACAGCTCCGGACCAACACGACCCTGATTTTCAAAGTTATATAATAATTTATTTATGTTTTATTTATGTTATGTATTTATATAACTTTTTATGATATATTTTGAAAGAATGTTTTTGAAGGCTTTTAAATTGCACATAAATGACAAAAAGTTTATAAAGATTTTTTATCCCATTGTCGTCTCACTGCGTGCTCGTACGGTGGCCAGACTCTTAAGACAGTTGAGAGTTTTTGGTTTTGGTGAGGAATATTTTATTCCAAATTAGATATATATCTAGCTGAGATCTATTAAACGATCGTTTTAAGTACCTTGCTCAACTTTTTTCACTTAATGAATAAATTCTTGTTGTGGTTTAATAGCTAGGTAGCGCTAGCTAGCTGTATAATTGCAATATGATGATAACAGTTTCGGACCAACGCGACCCTGATCTCAAGAAAGATGAATGAGTGTTTATTATTATTATTATTATTATTATTATGAAAGAATCATTTTAAAGGCTTTTAAAGTACACTCAAATAACAAAAGCTGTGTTTACCCTGATAAAGTCTATCGAAAGATCGCCATCCAAAGCTGGTCTCACCGCATTGCATAAAGGTTCGGCATGAGTAGCTACATGTTAAGAGGAAATGAGCTGTTTAGCTGTTTGTTTACAGATTTTTTTAGCTGTTTACAGATCTTTTAGCTGTTTGTTTACAGATAGTTTTTTTTAGCTGTTTACAGATTTTTTTGGCTGTTTGTTTACAGATAGTTTTTTAGCTATTTGTTTACAGATAGTTTTTTTTAGCTGTTTACAAATTTTTTAGCTGTTTGTTTACAGATAGTATTTTTTAGCTGTTTACAGATTTTTTTAGCTGTTTGTTTACAGATAGTTTTTAGCTGTTTGTTTACAGATAGTATTTTTTAGTTGTTTACAGATTTTTTAGCTGTTCGTTTACAGATTGTTGTTTTTTTATAGCTATTTACATATTGTTTTTAGCTGTTTGTTTACAGATAGTATTTTTTAGTTGTTTACAGATTTTTTAGCTGTTTGTTTACAGATTGTTGTTTTTTTATAGCTATTTACATATTGTTTTTAGCTGTTTGTTTACAGATAGTATTTTTTAGTTGTTTACAGATTGTTTTTAGCTGTTTGTTTACAGATTTTTCTTTAGCTGTTTACAGATATTTTTTAACTGTTTGTTTACAGATTTCTTTTAGCTGTTTGTTTACAGGTAGTTTTTAGCTGTTTGCTTACAGATTGTTTTTTTAGCTGTTTACAGATAGTTTTTTAGCTATTTGTTTACAGATTTTTTTAGCTGTTTACAGATCTTTTAGCTGTTTGTTTACAGGTAGTTTTTTTTAGCCGTTTACAGATTTTTTAGTTGTTTGTTTACAGATTGTTTTTTAGCTATTTGTTTACAGGTTGTTTTTTAGCTGTTTACATATTGTTTTTTAGCTATTTGTTTACAGATTGTTTTTTTAGCTGTTTACAGATTTTTTAGCTGTTTACAGATCTTTTAGCTGTTTGTTTACAGATAGTTTTTTTTAGCTGTTTACAGATTTTTTTGGCTGTTTGTTTACAGATAGTTTTTTAGCTATTTGTTTACAGATAGTTTTTTTTAGCTGTTTACAGATTTTTTAGCTGTTTGTTTACAGATAGTTTTTAGCTGTTTGTTTACAGATAGTATTTTTTAGTTGTTTACAGATTTTTTAGCTGTTCGTTTACAGATTGTTGTTTTTTTATAGCTATTTACATATTGTTTTTAGCTGTTTGTTTACAGATAGTTTTTAGCTGTTTGTTTACAGATAGTATTTTTTAGTTGTTTACAGATTTTTTAGCTGTTCGTTTACAGATTGTTGTTTTTTATAGCTATTTACATATTGTTTTTAGCTGTTTGTTTACAGATAGTATTTTTTAGTTGTTTACAGATTTTTTAGCTGTTTGTTTACAGATTGTTGTTTTTTTATAGCTATTTACATATTGTTTTTAGCTGTTTGTTTACAGATAGTATTTTTTAGTTGTTTACAGATTGTTTTTAGCTGTTTGTTTACAGATTTTTCTTTAGCTGTTTACAGATATTTTTTAACTGTTTGTTTACAGATTTCTTTTAGCTGTTTGTTTACAGGTAGTTTTTAGCTGTTTGCTTACAGATTGTTTTTTTAGCCGTTTACAGATAGTTTTTTAGCTATTTGTTTACAGATTTTTTTAGCTGTTTACAGATCTTTTAGCTGTTTGTTTACAGGTAGTTTTTTTTAGCCGTTTACAGATTTTTTAGTTGTTTGTTTACAGATTGTTTTTTAGCTATTTGTTTACAGGTTGTTTTTTAGCTGTTTACATATTGTTTTTTAGCTATTTGTTTACAGATTGTTTTTTTAGCTGTTTACAGATTTTTTAGCTGTTTACAGATCTTTTAGCTGTTTGTTTACAGATAGTTTTTTTTAGCTGTTTACAGATTTTTTTGGCTGTTTGTTTACAGATAGTTTTTTAGCTATTTGTTTACAGATAGTTTTTTTTAGCTGTTTACAGATTTTTTAGCTGTTTGTTTACAGATAGTTTTTAGCTGTTTGTTTACAGATAGTATTTTTTAGTTGTTTACAGATTTTTTAGCTGTTCGTTTACAGATTGTTGTTTTTTTATAGCTATTTACATATTGTTTTTAGCTGTTTGTTTACAGATAGTATTTTTTAGTTGTTTACAGATTTTTTAGCTGTTTGTTTACAGATTGTTGTTTTTTTATAGCTATTTACAGATTGTTTTTAGCTGTTTGTTTACAGATTTTTCTTTAGCTGTTTACAGATATTTTTTAACTGTTTGTTTACAGATTTCTTTTAGCTGTTTGTTTACAGGTAGTTTTTAGCTGTTTGCTTACAGATTGTTTTTTTAGCTGTTTACAGATAGTTTTTTAGCTATTTGTTTACAGATTTTTTTAGCTGTTTACAGATCTTTTAGCTGTTTGTTTACAGATAGTTTTTTTTAGCCGTTTACAGATTTTTTAGTTGTTTGTTTACAGATTGTTTTTTAGCTATTTGTTTACAGGTTGTTTTTTAGCTGTTTACATATTGTTTTTTAGCTATTTGTTTACAGATTGTTTTTTAGCTGTTTACAGATTTTTTAGCTGTTTACAGATTTTTTAGCTGTTTGTTTACAGATATTGTTTTTTTTAGCTATTTGCAGATTGTTTTTAACTGTTTGTTTACAGATAGTTTTTAGCTGTTTGTTTACAGGTTGTTGGTTTTT
Organism: Salminus brasiliensis; assembly: GCF_030463535.1. Classification (NCBI taxonomy): domain Eukaryota; kingdom Metazoa; phylum Chordata; class Actinopteri; order Characiformes; family Bryconidae; genus Salminus; species Salminus brasiliensis. Next base: position 43,020,273 of record NC_132879.1, read on the forward strand.
TTTAGCTATTTACAGATTGTTTTTAGCTGTTTGTTTACAGATAGTTTTTAGCTGTTTTTTTACAGGTTGTTTTTTAGCTGTTTACATATTGTTTTTTAGCTGTTTACAGATTTTTTAGCTGTTTGTTTACAGGTTGTTTTTTAGCTGTTTACATATTGTTTTTTAGCTATTTATTTAGAGATTGTTTTTTAGCTGTTTACAGATTTTTTAGCTGTTTGTTTACAGATAGTTTTTAGCTGTTTGTTTACAGGTTGCTTTTTTAGCTATTTGTTTACAGATTGTTTTTTTAGCTATTTACAGATTGTTTTTAGCTGTTGTTTACAGATAGTTTTTAGCTGTTTGTTTACAGGTTGTTTTGTTTAGCTATTTGTTTACAGATTGTTTTTAGCTGTTTACAGATTTGATGGCTATTTGTTTACAAGTTTTTAGCTGTTTTTTTGCAGGTTGTTTTTTTAGCTATTTGTTTACAGAGTTTTTTTAGTTGTTTACAGATTTTTTAGCTGTTTGTTTACAGATAGTTTTAGCTGTTTGTTTACAGGTTGTTTTTTTAAGCTGTTTACAGTTCTTTTTTAGCTGTTTACAGATTTTTATCTATTTGTTTACAGGTTGTTTTTAGCTGTTTTTTTACAGATTGTTTTTTAGCTATTTGTTTACAGATAGTTTTTTTTTGCTGTTTACAGATTGTTTTTAGCTGTTTGTTTACAGGTTGTTTTTAGCTGTTTACAGATTGTTTTTAGCTGTTTGTTTACAAGTTGTTTTTAGCTGTTTGTTTACAGGTTGTTTTTTTTTTAGCTATTTGTTTACAGGTTGGTTTTTTTAGCTATTTGTTTACAGATTGTTTTTTTTAGCTGTTTACAGATTTTTTAGCTGTTTGTTTACAGGTTGTTTTTTGAGCTGTTTACAGTTGTTTTTTGAGCTGTTTACAGTTCTTTTTTAGCTGTTTGTTTACAGGTTGTTTATTAGCTGTTTACAGTCCTTTTTTAGCTGTTTGTTTACAGGTTGTTTTTTTTAGCTGTTTACAGATTGTTTTTAGCTGTTTGTTTACAGATATTTTTTTTAGGTGTTTGCAGTTCTTTTTTAGCTTTGTTTCCAGATTGTTTTGTTTACATGTTGTTTTTTAGCTGTTTTTTGGTACAGTTTTTTGTTTAGCAATTTACATATTTAGCTGTTAATTTACAGATTATTAGCTGTTTGTTTACTGATTGTTTTTAGCTGTTTGTTTACAGTTTTTTATCTGTTTGTTTACAGAATATTTTTAGCAGTTTTTTTAGTTGTGTGCATTTAACTTGATATAGAATAGTGCTGTTTATGGTTCTGTCCATAGCAAATTGAAAAGTCTGTTAGAACTGCCTGAACAGCATCATTTATTTCACATAAATGTTACAGTGATGACAGCATTTCTAATTTAGAGAAGCGCCAATGCTAAATCGGAATCTTTTGTGGGCAATATAGGATTAAGATCAAGAGCATCCTATAGCAAGAAATGGTTTGATCAGTTAACATTATCCCAAACAATATTTGGAAAGCACCCTTGGAGAAGTCCAGTATGTTCCCTGAGGACAGATAGAACTCATTCCAAAGTTTGTGGTACCACCTACACAGTACATAGCACTGCCGTTAGCTCATTATCATTAACAAGCACTGTATATTCAATCCTGTGGAACTTGTGTGGACAACAGTATGTTGGTACAGCAGCTAGACATTTTTCTTTTGAGCACAAAGTGCACGAAAGTGCTTGGACCCCTTCAATCACTACTTGACTTGACTTGTCTCATTTTGGCATAGTTTCATGCCAGGGTCAAGCAGCTACCCCTAGGGGACACTTGAATCAAACATAGCATCAGTATAACCTGTTTCACTATAGCACCCATAGCCATACTCAAGCACAAGCTCATATTTCAATAAAATATTATGCTTGTTTTTGCATATGTAAAAAGACTTTAAAATTAATTATTTACATAATAACAAAACATCAAAATATGTTAGTAAACAATCATTTTACACAGTATGTACTATAAACAGTGTATACAGCACCTTTTATATGTAAAGTATACCCATACCTCACAGCATTTTCATTTAGAAATATGAAATACCACCTGCCCCCCAAAGGCTGAAGGAAAAACACATCAGCTCCTAAATGTTTCATCTGCTTAGTAACAAATTAATAAGGAATAAATGAACTATGCTGTTGTAAAGCCAACGTCCACAAAGATGAACTTCCAGCATGGTTCTAAACCTGCAACAGTTTTTTTGCAGGTGTATTTCTGCACACATTGTTTATTAGCTTCATCATATGATCTACCAAGCAGCAAATGAAATGACTCAGCTTTGCACAAACAAGTGTCATCCGGATCACCAGTGAGATTTACCACAAAGACCAATCCAAAGCCGACATTCTTTCAGTGTGTTTTTGTCTTTGGAAATGGGAGCAAAAAGCTTGTCAGTGGCAATGGCTGTGATAGCAACAGTTGCTAAGCAGTGGGTGGAGGGCTGAGAAACTGAGGCATGGTTTGAGATTGGTTAGTTAGAAAGGTGTTGGTGTACGTGCTGGAGTCAGTAATGATGAACTCGTTGACCTTTTTATGGATATTTCAGTGCAATCTATTGTTATCTTACAGAGGCTAAGCGTGAGACTGTATAACATCAGGAGAGCTGTAGGACTAATTGGAACTGGGCACAATTTGTACCACTGCAAATGACATTTTATGAATCTTTATGAAGGGTTTATAAATGGATAGTATAAACGAATAGTAAGCCTGTGTTCAACTATAGCATCAAATTTTGCTGGCTATTTCTTACTATACCTGTAAGACCAATCCAATTGCGTCTGCTAAGCTGCCACTGTTCAGCGAGGCACTCGACCCTTCTGCCCCAGGTGACGTAGCCGTAAGCCTTTTTTTTCAAGCGAAAGAAAGGATACGAAAACATCTAGAGGCAGAGTTTCATGTATTTAGCTCCCAGAACTCCAGCATAGCCTAACAAGAAGTCTTCCTTCTTATTTCTGCATTTTGTTGCAACTTGTGGCCTCACACAACCACGAAAAGATTTAACCCACTCGGGCCCACTTTCCCAAAAGTATCATAGTGTTAAGATTCTCTTAGCTAGTAGAGAGACAGTATTGTGCTTGATTGACCCATTAATAATCATCGTTGTGCCAAGATGCTTTTAGAGAAGACGACAAACATTTATTTAAACTGTTATTCTTACAAAACTGTTCTCTACTGTAAAATTAATTTTGGCTGTAAATGAACAGCACACATTACATTATGATCCAGTTATTATGTGAAATGTAAATATGTAAAACTCCCAGTGTAATATGATTAGCTCCACCCTTCACATTTATGTGTAGAGGGGCATGTTTAAGAGGTCTAAGCAACAAAAGACTCTGGTAGGGGGGAACTATCTACTGTATTACCTGTGTTATGCTAGTTTTTGTAAGTTGTAAGTTGCTGTAATGTGTGCTGCATGTTTGAGGGTGTCATTAGACTATACAAACATTTTTTTCATAATCACCATTTATAAGATACATGGTGTGCATAATGACCTCAGGCTACATGTAGGATGGACTTCAATTTAAAAATTAAGGTTGTTGACTTCTTCAGTTCTGAACTTGACTTAACGAGAGTCAAGTTCAGAGAGTCCTGTTTAGAATATTTCTCCAGTGGGTTCTTAATCTGTGAATGAAAAAAACTGCAATACTAAATTATCGCATTACATTAGAAAGTGTAAATGTCAAGGTATTTTCTGCAATGTAAAAAATGCATTTTATTTAACACTGCACACCAGTGTTGCATGGCAGCCCTGCTGTCAGTACTGTTTTTTTAAATAGTGAAAATGTTTACAGTGTAGCTTCATCGCTTTGCCAGACCACTCAACAAGCTTGTTGTGATATTTTATTTATGCAAATAGTTCACATCCATAATATGTGCCATGTTTAAATGTATGTTTCTGTCCATACATATAACAATTTGAAGGTTACCACCTCCATCCACTGGGGGACTGGGGGACCACTGTCCACAGGTTGAAAGCCACTGATGTACACAGTAGCAGTAGGCTAATATTGTCTTGATTGTACTACATGTGGACAAATTTAGAAGCTTTGCACAACATAATGATGAAGTACTATTGCATATTTGATGCATATTTACGTGGTCAATATTATTGGTGTAGATTAAACAACTGAGCTTTGTTCAGCAAAGTGTAGATGGATTGGAATCACCATCCTACTTTATGAATCAAATAGGACATAACTATGATGGACGTCCATCAATATAAATGCTGATAGCGATGTGGTGATTAAACTGTATGGAGGTCTCAAGGCCACAACTTGTGCTGTGGTTTGCATTCCTTTTATTAGACTTATACTGATGACATGCTGTCTACTAAGGTTTGGTTTATGCATAATTTGAACTTCTACTACCACTACTATAAGACACAATGTGGCCAAAAGTATGGACATGCCATTCCAAAATCCAATTACCACAACCCATTCTACTGCTAGTGTGTATCTATGGATATGGATGTGTGCTTAAGTTTATACTCCTATTAGTAATGAGTGTAGCGGAGACATTTGAGCTCAATAATTGGGAGTGGACACTTTCAATTGGCACTAATAATTGGGAGTGAACACTTTTGCCCACATAGGCAGATTCTCAATTTGCATTCTTGTGTTGTTATGGACTTATAAAATGTTATCATCAGTTGCAGCTCAGGTACTGTTCCATTCAAACATCTGCATCTAGCAAAGTACAGTCCAAGTGCCTGTTCTTGCTCCACCTGTGATATTATGATATATGATATTATCATTTTTGAAGGTATGAAGTTATATGCTTTATGTGGTTGATCAAGATTCATTCAAGATATTAAGATTGAGCCTACATTGAAATGTGCTCCTATGTTTTCAGAGATGTCATGTCCCTCTAACAGAACAGTACGCAGTCTGCCGGTTGCAGACTGTACAGCGCTAGTATCAGCACGCTAGTATAAACTTGTATTTGTTTTGAGAATTCCTCATAGTGTATTACTGAGCATCTATTCCTTGTTTCCTCCCTAGGGTATTTATGACCCTCTATTCCTTATTTGTAATGTGTAATTTAAAGGGTCCTTACCATGAACTGAATTTTCCTCTCTTATTTGCAATAAAAGGGTTTGATGTACATAAACATGGTAATGTTTTAAAATGTGTTGGTTGCTCCTGAATACATACAGTCCATGTAAGAAACATCTCTTCAAAAGCAAAACCCTTTTCCTTGTATTTGGGATGTCGGGAAAACCAACACACTTTAAGCGATATTTATTTAGCGAAAGTTCATTTCTAAAAATTGAGTACTAGGATACATATTCATAAAGCACAATAAAACAACATAATATTTTCAACAAAGCCTGCAAAGTTACTCATAACATGAAAAATATGACTACCGACTACCATCCTTTTAGCTGAGTCAAAAGGATGGTGCACTGTTCCACTGTCTTAATGGAAGTCATTAAAGGAAAACTTACCTGTTAAGTTATCACAAAACTCAAAACCTGCAGTATGCTACAGGACATAGACAGATGGCAGATGCGTTTTGGAAACAAGAGCTGTTGACTGATGAAGACAAAATAGCTTGTGGCTTTGGCCACAATCAGCAAACTGGTCACTAATCAGTGTTTGGAGAGCAAAAGGAACTGCATTTCATGATAAGAACGTCTTTACAGCTGTGAAACATGGGGGTGGATCTAAACTTAGCACAAAAAGTAAGGACATCTGTGTTTGGTAGTAATTATTACTTTGTTGTAACAATGCTTATGCAATATGAATATGTGGGTTGCATGAAAAATTAGCCAAATCCTTATTCTTCCATTGACTCGTTTGGTCTTTAGTAAACTGTATGATTGAAGTTTGAAGAAACAAGACAGATTGGCCATTTAACTATTTATTTATTTATTTAACAAAGGAGCCTCAGTAGAATATGGAAGAACCATACACAGCCACAACAGCCTGGCACCTCCTCCTCATGCTGGTCACTAGCCTGATCACACACTTCTGTGGGATAGCTTCCCATTCTTCAGCCAGCATTTGTCGCAAGTCAGCCAACGTGGTTGTGTTGGCCACTCTGGCACGAGCAGCACACCCAAGTTAATCCCAGAAGTGTTCAATGGGGTCGAGGTCAGGACTGCTGGCAGGCCATTCCATCCTCTCCACTACCAAATTCTGGACTTAGTCTCTGATAAATCCTGTTCTGTGGGGGCCAGCGCTGTCATCTTGGAGGATAGCTTTTCGGTCAGGGAGATGCCGCCCCACACCATCACACTGTCTTCACACTTTGCATCCTGTCTGACATCTCCCGTTATATGGAACTTGGCCTTCAATTTGGAGATGGGACTACGGCTCACTCACTGCTGCAGCTTAGTTTTGCGGAACACCATCTTGAAGTTGCCTTATCACATAGGCCCTATTCAGATCAGTCCAAAGTGGCATGTGGCATGCCATTTCTTGGAGCAGAAACCTACTGACCACTGTAGCAGGGCCCTGATTGGTAGAACCTGGGGGTACCAGAAGCTCAAAACAAGTGTCAATAGCAACAGCAAAATAAGCTGTTTGGCAATGGCAGAGAAGATTTGGCAATTTTTTCATGGGTGCAACCCACATACTCAGCTCTACTGCTCATTCCACAAATGTACCATTTAAAAAGGAAACTATCAGGCTTTCCAGCAGTATAAGATTTATTGGCAAGTAGCATTGTTACAACAAATAAAGAACCTACCAAACACAGATTTCCTTCATTTGTGTGCTAAGTTTATCATGCTTTGAGGTTGTGTTGCTGCAAGTGGGATTGGCAATTTTGCATGAGTGGAGGGAAGAGTGAATTCCAAAAAATACCAGAATATCCTGGATGCAGATGTCAAACCATCTGTTAAAATGCTGAAGCTGAAAAGAGGATGGCTTCTACAACAGGGCAATTATCCATAATATGCATTTTACTGCCAAAAGTATTCACTCATCCATCCAAATCATTGAATTCAAGTGTTGCAATCAATTCTGTGGCCACATGTGTATAAACCAAAGCACCTAGGCATGCAGACTTCTTCAAACATTTATGATAGAATGGGCTGTGAAAGAATCGCTCTTAGGAGCTCAGTGAATTCTATTGTGGTACCGTGATAGGATGTCACCTGTGCAACAAGTCCATTTGTGAAATTTCCTCGCTACTAAATATTCTACAGTCATCTGTCAGTGGTATTATAACAACATGGAAGCGATTGGGAATGACAGCAACTCAGCCACGAAGTGGTAGCCATGTAAAATGACAGAAAGCCAACTTTCTGCAGAGTCAATCGCTAGGGATTCACTGATCTGATACTAGGATTAGATATCGGTCCCAATACTGACAAAATTAGCTGAATCGGGTATAGGATAATTAGGCCGATCCACAAGGGCGATCCGTATCGGCGGTATTCTAGTCTTCATAACTCACTTCATAACTATTACGCAAAGCTGATACTCAAAGTTTATGTATCTGTTTTGGTATCAGAACAGAAAAAGTAGGATCCGTGCATCCCTATCAATCGCTACAGACCTCCAAACTTCATGTGGTCTTCAGATTAACTCAAAAATCGTACATAGAGAGCAAAGGGTTTCCATAGCCGAGCAGCTGCATTAAAGCCTTACATCACCAAGCGCAATGTAAAGCATCATGAGATGCAGTGATGTAAAGCACACCACCACTGGAATCTAGAGCAGTGGAGACGTGGTCTCTAGAGTGACGAATCGCGCTTCTCCGTCTGGCTATCCGATGGACGAGTCTGGGTTTAGCGATTGCCAGGAGAACAGTACTTGTCTGACTGCATTGTGCCAAGTGTAAAGTTAGGTGGAGGGGGGATTATGGTGTGGGGTTGTTTTTCAGAAGTTGGGTTCAGCCCCTTAGTTCCAGTGAAAGGAACTCTTAATGCTTCAGCACAACAAGAGATTTTGGTCAATTTCATGCTCTTAACTTTGCGAGAACAGTTTGGGGATGGTCCCTTCCTGTTCCATCATTACTTTGCACTAGTGCACAAAGCAAGGTCCATAAAGACATGGATGAGTGAGTTTGGTGTAGAAGAACTTGACTGGCCTGCACAGAGTTTTGACCTCAATCCGATAGAAAAACTTTGGGATGAATTGCAGCGGAGAATGCAAGCCCGGCCTTCTCGTCCAACATCAGTGTCTGAAGTTCCCAGAAGAGTTGAAGCTGTTATAGCTGCAAAGGGTGTCCCGAAATCATATTACACCCAATGGATTTGGAATGGGGTGTTCATATGCGTTTAAAGGCAGGTGAGTGAATACTTTTGCCAAAATAGTGTACCTTAGAAACCACCATGTACAACCTAAAGAGACACAAACTGTAGCTTTTGGAATGGCCCTCACAGTCCATTGACCATGCTATAAATGCAAGTCGACCCCAGAATACTTGAGAACTAGTGGCCTCCTGCCAAAAGGGTTGTTACTAAGTATTCACCCTGTAAGGAGCCCAATTCTATGTATGTATTAATTTTTAAGACTAAGCATTCATATTTTTTTCTGAAATAATTGTGTTGATTCCCTACAGAAGCTGTGTTTACACCTTTATAACTGAAAGAGGAAAAAATGTGTCATTTGACCAAAGATGCCCAAAGATTTACCTGATAAAAGACCAAATGGTTTAACCTTTGACCTTGTTGGGTAACAAACCCTTTTACCTTACATTACAATGGCTGCAATCTGAGAATGAAGGTTAAATATGAATAATATATTGAATTTTTAGTTTGGTAATTATAGTTTGTTTTTGTGCATCCTTAAACCTCTCGCTGGCTCAATGGAGCTTGTGAAGGAAAGGTTTCTACACCAGACAGTTTCCCTCAGAAAAGCATCATTTTTCAACCGTCCAAAAATATTATTCTAATGAATCTGTTGGAGTGTGAAGTTAATGTTGTGAATATTCAATACCATATACATGATTGTTGTGCTCTGATAAGTTGCTTAATATGTATGTAGTCTAGAAGCATGAAGCAGTGTGTTATGTAGCAGTCAGCATTCAGCATGTTTCACTAGCATCATCAGTAATTGTGTTTGGGAAATGAAAGTCACATGAAATTTACTTGAGAATGAATTGATTCTGTTTATGTTGAAGCATGATTTGAAATAGATTTTAGTATTTAATAATGAAAAAATGTGCATTTACTCTTTTTTCAGTCCAAATAGTCCTTTTTTAATCCAGTTTTTCAAATAATTCTGTGTTATTTCTATTCATTTTCACACAATGTTGCCTAAAGGCAACGTACCCCAAATGGACCATTTTTTAATTTAAAATTGGAAAAATTTATTTCATTTTATAAGAGAAAAGTGAATTAAACAATGTTTTGAAAGTATTGCTTTCGTAATGCGCACAATATAGGTTTAAAGGTTTTTTTTCAGACTTTAAGAGGAAAAAGCGTCATGGCAACACATTCTCTTTTGAAATACAAGAGCTTGATGCTGTATGTAAACGCTGCCAAAGATTTAGTTATGTTGAATTCATTGGTTCTGTGATGTCACGAAACCTAGTGAATTTACATATTGTCAATATTGTCATATTGTTGGAGATACAAGTTGTTTTTTTTTTGCGAGACAGCAATGATACACTCGCTTATTCAGCCTAAAACATATCAGCCATGCACTGCTTTTTGATAGAGGCACAATTCAAGGCAGCCAATCAGAACAGACGTTATTAAACTATATCTGTAATAAAGGCACAGCGACAAACACAGCCTGTTTAATTATCAGAAAAGGAAAGAATTGCCCTACTATTCATATTCCTGGGTCATTTTTGGTACATAAACCACACAAATGTTGCAAGTGGACCTCATGGGAAAGTGTGAATATGGGCCCTTTAAGTAGGACACCTCTATCATGTGCTGACAGAAGTCCCCACTTTTAGAGGGGGGTTTAGAACCGTGGGTTTGTTGCCTAGACTTGGTGAAAAGGTCAGAAGTGGCATCACTAAGATACTGCATGCTGTGCATTGTTGTTTTTTTCTGTGTGTGTGTGTGTGTGTGTGTGTGTGTATGTACTGATGGAGGTGGTGGTTAGGGGGGTTGGGAGGGGGTAGCGATGTCTCTAGAGAAAATGGGACATTTTCCCATGGCCAGGAGGAAAAGGCCTGCTGCTAAACTCATACTCGGGCAATAAGGCATTTGACGATGACAGATCCTAAGTCATCTTGCACAAATTCCCAGGCCCTGCCAGTCCCTTTATCAAACCCCCTTCCGACAAGACCGTGGTCCAGCGGGAGAGGGGAAAAAAAAAGGGGGCCGTGGAGGAGCTGGACGGAGTCTAGCAAGTTGATTGTTGTTGTGCCCGCTGACAAATCCGCAAATCCTTGACAGCAGGATCCGTTTCATAACCTTCGCCAACCCCCCCGCCAAAGAACTCAGGAGAACTTCCGGCGTGTGCCTCAAGTATCCCACCCCAGACCAGCCCTGGAAGTCCTGTTTTTATGGAACTGTCTAAAGGCTTCTGAGACCTCTTCCCTTAAATAAAACATACAGAACACAAGCCTTCTGAGGTAACTCGGTGGTCCTGCTTGGCTTTTTGTTGTTTTGGGGATTTGTATGTCTCCCAGCAGTTCACCTCCAGCACCTCCAGAGTTCCCGTGTGTGGAAAATCGTGGAGGATTTATTCTAGTTTTTGTAGCGCACTAAACATCTGGAAGCAGTCAGAGAGTCTACACACACATGGAGGGAGGAGGGAGGAAGAAGAGGCGGGGGGGGGGGGGGGGGGGGTGACGAACCAAACCAAGCCCCCCACCCCCCACCCCCCCTTTGCGCGCTCTCGCTCCCTCTCCTTCTCTTGCTCTCGCGCGCTCTCCCTCTCCCTCTCTCTCTCTCGCTCTCTCTCTCTCCACACACAAGTATTACTGCAGAGAGGCAGAGGCGAGCCGAGCGCTCTCCGCAAAGGCCACCGAGAAACTCCTGCGTTTTCTTTTTTCTCCTCCTCCTCCCTCCGTTATGGACTCGGCACGAGCCATTATTCCGACCACTCCAACCCCCTTCCTCGGGAGCAGCAGCGGCGGCGGCGGCAGCAGCGGCAGCAGCGGCAGAAGCGCAGCACACATGGAATCGATCACAGGAGAAGATTTAACCCCGTGAGATCTGGATCTGGAATACGCCAGCCCCCTACCTTCTTCTCTTTCTTCTCTTCTTTTTCCCTCCTCCTCCTCTTCCCACCTTTTCGCTCTCGCCAGGCTCTTTTCTCCCTCTCTCTCTCTCTCTCTGTCTCTCTCTCTCTCTCTCTCCACCTCTTTTCACTGCTGCATCCAATCTGCCAGAAAAACGCACTGCCATTTGGGGCGATCACTTCAAGCAGCAGCAGCAAGTGGGTGCTGAGGCGGCGGGTGGGGGGGTGTCGTGTTTCTTAGGCAAGGCCCGGATGTTCCAAGGATGCACTGGTTCGTTCTCCTAGGCGCCTCCAGCCTGTACCCGTTTCTGTTTTTTCACTCCATAACGGGGATCAGGTAATATTAACTCCAACGAGAGGAAAAGGGAGAAACTCGCGCTTTTTTTTTCACCCTTCTTCATTTTTTTCCCTCCTCCCCCTTCCCCTTCTTCCTCCTCCTCCTCCTCTTCTACCTCCTCTACCTCCTCCTTACCCCCCTCTCCTTCCTCAACCCACCCACCCCTTTGATTTCTTTCCCATCTTGGGTTGTTTCCCTCCTACCCCTCCTCTATTACTTTCTTTTTGCCCTCTTTTTTTTTTTTAAATACAACCTTTTTTCTTCTTCTTCTTCTTCTTCTTCTTCTTCTTCCTCTTCTTCATTCACCTTACGGATAAAAAAAAGGCCGGACTACATATATGGTAAATGAGAGCAAGAACATGTACATACCAGAGGAAACCCTTGAAAACCATCAAGGTAAGGGGGCCATTTATTTTGCGTCTCTGTTAGAGAGTGTGTGTGTGTGTGTGTGTGTGTGAGAGAGAGAGTGTGTGTGTATGCGAGTGTGTGGGTGCCCGAGCGTGCGCCATATGGATGGGCTGGTAGGGAGGGAGGGATGGGGAATGGTTGGTGGTGATGATGATGATGATGATGATGATGGTGATGGTGGTGGCGGTGATGATGGTGACTGGTTTTCGGCTTTTGGGGCACGCACAAAGCACAGGCTGCACCATCTCCAGTGTGAGGTACCGGTGGTTTATCCTGAGACAAGAAAAAAAGAGAAAGAAAAAAAAAAAGACGCCCCCCGTGGTCAGATCTCTCCCCTACAAAACTGGGTCTGGGAATAAGAGTGCCCCCACCTCGCGTCCATACGCAGAGCAGAGACACTGAACTTGATCAGGGGGTTTCGATTGGGAGCCTTGTTGGTCCAGCCCCCCTCCCAACGTCCCCACATTCTGCACAACTTCATCCACCCTCACAAACCCTGAGGCACAATGCTCGGTGACAGAGCACCAATCAGATCGCAGCCGTTCAGCTGGCACACCGTGCTCGCCGCTCGAGCTCAGGATGCCTTATTTTACCCAAAAATGAGAAGACAAACGCTGCAGCCCGTGCCAGCCAATCCCGTCCACTGAAGCTCGGAAGCCTTTTTTTCTCCCATCCAGGTGTTGCGCGCTACAGCCTGGGGCTGTTGCGTGGCGCAGTAAAGAGCCGGTCCGCTCCTCGCCATGTCTCTGGATAGTGGGTCGGGCTCAGGCGCTCTTGCCAAGCTCTTGAATCTTCTCACTTCTCTTTAGTCAAAGGCATTTGTTGGTTTGGTTTGGTTTTTGTCAATCCAGGGCAGAGGTAGAGTTGTGGTGGAGTTGGGGTAGAAGGTTCTAAGCTCCTCAACTCCATGGGTTCTCAATCTGAGGGCCTCTAAATGCCCCTCACTTTTCGCAGGCCGCTCTCAGTTTTGCTTTTGCGCTTAAGACTTTTTTGACCAGCCTGTTTTTTAGGTCAGTCACTGATGGAGAAAGTGATCCACATGCACCCTTGGTGGAGTTGGGCTTTGACCTAAAAAAAAAAAAAAGACAGTGCCATCGTACACAGTCTCACTGTGTTCTAAATAACCTATGTTAAAGTTGTATACCAAAAGTAATATAGAGAGAGCCCTCAAATAGGTTCTTTGGAGTGATGCTATAGAAGAACCACTTTTGGTTCCCTGAACACAGATATCCAGCGAGTCACAGCTCAGCTCTGGCCCTCATTCTCTACTTTCATTTGGCCCATATACCGCTGTGGAATGCCTCGCTGGCCATAATTGGCTACAGTTGGGCCAGTTGTGGCCCAAAGAGAAATGCTGCACAAACATTTAACATGGCAGGTTGCATGTGGGCCACATGTGGCTCTGAGTACAAATGCTATGACAAACCTTAAACGTGGCGGCCTCATCTGTGCTAGTTTTGGCCCACAATACACTTACTGCTGCCATAACCAACCCTTAAGGGTCTTAACTGGGTTGAATTTGGCACCAGATTATCTGCTACACTCTTAAAAAATAGGTTTTTCAACGGTTTCTGTCGAAAACCATGATGTCTCAGATCTTCATATACCATAAAAACCTCCTGTGGATGGATCTTTATAGCAATAAAAATATCGTTACTCTTTTTCAGTACTATGTGGGACCCTTTTTGCTAAGAATGTATATGGGAAGAAATGCTCCTTAGTGGTTCTTCAAAGAACCATGTGTGTAAATGAGACAAGTAAAAGTGTAGAAGCTTTTGAAAGTTTCAGGGACCTCCACATAATGAAAAACTTCTCTTAATCAATTAAAGGTTTAAGGAACCACTTGTTAAACTCTGTCATACATGAATTATCTTCTACCACCAATGAGACCATATTAGATGTGTGCACCCTGAAAACTGGCCTGAGAGCTGTCCTGTGCTACCCTGCTTTAGGAACAGTCCACGATGTGGTGTAGTTGCTGTATTCTGAACCGCCACACAAAATGCAGTATAAATAAGTGACCCTTTTTGTGCCCCTCATTTAACAGAGCAAACTAAGTGTCATAACATTGGCACGTGAGCGCAGAAGAGTGAGCGTCTTGTAGGTGGCCCCAGCAGATGTTAGTGTTTGTGTTAGTGCAGAAAATGCCGCTGCTGCCGGAGAGAGAAAGAAAGCGCCATATCAGGTAAACACTCCGGCTGCCCGAGGATCGGGTCAACACACAATCGAGCATGAGCGAGATTTCTCCCATGAAACCACAGTGGACCGTGGAAGCGTCTTTTATGGCTTCAAATCAGGAGATACACAATAGATCGATTCCACCTCGCTTCGCACACCAGAGCCCTGGTGCCATTCGTATCTGTTCACGTGTTGCTTTTGGTTTAATGCAGTCTCATGAGCTTTCTTGAAGCAGCTAACCCTGAATGGAAATGGGCTTTAGTTTTTAGAGCTCAGTAGCTTACACTGCTAGAGGTGCCTACAAAGGTTTTGGCTTGGACAAATTCCACTATAAATGGAAAAGAAGTTGTGGAAGCATGAGGACATTCTTTGCAAAAAGGTTCTTCACACTCACTATTGTCTCTCATTACAATAGTAATCTTAAGAGGAGCCATACAGAAAGGTTCTTTAGGGAAAGAAAGAACCTAAAGATTTCTTATTGGCAACTATATTTTTAAGTGTGTATGCATTGGATGGATACAGTGGGGTCCGTAAGTCTGAGCCAATGTTGAAAATGCAGGATTTTGTTCAGAATTGGTTAAGATTCATTAGTAAAGACAGTAGTGCTTCCAGGGGCTCTGCCAGGCATTCGGGGCCCAATGAAAAGATTTTGCTAGAATACTCAATTAATACATTTTGGAGGGCCCCTGTCAATCACAGGCCCTTACAATCATACTAATCTCCATCCCCTACCCCCAGTATGATGTCCCTGGGTGCAACATGGAACCATTTTATTTTTTTACCTGATTACATGGTTTGTTGGATTGGAGTTCCACATAATGATCTATAAGGGTCCACTTTGTTTTAGTATTAGACAGACCCCCTTATGTGTAGAATGTAGGTAAATATTTGTAATTTTGACCAAATTGACCATGTTGAGGCCCTTAAAAGAAACAAATCAATTGTGTGTTTGTAGTCTTTCTACTCTTCTGATGACTCTCAGGTGGATCTGATCTGCTCATCAGTGGCTTTCATCTTTCTTCGCAAACTTATGGAGTTCATGCAGCTCAAGATTGTACTTTTCTCTGAAATATATAACTATATAATAATTTTTACATGATGGGAGTGTTCTGCAAACGTCCTCAAACAGAAGGTTCATTCACAAAAGTGGTTTTATGAAGAATCTTCCACATATGTGTTCTTTAGTGAAAGCAAAAGTGTCTACTAATGTCTGCTAATGGCATGCCCTCATTGTCATTTGTTGAACTTCCAGTACCCTAGAGACACCAAAGTAGTGAGACAATGCCCGAAGTCACTAAATCAGTGCTTTGAAGGCACGTAATGGAAGTGTATTTATTTCAGGCACGTTGCAAGGAGTATTTGCAGAAGGCAAGGCCTGGAAGTGTTGAGGAGAAATCTGATATTATGGCAAGCAAGGTTACTCTGTGAGAGATGCTGATTATTGCTGTAAGGGGTTGTCATTATTGGAAGGGTTTTTTTTTTTTTTTTATCAGGCTCCATCAAGAGTCCCCTTTTTCTCCCGATCGGGCTCTCTGCCAGATGCACACGACAGGCGATGCTGGTCATTAGGAACATTAATTTGTTTATGATGGATCTCAGAAGGCCTAGCGAGGCTCCAGGACGGCGCCTGAAATGACTGGGCACCTGATTTCAGACTCTCGGGGCACGGAGTGCTTGTCTAGCAGCGCTATGTGACCCATTACTCCTCTATGGCTCCAGTCCTTTACCTGCCCTTTACGGAAATACATGCTTCACTTTCACGTCAGGGTCAGTAAAGCTTCTAAATCCATTCCGTTTCAGGTTATCATGGCCTCATAAATGCAAAAAGGCCGCTGTGGGGTTGTTCGGTTCTGTCAGCGATTGTTATTTGCTCAAAAGGCTTTACACTAAAAAAAAGCCTTCCTGCTGATGAAGTTACCTGAGTTTAAATCCAAAGTCAACACAGCAACACTGGTGAACATTGCTGCAGTGCCTCTGAGTAACTATTAAGTATCACTTACTCCGTCCTGATGAGAAAACACTGCTGAGTCTGCTGTGGAACCAAGATGTGTGGCGAGAGGGCTGAATCCACAAACATCTGGGCCTTTGAAAAGAAGAGTGCTAAGGTGCTTCCATGTTAGTTTGCTTAAAGAGAAAAGGCTCCCAGCATCACCAAGCCTTGTATGCCTTCTACCAGATGGTGTAAAAACAATGCCAGTAAGGTGCTGTTTTGACTTGTCGTCCTGCGAAAATGTGGTTTGGGAGCAAACAAAATGTACATGTTAGCTGAAGCCAGCCATTTTGTTTTCCGATGTTTCCTCTGAAACTCTGAAACTACGGCCCAGATTTCGACAAGCGGCCAAGTATTTTCAGAGCGAAAAGGTTAGAGGCATCCAAAACAATAATCAGAACCTCACAGTAAAGCCGCTGAAAGCCACAGTTTTAACATTTCCAATCCAAACACTATACTGAAATGTTTTATTTTAGATCTACTAAAACAAATATCTTCAGTCATGACAGATGGGCTGGGTAAAAACACTGAAAAAAAACTATTTGTTGATATCAAAAGTTGGAAACAGCTTTCAAGTCGCTGTCAAGTAGCAGTTATAGACACTGCCCCCTATTGGTCAGAATTGGTGTCATGGTAACCATCTTTTTTTTTCATACCTGTATATGCATAGTTGTAGCAGCAGTGTATTTATTTTTTTGTGTGTATTTACTTAAGTACAGTGTCTGGGTGTTTTAAAAAGTACTTTAAAAATATTTATGATTATTATTATAATTATTATTATTATGAACAGGAAAAGAATGCATTGTTAAGGGTATATCTATGTGATATTTGTCATGTATGTATCTGCTAATGCCAATGTAGATATCCAGGGTTGTTTCCTGCTTTATAAGCACCAAAAGCAGTTGCATAAGGTTCCGAAGCAACAAGGGATCACTTAAGTATGTTTGTTTGTGGGTGTGTGGGTGTGTGTGTGTGTGTATACTGTTTTTTTCTTTATTATCTCAAAAAAAGAGAGAAAAGAAAATGATGGCACCCTATCTCCTAAGTAGGATGTTGCTTAGGGCATGAAGATACTGATATTTAGTGATCTGCATTAGCATTACAGAGAAATACAACATGGGGTTTCTATGGGGTTTCATATGTATGCAATACATTTTCAGATGTCCCGATCCCAACATGACAGCCTATTGTAATATTATTATATTGCTGTGACTCGGTTTGAGCTGCTTCTTCTTCAGAGGTATGTCAGTGTTTGTCGATGCTACTTCAACCATATGAGGAAATTAAACACACATTTAAATGGTTATTTTACAAAAGTGAGCTGCCAAACAAAACAAATCAGTCCTGACTGTCATTATGTAAACTGTTTACTACAAACGATACTGTGGTTTTATTGAGTATTAATAAGGAACACATCATACCTAAACTGTGTAACGGATCGGACCACTATCGGCCTATACTCAGCATGATCTGAGGATCGCTGGTTTGTGTTGTTTGCCATCAGCAGCCAGAGTCAGAATGAGCACAACTTGCCTTGCTCTCTCAGGAGTGAGTTGATAGTGCTTCCTCCCCACACCATTCCTAGTGTGATGTTGGTCAGCACAGGCATCTGTTAGTTGTTGAATTAGAGCTGGGTGCTTCACATATGTAGAAGGAGACATGCTAGTCTTCGCCCTCCTAGTGTTGGGGGCATAGCTAGGGATGGGGGAGGTGGGGTAGTTCACATGAATGGGGATTGGGTAATTGGCCTCCCAAATTAAATAGACAATGGTGTGAAATTAGGAATACATTTTTATCAAAAAAGTGGATTGGGACATTCCTAAAATAAATACATCAAATACTGAAATACTGAATTATTTATTATTATTATATTAACAAAATTGCCCCATTTCAATTTTTTAACACACCATTGTTCCTTCATGCTGAAAATCACCTTGTACTTTGTTACATGACTGCTTTAGGATCTAGGATGGGTCTTGCTGACCCTCAGCGATGCGACGTGGAACGACCCGTTTCGGAGAGAAGAAGGGGTCACGAGGGATAGAGTTCTAGAGAGAAAAAGAGACGTAGGATGGTGCTGAAGGCGTGAGGGGAAAGAAACGAGGTTATCCAATAATATCTGTGCTCTAGACTGGAAATCCACAGTGAGGCCTGAATGAGTGCAGAGGAAGAGAAGGCTACTGAAAGAGGGTCGTAGTGCTAGTGGACCAGCTCTGTACGGTGAACGGGTGCATGGAGACGGGCTAACAGACGAGCATAAGAGACGTGGCTAGTTGTAGGTCTCAGATCAGACTAATTAGACCATTGGAACGAATGACTGTGTTGCAGTGCAGCGTGAGCTAAGCTGGTGAGATGCTTCAGCTGTTTTTGTTCTTCTTTCATCTCTAATGCAGTTCTTTTAATTCCCACTGGGGCCTGATTGCACTGCTGCTGCTGCTGTTGCTACGCCATGCAAGACATCAATTTGAGGGCTTTGCTCTGTCTATGTCTCTCTCGCCGTCTCTCTCTCTCTCTCTCTTTCTTCTCTGTCGGCTGACTTTATGTGCCCCCCCCACCACCACCACCACCAGTGTCCTTAACTCTTCTCTAAAAATAGCCAGCCAGTTCTTTAAAGTGCTACTGTTAGAAGCGGCTTTGTTTTCTCATTTTAATATGATCTTCCTGCCACCTGTCTCTTTGTTAACAAAGGCCACACTCAATTTTAGATGCGCTTCAATACGCAACACGCCCACCAGCCGTTTCTGATGCAGCTTTTCAGACTGTACAACTCATGCGGTACTGCATGACATATGCTGCCTGAACCATTGGCTGGCATAAACGCTGCTGTACAGTCCATGAGGACTGCTGCTTTTGTACTAGGACTGGCTGTATTTGCACAGGGGAGGGACAGGAAGGGTTCAAACACATACGGTTATCCCCTTACCCCCAAATGTAGTCAATCAGCCATGAAACGATTGCGTCTTTAGTTCTTCACAGGAGCTACGTGGCTAATGTAGCTCACAAGTCAAAGCAATTAGCATCGTACAAACCATTTGCCTAATTCAGCTCACACTCACCTCAAATTTTATATTGCATGTTACATAGCTAACAACAATAGCAATAGCCATCGTGAACCTCTTGATCTTGAATAGTGCCTCATATGATCTTTTTGAGATTACTTGAACTAGAAGGCTAATGTACCTAAAAAGTAATGGATGTCTGTGTTACCTAACATCTACAGATCTGGTCCACTAGCACTACGACCCTTCTATTCTATTATACCACGTCTGTTACTGAAGAAGCAAACTCTGGATGGAAATATGCCTTGCATGATAGACCACATTTGGGGCCTGGGGAAACACTTCTAGTTTTTAATTTCAGTAAGATGTGTTGATGTTGCATTCTGCCTATAGATGTGCATTACCATATCTAAAACACAGGTAATGTTTGACTGAATAAACATTATCCATTCAATATGTTTTAAAACAGGGTTTAGTAACAGGGAACCTAAGCTACGACCCAGTGTGTATTCGTGTTAAACAGTGTTTAGGCTGTAGACAATATTGTATTGTCTTTCCTTCAGAAGATTCTTCTACCTCAAGTAGATAGTTCTACCTGATTCTAGCTAATGTAGTTCTTCCTGATTCTGGTTTATGTAGTTCTTCCTGATTCTGGTTTATGTAGTTCTACCTGATACTAGTTTATATAGTTCTACCTGATTCTAGTTCATGTAGTTCTACCTGATTTTGGTGTGTGTAGTTCTACCTGATTCTAGTTTATGTAGTTCTACCTGATTCTAGTTCATGTAGTTCTACCTGATTCTGGTGTGTGTAGTTCTACCTGATTCTAGTTCATGTAGTTCTACCTGATTCTGGTGTGTGTAGGTCTACCTGATTCTAGTTTATGTAGTTCTACCTGATTCAAGTTCAAGTAGTTCTATCTGATTCTGGTATGTGTAGTTCTACCTGATTCTAGTTTATGTAGTTCTACCTGATTCTAGTTCATGTAGTTCTCCTTGATTCTGGTGTGTGTAGGTCTACCTGATTCTAGTTTATGTAGTTCTACCTGATTCTGGTTGGTTCCTGTAGTGCTGTTTTATCAGATTATTTTTTTTAGTTCTCCTTGATTCTGGTTGGTGTAGATCTACCTGATTCTGGTTGCTTTGGTTCTTGGTTTTTGTTTTTGCAGTTTCTGGTTTATGTAGTTCTGACCGATAGCTTTACATGGTTAAGCTTTGTGTAGTTTTCCGATTGGAGTGTATGCAGTTCTGACTGAAAGGGGTTAATGTAGTTTATTTTTGGATGGGTGATAGATCTGCTTTGGAGCTATGAATGTGGTGTTGTTGTTTTATCTTATTCAGTGAGAGAAGGTCATTTATGTGTAAAGGTACCTGACATTCAATGATGATTCAACTATGATGATCAACCAATAGTGTGAAGTTACAGAAAAAGACTTTCTGACTTCCATGATGTGAACATTGCTTGCTAGAGGCCTTTTAATGTTATTGCTTTGGTGGCTAGGTTGGCATGGATTTCCAGACTGCAGTGCAGGAGCAGAAAAGGCCCTTGTCTAAAATATGACCTTAAGACTCCTTTGCGAGTGTAGTTCAGCTGAGCTACCTACACTCTAAGCAAAAAAAGGATTCCATATAGTACTCAAAAATCTTTGATAGTGGAACCCTTTTAGGGGTTCTGTGTCAAAAGAGGATGAGACACACTTATACATGTATAGTAATGCATGTAAAGCTTAGTTTAAAAGCCTAGCTTTATGTCCTGTTGTGTGCTGTGATTTCCCTCAACAGTCCGTGCACACACACACGCACCATATGTTTTAAAGCTAGAGAGCCTGTTTAGCCTCTCACACCACACATCACTGAGTCATTACACACCGATGAAGCTTTTGTAAAATGGCCCACAGCAGGGGAGCAAGAAAACTGTTTGTGTGTGTGTGTGTGTGTGTGTGTCCTGCTTGATCATGTTTGCCTTTTTGCCTAAACATGTGTGTACGAAAAGCTCACCAGCCCTGGTTGAGTTCATTTGCATTTAGTTTTTCTTTTTGTGCCAGGCTAGCATTTTTGTGGCACATGTGTGTATGTGTGTATGATGTCTTGCCTGTGGCCAGTGTTAGAGTGAGTTCCAACATGTGTGTGGCTTGTACATGGCTGGCTAGCCTGTGGCCGTGGTTGTGTGTGTGTGTGTGTGTGTATTTTCCCATACAGGATGCCAATCTTGTGTGCCATTTGTGTATGTGTGTGTGTGTGTGTGTGTGCATGCGGTTAGCCGGTGGCGAGTGTTTGATGCTTAGTTGCACAGTGTTACTGAGCTGAATGTTTTCTCTTAAAAGCATCAGCTCCATGTCACCCCCAGAGCACCACGGACGAACGGATAAAGAAATAAAGGAATGGATATGTTAATTGCAGATGCAAGAAGCAGCTGTTTGTGACACATTAACACTGCAGCCTGGCTGGCTACTATTTGTGAATGTGTGTGTGTGTGTGTCAGTGTGTGTAAGTGGTCAGGTAAGCGTAATGGCAGCCTTGCAATTGTAGCAAGATACTTGGGAAGCAGCAAGGACTGCTCTATTTCTCACCAGCGTTTGTTTTCAGACATTTTCAGGACCTCAAGCATCAACAAATAGTGTGGATAAGATTAGGGTTAGGTTTTGTGTTAGGCTTTTTAGGGTCCGATACCAATTGTCTTTCAGCTCGACTGGCCGAGAGACTCCCCAGCTGAGTGAATTCCCGTCCAGAACTATACTGTGGAGCTCAGAGTGGAAACACAACCAGAACGGGATGCTTATCTAGCACTAAAAACTCCATCTTTTGTGGACGGGATTCCTTTAGCTCTCTGACTGTTGCTGCTGTATTTTGGGTCGTGGTTTAAACATGATCTGCAGTGGTTGCTGTTCTGTGTGGTTAGGGGTGTTCTAACATAGCTCTGCTGTGTTCTGCTATTCACTGTACTGTACTGAGTGATGTACTTTCGAGAGGGGTATCCAGTTAGTGTTGAGACACATTGGTCTTACACATTCTACAAAATATTTGAATTTGAGTCAGACATGTAAAATCCACCAGACACTAGCTGAAATGGGCTTCTGCAGCTGCAGCAGCTAACTTAAAACTCTTCTAGCCTATACAATACATAGCCGATCAATTTTTCCATCTCTAGTTAGGCTTCGAAAATGTAAGTACATTTAGGTGCTAAATGAAAATGGCTATGTACCGAAGCTTCCCATCTCACCTGACTGAGCTTGCAAGGATATGCCAAATCTACTTTTTAAAAAAAATAAATTTTATCCAATTTTCACACGTCTTGGACAGCCAACCCAACCCATACGTAACTCCTCCCACAATGCCCCCGATACCTGTAAAGACGGACTAGCACACACACCCTCCGCCGTGCGTGCAGTTAAGCTGCTCATTTTTCGAACTGCCGTCGAGGCAACAACCCGCCTGGAGAGAAGAGCCACATGCCCGGCTCCAACGCACCAGCCTGCAGACGCCAGTGATTGCCAGCATTACAACGAAGCAGTGTGGGGGGAGAGTGCCATCTACCCACCCTGGAGAGAGAAAGGCCAAATGTGCTTTTTCAGGATCTCAGCAGGACCAGGATTCAAACCAGCGATTGTCTGATCATAGTGACAGTGCCTTAGCCTGATGGACCCAATCTAATGTAGAAAACATGAAAAGATGAAAGGGGTATGCAAACTTTCCAGCTTGGCTGTATAGTGCTAATACACATATTATGACATATACTATTACATATCCACTCACTGAGCACTTTATGAGAAAGACCTGTACAGCTATTCATTCATGCAATGTTTGCATCAACCATGAGGAGCTCATTTCGGGTTCCACGTCTGTAAGCCAAGAACAGAAAGCTGAGGCTGCAGTTGGCACAGGCTCATCAAAACTAGACAGCTTAAGACTGGAAAACTGTAGCCTGGTCCAATGAATCTCTGCTCAACTGTGCTGAGGCACACAGATGGTAGGGTCAGAATTTGGCACCAACAGAATGACTCCATGGGACTCAACCTGTCGTGTGTCATCTCGTTTCCAATTCAAACGGAGGCCCTATCCAGTATTAGTACAGTGTTAATAATACAGTGCTGCAGAGGAGCTGCACATGGGATATTATTATAATGTACAGATAAATCTAAAAGATATTGGATATGTGTACAATCCTTCAGGCAAGATGTGTGTGTGTGTGTGTGTGTGTGAAAGAGAGAGAGAAAGAGAGACAGACAGACAGAGACATAAACGCTGCTTCCCGACCCAGCTCTTATCTGTTGCTTTTGTTTAGGCTTTATTGTTTTGTACTGCAGTCACTTGTGCACCAGAAATGTAGGCTACGCAAAGAGGGCAGCAACAGAAAGAGGTCATCTTCAGATGTCTTTGTCAAAAGGAAAGACAATCTATGTCTGTCGTCGATGGTTTAGACTCATTGGTCATTCTGAAGGCTTGCTGAACCTGGACCATAGCATTAGATTATACAGAGGACCCTTCTGGAACACCAGAGCTAGTAAATTTGACATAGATTGACAAAACCTCATGATGTCTTTTTATAGTTTTTTTTTCTTCTCCATGTCCGGCCTCAGAGGATCTGCATTTGAATCTCCTCCGTCTCCCATACTACGCTGTTGACTGAACGCTTAGTCATCCTGCATTAATAATGGCGGCGTCATTTCCACCGAGTTCATGTGAAGAACATCTCCTTTGTGTTTAGTCGTTTCGCCTCGAGAGGTATAAAACAAATCATTAGGCTTAATTCTTCCAACAGAGGCTCGCAGCAAAGGAAGGGAAGGATGGGTAGACGAAGACGGGAGACGGAACAGAGCGGCAGAGGCTAAGAAGGAGAGAGTGAGAAGGCGGCAGGGAAAACACGTGAGAGAAAGCCTAGAGTTAACACTGTCCTTTTTTTCTGTGAAATGAAAGCAGAGGAAGTGCGAGCATCTCCAAACTCATCATCTTATCTAGGCCAGGCCTGATGTGTTGGCTCTGAGCGGATATCAGATCACCTCCCTGCAGACCAGTCTCACTTTCCATCCCAAAGCCGCTTTTAAAAAGGCCCGTATTAAAGCGTGCCACCACGCTGGGCCCAGCTAGGCCGCTGTGCTAACTCGCTAAGCTATCTTTACCCTTTCACGAGGTGGACCGGCATTATCACAGCGCTTCAGAAAAGACGAAAACGATCTGGGCCTGCTTGGATTGGAGAGCGTTGTCCTAAAAGGGAAGGCAAGAAATCAGTATTCAGTTTGGCGTGGCGTGTGATGTTCAAGGTGAGACGTTCAAGCGGTTCCTGTACAGAAACTCAGAAGATGACCCTGAGAAGAGAAATGCAATATTACCAGCGCGTCTGACCTTTGGAAATGCCGGCCGGCTTTCCTGTCTGAATATGTCATTGTGCGCAAGGTGACTCTTCTCCCTCTTTCGCTCTCTCTCTTGCGCTCGCTCTCGCTCTCTCTCTCTCTTTCTTGCTCTCTCACGCCCTAGTTTACAGCGGTTCTGGGATTGCGGTGCACGTTGCATGTTTAATTCATTAGAGGGAGTCTTGTCCAGCTTTTTGATCAAAGCATTATGGCTCCGTCCATGCTTTAGACTCTGGAGACACCTTTAGCACGTCTATATTCCTGTACATTTCGGCCCACACTACAACTATATAGCAGGTTGACCTTGACCTAGTCCATCTAATGCCTGCCCATACATAAGAAAACACATTATGTTATGATTTCTTCCGCCAGTCCTCCAGCTGCGCCCCGGGACTGAGGGGGTGATTGCGCCCTATGAATTCAGATATATAGAAAATATAGGGTAGATTGTGCTGTTTGAAAACGTACCATTGCTGCAAGCTTTGGTAACACTGATAGTGGAGGACTAGGCCGAGCTTTATCTAAGTTGGGTGATATTTATTTGTAAAGAAAAATCACTGGAGGAAAGGCTCATTAAAAAATGGCATAATTTAAGCCTAAAATTATAAATAGTGCTCTATAATTTGGCCACTCGTGACTGTGTTTTCTGAAAGTTAAAGTGAATATATTTTTTATACATCAGATCAGAATAAACATTGTTTTTTTACATAGCCATTAAAAGAATAGATTGATGAAAAAATTTATTAACATGGTTCATCACATACCCCAGATGCAGTTGATCAGCCAAGACTTGTTTGGTATCTAAAATTTGCTTCATTAGTTTATAAGAACAGATGCTAGGCTAACTTTAGGCTAATAAACACTGTACATAGAGTTTCACCAATCTCAGCTCTGTGCATACCTGCCCAAATATGAATTAAATCTAAATAGAAACAAAATAAAAATAAACATTTATCATTGTAAAAATGTATGTTTACAATTACATAATGTCCCACTATGTAGTACTGTTCTGCTTTCAAGCTAGACCGCAATGTGTGGAATGATACCACAGATTAAGATGAGGTAAAAGTTGGTTACATCTGCAGAAAATAGCTCCATTCAGCTATGTGGGATGCAGAGAGGAGATTGGTGACAGCTCAGTGGGTGTTAGCAATTTTAGCCTAGAATCTCCTGTTCTAAACAAAAGCAGCAAATATCATAAAGCAAATATGTTTTAATCAGCTGAATCTGGGTGAGTGATTGATCATGATTAGTTGATTTTCTTGCAAAAGCATTTTGTCTAGCATTGCATCTCAAGTAAATGAATTGTCCGCCAATGTCCTTGTTGGAGATATTTATTATCCCTTTACAATTTTTCATGCCATTTAAAGATTATTTACTGAATATTAAGGATTTCCATTTAAGTCTGTTCAAGTAGTGAAAAATATATGTGAAAAATGCACAAATTCCAATATGTCCAGTTGGGCAGAGCTAATGCAACCTGATAGGTAATATGTCCGACCTAGTGAGGCCAGTTCTCCTACCGAAAATTCATGAACTTTGGACACTAACCCCTCCCAGTACAACCCAAATTGGACTTCAGTCTGGCTAACCGGAGACACATTTGACTACCCAGTGTAAAAGCATGTGGTTAAAATCAGGACACAATCCAGATACTAGTCACATGAAGTGATAAATAAGGTCATAGAGGTCACCGTGTTTCCACATGCTATTTTAGGATCAAGATTAAACCTGGTTAGAAATACCCTTTAAAAATTATATATATATTATACCACTGTAAACAAATGAATGTCTCTAAAAGGCCCATTCGCCAACCAAAACCCCTGCCAATGCTGTGACGCTGCCTCCCCGTGCTGTCCTGCTTACGGGGAAGAGAGCGTTCCTTTGGACTGCTGCCACTCGACAGGAGCGTTGCTGCTCCTTAGTTCAGCTCCTGACGTGAGTTTCTTTTCTGAGTTTATTTTAGTAGCCTACTTTGCTGGACGGTGTGTGCTGCGAAGTTAGCTTAAATTAAGTGCTGGTTTACCTTTGCTTAACCTTTACTTTTTTTATGCACGTGGTTTAAGATGTCAGTGGCTAGAACAGGAGGCTAACCATTCTAAATAGCCATCCTCTTGTAAACATCTACTGCCAGTGTGTGAGGAAATGAACAGTGTCTTTTGTACAGAACAGAAAAACAAGGAGCAATTGGCCACTGTATATGAGCTCATTTGCATATTACTAGACGCTTACCAATCATGTTTCAATCTGCGTTTGGTTTAAAAATCGAACCAGTTCGTAATCCAGATTCTAGTCACGTGAAGTAGCCAGGTGTAAAAAGGGTCATAGAGTAAGTGCTCTTCAGTACTTTACGGTTTCCACTGCTTGATAAGGCCCTCATATCCCAAAGCCACCCCCTCTGCCCAACCTCGGCCTCTTGTTACAATCGCTTTGTCACACTCACCCAGCTATACAACTAGCGCTGAAATTAATGACACTTCACAATTTACATAATTAATGAGGCATGCTCTTGGATTTTAATTGCACGTCAGTAATGCACTGGTAATTCATTCTATTCTTGTTTGGGGGTATTTAATCAGGGAGTAGTCTGTGCCTGTTGTGCTGTGTTGTGTGTGGAAAGGGGTCGCCCACCCAGGCTGTCAGAGGTGTTGCAGATGCCGTGTTAGCACAGAGGACACGTGCCACCCCTTCTGCCAGCTTTGCTGTTTCCAGACTGTAGTTACACCAGCTCACCTGATACAGTTAGGGCTCAAGTCAAAGTCTAGGAAACTGTGATCCCATCCAAATGTGTTGACGATGATTTGTGGCTGTGATATGGATAATGATAAATAGGGTGCTCTAATGTGATTGCTGTTTATTCCCCCACAACAAACCACTGCACAATGTGATACAGGGGCATACTTCCAAAGCTGAGGTTCTGATTTGTCTGCAGGAACTTTTACACACTTTTATATGTGTTTAGGCTGGGACAAGCACGTAAGTGTGCTAGTGGCTGATTGCCTGTGCACTTTGAGTGGGAGAAGTGATAAGTTCTTAGAATTCACGTTTGGCTTAATCATCCTTTCATCATCATTTTCGCAACATTTCCCAATATGGTCAGGTGAATATTCTGTTTATGTTCTGACCTGTGATGAAGCATGAGTATGAGTACACCAGGAGCGGTCTTCAAGGAGAGAGAATGGTGATGTATTTCATTTATCAGGCCTACTTGTTTGTGTGTATGTGTGAGTGTGTCTTTTAATGTGAAATACTAATGCAATGTTCAAGACTCCTTTTTTAATCACCAGGCTGGGCACTAGCAGGCAGCGGAGTGAGTCACTGGCAAATGGGGCATATAAATTCTTCAGATATGAGCCAGTTGCACTTCATCTCCCATAACCCCTTACACATTTGTGAACATGGCATTTAAACTGGCAGTGTCTCAACTGGAATTTGGACATATTCGAATTTAAAGGGCCATTATGCCATACTTTTCTTTTATTTTCTGTTCCTCTTTTCCAACCACTCTTAATCCCTTGGAATGAAAAAGGTACAGGGCAACTCCACTGATATGTCAGAATTTCTAAAAAGTGACTCAATGGTCTAATTCACTTCCCCTATGGCCCAGGGGTTGCGAGAAACCCGAGAAATGCTGCTTTGCCATCAGTTGCAGAGCCTGAGAGAGCACAACTGGCTGCATACTCTTTGAGCGGGTAGATGGCGCTCTTTCTTCCCTCATCACTCTAAAAGCGATCTGTTAGCTGGCACAATCGTCTGTTAGCTGGTGTGGCGGAGCTGTCCAGCATGATGCTGTGTTGGCGGTGGCTGACTTCCCATGTATCAGAGGAGTCATGTGTTAAGTCATTAACCTCCTAGTGTCTTCAACATTGCTAGTTCTAGGGGGAGCTACGAATGGGGTGGGTTACGAATGGGGTGCAGTACCAAATTGGTTTAACAGGTTTCACTGGTTAAGATATAAACCTCATACAGGTCATTCAGAGTGGTTTGCTGTGAAATGCTCCATTCTAGAAAAACTGAGTTTTTCTAAACCGAGTACACTGTTAACTTTAAGTGTAAGGGTGTAACAGTACACACAAGTCATGGCTTGGTTAACATGATGGTTTAGACATTGTGTTTTGGTGTATAAGGCTAAGTTTGTTTTCAAACATGGACATGTTAGCTGGGCAGGTGAACCGCACAGGTCCCTGTATTTCATTGAAACAACAGAGATTTTACTCAGTTACTCGATTTTATTGAGAAACATTAAAGAGAGAGAAATTATTACAACCAGCACAGGCAGACTTAATTTGAGCTAAAAGCAAAATGAAGTAAAATACAACAGCGCTGGTCTTGTAAACGAGGTTGCAGGATTTTTTTTCCTAGCCCGTGTTACAAAAGAGACAACTGAACTACTTCTTTGGGAGCATTCCAAGCTGAACTGAGCGCAGTGTGGACCTATATTTTGCTGGAATGAGCAATATTTTCTGGAAGGCGAGTTGAACCACGTCAAAGAGAGCTTAAAATAACAAATGCCCTTGATCGCATTCCTGCTAGCATTTAAATGTTGTATTCTCCTTGTTGTCAGGCGGATTTCCTAGCAGAGTCGAGTGTGACCAATTAGAGTTACTGAAACTGATAGTGTTGATAGTAAAATGTGCTCTTTTAAGTAACGATTATTAAATTGCTTTATTAAAGACAACATTGAGGTTTATAGTTTTGGGAAGTGTGAATAATGTAATGCCTTTAAAAGACACATCAACAAAAAGCTATCACACAAAATGTACTATGTACTAAAAGTTCTAGGGTTGGGCGACACTTTTTCAGACCGTTATACCGAATCAAAATGATACTGCGGCATACAGTATTACTGTGGGTGGTCTCACGTTTATGTGGGGTCCATATAATCCTGCTGAAAAATGACCAAATACAGTGTTCATTTTGTGTTCGCAGGGTGGCAAAGTGAACACTGCACAGTTAAATCATTCAATAAATGTTAGACCGTCAATTACAATCTACATTTACATTTACAAATGTTAAACTGCTCTGAATCAGGACAGAGAAGCTGGTTAGCATTAGCTCAGGATAACAGTCTGCTCACTACAGAAAAATTCAATTCTGGCTGACTGAAAATCCACTTGAGCAAATGTTGACTAATGATCGAGCGACTGCTGTTGAAAAGACAGAAAGCTGAATTTAAAGGGTTTCCCCCCAGTGCAGCTGATATTGGTTAACTGCTAAGCTACCGACACAAGTGTTGACAATAAAAACTTGGTAGATTTGGCAAGGCAAGACTTGATCGGGACATCCTTACTAAATTCTTTTTATATTGACTTACACTGAAAGGTAAGAAGGTTATTTACTTGCCCTGTAAGAGTTTTTAATTTGAAGATGTAAGGTGTTTGCATGACAGTGACAACATGTGAATGACCTTTGCTTTGATTGGCTGCCATGTCCACTGCTATAATCTAGATTTTTTTTGTAATTTAAAATCAATAAATGGAACATACTCTCAGTCTATCCAAATACCTGGCTTCTAAGATTGGATCGCTTATGTGTGTATGTACATACGTCCAGTGAGTGACAGCGGCCTAGCCTTGCTTTTCTGGCCTAGTCTCTATCCATCCCTCCTGCTTTTATCATCCAATTGTCCCTCAAGTGTACCTCACATGCTGCTCTATCAATTACCTCGCTGTCTGTCTACCTCATCTTTCCACTCCTCCCCCTGTCTGTCTCTTCTGTTGAGTGCAGGCAGCAGGCTGGGGTTTGATTAGTTAATGTGTGAGGCTCTCCTTCAAGGTCACACCGCCAGATTGAATAACTTGGATAATCTACGGCCGTACGCAGGAACACCCTCTGAAAACGTCTTAGGCCAGCTTGAGAGACATTGCCATGATTCCTGTAGCTGGAAATGTGCTGTGCCTCCAAGGTTATGGATTTTATTTGGCTGACGTTTGCCTGGCCTGCTCCATTTAAGACACAAGGTCTGCACCTGAGCCAGCATGGATCTTCTGTATTGGCTAGATACATACGTGGACAGTGCTGGTGATTACTTGAGGACTTTATGTAGGGCTTGGGATGGTGGCCTATTTTTTCACATCAGTTCAGAAGCTTGTTATATAGGCAGTATATTTTTGATGTCGCACGCAGAGCAAATTGTGTAGGAGCCTGAATCTTATTGTGTAATGATGGAAAAAGAAGATTAAGTGCAGACGCTACTACTGAAGGCTGAGTAGTTTGATAAATAACAAGGCCATGGTGACCTATGGAACAATGCAGTACAGTGTCGCTTAAAATAGCTTTTTTTAACGTCATGAAATTCTTAACCTTTTAGTTAAAAAATTGCTTTAATGAGAAACCCGGCAAAGGACACGTTATCACCAGTGAAAAGACGTATATCACAAGTTTTATGCTGGTTCAGTTTGCATGGCTATAGTCTCGCAAAAATGCTTTTCCTGCTGAGCATTAGAAATGCAGCGGCAAACCGTTGTGCTTTGGAGACAAAGCGTAGAGAAAAAGAAAGACTTGAAGAGCATCAGAGATTTCGCACACTTCTGTATTTCTTTGTTTTTGTGGAAAACAAGACGGATGTTGATGATATGGAGCATTAGAAGGGGTGCACATAGCCTATCATTGCAGTTCAGTTGTGAAGGCTCCTTGTTAAAACACTTTAAACACTGACAACTGACATCAAGTCTGCTGTTTAGCAAGGCTGCTTAGCAAGGATGTAACAATTTCAACAAGGACTGGAATTTATAACAGGATTGCCGATAGGCCACTTGCTCTGATCCGATCTGTCTCGAATGACTGGGTTCCCAAGACCCTATCTTTAAATTCTATTTAATTAACAGTAGGGTCCTTCTATAAGGTCCATTTAAAAAAAACAGCCTCAAGCCAAGGTCCGGAACATTGTAATATCTAACTTGCACTATGATTCAGTGCCATATCCTGTATGCTGAAGTAGCTTAGTAATTAAACTTTTTATATATCAACTTTTTACGTAGTCTAAAATTAAATATCAAATCAAAACACACTTCAACATATTTCAACAATATTTATTGTCCGTATTGTCACTGAACTGGACAAATTCTAAATTACAAATACCAGACTTGGCCCGATCAGGTTAAAAGTTATGTTGGCCGAAATGGAAACGTACAGAGAGGACAAGGTCTGGGTCTGAATGAGGACTCCTGGCAATATTTCTAAGTGGTTTAAAATATATGGTAGCACACTTAAAAAATTTTATTCGAAAAAGAGGACAATCTGTACTGTGTGGCTAATACCACAGCTAACCATTACAGTTATTCAGCCCTATAGCCATGCAGTCTGCCTTTACACACGTTAGTCGAAGAATGTGTCATTCTAAAGAGCTTCCAAGATTCCAATGTGGTACTGTAATAGGATGCCAACGCTACAACATGTTAGTTGGTGAAATCTTTTCCTCTTCCTAAATATGTCATAAAAGTTGAAGGTGAAATACATATGTGTCCCAATACTATATGTCCATATAGTGTTTTTTTACTGTTTCATCAGAGGAGTTAGCCTAGATAGAGACAGAGCAAGAAGCAAAGCAAGAAGTACATGATCCCACATCCCACATCATATTCAGTTGCAAATATGAGCTGAGCCAACTTGTTGCATATTAACACTAGCATGCCAATACATAGCCCAGGAAACATATTGAATCAAATATTGTGTATCGTTACACCCCTACTGCCTGTGTTAGACTTGCTTGTGCACTTTGGTTGGTCTAAAGTTATAAATACCAGCATAAAAATACATTTTTTGGCATTGTCTTTATATATATATAACCATGGGTAAAAAAAAAAGATCTCAGTAACAGATCAGGTGATCAGTAGCTTACATTACTTGAAACTACTCCAGCTGTCTGAAAGCCTCAGGCCAGCACTAAACTGCATGCATCTAAATATATGCGTTTGTACTTGAAGCCCTTCCCCTAGCTTTTGTGACTTTGAAAAAGGCCTTGTGCAAGTGCGCTTTTGCCAGGTTTAAAGGATACCGTGTTTTTTTATCCTCTTTTCCAAGGAAAGTTTAGCCAGTTTTCTTTTAAAGGAACCCTCAAATACAAATACATATATATATATATATATATATATATATATATATATATATATATATATATATAATGATAGCATGACAGATCATGGGACACATGGGTCATGAATTTGCATTGTTCAAGCTCATATATGGTCTAGGTCTGTATATGACCTCTAACATATGGGTTCTCAAGCTCATACTCTTTACTTAAAATGGGACAGCTTGTTTGATGGTTACAGAAATGGCTTGTTTCAATCAATAGCAAGATAAAAGAGCGATCAATAAAGCAATTAATAGTGAAGACTAGTGGTGCTTCCTCATGAGTACCACAGTATTAAGGTTACAACCAACAATCAAGTCATCATGTATGCATGCTATTCTTGAAAATCGATAGCTTTAGCGTGCTCCTGCTTTCCTGTCTCTTGGGACCACTTATCATGATAGATTTGATTGTGGGCCCAACTCTGGCACTGAGATCAGACGAATCTCTCGTCTCGTCACTTTGAGTAGGCCTAATCAGCTTTGTAGCCAAAGGGCTAGCTGTTACCTCAGATTGACTGCTTCAGATCTTTCGATTTAGCTATGGTGCTAGCCTGCTAACATTGGATTATTGCTCGAAATTGAAACAAGCCACACTGCTTGTGCTAATTTGTCTAATTTGCCTCACTGTATCCTGCTCTTACATGTGAGCTATGGTGCTAACACGCTCGCAAGGTGTTCTAGCTATTCTGCTTTCTGCTAATTTCTCTGACTGTATCCTGCTTTTAATGGGCATGTAGCAGTTGCGGTACACGATGCACAACTAGCATGCTAGCCTCCGTTTTTCTAACTGTATCCTGGACCTCATTTAGCCATCTGGTTCTCATCAATGCTAATCACCCAGGACTCCCATAATTCCCTGTGACGGCACATAACAGCGTACAAACACGGGCTGCCGGTGGACGCTGGCCAGCTGAGGAGGCAAAGGCCTGAGGCTCATCCTGCTGTCTCTCTCGCTCTTTTTCTCTTTTTGTCCAAGTGTTTTACTCCTGTGTGTTATTACAGCATTTATAGGCTTCTCCTTCTTTTATTGGTTCTGACCCAGACAGTGCTCGCTTGCCCACTCCTGCCAAAAAAATTGCATTCATGGCGCTGATAATCAAGGCCACACTCATCTCCTCTCATCTCGTCTCATCATCTTAGATTTCATGTGGTATATATGTGTGTGTTACTACACATTTGTCTGTGCGGATTTTTTTAGGAATGATGATTAATCATCCAAGTGCGCAGATCAAGGACTCTTGATGGAACTGATTTTTTTTTTATAAACATAACTTCCTCCCTGAAGGCCGAAACACATAAGTGTGAGAGAAAAGTGGCAGAGTTGTGTGTATATATATATATATATATATATATATATATATATATATATATATATTTCAAACCTATTTTTATTTTTGCCCTTCCACTATCCAGCGCATAGTAAACTCTTATGACGTTGGTTCTTTGTTTGCCGTGCTCGGGCGAAGCTGCTGACTCGACGCCCTGCACTGTTCTCTCCAGCGCTGAGCACAGACAGACTCTATCTAAACAGTTTACTCTCTCTGACAAAGCAGACACACACCTGCTGTTCCAGCCACATCAGCATGGCACACTGCATCTCCTGCTACTCTGCATTAGCCTTGGGGATTCAAGTCCACAGTCCTATCTTTAGTTAGGCCACGCAAGTCAAACCTATGACCATCTGGCCTCTCTATCTAGCATACTTTACTATCTTTGGTGGACAAACACGCAGCACAGTGGCTCTTGTGTCTCTGTGTCCATGTGGCCCTTAAAAAGCTGCATTAGCAGGCTCTCAAGCTCTCTAAACCATGGGCCTTTTCATCAGGAGATTGCTGGTTCAATCCCCGTGTTGCTCCGAGTCTCAGAGAGTCTGTTTGGCCTAGCTCTCTCTGGCTGGGTGGTGTGTTTCGTTCCCTCACTCAGCACGATGCTAGCCGGTAAGGGCGCCTGTTAGCTGCAATGACAGCAGTCCGAAAAGGTGTGGTGACTGGCTTTGTGTCACTGGGAGGAAGCACATGCTAGCTTTCACTCTTTCACTCCTAGTTATGGTAGCATTGTGCAAATGGTGCTATTTTTAGTTTCATTCTTTCATTTAAAATGGCTTTCTAAAAGTAGGCCCTCAAACACTGTACTACCCCACAGGAACTAACACACAGCTAACAAGACTAGAGAAAACTGTAGGAAGGCAACGCTCTAAAGCATGCCTTATTTCAGTAGGGATGTCCCCAGTTGTGCGCTGTGAGTTGTTTGCATTACCCTGCTGCTATGGCCTAAACGTTAAAGATTGTGGGAATAGTACCGGAAGGTTGTTGGTTTAATCCCTTGACTGAACTGAGTAAAGGAAAGGTACCTTCTCCACCCTTATCATTCTTGGCTAAGGTGCCCTTGAGCAAGACACCTAACCCCCATCTGCTCCCTGTGATCGCTCACAGAGTGTTTGTGCTCACTGCCCCTAGTCACTGGTGTTTGCGTGTTCACTGCCATGGATAAGTTTCATTGCATTGTACTGCTGCCAGTGCCAGCTATAAAAGATAATGGTTTTAGTGGCATAACTGAAAACAGCAGATAAGAGGCAGATAAGATAGTAGCTTACTTTGTACAGCCGCATGACTGTAGGAAAAGCATCTTAAGTAGGGGTGGGAATCTCCAGGCACCTCATGGCTGCACAATATATCGTTTCAGCTTTGTCGTTGCAATGTGAACATGCGCAATAGTCACATCGCAGAATGTGCAAATTTAATTGAACTCATCATGCTAAAACTTTCTTGGTATGACAGGACAATTCCCACTGTTCTTTTTGTATTGCATTTTGCATTATTAATATCCTGACATGTTGGATCCTTGGCTTCAGGAGAAATCTGGTGAAAAGTCCTGTATTTGTTAATATCGCAATATAAGTATTGCAAAACCACTAAATATTGCAATCTCAGTTTTTATCAGTATTGTGCAGGCTTAATTCAGAGGTCTGCGATGTGATTATAAAACTGTGTGACTGTACTTGGTACTTTTATAGCAAAGTATTTGT
Organism: Salminus brasiliensis; assembly: GCF_030463535.1. Taxonomy (NCBI): domain Eukaryota; kingdom Metazoa; phylum Chordata; class Actinopteri; order Characiformes; family Bryconidae; genus Salminus; species Salminus brasiliensis. Next base: position 43,055,785 of record NC_132879.1, read on the forward strand.
AACAATCCATCTCTTTTATAAAAAAAATAATAATCAGTGCGGCAAGTCAGCTAGAAGGCCGTGGGACTTTCTGTAAAAAATAGTAGTAACATAGTAACACGCCTGGGCACAGCAGTCATGTTGGAGTGTTATCAGTAACTAAGCTAATTCTTTCTTAGTGATCTGCCGTCCAGCTGCTACGGTCTTTAACAGCTCAACCACATCTGCACCCGTGTAGCTCTCTTTCATTCACACAAAACGCTAGCTGACACTCATCAGTGATAAAAAGTGCCTGTGGATGTCTATGCATCATATGTTACAGGTACCCTACCCATTTTCCCAGTGATTCAGTGACTTCGGTTTTGGTCTCATTGTAGAGTATGAGGATCGCTGTGTCAGAAAAATATCTTTGAGATGGGACGCTGCTGTGTCCTAGCTCCAAAGTGCGCAACATAGCACCAAAGCCCTGAATCTTAATGACTGAATACTGCGTAGTTGCTGCCAACCATACACTAGCCTTTAATGCAAGGTGCTGGTTGGATTTCTCACTTATCCATCTTGTGTCTCTTGTGGCTTTGATAACATTACATTATTAATTTGCATTTCGAAAATTCATTTTTAACATCAATTCAGAATTGTCCACGTCCACATTGAGATGCTTCTAAGAATCGAATTTTCTTAAGCATAGTGAAGACTCTCAAAGCAAAGATATTATGATGTTGTATGCTGTAAAATAGCTCCACAGTGCAGACAGCTAAGTTGCAATTGCTAAGTCACTGTTGTAGACTGTGAATCGGAGTGCAGCGGAGAACAGTGGCTCACAACTGCACCAGGCCTAAACGGCATAGCCTGTACTCTGTCCATTACAATACCCCCCACCCCATCCTCTGGATCTCATTGAGATGTGCCTACTTTTCAGTGCTGTCTGTGGAGAAGCCCTCAGTGTGACTGAAAAGCACTCTGCACTCTTCTACCCTGCACAACGTTCTTCCGACATAAGTTTTGTCTATGTTTTTTTTTTTAACCCAGACAAAAACTGAACAGATAGACAGTTAACCTTACTGACAGAACTAATGCAAATGTCCATTACAGCTGGAGGGAGGGGTCCAAGACTTCTAAACAGTGAAATCTGCATGTTTAGAGAGTGGAACAGTTCATGAAAAAAGGTTTGTTGAGGTTATGTTAGAGCTCTGATGGAGGCTATACATAGCGCTGAAAATTAGTCTTAGTCAGTAATTAAGTGGCTCAGTTGTCTTTTGGCTGTCAGTCAGATCCTTTTTCAATAGCATGCTTTAGATTAATGCATTTTTTTCTTCTTTTGAACCACCATTTTTGGTTGTGTTGCCCCTCCTGTGGATATCAGATTGTTGCCATCTCTACCCAAAACACACAAGTACATAAAGTTCTGTATTGTACAAGTGATGATGTTCCTGGTCCTTTTTTTAGCCACTTCACTTCAGCAGACTGGATTCCCACCAGCGCTCTATTTCTCTCCTCCTTTGGAAGGGATTCAAATTGATCTGTAAGAAAACAGTTGTACACTCTATATAGTGCTAGTGCTGAGAAAGAGCTCTTTGAGCAGTGGTGCTATATAGAACCTTCTGTATAAAAATAAAAAGCTTCTATATAGAACCATCTATAAAGGGTGAAGAGGATCCATTTAAACAGGCAAAGCATCCAAATGGGTCTTTAAGATGGTCTTTGTTCTATGTATCACAGTTGTTTTTTACTAAGGAACCTTCAAAGTACCCTTTTAGTGTAGGTCAGGGGTTTCTGATGCCTTTTGAGGCCACTGTCCCACATTTCCTGCCTATGAAGATAAACATGAGCGCCTCAAAACAGCACCTGTGAAATCTTAGCTCACCTGTAATCGTTTTGAGCTTTATCGCATCTCTGTGAGAGCGTTCTCGATGAGAATGGTCTGTTTACCTTAAGTATCCACATCTGGCCACATCTGTTGGCGGTCTGCAGTGGTGCTTGAACCACGGTTGCCGCCACTGCAAGCATACTCTATTGCATTCCAAACTTGTAAACACAACAAGGAGCTCTTTGGTCCATTGGTCAGATTCTGGTCTGATAGTGCCTAACACTTCTTTCCTCAGAATCCTGCAGTTTGGGCAATCAGTAGGCCTATTGTTTAGTGAAGCTGTCTCACAAAAAGATTAGATACATTGGCCTGGTTCAAGAACCTGTGGGCTCTTAGCTTGCCCTAAAGCTTCACGCTTCCTGCCACAAATCCTGCTCTGGGTATTAGGAGCCACATGTTTGACGACGCTAGGAAAAATGTGGTTGCGTGACACCAGAGTTTATCAGATTGGTCGTCAAATACTTGACATATCCCAGAGCCTTTGTCCAGCCAGGATAACTCTTAGCTACCCTGTAGTGGTAGACATTTGGAAGGCCGCCATGGTCCATGTATGCCTGCCATTACATAGTTCTGTGATCACGAAATGTACTCAAAGATCCGAGAAGCCGATTGGGCGATAAGTGCTGTTGGGGTTTCTGAACACATGCTGAGGGGGTAAGAACTTGATCACTAACAGGTTCAGAGTTATTTATCTATTGCTAGCTACTTTTTCCTTGCAACTGATTTTTTTATATGGCTTTAAATAGAAAAGAGCTGGAAAGTATGGGGTAAAGTAAAATTAGTGGTAATATTTAATGAAGACCGACCTGTTTTTCTCTGTTTAGTGGATATGCGGTTTGCCGATACCACAAATGTTGCAAGTTCTTTTTAACACAGTACACATAAACTTTGTGTCAGTGTCTGAAAACAAAGGCTGCGTCCCAAACCACTCAGTCCCATTCTAGAAGTGCATTCCCTAGAATAGTGAGTATAGAAGTATAGAAGTGTGCAGTTTGGGACGCTGAAAAAAAAACAACCTGCCCAGCGAAGATGGAGTTAAACCGTGGAGGAGACGAAAGTGTCCAGAAAAGGCCCTAGATTTTTCAACTGGAAAGAGCTGGACCAGCTTCACAAGCAGAGAAACAGGATCTGGTGAAAAACAATAAAAGAAAGTGAACAGAATGTCCTGATCAGTAGATTAGGGGAACGGTCCAGAATTTACAACATACATGGAATTAGAGATGGTACCATGTCAAACATATGAGCAATAGTCTCATGCAAGGTATCATATCATTACTGGCTTAAAGCCAGTGAAGAGTCATTGGAAATTGAGCTACTTTAGTGTCCTTGTAGGACAAATTTGCACAAGTATAAAAAAAGAAAGACAGAGTTCCCTGAAGAACCTTTGAACGGATGGTGGGAAATAAAATGTGCAAGTGTGAAGTAGAAAGGACATCCACAGCCTTCACAATGTAAGGTTTGATTTTGGCCTAGAACTGTATATTCAAGCCAAAAAGCATTTAGGAGTCTTTACTGTGAAGTGTGTATCTTTATGAAGTTTACTGCATTACGGCAGTGCTGGTGAACACTGTCCTGTGCATTCTTTGCCCTTGTTAAAACTTTAAAGGAGAATTTAAGCTAAACTCCATCTGCCCCAGCAATCTTGTTATGCATAGAGAAGAAAACTCAGCCTTCAGCCCACAGCATTAACTGCAACACCCTCGTTATTGACAGGTGTACATGTGTTGTTTTGCTCTGGCCTTTTTTTTCACATATTGTAATACACATCAAGGAAGGCAATAATGACTACAATCCAATTTCCCCTGGCATAAGCTTTACTGTTAATATGCTAAAGGGTGCTTAAATTGGAAGTCCACTGATTGTGGGATGCAAACACATTGTGATTCACTGTAGAGATCTAGTGATATGGTGGAGAAAGTATTGGTCATTAATACAGTACAAAGAAACACTGTTAGGCTAAATGTCCACTGTAGAATAGGTAGGACATGATGCAGTAGTGCAAGGCTATAGACCAAACATGAGATAGAGTGCATAGACAATACGTATGAAGACAATAAATGCAAAAATATATAAATATGTACATGTGCAAATGTTAGCAGGAGGGCGAGGTGATTAAGGTGCAAACTAGGTTTCCATACCACTAAGTCACTACACACGCTCATTGAAAAACATGTATCTCCATTTTTGTACGTTTTTAGTTTTCTATTGGAAGAATGATCCAATAAAATGCTCCAAATTGATGTGGAATAAACATTGACTTCCAGCTTTTTCCCTCTTCTGTATAGTTGCTGTTTTGGGAGATACATGTTTTTCCTTGGACGGTGACGCTATATAGTTTATTATAATACATTATTCACAATCTGAAATGACAGGTAATCCCACACATGTCTTCTGAGTATCGATAATAGTAAAATATGGATAAACCAGGAAAATTAACTGTTCCTTGGAAGTCATTTTGCCAAACAGTCTACTTACACATCTCCACCAAGCGCCGAGTGAACAGTCTACTCTTATAAAGATGTGAGAATGTGGAGAACTTCTGTATTAGTAAAGCTCCTTGATTATTCTTTAGACCTGGAAAAGGTTCTTCAGAGTCACACATCTCTATTACAAGCATGATTCTTCATGGAACTAAAAGTGGTTGTTCTGTGGTATCACTCAAACAACCATATAAAGACCCTCCCATTTAAAACTCGTTTGTTTTAAAGAGTGTAAAACAGCATCTTTTTCCATGTTGTAGCTTTTAGAGCCATTAAACATTTAACAATTTAAATAATGAGTGCAGTTCCTAATGAGAGCAGGTCCCAGAAAGCACTGTAGTCCATCAGAAAATGACCATTATGTTTTCTTTGCTTGATGTAGAACATCTCAGGCCTATCCACAGTTAGGTCAATCGACCAGTCAAAGAGCGCAAGAAGTCACTAAGATGACGTCTCACGTCACATGTCGGTTTGTACTCAGTTTCATGCCCATTTAAGGGACTTCTGACCTAAGAAAGTTTTGATCCTGATATATTTTCTCCTGTGTTCATTTTTCCCTGAAATGCCATTGAGTGTTTAATAACTGCAATATACATACTGCTACATTCATGCTACAAGCTGTATGCACAAGTGATGATGTGTCAGTTTAAAAATACTATTGGGATGAAACTTTTGAGACAATTTTTAAACTGCCATTCATTTGTCCTATATAGAAAAACATCTTAGACCCAGATTAAGACCCCAAATGACAGCACATTCTATCTGTATTTTTTTTTGTGGAAACCCTTAGCACGGACCCTGCTAAAAAACAGCTTAGACCACCAGAAATGCTGTGTAAGTTCTGAATCTAGCGCTGGTTTAGCTCCTCAGCCAGCATGGTCATCAGTCATCAGCACACCGGCATTCAAAGCACATTGGTTGTTTTTTGCTGGTCAGCAGCTTTGCTGATGCCCTGCTGAAAAATCCAGCTGGAGACCAGATTTTAGTCTAATCTGGTCTTTGATGGCCATGGGGGTTGAATAGCTGGTCATCCAGACCAAAAAAAAACAAAACGTTGCTGGCGTAGCTGGTTGACCAGCTTAGATCTTGACCAACTTAATGTACATTTTCTTTTGAGTTTAAAAGACTAGCTGGTTTATAAGCATACATTGACAAAGCTAGTCGTCAAGAGGGTCATACTGGTTGACTAGTTTGGTAAAGACTACTTTGTAATGCTGGTCAGCAGGACTGTTTATACTGGTTGACTAGCTTAATTGATTTGGTATTGATTATTGACCAGCTAAACCTTTAAACTCAAACTGAAACACACCCTATGCTAGTCAAGAGCTACGCTGGTCAGCTTATGCTTAACCAGCTGTTTTTTTTAGCAGGGGCTGTATTTTTTTTTTTATAAAAAAATGAATGAACTATTGGTAATTCTATCCTATTAGCTCAGCTGTAGTAAGAATAAATGGGTGGAATCTGGATGGACAATTGTCCATCTCCCCTTAAAATAAATGCTACTTTTCAGACACTGGGGAGGTGACATAGTGCCCCCCCCCAAGCAGGATATATATGCTATTGACAGCTGCTGGAATGTGAGGAGAACTTTGACAAACTTTACAAAAAGTCTTCTGTCCTCAAAATCAATGTCCCACATTTTTAAGCAGTGTGTATGCTACTTTCCGCTAGTGTGCTGTGCCTCGTCTCCTCAAGATTGCCTTCAGGTACAATATGACACACTGAATCCAGCCATATGAATAATGTTGCTACATTAGTCAGTCACTGTTATGGTAATACTACAGAATCCATGATTCGTGCAGGATTCGGCTGGGAAGCAATTTGTCCTGCAGGACGAGTGAAATGGCAATTTTCCAAAGAGGAGTAGAATGTCTCTCTCTCTTTCTTTCTTTCTCTCTTTCTCTCTCTCTCTCTCGTTTTCTCTCCCTTCTCCTCACCAAATTTGCTGCTGAAATTGTGGGGAGGGGAAGGGAAGTAGAGCACATCTTGACAGATGGAAGAGAGTGAGATGAATAATATAAGTGAGTGGAAACAAGCCCGTCTGTCTGTCAGCGTTGGGCTGCTAAAACATGCCTAACAAACAAAGCCTGGCTCGGCTGTAGCATTCTTTAAAACTCATCAGTAATTAGCTGCCTTTCGTCACAGAGGCCAAGAGAGAGAGAGAGAGAGAGAGAGAGAGAGACAGAGAGAGTGTGAGTGAGTGAGAGAAAGGGAGAGGGAGAGAGTGAGGGAGACGGAGCGTGAGTGTGCGAGAGGGAGAGATTATGCCTCTCACTCTTACAGATACATTATAGTATGAAGAGAGGAGAAAGAGAGAGAGAGAGAGAGAGAGAGAGAGAGAGAGATGAGCAGCCAGTTATGATATGATGCTGTGTTTATATGCATGATGGAGGATAGAAACATTACTACATGTTTGCTGCGACCGTAATCTTGTGTTTGTTTACTCATATTGGACCATGGTTCATTTATTTACAGTCCCCTTCTCCATGATGTTTGGGACAAAGACAAATTTTTCCTTGATGTGTCCCTCTGCTGCACAGTTTAACATTCCAATCAGATTAAAGTACAGCAATCCAGGCTTTCATTTAAAGGTATTTGGTTGAAATTGTTGTTGAAATGGTTGAATTACAGCACATTTTTATACAGTCCCCCTTATTTCAGGGCACCATCTGGTTTTGGACATAGCAGTGGTAGGTTTAGTACTGTTGCATGTCTTCTGCATGTCTGTGATCTGTAGACATCACCAGATGCACCAGGTATCTTCCCTGTTTAAGTTTGGCCAGGTCTCATTTTTTAAAATGGATATTCTGACCTGTATTAATTTTGGGGTGTGGCTAGACATGACATAAACCATGCTAACAAAAGCCATGCTTGTTAACTTGAATTGAACTTTAATGCCCTACTACATGGTTCTTCCATCCTGGAGGGAGATGTTGTCCAGTACGGTTTAGTGATTTCCCTGCTCAAGCACACACACGCCGAACCTAGCAATTAACTGATTTGCAGTTTAATCAGATGTGTTGGTGCGTAGCTGGTTGACCAGCTTAAATCTTGACCAACATAATGTTCCTTTTCTTTTGAGTTTAAAAGACTAGCTGGTTTATAAGTATACATTGACAAAGCTAGTCATCAAGCTGGTCATACTGGTTGACTAGTTTGGCAAAGTGTGTGACCAGTTGTTCAGGCTAGTCGTACTGGTGGACTAGCATGGCCAGGCTTGGTAATGCTGGTCAGCAGGACTGTTTATACTGGTTTACTACTTTAATTGGTTTGGTATTGATTAAACAGCACCCTATGCTAGTCAAGAGCGGTGCTGGTCAGCTTATGCTTAAACAGCTGTTTTTTTAGCAGGGGCTGTATTTTTTTTATTAAAAAATGAAAGAACTATTGGTTTGATATTGATATTGATATTGATTTCTATCTTATTAGCCCAGCTGTATTAAGAATAAATAGGTGGAATCTGGTTGTGGTCGAAATTTAGCCTCTCCTCACAATTGTTCTGCTCAAGCACACACACCGAACCTAGCAATTAACTGATTTGCAGTTTAATCAGGTGTGTTGGGACAGGGCGATCACTAACTCTCAGCTCTCTGGGCCTGGTGCAGTGACTGTAGTGGTACCCCTACCCAAATGGTCTTCATAGATACTGTGCTATGAGCTAACATCACTGGTTGATGTTAGCATGGTTATCTATGTTGCATACATGAGTGTCATGTGGTATCGTTAAATATTAAACAACTAAATTCTTCAGTATTTGTATTTGTTGCTGGCAGTTGCTGGCTTTGGGTAGCGGATCCTAAAGCTGGCTTGCGTTAGCTTGTTGGTTTTGACACTACTTTATTAGCAGAAGAGAAGTTGGTCATATGTCGTGAGCTCTCTGAGGGATGAGAGGGAACATATGTATCGACTTTGACAGCAATGCCAGAAAACGTAGCGACTTGTTGCATTTCCCCTTGCAAACCCACAAAAAGCAACAGAAGAAGCTGTTAATCGTCCACAGCAATAAACTACTTTAAAGGCATCCTATAATGCATTTTTTTGGTATTTTTTCTTTGATAAAACATGACTTTGTTTGGGGCAGAGAATGCTGGTTTTACCAGCCTATTTACAACCCTGTTACTTTAGCTTCAGGTTAAAATGTGCTGTTTTTCTTTTTATAGTGGGTTTGTGAAAAAGCAAGAATGATGTGCTTTTATTGGCTGGTTTACAGCAACGCAATAGATCACAGTGCTGCATAGCATAGCCTAGCCTAGCTTATGTAATGAGAACAAATTATTTCTGTAATTATTCCTTACTGGAGCCTTTACTGGATAATGCTGTTCCATTGGTGTCCTCTTGATGCGGTGTGTGGTTAGATATATAAAGAGTAGCTTATAGTCTAGCACCCACCGACTTCACCATGGCAGAGCTCTGACTTCCTCAGGTCAATCCCTAGTTGTCAAAGGCCGTTTTAGTGTTGCCATTTACCCTTGTAGGCGTTTTAGCCTGCATATGGAGAATTTGATCAATTCAAGAGTGTTTAACACGTTGCTAACAATGATTCCCAACAGATTGCTGAAAACGGAAGGGATGTGATGTGTTTATGCAAGAAAATAAAGTAGAATCCCATCTTGTTCATTTCAGGGGATGCATTTTAGTGAAAGCCTAGATGGAGTTGGAGCATTTCCAGATATAGTCTGGACATGGAACACTTATTATTGCAAGATAAACAAGCACTATATGACTTCATATGCTTATGAGAGCGAGCATTCTTTGAGCTGAAGTGCTTTAAACCTCGCTGCCCCAGGTGTCATATTAGATCTCCTTCAGTTTGTTCATTTCGTCGGTGGCTCTAGCAAACTGAACATCAGCTGGGCAGCCATGTAATTTCCTAAATGCTATTATCATCCAAAGGGCTATTATTAGAATAAATTATGTGTCATTTATTTCAAAATTGAGGACAGAAATTTTGGCATTACTTCCTAGTCCTAAATGACTTATACTGACCTTTAAATTTGATGGTAATGGTCATCTTCTGGCTCTCGCTGTGGCTTTAATTTCTCCTCTTCCGCAGCCTGTTCATTTGAGCAAGGGCTCTCGGTAGCTTTGCTTAGAGGCACCTGTAGGTAAGCCTTAAAGATAGGAGAGGCAACAAAGCAAAGGAGTGATGGAGACTGGAGGGAAGCACTGGATTAATCAGGAGGTGAATGCTCAAGTCTGTGACCTGTATTGCGGTACAGCAATTGCCTTGTATAGGAGAGTGTAGAGGCCTGAACAGGAGAGCTATTGAGAAAGCTATGCTTTAGCACCCTCACTTTACATTCATATAAAAATTCATTCACTTTTTGCTGTGTAATTTGACTGTCTACAACAACACACTGCAACAGAGTACTTAATAAACAGATATTAGAGTTGGAGTGAAGGTGAGAAAACTGTACCAACCGGTAAGCATTGTTGATGCAAGTGGAACTGGTACATTGAACAAAATGGACATGGAAATCGATCAGCTAGATGTTTGAAACTTAGACAAATGGCTGTTCAAACATAATAATTACCGAAATGATGGATAAAGCTGGCTGACATTGAGTGAACATTGTCTTCCCAAAGACCTTATCTAAGGAAAATACTGTGTGTGGACTGGGCTTAAAACGAACACTACAAATTCAGCAGAGAAGAGTGGTCAAATATCCATATACCAGAACTCTGCCAGAAGCTTATTTATGGCTATCATAAGTGTCTGGTCAAGGTGTGTCTGGATGTATATGTTTGACACCCTTAATTTATAGAAATACCATATATATAATAATAATAATAATAATAATAGAAATTAAACTGTTTGAACTAAATTCTTGTTGTTTTTCTATTAAAGATGCATGTTGTACACACATTGCCAGACTGCCTAGAAGGACTGGCTGAGAGAGTAAGTGAGGGACTGAGTGCCTGATTGACTGGACCTTGAAATACGTATATGCAAGGACTGCCTTTTGTTTGCCTGGAATAGACATTTTCTCCATGTTCTGAGAACTACATTTTGCCACAAAGCAAACATCTACATGTGCTGCTGAGAGGAGATGTAATCTTAGGTATGCTGAGGTTGTGCGGGCTCATCCAGCATCGCTACTGCGGCGTTAGCATCCCTATCGCGGTGTTAGCCATGGGCCTTGGCCAGCATTGCTACTGCGGTGTTAGCATCGCGACCTCTGTGTTAGCATCACTATCGCAGTGTTCACCACGGGCCTTGCCCTTCATTGCTGTTGCGTTGTTAACGTTCCTATCAAGGCGTTAGCCTCAATATCAGAAAACTAGTAACCATGTGGTTTATATTTTAAGCGTCTGAGGGCCCCTCATGAGTCCTTTACCACGGTCACATGATAATAGATATAAATAATAGATGTCATTTTATGCCGTAATAAAAAATAAAGAGCATATATTTTGGTCACAAACTCCCCACTGTTGAAATGCCTTTGACGATTCTATGGTGGCTTGCCTGGTTTCTTGTTTTGCTCCAGAAAAATGAAGAGTTCAAAAAAATTAATCAAAAGCACCACATTGTAATGGCTTCTATGTTCCTGGGTGTGTGTAAACTGTGTTATTTTTGTAAGTACACATTTTAATTCAATCATAAAACATTTTAGACTATGTATTACTGTGATTTAGCCAATGACTAATAAAAAACTAATTACGGCCTAAAGTGCGCCTTTATGGAAAAAGTTTATTTGTAGCCAAAACTGAATGAATGTGACCTCAGACAACTTATAATTGAGTTTAAATGATTTAATTACTGCAGAATCAAATTTTCCTCAAGCTCTCAAGTTTGTGTTAAAATATTTTGAGGAGAAATGAGACCATTGTACATGTAAAGCGTGTGTGTGTACGTGTGGGGGACGGGGGAGGGGTCAACGCGGTCACACATCTTCTCTACCACTCCTCCTCGTAGACACCAACTCCTCAAAATAGCTCTGCTGATCTAATTAACGTAATTAATTTCACTTATAGCAGTTAATTATTTTGTAATGGCTAAGAAAGGTGCATGGCAGATGAGAAAGGGGGGGGAGAGAGGTAGCAGGAGAGTGAGGTGCAGAAAGGGAAGGCTGAAGGAGAGAGATAGAGTGAGAGAGGGAAAGTGATAGAGAGCAGAGGGACAGGGCTGTGGTCTCTTGAGTAGTAATCTAATCTTGGTTGAGGACAGTAGGACTATAGCAGGACTGCTCACCCACGATGGGACGGGACACGTGAACCCAATTACACCCTCACCCTTATTTTCAACACACACCCTTTTTAGCTTTCTTGCACCACGGTGGAAAAGATTACTTTAGCTTGACGACCGGCACGGCTCAAATACGAGTACCAGCAGCGCTCAGCTGAACGTTTGGCTGTTGAAAAGTAGGGCTGTCACAATTACCTGATGAATAAAACTGCAGTCAGTACTGTAAAGCAGAATCTGCTGGACATATTCATTTACATTCAGTTTCATAAGTATTTGGACAGTGATACACTGTTTCTACAGCTTCAAAAGTAATTAGACAAGCTAGCATAATTATACATTTCATTTTCCAACTTTCCTCCCCAACCCACTCATTAGTACTCTTCCCCATCACATGGACACATGCACATTCAGCCACTGCCTCTTTTTCAAAATGCTGCCTATGCACTTAATGCGCTTGGAGGAAGGTGCCGGGTACCTAGCTCTGAAGCATCAGCAAACAGAAGCCCATGCCGACCAGCATCTCACACTGAAATGATATGTGGAGAGACCGAGAGAGATCTACCCACCCAGAAAGAGCAAGGCCAGTTGTGCTCTCTCGGGCGCCGGCTGCTGATGGCAGGCACCAAGACCCAGGATTTGAAACAGGGAGTTAGTCTACTGGACCATTCTGAGCCCTAAGGAGTATTTTTAATACTTGGATGAAATTCCTCCTCTGTTGAGCTTTACCAGACATTTACTGTAGGCGCTTTCAGTTGCTGCTTGTTTGTGTGCTTGTTTTTGTTCTAAGGTTTGTTCTTAGAAAATATGCTATTCTACCAGCAGTCACATCATCAGGAAACACCAGTGAGCCAGTTCCAATGGCAGCCATACATGCCCCTACCGTTAGAGTGCCTCCACCAAGTTTGACAGATGATGTGGAAACCTTTTCTTTTCTTCCCCAGACTCAAGTTATTCCTGGCTTGACATGCCCAAATGTATTGTGTTCCGGAAGTGGGTGGGCTTTTTGAGGTGTTATCTATGGGTCAGATCTGACCTTTCTGTTCTTGAGTGTTACCAGTGGTTTGCACCTTAAGGTAAACCCTCTGTGTTTACTTTTATGAAGGCTTGTTGACAATGATAGACCTCCTTTCTGGAGGGTGTTCTTGACTTGACTAGATGTTGTGAAAGGCTTTTTTGTCCTCAGCAGGGAAAGAATTCAGTGATCATATAGGCTACTTTAATTGTCTTCCATGGTCTTCTAGCCTCGCCTGAAGGAGTGCATTCCTTCTTATGTATTCCTTCCAATATACCTTGTTTGTCAACCTGCCCCTGATAGGACCAACGCTTAAACAGCTGTGCCACTCTGGAAAATTAGATTAGTCTGTTTTTAATGTTTGTTTTTTTTTAAGTGTGATTGAAGTGTCAAGCAGTAGACTGTTCCAGTCCAGACCAGTATAACTGACAGCGAATGACCGAATACAAGGATGAACCAGCAGTAGCCCTGTTTGTTGCCCCTCCATGAACCCAGTTAGCTTCGGTTAGGACAGCTGAGGTGAGGCGGTCAGGGATGAGGAGAGAGAGGAGTTAGGTGGCAGTCACAGCAGAGGCACAGGCCAGAGAGGCTGAGGTTAGAAAAGGGAAAAGGCGAGACAGAGGGAGACAGAGGCACTACGGAGAAGAGATAGGCGGATGTCTGGAATGTCTGTCATGCATTATTAACAGTGCTATAAATTATTAAAGAGTGTTCATATTTAGATGTTACACACACTGGCATAAATTAAGAGGGCCTAGACTGATCTTTGCCTGAGAGAGAGAGAGGGCAAGGTGGGAAGGGGAAAGATGGGATGTCCACAATCCCCCCCCCCCCCCCCCAAAAAAAAAAAAAGAAAAACACTGACTCAACCCATTAAAGATTGATGAAATGCTTTTCTCTTTCAGCTAAAACATAACCATGAAGTTGAATTAGCTGGAGTAAGGAAATTATCTAACACCTGTGTGTTGGATCTTTTCCTGTGTGTTCCTATAAACCACAATTATTGACGCTACTATAAACTGGATCATTGCGATATTCTCATTACATTGGCACACTGGAGTATTAATATGAGGTGACATGCAGGCCAGACATCATCCATCAACATGAGGAATACAGAAATGAAAAAAGACAAAACATGGTTGACCTTGATAAATCAATCATTCAATCAATGCCTATTAAAAATAGCTTCCCATCCTCAGGGTGAGCAAGTCGCCAAAAGTACAGTTAGACAAAGCAACAAACTACTTTGTTTTGTTAGACGAAAGCTTCCGCCGCTGTCCATACGAAAACGTAAGCATAAGTATCACTGGAACATTAATGGGAACCGGTTCTGTGGTCAGCTATTAAAGCTTTTGCAAGATGACTTAGCAGTTAGAGAAGTGTCAAGGAAACACAGGAAAGAACCATGTGTACTCAGTATGAAGTATGGTGGTGGATCAGTGCTGATGGAGCTGTTTTTCTTCCAATAGCCTTGAGAATCTTGTTAGGTTACATAATCTGGTGGACCCCATCAAATACCATAAAATTAGACATCAGGAATCTGCCTGCTCCTGCCAGGAGGCCAAGTCTGGGTCATGGTTGGATCCAGCAGGACAGTAACACAAAACAAAGCTAAAATTGATTTATCATTCTGGTACCCAGATTTAAACCAAGCTGAAAAGCTGTGAGGTGAGTTGAAGAGAAGAGTGAAGGGTGCGGGCTGAAGACTGAAGAATCTGGAGAGGAGAAATGATCAGATGCTTAAATGTGTTCTGTGACCTCAACCAGCATTATTATAATAATAATCGATTCTGTCTTATATTGGCCAGATTCAGTTTCTTTTCTGGGTAATAAACAGCTACGTACTACAACGGCTATCACCCTTTTAGCCCATGCATATATACCTGGCACTTTTTAAAAACATTTTCTGGTTTACTTTTCTTACTTTTCTTTCATTACAGTGAAATTTAGTATGTTTATTTGTACTTGGCAACTTGTCATTCCAAATAATGATCCTGAGATGTTTCACTACGTTAAGAGCTAATTTAAGTTAAATATCTAGGAATTGCCGGGTATGTCAGTGTATTTTAGTTAGACTGTCTGGTTATATTCTCAAACAATTACCCAGCACTGTGGAATTTGTACCTCAGCTAATCAGCTAATACAAAACACTTAAGAAAACTGGGAAAGATTGGCATTAAGTTTACCTCACTCTAAAGTAATATTTCTTTCATCTGATTATTATTGCCTTTTTACTTGTTTTTACAGAAGATTTAATTAAATCATACACTCTTAAAGCAAAAGGGGTTCTGTATAGTACTTAAAAAAGGTATGTTTTTTTTTACTCTGAATGATAGTGGAATACTTTTTGGCACAACTAATGCAGAACCACTATATAGAACCATTTTAAAAAGATGTTTCACCATTTTAAGAATACATTTAAACACGGCAAAGAACCATTTAAGCATCCAGGTGGCTCTTTAAGTTGTCGTTGTTCTATATAGAACTCAGAATAGTATGACCATAATATTGGTTTGGAATTAACACAGCCACTTAACAGGGTTTGCCGCACAGATAGGTAAGCGAGCACACCAGTCAGTTGTAGCAGAATGCAGAACGATCGGCATGGGCAAACGGTGCAATACGACTGATGTCCAATAGGGTATTGGGCAAATGGTATTAACTGCTGACTGCGGGTATTCTAGAACCACTGTAGCGAAAGTGTTATGCTCCCAACAGCATAACAGTGGTGTCCCACAGGTCATTGATGCCAGAGGGAATGACGACTCCTTCTGTTACCCAATACAAGTTGTAGATTGTTATTCCCACTATTAGTATTAGGTAGGTGGTTATAATATTCTGATATCACTATGTATATATCACATAATAGCATAAAGCAATAGCATTGCATTTTAAAGTTACAAGGAATGCCCACATATTGTGTGAGCTGGAGCTGATGCGAGTGCACAGCTCTTTGACTTAGCTCATATCCACACCAACTCGCTGAAGGATGATCTGGAAGAGAGCCAAGGCACAAGTGCATAATTTCAATTACATCACCCAGGCTTATTCAGTATAAAGCATAGGCTTTTGACTGACCTGGCTCTTATACAGGTATTCAAAGGTGAGGGAGATTAGTTGAGCGACACACCTAAAAAGTCACATCTTGTCACAGCAGATATTTTTAAACAGAAGCAGACAAAAGTGCTAAATTGAGCTTGGCTTGTGGTGCTCCGGGAAAGGAAAGGGGACTTAATTGTTTGGAAACTGGACATTTTGAATTTAAAGGAAAATGTTTAAGAAAAAGACTGCTAACTAAAGTGTTGAAAAATGTTCTCCCAGACTTACAGACATCTTTGTATTTGTGAGTCATTCAAATGGAGGTGGTCTTCCAATACGTATTTTGAAATGCTGTAATAAGCTGCAGTAGAGACGTTCATTCTGCAACTCTCTCCAAAGATGACCAAATTCCATTCCCCTGTCTGGGACGTCATCCAGCCTCGAATTCCAAGACACTCTACGTACTGGATTTTCTCGGCGAAACCATCAGAACCAGAACCACTTTAATTGGACTTAATGTATAACACACACATGACCTTAAACTTGCAGTGGAACGTTTCAGTCAGGCTGTTGGTCGCCTGCCCGTTGTACCATGAGGTCACCTGGGTCATGTATTTTAAACATTTCCAGGAAGCATATGGAGTGATGAAAGCTTCTAGTCTGAATCATTCTGCGTTATTATCCTGTGCCGTCCATGTTAGTATTGACGTGTGTTTGCTCGTTGGCTCTGATGGGCAGGATCTCAAATCACAAATGCAAACAGGTTGTTGTGAAGTTGTAAATGATAACGTTTCTTTTTCTAAATGCATCATCATCACAGGTGAACTTCATAATACAAACAACAAAATCCACTCTCATAGCAACAAGAAGCTAGGATGTAGCACAAGAGAGCTCGATAGCTCATCTCTTTTTAAAGCTAAGGAGAAGGCCTTGTAGGCCTTCAGAGGTCCAGGGCTGTTGGCCTGTCCCTCACAGTCATGGTTAGCCACTGAGACGTCATTTCGCTGTTGAAGCTGAGGCTCACTGTATGCTCCTCCCACAATCTTGTATATTTGATTACTTAATGGTAATGGTAGCCTACCTAATCGGCATTGTTATGTAGTCGTCTTGTGTCTGTTCGATCCCCAGTTTCTCAACCTTTGGCACCAATCAGTAGACAATACATATTCATCTCTGTGGACTTATGGAATATCTGGACACTCTGTGGGCACACTTGTGGTATCTCTGGGCATTCTTTGGGCACATTAGATTGTCCTAGTATGAAATAAAATCAAGTCTCTTTTCAGCACACTTATACTCTTAATGCTCTTAACTGAACTTGACCGAAATATGTCAAGTGTGTGCTTGATTAAGACCATTGGCATAAAAACCCAAGCCAGATTTGCATCCAGCTGTTGAATTCAATGCTGGCGAATAACTGAGATGTCGCAAAAAAGAAAATGCAAATTCCATCAGCTCTCTACAAGAGAATAAAGACATATGGAGTGAGTTTACAGAGCCATTTTAGTGTTGAGCCACTTCTCTTTGCAGTATTCGATCAAGTTTGTACATTGTATGATTGTATTTGACAGCGGAGGAGAGCGCAGACACAACTTGCACTTTTTTCCGTCGGCCTGTCATATGGGGACATTTCTGTATGGAAATTAAGCAAGAGGGCAGTCTGGAAGATTTTCAATTTTCAATTAATCGTATCTGAATCTAACTCTGTGTGTGACGGTCATACAAGCTGGGTGAATCTTGCCTTATTACAATACATATATGTAAATATATAAAATTAATAAATAAATAAACAATTTACTTAACTCACTCTCTCTCTCTCTCTATATATATATATATATATATAGAGAGAGAGAGAGAGAGAGTTATGTATATTACTTAATTAATTAATCAATTAAATAATTAATTAAAAACATAATTTTTTAATTTTTATTAATTGTTTAATTAATATTATTACAGGTATTAAAGGTACTGTAGGAGTAGTATCCTGGTATCGTCATCGTGATTTTCCTGGAAGCATTAATTGTATTATTATTAATTAACCAACATTTTTTGTTCTTACACGTCTTGCTTGATTTGTTTGACATTCAGGCACAGAGTAGTGTGTTAAGTATTTAGATATATCTAGGTATATCTAGGTATCCTGACTTTTTTATTAACTAAATTTTATTAACTAAAGGAACTAAAGGACTAAAAGAACTAAAGGAACTAGTTAAGGACTTTTATAAGTCACTCTGGATAAGAACGTCTGCTAAATTCCTAAATTAAATATCAATTTATGTGTAAAAAAATGTGGCACTGCTTGCCTCTGATTTCACTCAGAACGATGTGTTGATAGACAGCAGACAACAGTGCACGGAAAACCTTCAGAACGACCATTTCTGTTGTCTGTTTAAAATGTTTAAAGTCTAATGTACCCTTGTGTCTGCCAATTAAAGTACAGTGTGGAGAAGCTGTAGGTCATTTTAGAAAATGATATATGCAGCTGTTTATCTTGTCAGTAAACACTTGTTTATTCCATCTTTGAGGAAGACCAGTATTAGCGGTTATCATCCAGTACCTGTGGTATGGTTTATCTAATCAATCCTTCATTAAAATAAATGATGTGATCTGCTGGTGGAACTGAACACACAGTGGCTGGTGTTGAAGTCGGCAACCATATCTTTTACACCACTTCTACAAAAAGGGTTCCTCTAGGGTTCTTTTGGAAAGGCATTGGTTCTATACAAAACTTTGACAACTCAAAAATCACGTAGATGCTTCCTGATTAAATGCTTCCTCCCATTGGTGTACAATCTTTTGTAGATGGTTCTTTGGAATGAATGGCTCCTTATAGCAACAAAGCTCCTCATTCCACAAAGATCCCTTTTTTCAGTGCTATATAAAACCATTTAAGCTTGGAGTGTAACTGAACGCTTTTATTTCAATAAGTTTGGGTCAATTTTATTCATGATTTATGATTCATATACAAATAAACTGATGGAAGCCTAGTTCCAATTCTGATGCATCTTCGTGTTTCATTTCGCATCGTAACGTCTCATTTTGAGTCACATGTTGGTCAAGACCTCAGCTTTTATTAAAGCTTACAAATGATGGATTTCAGCTGATTCAATGTTTTGTACTTCTTCATAAGACATTCTTCTATATGAAAAACATGCACATTGTAAATTCCACCAGACATTACAGTGTGCATGTGATTGCTTGTGATATCCAAGTGATTGAGGATGCAATGGCACTCCATTGAGGACGAAATGACACATTGTCATTGCTTTTTGCAATACAATTCCAATCTCAGGAAAACCAAAACCAAAATGGAAACATGTCCCTACATTGTGGAAGATGATTTTGAGTGGAAACCTTATATGTGATATCAGAGTGCTTGCATTACAGCTGGTCTGTGTTTGGGGCTGCCATCTCCAAGAAGGTGCCATGGCTCCCCTCACTGCCACAGCCCATTCCTGTGTAATTTCTCATAAACGACTGGCACTTAAACAGAACTCTGTGTGTGTGTGAGAGAGAGCGAACGAGTGGGTGAGTGAGTGAGTGAGCCACCAGTATTAAACAGACCTACTCCATGCTTACTGAAGCGCATTTCTTAAAGTGTGATGGCAGACCTCATGGCACTGAGCTCTAAATGTTTACCCTGAATCTGTTTAAAGACAGGGGAATGGCCAGAGGAAGGGTTCAGGAGACAGAAAAAACATGGCCAGTAACACATATTTGTAGAAGGGGGAGGTAAAAGTACTGTAAAATACTGCAAATAGTGTGCCTGGACATACAAGTAAAGGTCATTTTCTACTTACAGACCTTGAGAGAAGAAAAGAATAATAGTGGGTTACTTAAAATTACGTAGTTGCTAGGATTTGATGACCTTTAGTGACAAGAGCGTTGTCTGATCTCCCTGACTCATCCCAAAAGTATCAGATGGAACACCACTATTCCAGATCACAGTTCCACTGCTTTACAGAAAGTTCTATTCTTTTGGCAATACCTCTCTGCAGGGACAAGCTGTGTGTGTGTGCATTTGCACATCAGTGACAGCAATAGGTGCAACTTAAAGTAGCCAAATGCATTCATTAGAAGGGGTGTCCACAAACATTAGGACATACTGTGTACCATATTCAGCAGTACAACAGACGCAATGTCAGAATGGGGCTTCTGTAAAGATCACAAGGCCCGAGATTTGCCCGGGTATGGTTTTAGAGAAGGCATGATCAGGGTACAGGGTAAGAGAGATTTGCTAAAATTGGCTCGTAAAAGCAAACCACTCTAGCTGCACTGATAGTTCTTGTCAGTTGATTATCTTAAACAAATGACTGCCCTTTCTCATCTGTTCCAGTGCCCTTACACAGTTCTTGGTCAAATGTGGATTGGCTTCATCACTAGTTTGTGCCTGAGTGTAATCACTTATACCAAGTGTTCTGTGGGAGTCACTTTGCCTATTGGCAATGTGTAGAATTTTAGTACCACATATGAAAGTGGCCCAAATCTGATTTTCTTGCCAGATCTGCTGCTGTTTTTAGGCAGCCCACAGTCCACATTTTTTTAATGTCACCTATATCCCCACATTTGTCTGTACAGTTCATGCTCTTAAACCGATGCTCATGCCCAAATAAGCAATGCCTGACGAGAATGCATTCAAACCCGCTGCGAAAAGGGCTCATTGGATTGACGTAAGAGAATTTCGAATTTCGATAGACATGTATCGATTATCTATACCACATAAGAAAGTGGCCCTGAAAATGACAGACTGAAAATGTGTTTTTTGCTGTTCACACTGACACACAGACAACACACCTGTGTCACATTTGATGAAAATACTTTGATTTTGGACACTTTTTCTTTGACGCTGCAGCCCCTCCCTTCTGTGGCTTTAGAACATTTAATTTTTTTTAGTTGGAACAGAGACATCACCCCAAATATTTATGAGATCTGTAACCTTGCCATCCCGCTACTGAAAACCTTCCTCACTGCTGTCGTCCACTTTCCTTCTCCTTGACATGAAAGTCGCCTGAATTTTGACTGAAAATGTGGCTGTTCAGAATGAGTCATCCTGTGTATTGGGTATGTACTGAGTTTCAGTACCACATATGAAAGTGGTCTAAATTGAACTGAAAATGTCTGATTCAGTCTGTTTTTTGCAGTTTACACTGCTAAACAGATAACACATCAGTGTCACATATGATTGAATAAATCTTTTACCTTCATAAAAGATTTAAAGATAAATTCATTATAAAGATAATTCATTATTGTAATATGTTAATGTTTTAGATCATTTTCATGCGCTTAATATCCCGGAACGGATTCTAGGGAGTGACATCACAGAGGATGGTTCCCTAAAGAAACCTGAAATCAGAATTGACCATTTTGTGTTTTATGGAATTGGACATATTAAACAAAGTCCATCATATCATGCCGTTTAGAAGACTTAGAAGACTCTTGTTTTCCCCTGTCCCTGATGGATGTGTTGTGACTTTTGCCCACCTTAAAGATGTCTTTTGAGTTTTGAATATTTCACAATGCACCACCGAGCAGGGAAAATAATATTAACCAGTAATAACAAACCCTCCCTTTGTGTTTCATTGGTAAATATGTCATGGTAGGAAAGGAAAAAGGTTCAATACCAATTGAAGCTTTCTTTTGCTAGAACTATACATTATAGCTAAGGCCCATTTACAAACCTGCGTTTATAAGACGTGCTTGTCCTTAGGATCTTCCTTCCTGCAGCATTCACCTCCAACCCGAATCTAACACACCTCCTTCAGATAATCAGGGACTTCTGAAGGCATTAATGAGGGAGATCAGGTGAGGTGGAGTAGGGCTGGAGCAATAAGCTACAGCTTTAGTAGCAGGGTTGGTGACCACTTGATTAAAGCTTACACATAAACAACAAGGCAGTATGCGTACGTAGTGCCTTTGCTAGAGGCCGATGAATGACCTTGCCGTGGCTTCCTGGAGCTCATTTCCATGGTGATTTTGTTTGCTGTGACTGCATCTTATCCTCTTTAGATTGTTTCTTGACTGCTGTGACACGACAACAGATCATCCAATGACAAGAGTAATTAATTGGTCATGGTTAATTGTAAATAATAGGGGAACTGTGTAAGCTGCGTAATAAAGTATAGTATAAAGACTGTGGGCCGTTCAGTTGAGGTGGATATTTCCGGATATTCATTTGTGCTATTTATAGAACAATACATGCAACATTTTGTGTGCAGCAACTCTGAATGGTTTGGAAGATCTTTGGCATGTTCTTGCCTGAGGATGGAGGTAATGTCATGGTGACGCACCGTCCTTTAAAGCAGCGTTATGCAAAAGTTGGTATTTCTTGCTCCTGGGCAACCTCTATAGTCCGGCAGTGTAGTTCATGCTTTGAGCCACCACTAAGGGACACGCTTTACACGTGCATCTCTGGACAAGCTGAGAGATTCAGACCAAGAAGCATGTGCTACGTCTACGTGGTAGAGTGATATTACAGGAGTTTACAAAAAAGATGGATGCAGCGTTATGCAGTTCTCGCTTGTATTGTCCTGTCTACTTTATTTACATATAATTACACAGTGCCGTAAGCAGAGTGCCAAGCCTGCAGTGGCAACGATAGAGACGCTGTACTCTCATACATGTCAAATACATGTCAGTGGAGCAAGCTGTTATTTTAGGGTACAAATGCTGCATAATGTTCATTTATCATGGCATGGATGGGTGGAACCCCAGCATGAAGTGAAACCAAATTTTGCTTGGGTTCTTAGGTATGGGACATTGTTTGACAGTTTCACCTTGCTGCCTATTGGAAAATCCCTATTAAAGTTGTGGACCTAGACTACAGGCTTCATATTGTATTATTATATTTAACAATGTTTAGTTTGACAAATATACACATTTCCTGTGGGAAAGAGAATGTACTGTAGCTTTAAAGCTCATTTAAGGTACACAACTGTACCTTTTACATTTACACTGTTTGTGCCTTTGGGGATGTTTACCTGGACAGTACCCTTTTTCTGACAGTGTACTACCTCAGTGCTCCCCCCTCTGACCTAACTCTTGGGAAAATGACCATATTACTTACTGCTTTCCTTTGTCAAAACAGAGTTTGTCCCTAATTTTAAAAGCCTGATATTAAAGGAGAAGAATCAGCGTTGGTCACTGCATCTTTATCTGAAGTTGTTATTAGATCAGTTCAAATTAAAGAGAGAATGTGTGTGCGAAAGTGCTTTAGCACTCACACTGGTCGCTGCGTACATTTTGGACTTAGTTTATGTCCAAATATATCCTTTGGCTCTCAGTAAAGGTCTTAAGTAATACCCTAAGGGGAGCAATGCGTGGTGTTTTGTTCGAGTTGCATGTGTGCGATTGTGAGAGATCTTTGTCGGAGCTTATCAGTTCAGTGTCGAAATCTAAATCCGATTATTCTCATCGTCCAGGGAGAGATGAGTAACTGCCCCCACCTCGGAATATAAAAAAAAACCCACACACACGCACCAAAATTGTCCACATGACTGAGCCTTGGAATCGCTCGGACAGACCACAATCTCTCTGTGTCACTTGCATTTGGGCCTGAAGCAGTTGTGGTAGGCCGATTACAACCATATCTTCTGTAACTGCCTGGTGAAAATGGTTGCTTTACCTCATGTAGGAAAGTGTTGTTTACAAGGCCACGGACTGAAGAGACTGGAAAAGCTGGTGCACTGTGATGATCTCCAAAACTGTGGCTTATCATGAGGGATTCATGTAGCAAGGTGGGAGAGGAATCTTAAGGGCTATAAAAGCTAATAGAAGCTTTATACACTAGTTAGTCAAGTTACATCAAACCTGGTGGAGTTCTTTGGAGGGCGTTGAGGAAGATTACTGAAATATGTGAATGGGGGATGGCACAAAAGTCTAAGTGCTGGCCCTATCATCAGAAATCCATAAGTTTGATCCCTATGAGTTTGATGTCTTCTCCTCCATCACTCAAGTGCATTCAGCTGTCCAGTGTGGCTGTGTTAGTAGCGGACATGGACTTCATGTGTTTTGGAGGGCCCTCCCAGCACTGGCAGCATTGTGTTATATGGAGGGCTCTAGCTAGTAGGTGGAAATTGGCGGCCCAAATATCATTGGCATGAGCCAAATATTTCAAATTTGTTATACCCTGGGAAAGCAAAATGTGCAGGTTACTCTGGATTACTGTGCTCCTTATATGCATTTTAATAAATTAATAAAAAATTGCCCTACAAAAATAACTGTAATTTCTTAGTCTCAAAATTCCAAAACCCAAGCCCAAAAATCGGCCCACAATTCGCATATTGATGTTTTCTTTATATGGATATCTAGACTAGACAATCATAGCAACTGATTATTGGAATAATACATAGAATAAACCTCATGACTGTGGAAGGTTTAGGTTGTGGAAATGACTACATGATAAAAGAGTGATGCTTTGCATCCGCGACACTGTGTGCCCTTGTTGGTTCATAAGAGAACATGGAAGATGCTGCCCTCAAGGCAGACTATGGTTCAAACCCCTGCCTAGGTAAGCACATCACGCAATGCCGATACAACTCCTTGAGCAAGACACCTAATACTACCTTTAAATATCTTTGTAAAATGAATCAATTAGAATTCGCTCTGAAAAAAGGGACCTGAAAAATGCTGTAAATGTAAAGTAGGATATTTTCATGCAGCAATCTTGCAGTTGCAGTTATCTCAGTTTTTCACTTTTTTGTTATCATTGGAATTTGTCAGTTGTTTTTAGCATTGTGTTTAAATGTCATGGTGAATGGACCGATAGAAATGTTCCAGAATGAAATCTTTTACATTTTATGAAGGCTTTTTCCTTCACTAGGGTCACTATCACCCTTAACATGGGAAAGTGAGCCCACACTGGTTCGATCACATGACCATACGAGCAGGTGTGTTTTTATCTAACGGCAAATCACAGCTGTTTAAACACATAACTGGTTACCCGAGCGCAACATTATCGACATTATCAACATCCCCAACATCCCGATTTCCAGTGCTTGCGCTGTTATTTGCAAAAGCACTGTAAATATATATTATACTGCAGCATGTCTGTTCTTTGGTACTTCATGACTCTTACATCACACACATAGAGACGCTTGGGCACACACACATTTACCCTCTCTTGCTTTAATCAGCATTACTCACCGCTGCTGTATATCAACACACTCAAATTATGATCGGCTCTCGACTAAATCATAAGGTAATAAACAGCATGCTTGTGTGTGTGTGTGTGTGCGGGTGTGAAGATGACTCACATCTGCTAGGATGACAAAGAGTGAAAAGGTGGAGAAGGGTAGACAGGCACACCAACTGTGTAAGTGCCTGCATATGTGTGAGTGTGTGAGTGAGACAGTGAGGAAAGATACAATGTATATTGTGTGGTCTCTCATGTATAATTAGCGACATGTCTGTGGGGAGAATGAAGATGAAACATGGCGTGGTACATGTTTTAGCTGGTTGAACCCCGTACTTATGCCATTACTCTACATGTTTAAAGACCGGAAATAGATGATACATTTTTGCCCAGCCCAGTGCGTACCTTATTAAGCTGTTAGGCACAATTTATCAGTAAGGGCCAATTTATAAATACTACCTATTATTTAAGGGTGTAGCGATACACTCAGCCTATGATTCCCTTTGATTCATTATACTGGGCTCACAATTTGATATTCTCATGATATTTGAATGTATGAATGAAAGAAAATGACGACTGTATCCAGATGTTGCATAATCCTGTAATGAGACTAGAACTGGGATGCAGGAAGAGTGTTGAGGGGTGTGACAGGAATGTGCTGGAGTGAGGTGTTGATTGGGGCAGATTGGTGCATCCATCCATCCATCTATCTATCCATCCACCTATCCATCCATACATCCATCCATCTATCCACCCACCCATCCATCCATGTGCCCACCCGTCCACCTACAAAACCACCAACTTATCTATCCATCCATCCATCCACCTACCCATCCACTTACCCATACAGCCACCGACCCACTTACCCATCTATCCACCCATCCACTTACACACTTATCTAACCATCCATTTACCCATACACCCACCCACCCATCCACTTACCCACCCATCCACTTACCCACTTACCCACCCACTTACCCATACAGCCACCCACCCACTTACCCATCCATCCACCCATCCACTTATACACTTATCTAACCATCCACTTACCCATCCACCCACCCACCCATCCACTTACCCACTTATCCACCCATCCATCCACCCATCCACTTACCCGTCCACCCACCCACAATATCATTGTGTAGCAGGAACTAAAATTTCTCCATGCAACACATATGATCAACATACATATTGAACACTTATTTATTATTGTTATATTATTTTACAGTATGCATTGTTGTGGGATAAACTGATATAGAATGTAATTTTTTTCTGCTTTGTTGGTGGGAATATTGTTGATACTGATAAATCTAAGAGAAATCTTCGAGGTGTCCTTATTGGTTGATGTAGTTGGCTAACCGATGCACTGTTTATTTTAAAAGTACTCACACAAGTAATCCTGTAGCATTATGACTGAACTGGAAAACTGTTTTGAAAAACATGTGTTTGATATATATATATATATATATATATATATATATATATACTATATATACTGTATACTATATATATATATATATATATATATATATATATATATATATATATATATATATATATATATATAGTCTTTGACTTGCAAAGACTGTTTGATCCTAAAATGAAAAAGCAAATGCTTTTAATTTAGGCCTCCACCATTACTTAAGATTTTATCTGATTTTATCATGATTACTTTATAAGTATGATTAACCTTCTTGCTGAGTCTGCAGTGATGAATTTCCATACCTATTTACACTGCTTGCTCTTACAGTTAGAAACAGAGACACTGATTCTTTTCACATATTTTTCTTAGTTGATCTATTTCCAGAAAAGTGTTTGAGTTTTTAAAAGGTTGCGCCTCATTTGCTGCTTAACTCTATTTTTATGACTTGGCTTTACTTATTTGATTACTAGTGCAATTGATAGAGACAGCCCTACTTTCCATCTTTCTTCAAAAGAAACAACACACTGTATATCCTGGGTGGAAAACAGAAGGCCCAGAACAGAAGCTCTAAATATGAAAACATCCCTTTCTTCCTTTTTTCCCTTTTACTCTGTGTAGATTTGGCTACACCTGGTCTAAGCATAGCTGGCTTATTAAAGCATGTGCAGCAATAGCAGGCTGAGCTCCATGTTGAAACCACTGCGGTGTGACTTGAATCGAGCCCATTGTTTCTGCCTCGCGCTGGCTATCATTCCGTGCACACCAAAGCATGTTCATTGTGGTTAGTGCTGAGAACCTACTGTGAGTAATGGCTAAACTGGATGAGCCACAGTGTGCGTACAGGGTCAGTGCAGGTTCTGTGTGTAAGTGTGTTCATGACAAGCTGAGCATGACTGGGCCGCCCTCCCTGATTGGCTGGGCTGGTTTGTAGTGATGTCATACAGCAGATGGTGGTATGGCACTTCTCTGAGCTAGTGGATGGCACCTTCGCTGGGACTACGCCTACTCAACATATGTACACACACTCCCCGAAACCTACCATGCACCGTGTGTGTGCCCGTGTGCTCATGAGACATGATTATAAGGGCTCAAGTCTTGGATACAGTGTATTAGAGAGATTCTAGCATGTACTTTGTAGGCCAATCGATGGTGTATGTACAATTCCATGCTAATTAGTAATCAAGTAATCAAGTAATCAATTAGTCTACCATTTATTTTGATAGTTAATTGAGTAATATGTTTATTTGTAAAGGCATTTTATCTATATTCACATATTATTCACATGACATATGTATGTACATAGGCAAAAATGTTATTAACTTTGAATTAGGGCTGCACAGTATATTATTTTAGCATTGTCATCGCAATGTGTGCATGCGCAATAGTCACATCACAGGATGCCAGGATGTGCAATGGCATGTAAAGCAAATTAAATTCGACACGTAATGCCTTTTTCGTCTTTTGATACTAGAGGAAAAAATTGCATATTCTTATTTTTTTGACATATCTACCACAGGCAGGTTATATCTACTTAATATTGTTTATTTCACTTCAATCGTCGATACATGGATCCATTATTAATATCACGACATGTTGGATCATTGATGTTTGGCGACTTCTATATTGAGTTGCCCTACTTTCATATTTAAATAATTTGGAGCCTTTATATTGGCCTATTCATCCAGAATTATTTACATACTGTACAGAGCAGGAGGAAAACTAAAAATTAACTAGGATTTCTTTGAACTTGTTTTGTCTGGGGTAGAATAAGTGTATATATTAATAGGACACACATCATTAATAGATAAAAATATACAGGGTCATAAATATACATATACCCCCTTTGATTATTTATTCAGTAGTGCTAAAAGCAGGCAGGTCTTCTAGCTCCCGTGTGTCATTTGCACTCGCTGAAGTCAGATGTCAATCAGCTTGAGCTAACCTTAGCATGGCATGTTGCTACCTTGCTAATGGCTTACAGCTTTTTGGGGGAAATTGCACTTGTGAAATTTGGTCCACATTACGTTTATTAGTCTTTGCACTTTAGGGTTCTGTGAATTCTCTGTATTTTGGCATGCACATTTGATTATTTTGCAAAATGATGGTGTTATGTTCTGAATTCACAATGAACAGTAGCTGCTTCTTCCTCTCCGATTTTAACGCTCTGAAATGTATGATTTAACCCAATCTTTCATTTCCAACCTGTCGTGATTTAAGCGTGTAAAAAAACATGTATTTTTATAAAAAATTTTTGCATGAAAACATAAGTTGTATTTGTAGCTTTGTTTCATATAAAGATTGCATAAACTAATATGAGTAAGCATTGATGTCATAAATAAAAATGAATGGATGAAAGTAAGCTCCACATTACATTTTGCACTATGTGAGCCATTTAAAATACTTCCATTCTGTACACTGCTTTTAAAACAGGCCTCACTGCTGCAGGTTGTGTCTGTTTATGGCACCAAAAAAGTACTAAAGATCAGAAGTATATTGGGCTTAATATAGCCGGTATTCTGTCCAGGCCCTCATCACGATCCACTGGCAGTGGCAGCTCACCTTTCATGCATAGCTTGCAATTCTTTACTTTAGCAGCTCTTTACTTTAGCAGCTCCATAACCTGCTGAATGGGTCACTGCCTTGGTCGAACGACCTCTCCCTTCACATGTGCATGTGTGTGAATGTATGAAGGATATAGTAGGCCAAATGAACCGCTGAAGAACCCCTTGTTTTTGATTGTACTCTTAAGAACCACTGTGATGCTGTAATGATGCTTAAAACAGAATTAAGTGGCTTAGATAAGTGAGGTTGGGGAATTAGCATAGACGCATTAAGCCACACAGAAAGTGGTGATTAAAATTTTATTGGGAAATCTAAATCTGACATTAAAGTCTTTTCTTGCTTGTTGCTATATATAGGGCACTGATGAGCCCTGAGTTAAATCTGGTCTGAAATGTGATTTTATTATTACCATTTCAAATTTGAAATATTTGGTTTTTTTATATATATATATATATATATATATATATATATATATATATATATATATATAATTTATTTTTTTCTTTTTTAAGTTTAAAGTTCTATATCGATTGAAGGTTTTTATAGAACCTTGGATCTAAGCAACGAGCCAAATATGGAACCTTTAAAAATGAATGTGATGTTCTTCTCTCATGTCTACATAGAAGCTATGTGTCTTACTTATATGTGGTCTTAGACATCCATGTACAACCTCATGATGTTTCTCCCTTTGTAGTGGGCTCCTGAATATTGTGAGAGTAAGCTTTACTCTGATTGGCTGGTTTACAGAATCAACATTAGCATCATCATACCTTTGGTTTTAGCTTTGAATTGTATTGCATTGCATTATTCCTGTCACCACAAGTCGTGTCCTGCTATCCTGTTGGTGCAGTGTACAGTCAGCTCGTCTGGAACCCTGGCTGCTAGGCTAGGGTTAGTTGTTAGCCTAGCATGGATACTCACTGATTCTGTGTGCTCGCTTCCTCACCCGCAGCTTTTGACATTCCTTCTCAAGGTAGTACCATCTACGGTCACTACCTGATTTACAAAGTAGCTGTAGTTTGTGCATTTCCCTATAGAACCTGGTGGTGATGTGCACGTTCCCCCCAATGTTACTGATGTACAGTAGTGGTGCACCATATTCTCAGGAAGTGGGCGATGCCTGTGCCGAACGGCACCAGACAGAACTTCTAAGCCCTGACTGCCATCGCATTCACACTTACGGTATTTAACTGATGACTGTATTACAGAGGCTGGCCAACATAGCATTAGGAGTCTTACCCAAGGACTCTTATTTGTGTAGCACAGACCTGGAATCGAACCCCAGTCTCCCACATGGTGTGGTGGCTTACTGGCAGATAGTACTGTTATCTGTTGAGCCACATCAACCGCATTGGATGTCAGTCAATCACAATATCCTCACCACATCATCTCAACATCACCCATGACTGGCATGATCTTCTCCTGACTGTGATTGATCTACGTGTCACATGGTGGCCTGTGTCACTGTATGCAGAGGGCCTCTAGATTGGGGATGGTGATGGACTTAATCAAGCTGGCCTTTTATTTCCAGCAGTCAGTAGTAAATGTAAGTCTGGACTTCTAAATCCCTGCTCCATGTAGTGAAACAGGCAGTCACTGACAGGGGGGAGGTGTCTGTAAGACATCAGATCACTTGTTTTGTGTGTTGTTTTGTTTGAACTGTGATTCTAGTTTGAGGTAGACTGCTGGTTATACACCAAGTACTCAGCAGTAGACTGATCAAATGTAGGTCTAGTCGTAGGCCACTGCTGTTGATAGTAAGCATGGGAGTATTGCAATTGCCAGATTGAATAAAGATTGACTTTATTTAATGAAGATAAATGTTGTGGTTAAAGAACAGAGGCTAAACTCTGGATTTCGGTTGGCTAGATGGGGCAGGGTCATTAGTTATGAGGTTGAACAGAGCTGCCTGGGCTTTCTGAGTGAGGAGATATATACACGGATGGGCTTGCGTGTATTCAGATGCATAATTTACACTCACTCGCTCTCTTTCTCCCTCTGTGTGTGCATCTGTGAGTGCATTTATGCTTTTGTGCTGCGCTTGCCCTCTGTTGTTATTTCTTTGTTAATCTTTTTCATATCAGAATGTGTACGGCTACTTTCTTGCAAGAAGGGCCTTATATACCACCATTCCTGTGTGTTTAAAAGATAAGAGGCTAATAAACCACTGACTAGCTGCCTGTTAAATGATATTTAGTGTGATAGGAACTGAGCTCCATATGTTCTGTGTTTCATTCGATACATTGTCTAGTGTGTACCTAAAACCAACAGCTAAAATGTGCCATGTATTAAAGTTATGGCACGTTTTAAAATTAAATTGATTTATTTTGCTTGCAGACTTTAGTGTTTAAACAATGCACTTACATTGGATTTATTAAAAAGAGGAATTCCACTGATTTTATTCCCATCATTTTGACATGCAAACTGACAAATTGAAATGGAAATGATTCATTGTAGAGAAACATACTGACTAACACTGTGGTGGTGATGGGAGACAAGTGTAGCTATTATTACTGTCTAAAATCTTTAGTGAGTCTGTACATTATACTGTTTTATATATCTTTTTTTATTGTAAAACATTAAAATATATCTATCCTTTTTTGTTGGGGGGGTGTCTTACAGTGCGCTGCATTTCTCAAATATATATTTTAATACGTTTTAGGCCAAAACTTTCTCCGAACTACCGTAAAACAATGTCTCAGGCATCGTACAGTGTATTTATGATTAATGAAGTGTAACAATGTTCTGTGGTGTAGCTTTTGGAGGCATTGGTTTCTTCCGATTTCAGTTCCTTTCCCCACCACCATAGACACCTAAGCTAAGGGTGGGCCACTGGATCAGTTGAGAAAAGCCATGGTGATGAAAGTGTATTTCACAGTGTGAAAACAGGAGTTGCAGGGTCGATTGGGCACCCAGAAACACTGCACCATTCACCACATGCACGCATTTTGCTCACTGGAAGATTTGTGATTTTCCCACAGAATTGGGGTAGTCAAGGGTGGAAATGCAAAATTTGTGGGGTGTGGAAATTCACCACACCAGCAAAAATCTGACAGTATAGCATTAAAGGTCTTATAAGTGAATATTGAGTCTGATGTTGAACAGCTGGTAGCCTAAGGTCAGACAGGTGACACAGATTCTGTGACAGAAGGGGCAGCATGACGGGTTTGATGGTACATCACTGAAATTTATCTGAAGATCTTAAAATACTGTTCTCAAAGTCAGAAAGAAACGTCATAAGCAATATGACATGATCAAGCATAATACCGAATCATTTTAATATATTTAAATATATATTCCTCTTTTCGTTCCTGCTCTTATATATTAACTTCACTCACCCAAATCAGTCGCTTGTCACTCAACTGGGAACCATGTCTAACCCGAGTTGGCACCCAAGACTATCACTGTGATCAATTCTGACTCTGCGAGTTTCTCCGAAATGGAGCATATCACAACGGGCCACTCTAAGTGACTCTGTTTACATCTTCACCATTTATTATATACTAAAATGTGACCTCCACAATGTGTGCATTGTGGAAAGCTTTCATGATGAATTGACCAATTGAAATGGACCCACATTACTTTATACTTTACAGTTTTATTAATTTAAGAGTGACACTATTCTGTTTAGCTGTTTAAATAAAAAATAAATAAATGTCAAAACGTGTCTACAGGGATGAGTATGTTGACACTTGTTCAGCTTCCATGAGTTCCTGAGCTTCTCCAGCAGGGCTCAGCCTGAGACAGGAAGCTTTCTTGCTCATTTCTGAGGCTTGTACCCGAGGAATGTAACATAGACAGCTGTAAGAGAACAATAAAAGACATATCAGATCAGTGCGACAGGGCTACAATTCCGCCCTGCAATATCACGCAGTGAAACTGACAGCCGCCGTTATTATTATTAGTAGCTTGGGCAGCATTATAACAAAGAGTGAACTGCAGTCTGTAGAATTCAAAAGAGCTGTCCATTTTTTAACTTCTTCCATTGTATTTCAATAATTCACTGCTGCTGTGCTGCTGCTTTTGCAGAGGAGAGCTGAGGAGACTCTTAACTGTATGGTATGGTGTGTGTGTGTTTGTGTGTGTGTGTGAGGCGAACATACTGAACGTGTCTGTTGACTCATCAAAGAGTATTTGTGAGCATATGGGCTGTGATGTGGGAATACACTCAGACCTGCGGCATACTGCATCGCTACATGCTGAGGTGTGTTTGAGGATTAGAGGTGTGTGTATATGTATATGTCTATAGTCCATTGCGGCCAGACGTGTTGGTGTGCATACATGCCCGCATTAAGAGGTGGTCGGGGGCGATGTTTGTGGACACCCCTTCTGATGAACGAATCCAGCTACTTTCAGTTGCACCCTTTGCTGGTGCTGATGTGCAAATGCACACATACACTTGTCTAGTTTGTCTAGTCCTTGTAGACTGAGTAATGCCAAATGAATAGGGCTCCTTTATGCAGATAAACATGGACCTGTTGGCACTATGCTTAATGCCAAGCATAGGCTAGAGGGCTAGTAGAAGTAAAGTAAAGAAAGCCTTGGAAAGAAAGCCTTGGACAGTAGAGACAGTTACTGCAGATAGCAGGATATAGTATTTAATGATATTGTGGAATTCATAAGAAACAATGAATGAGCAGGTGTCCCAGTATTTTAATCCATGTAGTTAAATTCTGTAGTACATTAATACAATTTACATACTTTCTACAAGAAAGGATCTAAAACACAAGGCGAGACAGTTTCATCTAAATACGACTGCGAGGGACAAAAAAATTACCATTAGCATTATTCTTTTTAAGCTTATTGGACTGAACATCTCAAAGCTGATTCATTCTCAGATTTTTGTCATATTTTAAGACCTTTTACAAAGAGATTTCTTAAATGTCTCAATTTGACTGAAATGTCTCAGCAACATGAACCCATTCCACCTGTCCCAGTTGTCTCTGCTGTTAGCATGACAACGACCAAGATGATGGGCTGGCTGTGTACCAGCAACCAAAAGCAAAAGGGTAGTATGTTCTTTGATACTATAACAGTTTACTATCCAAAATATGGATATGGCCTAAATACCGACAGATCTAACTAACATGTGGATAGATATGGCTACCAGATCAGGCAAAATCTGGGAGAGCAGGTTGAAAAGATGTCTCTGTTAAACTATTAAGACAGCATCTACCCTTAGCTTTTCTGAGAAGGAAAGTAGCCTACCCAGTGTCACAGTTTACAAAATATAGTGCCAGTTTTTCGGGCCCGATCATCAGATTCAAATGATCATGGAAACATCTCTGGTACGGTTTGGCACAAATGTGGGGTGGATTGCAAGCTTGGAAAGTTTGACAGTTTGACAGGTCTGTGCTTGTTTCAACGAGCTACAGGCTAGAAACAGTTAAACGGTTTTAAGCAGCAGTTTCAAAGCATACACTGTGTTTCATGCTTCATTAGTATTCTCCGAAGCGCATCCTTTCCACTGTACTTGCTTGGCCTTTCCATTTGAACCGACTTGTTTTGGTGTGTGTAAGGATGACAAATCACCGGCAGCAAATCGTCTGAACTGACCGCTAGTGCTCCTAAACATCTTTTGGCCTAGTAATCAACTCGCCATTCGTGGCAGAGAGTCAGGGGGCAGGTGATGGAAAAGAAAGGCAAGAAAGATAAGCTAATCTGTGTGTGTATGTGTGTGTGTGTGGCGAGTGTGTGTGTGTGTGTGTGTATGCGCGCACTAAAAGATCTCTTTGAGTGACAGTGTCTATATTTCAGTGATGAAGAATCAGGTCAGGGAGGTGGATCAAATGCTCTAGTGGGATTGGCTGTGGTCAGTCCCGACTGAGTTACCGTGGTGATTTTCAGTCTGGCTCCATGGCGACACCCCGTCCTTGTCAGGCTGTCATGTTCATGTCAGTGTATGTATGTGTGTGTGTGTGTGCGGTCAGGCTAACACGTATGTGAGCAGGCTAGTATGCAAACGAGTGTATGTGTCAGTGTTTGACCCCATATTTGAACAGCTGGACGAGGGATTATGCACTTTTTCAAATTTGTGCATCATTTCCTGTTGAAACAAAAACATAATAATGCAATTAATGACAAAAGTAATCAAAGCGAAATTTGAGAGTTGATGATGTCATGTCCATTGATCAGCCATAACATGAGAACCAATGACAGTTAAAGTGATTTACATGTATCATCTATATTAAATATTTGTATTCTGTATGAATGTACTGTAGTTACTGAAGCAGAGCTCCTTCAGTTCCTGCTGCACGAAGATAAACATTGTTTTGAAAGTTTTGTAAGACCTAGCACTAAGCCCTAGCACACTTTAGTCACCAAGAATACCTTCAGCTATCAGACTTTCAGTGCCATTGTTGATGTACTGGGTCCAGACATGGCCTAATCCAATCAAAGTCCAGTGGAGGAAGAAAAGCACTTTATGCCTGATGACAGCAGTGGAGACACCGCTATCTAACACAGATGCCAGCACTCAAATAAGGCAAAACAGGAGTGTGTAAGAATGCAAAGGCATGAGTCATTGGTGCTTGGGGCCAGTGTGACTGGTTGCTTCATAGCGGAAAGCACAATAATTCATTCTTCCAGTCATTCAGCTTATAACAATACCCAAAAATAGTCGGGTATTCTGAAGAGAGCTTGCAAAGCGTTGTCACAGCTCTCGGAGGGCAGTTTAGGAAGTCATCAGAGCAGTTAGCATAGGGCTGCACTGTAAAAAAAAGCAAGGAGCTGAATCAAAGGCTTAAAGTGACCTTCAACAAGCGAGAAAAGAGAGGCCTTTCATTTCAATACTATTGAAGGCCCCCGACTTTGCCTCATGACTCAGAAGTGTGTCGCACCTACGTTTACGCAAGTGGGTGCTTACACGGCAAGGGCAGAGGAGGCCAAGTGATGAGATGAGAACCCCCTTAAATCGCAAGGGCCCAGATGCACATAGTTCTGTAATATTCACTCAGCAATTCAATAAGAATAATTCGTTATAAGCATTAAGCATACAATGTCAGAGGTCAAGCCATATGTCATCATGTATTGATATGAATCTGGAGGTGGGGCTCCATCCGTGACAAAAACCTTTGATGCTCAGGATGGGTTAAAGTGTCTCAGAGACGCAAGGAAGCGTGAGGCCTACCTGTCATCTCCATCGGAAATCATCCCCCTCCTTCTCTGTAGGAGAGGGAAAAAAAGCACAAACTCCCACAATTCCAGCACTAACACTCACGCTGCATATTGGGTTCCTATTGCCAGAGGCTACATTGCCTGTGTTGGTGTGTGAAGCGTCTCCAAGAGCTCTGACTGTACCATCAATCTTCATTCATCAGGCTCTTTATATGGAAATCCTAGCTGAAGTGCTCGTAGATCAACATTTGAAAAAGTGTCACTTTTGATGACTCAGGTGTTGTTTGGGAGGATTCGCTTGAGTTTTGTATTTTGTGTGTGATGTGTTGATGTGTGTGTATGTGTGTGTGTGTGTGTGTGTGTATGTGTGTGCGAGGCTAAAGGATTGGATATTGATTCGAATTTGGATTAGCTGATTTGGATAAGGAATGATAAGGATCAGCCGAAAGACAGAGAGAGAGAGAGAGAGAGAGAGAGAGAGAGAGAGAGAGAGAGTGTGAAGGCAAAGGGAGAAAGCATATCTTCTTTAAGAAGAAGTCTCTGAACACCTTAGAAGATCCTGGCTACTGGGTTTTCTGGGTGTTTTGAGTAATAACTCATTTTAAATAAGGAAATGTACAATCCTCAGAAAGTGATCCTAGGGTGTTCGCTAGGAACCTATAGGTCTTAGACAGGAGTTGTTCATCTTCTACTGCAGAATGTCAATAGTGCTGCTCATATAAGGTTCACATGCTAGCTGTAATTGTTTTAAGCATCAGGATTAGCCAACATTTCTGTAAATACTGATTGTCTAATCTTAGCCTAGCATGTCAAGCTTTCACAACTTTACAGTATTGCACTCAATTAGAATTCAGATGTCTGCTCTAAGGTACATGACTAAGTTGACTAAATAGCGGATCTAGAAATGGTCCTTTTTTCTTCTTGACTCACTAGCCTTTTTAGGGTGTTTCCACACCTACTGTTGGTTTGCCCTGGTCTAAATCAGTAAAGGAGTTTGTAAACTTGTTGTTTTACATCCTTGGTTCGGTTTGTTTTCACACAGGGAAAAATCCAAGCGCACCAACATGCATGGAAGCAAGAAAGTACATATAGGAAGGTCCAGTGTTCTGGACTATTTTAAATAATAGTGTAATTTAATGTGTTCAGTAAGTTCATGTGTTCAGTAAGTTCATGTGTTCATATATATATATATATATATATATATATATATATATATATATATAATTTTTTTTTTTTTTTTTTTTTTTTATTTATTTATTTTTTTTTTTTTCTAATTTTTTTCTCTCTTTGTTCTAAATGAATTTCATTTTATAGAGTGTTTTTTTTAGTGTTGCAATTGTAACAACTGCAATTTCCCTCCTGGGATCAATAAAGTATTTCTGATTCTGAATTTAACATGGAGCAACGGCAGCGATTACGTTGGTTCATAGCTGTAGTGATTATCTAGGCAATATGCCAGGTTAAACTACTGTGTAGCTCAAACTTGCAGAGTATAGCTGGGAAGGATTGAGGTCAGCTCACATTCTCACCACAAACAAACCTCTCCAGAGCTTGTTTGGAACTAGGCTGAGGACACTTTTTCTTAAGATATCTTAATGGTATTGTTTTTGGATTATTGTATTCACACTTGCCCAGATGATTAGCACCAAAGGTTAAAACGAACCGTGGTCTGGTTTAACAGGACTAAAAAGGAGGTGTGAAAAGCGTCATATGTGTCATCAACTGAACCCGTGATATATGGGACGTCCATGCTATGTGACACAGTGGGGACACAACTAAATCTGTAGGTACTTCCTGAGTAGGTACTTTATGAGGTACAGGAACATTACTGCTCCTTTTCTCATTTTATCTATATGGACACCTGATGGCTTTAGCCTCTACCGTACCGTTATCTGTTAGGCTACTTAGGGATTATAATGTTTTGTATGTAACCTTCAGATGCATAGTGGAGATCCTTTGTCTGCTCCTCTTTAAATTGTTCAATGTATTGCTCCAAAAATGACTTACATTTCAAAAGGTAATTCGTCTGCCCTTGCTATTGAAAAGTCCATAATAAGGGCGAGGCTTAGTGTAGGGTCAGTTCTGCAGTATAATGCCAGAGTGTCTGTCTGTGATCTGGAAATCAAAAGCGACTGGGTCATTCAGCAGCACAGCGATTCAGTACAATGTCTCAAACAGAAAAAAATTCTACAGTTCAGAACAGCCAGGTTTAAGCGTTTCATTCCTATTGAAATATGATAGTGAGCAGGCAGTTGAAGCAAGATGAAAGATTTGAGGAAAGGAAGGGACCAGAAAATGCTATGCTGGACAGCAGCCACAGAAATATTTGGTTGAGGGTATTGTATTGCCAATAGAAGAAAATTCACCAGTTACTGTGAGATATACAGTCTCCACTAAGGACCTTGATTTGGGATAAAGTTCTGGCTGGCTTCAGTGGACGAGACTTCTCGCTGAGCATGGTGCTGGGACGCTGGGGTGTTGTCACTGTTGAAAGAAACTTGAAGAACTTTTGGATGTTCATCAATTTGTGGAGGAACCTCTTAAGGTGCTTTGAAGAACCTTCAAGGAACAGTTTCCTTCTAAAGGCCTTTTCCTGAAGGTTTCTCAGATTCCTCTTCAGTTTCAAATTGAAGAACCTCCAAAAGTTCCTCAAGGAACCTCAAGTGCAAAATTTTGCCACAAGAAGGTGAGGGGAGTGGAGTGGTTTTATAGGGCACATAAAGGTAAAGGTGCACATATTCATCCTCCACATTTTACTCATCTGTGGTAGTAAACACACCCACACACAAACACTAGTGAACTAGGGGCAGTAAACACACACACACAGCGGGCAGTCAACTCTAGCACCCGGGGAGCAGAGAAGGTGAAGGGCCTAGCTCAAGGGCCCAACAGTGGCAGCTTGCCGAGCCCGGGTATTGAACCCACAACCCTTGTCATCAATAGCCCGGAGCTCCAAATGCTGAGCCACCACTGCCCATAATAAAGGAGAGGAGGAGTTTGAGTGTGGTCTTTCTCCCAAACGATTTATTTCATAAGCCATTCCAATAAAGCTGTAGCTATTCCCGTTTTTTATTTGTTGATTGAATCTGAATCTGCAGCTGCTTTTTATATTAAAATTTAAAATGAATGGACCAATAGAAAGTACTCCAAAAACATTGTCTTTCTACATTGTCTTCCAATGAAAATTGAGAAGTTGTATGTCAGATAGGCATTGTGAAGATACAAGGTTGTTGTGCGACAGCAACAATATTGAAAATACAGTGTCATTTGCTAATTTAGCCTGTCTTTAAGTATTATATATTAGTATGGCTTGTAAGCCGGTCAAAAAGAAATGCTTCACAAACTTCCTCCCACAACTCTAGCAGCAAGGACCTGATGTTAATTTCATTCAACCTTCTAACAATCTTAGAACATTAGCTCACATTACACAGAATGACAGACTGACCTCTGATTCAGCAGACAGACACTACATTGAATAAATAACTTGGCATTCCTGGTTATATGTAGGTTGACGTGCTCAAGTTCACATGCCATCTGTGATGGGGTCAGTTTGGAATCATATGTGATACAGCTGGTTGAGACGTTTGCATCTTGATTCTGGCCTATTGTAGCTATCATTGGCTTTGCTAATGCTTAGATGCAGTATAACTAAGCATTTTATGCTGTACATGTCCATGGGCAACACTCTTCTCCAAGTGTGTTTAGTTGCCCAGTGATGTTGAGTGAGTGGCAAAATAACAAATAATAGTTATTGCTTAGCTTTATCACCATTTATCATCTCTTCATAGCCTATTCGAACTGCTAGTTAAGTACTTAGAGGGTGGAAGCTAGCACTATCAGATATTTTGAAACAGCCCTAAAGCAGCTGAAATGTTGGATAGCATTGCGTTCAGTGATGTTGAGGGGGTTGGGTGATGTTGAGAAAGCTAGGCCAATTATTCTTTCTTGAACATTCGGTCGAATTAACCAAAGAATGATCTAACAGAAAAGAAAGCTCACTGGCTTTTATTTAGATTCAGTGCAGGTAATGCTGTGCATGCAGTCAGATCCATAAGTATTTGGACAGCGACAATGACACAATCAAGATGTGACTGAAGTGTAGATTAGTTTTAGCTGTAATTCATTTGATTTGACAAAAAGGTTGTGGTTTAGGAACTACGGCTATTTTTGCATAGACTCTCTGTAGTATTGGACAAATGAACATGGTTATAAATATAAGGAGTATTTTTTAATGCAAATGTTTTGCAGGCATAGACTACCTGGAGCTGACTATAGTTGCTGCTTTTTTGTAGTTCTTTCTGGCTTAAGTTTTGCAGCATTTAATTATATCCAAAATAGTAAAGCTCTTCATACTTCAGACTTCATCCTGCCATTTCTATCAGCAGTCACGTCATCAATAAGCATGAATGACCCAGTTCATTTTGCATCCATACATACTCATTTACATTTAATTTTTTTTTACAAATTTACATTTAAGGCATTTAGCAGACGCTCTTATCCAGAGCAACTTACGTGCTTTGCTATTTACCCAAGAATAACCTCAGCTAGTTTGAATAGGCTAATAATTTAAAGGTACCTCTAAGCTTAGACATTACTAAACACAAGTCAGTAAGGAGACCACTCTGCTATTCGCCCAAGTATTTTCAGAAGAGGAGGGTCTTCAGTCTGCGTTTGAAGACAGTGAGCGACTCTGCCGTTCGGACACCCAGGGGAAGCTCGTTCCACCACTTTGGTGCAGGACAGAAAAAAGCCTGGACGCTTGTCTTCCATGGATTTTGAAGGGTGGCGGATCAAGCCGAGCCGTACTTGAAGCTGGAAGGGCTCTTTGTGCGGATCGGCTTTTGACTGTTGCCATCAAGTATGGAGGGGCTGGTCTGTTCTTGGCTTTGTAGGCCAGCGTTAGGGTTTTGAATCTGATGCGGGAAGCAGCTACAGGAAGCCAGTGAAGAGAATGCAGCAGTGGAGTGACATGGCTGAATTTAGGAGCATTGAAGATGACCCGTTACGCTGCATTCTGGATACGCTGCAGAGGCCTGATGGTGCGCAGAGGAAGACCAGCCAGAAGAGAGTTGTCTTGAAGTCTTGAAGTGACGAGAGACTGAACGAGCACCTGGGTGGCCTCTCTAGAGAGGAAGGGTTGAATTCTCCGGATGTTGTACAGGAGAAATCTGTCATGCATGACATGTATGACATACTCGCCATACAATAACAGTATCTCCACCATGTTTGATAGATGATGTGGTATTACTTACTGTGGTAAGTAATGTGGTATACTCAAGTTAATCTTGCTTTCAGTTGTCCAAAGAATCTTGTTTCAGAACTCAGCAGACTTTTTAAGAAGTAGGAGGCTTTCTGTCAGTCTAATCTGGTTTTGAGTGTTACCAGTAGTTTGCAGCTTAATGATATGGATGAGCTTTTCTTCACTAAAGAAAGAATTCCACAATTCCCCCAAACAATCATCTACTTTAGATGTCTGACATGGTCTTCCAGGCCTTTTGATGTTGCTGAGCTTGTTGTTGAGCCGTTTCTTTATTACTATTTTACTTTTTTAATTTATTTTTATTTTACCGCTGATATAGTTTTAAAAAGTGGAAAAAGAAATCCAGCTTGGAGTCAGATTGGAGATTTAACTGAACGAAAACCTTTATCTGTTGCCCATGTCAGCTTTAATTCAATTAAATTCCGATCAGCTTTTAGAGTTTAACCTTTAGGAGAAGAGTGGAGGAATCCACCATGTCATTCCTGCGTGATGCTCCCACTAATCCAGCCTATGTGTTATTTAATGTGCTGAAGCGTTTATTAGAGAGAATGGCAGGAGATTAGAGGGAGAGAGAGCGAGCGAGCATATGTCAGTGCTGCATTTTACTACAGTAATCTCATCTGCTTAGAGACAGGATTGAGTGGCAGTGCTCATCCGAAGCTTTCTTTCCCTACTGCCTGCAATTTGATACAGTCAACTTTGGAGGACTGTTAAAAAGACTGAGCCAGGGTTAGGTGTCAGAGAGTAAAAGAGGCACACAGGCGTACCATTTTGGTTACATGTGCTGTAAGGTCTTGGCCATTTGTGGGCCATTTATTCGTATAGACTTTTTTTTTAATCATAAGACAGAGACCAGCAGATCAAGATAGAAATGTAATGGATGTCTGCAGTATTGGTTCTTGTATGCTGTAGTAATGATTGTGACGTGCATATCTGTTTACATGCAAGTGTGTGTATAATTGTGCGACCTGTGAGGTTCATTGACTGTGCCTTAAGAGAACTGCAATTTCCCCTTGTATACACAGTGAAAAATAACCCAGTACAACATCATTCATCTGTCCTGAGGGGGAAATAAAATGCAGTGTACGCTAAGGAGCTTTATAAAATGATTACATTATTAGTTCAGGCGATAACCTTGTTGTTTTGGAAAAGTTGAATGATAAATGAATAAATGTTGGGAAATGGATTATATTCACAGTTTAAGGATCAACCAGGAACCGTTATTAAATTTTCAGGCAGTTTTTTACATGATGGTAAATTCATCTTTTTTTTTCATTGTGCTTCATGTGGACCGGTCGTATATACTGGAACCTAGGATTTTATTTTTAACTAAGCAGGATGTGTCTTGCTTGGAACACAATACCTGTATAATATCTGTTTTAAGTTATGGGATGTCTTAACAACTAGCTTTTAGGTCTTAGCACCATCCCTGGCTCTGGTGGCCAGTCTGAATAAGCAGGAGCATGACGGAGGAGGCGGAAGTTGTGGGTGGGGGAGGTGGCAAAGGGTGTTGTGGTGGGCTTAGCACCAGAGCACATCCCCACGCCGGGCGCCACTCTCAGCTGGCAGGCGGCCAGCAATGTGGCACGGCTGGCCAAGCTGATGGGCAACACCGGGGCACCCATCTTGTGCTACACATTATGTAGCACCTGTAAACAGATATTGTACTTAAAGGCATTTTTTCCAGTGTTGTCCAATAATCGCTAGCTACACAATGACTGTGACACCATGTCCAATAGGTGCTGCTGGACAGTCCTCAACTGGAGATGGAACAGTCAAATGTATTATTGTATTGTAATGATTTATATCATAGCATATCATATATAATTTTGTACTGTTAGGATGTGACTAGCATGTTAGCTTATGGCTTGTCTGTTAGCTAGCTTGGACCAGGACATCTTAGCTTTTCTTTAATATAGAGTTTTAAATAAAGACAGTCCTTATTGTGCCTAATTGAGAAAATGTATGGGATCAAGACATCACTGTGCCATATCATATTCTGGATTCTGTGAATCGTTACCCTTATATCTTCACCTGTGGGTTTACATTATGGGGCTAACTAACAACTGCTGCTTTGTGAATTGCTCTTACTGTTTAAATGAACAGGTACAGATTTTCATAGTCCTAGATTTCACTCTCACCCTCTCTCTCTCTCTCTAATTTGTTTCCTTATAGGCTCCAACTACTCCAGCCCGTCCCTGGCTCCGGTGGCCAGTCTGAATGAGCAGGAGCATGGCGGAGGAGGCGGAGGTGGTGGTGGTGGAGGTGGCGGAGGTGGTGTGGTGGGCTTGGCACCAGAGCACATCCCCACGCCGGGCGCCGCTCTCAGCTGGCAGGCGGCCATCGACGCGGCACGGCAGGCCAAGCTGATGGGCAACGCCGGGGCACCCATCTCCACCGTCAGCTCCACCCAGCGCAAGCGGCAGCACTACAGCAAGCCCAAGAAGCCGGCTACAACAGCGGCCACACGGCCCCCGCGAGCCCTGCTCTGCCTCACCCTCAAAAACCCCATCCGCAGAGCCTGCATCAACATTGTGGAATGGAAGTATCCTTTTGCTATCTGCAGATTAGTATGCTGTTCTTTATGAAATGCCATGTGGTGCTACTGTTAGTAGTTGTCTTTACTACATGTTTTGATGTCTTTAAAGGAGCAGCTCTACCAAATATGCTAACATGGGTGTCAATGAATAGAAGCGAATAACCACCAGCCTAGATTCAGATTCCACTGATAAAAATAATTTCAGTGATTCAGCTTTATTGGACTGTGGCATTTGGATGGTACGTCAAGTATTTAAAGAAGTATAATATAAAAGTGGAACTAAATGAGAGCACATCATTCATAGCCTCCAGTGAATTAAATAGGAAATGTTTTATTGGAAAAGAAAAGTAAGAAACATCTAAAAAAGGCTCTAAATGCTCGTAGTAGACGTCTAGATGTCTATCAAAACCTTAACAACATGAACTGAGAATGAAATTAGCAGAAAGAGTTCGAGAAAGCGT
This sequence comes from Salminus brasiliensis, assembly GCF_030463535.1. Taxonomy (NCBI): domain Eukaryota; kingdom Metazoa; phylum Chordata; class Actinopteri; order Characiformes; family Bryconidae; genus Salminus; species Salminus brasiliensis. Next base: position 43,099,839 of record NC_132879.1, read on the forward strand.
TTCCAGAGATGGAGCCTGAGCGACTGGGTGACTGACTGAGAGATTGATTGATAATGCATTTGCTGAGAGTAGCTGTTGAATATGTGAGCACACAAACTGCGTGCAGAGGTGATCAGTGAGCCAAATGATTAAGTGATTGATTAGTTGTGGTTTTAGTGATTGATTGAGCGTGGATAAAGAGGACAGCTTTCCTTCACACTCCCTATAGAGCACTTACAGTCGTAGCAAACTAGCTTTTTACAGCTGCCAATGAGGGGACCATCACTGAAGCAAGGACTTGGGGCAAATTGGCAAAACTGGCCAGTGGACTTCCCAAGGCTGTGGTCTTGTTCTATACTAAAACCACTTTTAAGACCATCATTTTGGCCCAGTGTTAGAATCACAGCCAATAGTTACAACTGATAATTCAGCAGCTACATTATCAGCTGGTATTTAGCACAGACTCATAATGTAGCATCACAATGTAGTGTGCTGTTAGCATGCACACATACTGACGTGTGGTCACTGATGCTGGGCATGTACAGTCTTTTTAAATGCAATTAAATGGAGTGTTGCAGATAAGAACTCCCACGACCCCCCGGCCAGAGGATCAAGGGTTCAACAGGTACATGCACTCAAACCAGTAGGAGTATACTCTAGAACTGGGGTTAGTGATCATGTTTTTGGATAGGTTATAGTCCATCTGCCTCCGCCTGCCCACACTTCAGGGGATCTAACTGGCGACCTTCCGACCCAAGCCTGCTTCTCTAATCTTCTCTAACCTTTCACTACTTTTATTTTAACAATTCTACACCTCGCTGTTTGGTCCATGACCTCTAGTGCTGTGTCCGTGTTAACATGTCAGATTTGCACGTTTTGTGACAGTTCTCCATCACTGTACAGCTTACAGGGCTTACAGAGTGCACCTATCATCAGTGTGTAAGGCGTAATTATTTGCTCACAGGCTGTGTGTCCCATATGTGCATCTCTTAGAAGTGTGTGTGTGTGTGTGTGTGTGTGTGTGTGTGCGAGCGGAAGCCGATTTCTTAAGAGAGAGAGAGAAAAGACAGAAACTCTGATGATCCATGAGTCATAAAACACTGGCATCCCAAATTAAGCATCCAAAGATTCACTCAAAACACAACCCCCTCGCCTCATTCCGTCAACACACACACACAAACACACACACACACTCAGCATGTCTTACTCAAATTTCCCCTCTCTTCAGGAGACTGTTTCATTTCTCTCATTTCTCTCTCTCTCTCTCTCTCTGCCTCTCTCTCGTCTCACTCCTTTCTGATCTCTTTCCCCATCCTACCTCTCCCTCACTGTCTTACTCTCTCTTTTTCTCTCTCCCGCTCCCCCTCTTTCCTGCTCGCTCTCTCCTCCTGCTCTCTCTTGCCAGCTATCCCTCTCTTCTTGTCTCTCTCACTCTCTCCAATATTTTCTCTCTCCCAACGTTCCCTACCTCTCCCTCACTGTCTTACTCTCTCTTTTTCTCTCTCTCGCTCTACCTCTTTCCCGCTCGCTCTCTCCTCCTGCTCCCTCTTGCCTGTTATCTCTCTCTCCTTGTTGCTTTCTTTCTCTTCTCTCTCTCTCTCTCTCTCTCTCTCTCTCTCTCTCTCTCTCTCTCTCTCTCTCTCTCTCTCCTGCTCTCTCTTGCCTACTATCTCTCTCTCCTTGTCACTTTCTTTCTCTCTAGTTTGTTCTCCCATCCCTTTTCCATACCTCTGCCTCACTGTCTCACTCTCTCTCTTCAGTTTCTCTCTCTCTGTCTCCCTTTTCCATACCTCTGCCTCACTGTCTCACTCTCTCTCTTCAGTTTCTCTCTCTCTGTCTCTCTCCTTGTCTCACTCTCTCTATTCTGTTCTCTCTCCCCATCCTACCTTACTTTTTCTTTTTCTCTCGCTCTTTTCACCTCTTTCCCGCTCACTCTCTCTTCTCCTGCTCTCTCTTGCCTGCTATCTCTTTCTCCTTTCTCTCTCTCTCTCTCTTCATTTTGTTCTATGTCCCAACCTTTACTGTCTCACTCTCTCTCTCTCTCTCTCTCTCTCTCTCTATGTGTCACCTTTTCTCTCTTATACTCTCTCTGTCTTATGTTCTCTTGCCCTCGCTCACTCTTTCTCTTTTGTCTTGTCTCAAATTTTTCTATCAGGCTTTCTCACTTTCACTCTCTTTTTCTCTCTTCCTCTTTCTCTTACTCTTCCTGTTATTCTCTCTCTCTCACTTTTTCTTACTTTGATTTACTCTCACGCATGCTCACACCTTTCGCACGCTCTTTCAGGCTCTCTCTTCCTCCTCTCTGTCGCTCTCTCTCTTGTTCTTTCTCCCACTTTCTCTTTTCTGCCGCTTTCTCTCACCTCCTCTCACTCTTTCGCTCTCTCTCTGATTCTGAATGTAATAAACGCTGCTCCTCACTCAGGCGTGATGTAATGGCCATGACTTTGTGCAGGAAAGCGTCAGAATAAAGAACAGACTGCTTAGTGGCGGTTGATGCAGTGCGTTTTTCCGCTGAGGCTCTGACGTAGCTGGGTGTTTCATGAACGTTGTCTGATCATTTTTTTCCGCATCCAAGCACACATATGTACGTACACACACACACACACACACACACACACACACACACACACACACACACAAACACATCCTCTTGGGCTTCTCCAGAGAGACCACGTCTCTGCCCTCTCCCTGGTCGACTGGTGTTTTCTGAGTCTCCCACTGTCCTGGACCACACAAACACGCAAACACACACACACACACACACACACACACACACACACACACACACACACACACATTCTTTATTTAGATCCACAATTAGAGACATAATAAAAGTTCCCCAGTCTTGTCAAATATATTAGTCACCCAGTCCTGCAGTAATGAGAGGCTGTGTCAGCAACAGTTACACAGCAGAACAGAGAATATTACGGATAAATAAACAACAACAACAACAACAACAAAAAATCCCTCCAACTGTGGTGACTTCCAATTATTAAGAAGTCCAGCAGTTCTTTGTTTCCCTCTCTTTGCTGTGAAAAACGAGGTTTTGGTGGGTCCTGTGAGCCAGTTGATGTGCAAGGTCCAGGCTTGGAAATAGTTCTACAGTGATGTTTTTAGCCATATTTCAAACAGATAAGATTAATCTCCCAGGAATCATTGCTGCAGCATGACTAGCATGAGTAGCATCCACTAATTTAACCTCCTTAAACTCTGAATCCACCCAGAATCAGAGGATTCACAGCAATCCATTAACACACCTCCTTCAAACTCATTACAGAAAGGCGGTCTGACCAGAGATTGACTGACTAAGTCTTGCGGCATGTTTCCGTTTTTAGAATTCTGTGTGAAGCGACCAGAAAACCAAACCACCGTATTTCTAACCAAAGTTCACACTGGAAGAGGTTGAAGAGAGGCTGGCTTTTTTTTTGATCAGTTTCTTAGTTGATTGTTGTTCCACCTCAAATCATGTAGGAGTTGCATTCTGATGGATGTACAGTTTATCATTTAAGGTGCAAGAGTTTAATAATGTTGTCCTCTATTGATATTAAAATTATGCAAATGTACGCCAAGCAACACATGTAGCCCTATACTGTATGTAGCCAGAATGATGCAGTATGCTAAAGAATACGAGCTGCTAATCTTGCTAAGTAGGATTTGATCACCAGTGTGACATATACAATAGGTTGATCCTCCTTTTTCATACAGTTGTATAGATCTAAATTGTATAGAATTTTGCATTGATTTCATATCAGCCTTTGTTTCTACAGTTGCCACACGTTCTGTCAATGGATTTATACTGCTTTAAACGTGTCTGTCTTAAAAGTCCCACCCTCTCACCACCACTATTGATCTACATGTACCCGCACCTACATTGGTCAAACTATTTAGGCCCCTCATTTTACCGCCACTATTGGTCTAGATGTACCTACATCTACATTAGCCATTGGTCAAACTGCTTAAGTTCCACCTCCTCACTAGCACTATTGGTCTAGATGTACTTACATCTACATCAGCTATTGGCCAAACTGCTTAAGTTCCACCACCTCACTAGCACTATTGGTCTAGATGTACTTACATCTACATCAGCTATTGGCCAAACTGCTTAAGTTCCACCACCTCACTAGCACTATTGGTCTAGATGTACTTACATCTACATCAGCTATTGGCCAAACTGCTTAAGTCCCGCCTTTTCACTGCCACTGTTGGTCTACATGTATCTACGTCAACCATTGGTCAAACTGCTTCCCACCACATCAGATTGACCATATCCTCAAAATGCTGAAATGCACATGAAAATAAACACAGATCAGTTTAACTTTACAATCTTTGTATTGATGTATTAATTTCTTTATTTATTTTGAACACAAAAAAATAAGATTCTTTTTAAAAATAACTTTTTAACTTTTTTACATTTTATGTTGACATGAGAGGAGATGATTTAGCAATTTTATTATATAGAAATTATATTTCATAGGCTATTAATGCTGTGTAATTTTAGTGAATTAGTAAATGATTATGTATTAATGTTCATTAGCTGCAGCTTAGCCTTAACAGCTTAGACCTATTTGAAGTCCCCCAGCAACAACATCCTAACCATGACAGGCGCACATGTGTCCCCAGTGTCCTCTTTTTAAAAAAAAAAAACACAATATGGTCACCCTAACATACAGTTGTTAAATGAGTTAATTTAAATTGTGATTAGGAGCTAAAGTGCAATTCTGCTTTCCTGCTTAAGAGCGCCGCTGTACCGCACTAGTTTATTTTCGCCCTGTCACCAGGGTTCGCGGTGTTGATCTACAACTATGTTTATCTAACCAGGCCTGTGTTATTGTGGCCTTGTAATTCTTCATGTGGGATTCTGAGCTCATGCTATTTCGTCATGAAGTGCTGAATGTTGGTCTGGAGAGCCATAACTCATTCTTTTCCACAGAGCAGCCGCTGCCAGTGGGAGCTACAAACACATCCAGAACTCAAAACAGATCCAGTGGGCTCAGTTTAAAGCCGTCACTGTCAACTGTATGAGCAATGCAGTAATCTACACAGTACTCCAACAGCTAATCAGGTGAACAGGTATTTTAAATAAAAAGGTTGTGTTGAGTGTTTTCAATGCTGGTAAGCCAGTCCATCAGCATATATGGTGTGTTTTGAACACTGGTATGCTGGTTAACCAGCACATTACCAGCACCAGACCAATCTGCACCAGTACATGCTTTGTTTTAAATGTTGGTTTGCTGGTCAACTAAAAATTATCACCAATCATTCGCAGTTCAAATGTGCACATCCTTAGTCTAAAGCAAAAGTGAAGCAACCACAAGTCTAGGCAATAACAACCCATTTGCAATGTTATTCTGCTAAACCTATATACATACTGTACATATTTCTGGGTTACACAAATGAAGTGATTGACAGCTTTGGCTGGAAGAGACCGTCTGCATCATGCTGTTTCTGTCCATTACATGGAGCGGTTAAGTTGCACTTTTACTGCTGAAGCATTACGCTAACTGGACAAACCGGGTATCCAGGGGGAAAATTTGCATCAAAGAAGATTGGTCTGGGAGAAGGGGAAGGGTCTACCAAATAAGTAGGTGAGTCTGACTCTGGTCTGTATTGTGTAGACGCTGGTTGCAAATTTGACAATATAGCAGTTTTACTTAATTTCCATAAAACAGAAGGGACTGGAACCATGGCGTTTCTACAGTGGTTGGTCTGAAGGCACATTTTAGTAGGGACAGTTCTCTAGGAACCCAGGTTTCCGGTTCTAAGTAACCTTTAATAAGATTCCAGTGCCGCCATTCAGATAATATTATTATCTAGATTCATGTGAGTCCATCTTACCAGTCTCACAGTCCTACTGGAGGTAAACAATTATGCTAAGAACCTGTAAGATGAAACTGTCAGGAGTTCCCTTTGAAAAGCATGACTTTTTAAAGTTGGGATGTCGTTTTAAAGCATGAGCCAGCAGTCTTGCGTCTGAAAAGAGCTCACGAGCCTTTGATGGAAATGAGGGGCCATTGTAGAAAGGGAACGATAAGTCCGAAAATAAGAAGCAGACAAACAGTGACCTTTTAAGCCGTGTCCTAAAAGAGTCATTTAGTCTCTATGCTCAGCACTTTCAGACACAAGTGCTTGTGGTTATTAATAACAATGGCAGAATTTGCACTGTGACAAAAATGATACCCCTTTTTTTGCAACAATACATTAATAATAATAATAATAATAATAATAATAATTAGTTTAAAAATGAGCAAAATTAGCAAACAATGCAAATGCCACAGTCTGAGTTGGTACTTTTAGGAGACCTTAACATGACTAAGACAAAGCCCCTGTTTACATTTGGTCACTTTTTGTGACCAGTGTCTGGATTGTATCCTGATAAGATTTAAGCCACATGCATTTAGACTGAGTAGTCAAATGCATCTCCGGGTAGTCAGGCTGAAATCCGATTGCTGTGTGGGATGGAATATGCAAATCAGCTTGTTATACAGCAATCAGTTGTTTATCCATTCAGCCTGTGCTGTGCTAAAGATGGTTGCTGTCGCAACATTCACAGTTTTACATGCCGTAATCCTCCACGATTGTCTTCCTCAGACACGGCCCAGCACGCGCCCAGCTATGCACTGCTTGGGGATGTGTTTTGGTTTTACTGGGAGGGGTTTTGGTTATCGAATGTGTCTTAGAGAGATGGATGCATCAGACAGGTCAGATTGGATGTGCATGTTTGAACATCAGAAACCCATCTGCATGGGTTGCTGTGATATTGACATAGGCGTTAACAAACTGCTTTCATAAGTGGGAGCAGGTGAGATGGAGGTCGCTCTGGATTTGATGTGAGTGATTGTGAATGACGCAGAAGAAACTCGGAAATCCGATTTGAGCAGCCATTGCTTCCAGACTGAGATGCATCTGGACAAATCTGATTGTAATTACAATTCTAACTACCTCCAATTAGGGTTTGGATAGATTTGCTAAATTAAATGTAGATTTCCTGTATTTTTGGCTGTCCAGAATATTAAAAATGAATCTGAATACATTCTAAATATGAAATATGAAAATCTCTAAACATAGCCTGGTTTGAGGGATTATATTTGTATCTGTAAACTTGCATTTTATGTGGCTTGGCCTTAGCCAAATATAATACTGATGCTCAAGAAGCCTGAAGTGATCAGGTATAAACGGGGTCAAAGACCAGGGCTAGGTTTAGGACCAGTGTAAAGGTTTTGGGTTGAGGTTAAAGTTAGGGCTAGGGTTAGTATTGGGGGTTATTCAAATACATGTAATAAAAATTTTGTTGTGAGGTAACAGTAAGTTAAGTATCTACAAAGCATCTAGAATGGACTATCCAACTTCCCTTGAGCAGCATGTCTGGGAGGGGCTAAGCTTTCTATTAGACTGAGTTTTCCATGATATAGGCTCTTTGTGGACTGCATATGTCCTAATGCTTGGTTGTATACATACACTTTACTGGAGGAAAGAGGATAAAAGAGAACACCTTCATGGAGAAGTGTATACTTGTCATTGCTGTTGTTTTGTCTTTCCTGTTTTCTCACTCTCCTGGGAGTTTGTCGGATGTGACATGACTGTGATACTTGTGTGTATTTTAGGTCCAGTTTATATCACTTCTGTCCAGTTGAATTGACCTTAACCCCTCACTCCTCCAGACCCTTTGAAATCATCATTTTGATGACTATTTTTGCTAACTGCGTGGCCTTAGCTGTCTACATCCCCTTCCCAGAGGACGACTCCAACGCCACCAACTCCAACCTGGTAAGAGAGATGACGCTGCTTTTTCTTCTTCATGCTACTGCTGTGGTCAAGCTGTTACACCAGTCTGTGCTAACGAATGCAGCATAGTTGTCACTGACATGCTGATACTGATGGACTACTGTGGGTGGTGATGATGAAGCATGCTTAAGAAGGACGCTGAGGAGGTGAGCTTTAAAGCTCTGAAGACTGTTTGTCAGTAGATGGTTATTGATGGACTTTCCTTCCACACACTTTTGGTGAACTGTTGATGCGCTACAGTTTGGCGACCAGGATATTTGGATCGAAGTCTCTGCTCATACATACATAGCTCAGTAATCCATCCACTTTGCTGTCCGGTGTTATGACAACAGTACAACAGGCCTACATACATGTAGAATTCCTTTGTAAGTGCTTTGGAACTAGGCCTTGTACTCTCTTTACTTCCATTAAAAGTAAGTAGCAAGCTTATATGCATAGCTTGACTGATACCATAGAAGAAATTCTGTTGGTTCCATAAAGAACCTTGTTTGTAATGATTTGTGAGGATGAAGAACTGTTTAACTGTTTATGTGAAAGTCCTTTACCAATTTAAAGGCTGGTCATTTGCTAGTACAAACATGGTTCTTTAGGGAACGAAAAGAAGCCCCTTTTTTGAAAGAGTGTGAATTTGTTTCACAAAGCTGATCAATTGCAAGGGAGGATGGCAGTGGCAAAGGGACCCCAAGCGGATATTTAGGCTAAGAGTGTAGCATCCCATCATCAAGGCCCAGCCTCAAATCCCAGCATTGCCTCAGCTGACCCTGGTGCCTGGGTGGGAACAATGACTTTTTTTTTCACTCTTGTCCACCTCAGATGCAGCACTGGTCATCCTCCAGCTCATTGCTTCTCTAAGCACATGTGAACCACAGCTCAGAGCAGTTTGTTTAGCTCATTCAAAGTCCCAGATTGGTTGGTCCCATATGACACACAAATTCTTTGGAGGAATGCTATCGAAGACCCACTTTTGGTTCCCTGGAGAATCATTCAGTGGATGTTCCTTTAAGAACCATTTTTACATAAGATGTGTGAGTGCGGAACAAATCCGTAAGAACCTCCAAATAAGAAATTGCCCTTTAAATGTATACCTTCTTTACCAGGCCAAGGGCCATTTAGGAACAGCGATTATGCCTAAGACTAGGGAGATATCTTATCACCCTCTTTTGATGGTTGCATCTTTCACAGCTATGAAACCATAGATTTAACAGTAGCGAGTACCAGTTTCACACTTTGGGCCATCTGCTCAGCTCCCGTATATCCGACATGTTCATGTTTTCTGCTCTAAATAGCATATCTTGGCGTCTACATTTTGCAAAATGACTGCATTTTATTTATGAGTTTATACTGATAGCAAGCAGCGGGGCGTTGTTCATTTCCAATAATCACTTACTTTGTGTTTGTTTTTTCTATTGGGTTCTGCACCTGTAACCTATAAACTTTGCAAGGATGTAGAAGGCTTTTTGTTGCAGCCCTAAGTGATGGATAGGGTGGCATATTACCTCATATGTTGCCGTTCTGAAGCTGTGCACTCGGAGGCAGCAAAAACGATACATCAGGGGCGGCCCACTGCTCTGCATCCTAATGCTATTTTAACCCCCGAAACATCAGTGTCAAAATGTGGGGCACAGCAGTAATGGTTCATTTGCATGTTTGTGTGTATACATGGCACACACCAGCCTTAAAGGTAGACCTGTGCGCAAGTGTGCGAAATAGTGTGTTTAATAGTCTCTGTATTCATGTGTTTCTAGCTGAAAAGCTACAGTGCACTGTTCTGTGCCTCACTGCATATCTGTATTCACAGCATCAGAGCAACACTGTATCATGTGTTATTGCTTTATTATGTGCATAATCTCATTCTACAGCGGCTCCTGTGGTTAAACACACACACACACACACACACACACACACACACACACACACACATAGACACCTACAGATTGATCAGCAAGTACAACAAGTGACATCTGTTGAGAGTGAAACGTGATGCTTCGGCCTAACATGTGATGCAGGCTTACTGTGGTTGCTGTGGATGTCTGTGTGGGTGTGTGTGCATGGATCTGTTTTCAGTCACTCAAACACATCTTGGCCACATTCAACACAAGTGTAAATGGGACTGTAGATGGTTTACTATATTCGTGACAGTTACTTACAGAGACAGTGTTTCATACTTATCTAAAAGGGACGTTGTCTGTACACACTGTGAAAGTTTAAGAATGGTCTGCTTTCTGCCAGACTGTTCAGTCCACATATGGAAACTGTGCTGTAAAAACTGCCTGTTTTGAAATCACTGTATTATTACAGTTCATTGCTCTTTAGAGTGTAATTGCATTAGCAAGCTGTTAGATTATCTTTATATCAGTGGCATGAAATTAATATAATAATATAGTCTTAATATAGTAATATAGTTTATCACATTTATCAGTACTGCCTCTGTGATCTAAGGATCGTTGGTTCGAATCCTGGGTCATGCTGCCTGCTATCAGCAGCCGGAGCCTGAGGGAGCATAACTGGTCTCCTCTCCTTGGAAAGGGAAGATGGCTTGCGCTCTCTCCCCACATCACTTTAGTGGGATGCTGGCCAGTGCTTCAGAGCTGTGCACACATGTGACAGGGGAAGAGTACTGGGTAACTAATCTACAGTATCTATAAAAAGAAACAGTACTACTGCAACAGTTTGTGTGAATGTGCTGTACATTTACATCCAGACCAAATAAGGTCGTTCCTCCAGACTCGTTCCAAGTATAGCCCAAAATACAATAACATTGGTCATTGCAATTATTTAATTGCACCTACTTGTATAAGCTTTGTAGAGCCTCATCGACCTTAATGAAAACCTGTAGTGCACAACTGTTTTGCCAAGTCAGGTCTTCACCTGAGACTTAGCCTAACAGTGTTTTGTTGTATTGTACAACCCTGTATATTGGCAATGAAGTTGCATTGAGTTGAGTTGAATTGCATTGAATTGAATGTTATTATAGCTCCTACATTATTTTCATTGTAGAATGATAAATAATTCTGTGTTAGTATTGGGTTTTTCATTCAAATATTTGGCCAATTTTTTTACATTTAAATTTCTTAAACGTGGGTAAAAGAGTATTTCCTGTTATGCACAAATTCTTAAAAGTAGGGTACCACACAGTGTGTGTCAGACATGACTGAAGGAACTTTAGTTAGCTTTTTGATTGTGTAGTTTTGACAGCCCTCTATCAGCTGTACATGGCTGTAGCGCTAACAGTGCACAGATGCCCGAAGGATCGGGCAGTGGGTAATCAGTGAGTTCTGTCCTGCTTGGCCCTTTGTCTTTGCACTGACCCCCTGGCAAAGAATATGGGAATATATTTGTGAAGAAAAAAAAAAAATATTGCATATTTTTACATTTCTGCCACAATTTCTTATGCATATTTTGGCAAAGATATGATGTTATTGTTATTGTTGATGTTAAATGCTGTAGTGATCTGGTGTGAGTTCCACACATTGAGATACACTGCAATTTAACATATGGATAAGCAGAATATATGTCCAAATTCTGTGATTCCCATTCAGACTAGCAACAGTAGCTATGAGAGAGCACATTTGTGGACGGAGCATGGACAGTGGCCGTTGTATCACGAGAACGAACGCAGCAGCCAGGCTTTCGCTACAAAGAACTGTTCGGCATGCGACTACCACTCTTCACATATATACTCTTTTACACTCATCAGTGTGGGCTATGAATGGAATCATTCGTAGGCGAGGGTTGTCATGGATATGGTCTCCTTGGTGATGCTGAAATGCACAGCAACCGTGGTAACTGTGCAACAACGGCAGACGACCCGCAGGCTGTGGATCTTTTCTCTCTCTCTTTCTCTCTCTCTCTCTCTCTCTCTCTCTCTCTCTCTCTCTCTCTCTCTCTCCGCTGTGCGCAGTTCAAAGCACTTCACTAACACATGGCGTTTAGTGGAAACACAGCTGTTCGCTTCACTACTCACCTCTGCCTGCGCTTTCTCTATTCAAACTCCGAGCGGCAAGAAACATGGAGTCCGGCGAGCACCTCACGCTGAATGAATCAGCCTTCAGGAACTAACGGCCCAGCACAGCACTGCTTAGCGCGGCCCAGCGCACTCCCTCCATCTGCCATGACACATCCATTCTTGCAGACAGCTACGCTGCCACTGGGGCGAAAGCACAGCGGAAACGTTAGCGGAGGGCTAATGACCCCACGCCACTGACAGGAACGGTGTGTGGCCTTAGCTGAGCAGCGCGGCGGTTAGCTTTTCACCTTATTCCTCCAGCAGGAAGCTGATAGAACACCAGCCTGGTTCTCAGACTGGCAGGTAAAACCCCCAAGAAGTAAAATTAGCTCATTGAGGTGCAATATGGCACTCTTTCCAAGCTGAGTCACACAACTTTAGTCGGTTTGCTAGAGCGCCTGAGATACGGCTACAGAGAGAAGTCCAACACATCTTGACCTGTGTGAAGTCATGAGGAGAATGTGTATACAGGGCTTTGGACAGAGGAGACCCAAGGTGTAGCAGGGCCTACACCTGGTACCGTGGGTAAACTGTAAACACTGTTTTCAGACTAAGTCACCATTGTAGCAGAAACTGTAACTGAAGCCCAAACTCAACCCTTACTTTAAGAATCAATACTACTGGGGCTTCGAGTTGTCTAAGACCTAAGGATTGCTGGTTCGAATGCTGGGTCATGTTCCCAGTCGTCAACAGTGAGAGCCTGAGGGAGCTCTTAGGGAAGTGTGGAGTGTGGGTATATGGCTTGCGCTCTCTTCCCACAACGCTTATAATTGTCTACCTAAAGAAAAGTGCTTTTGCTACATCTGAACATCAACCTGTCCCAAATGTGGCCCAAAACCTGATATTCAGCCAAGCCCCACATGGCTAATACCATAGAAGATGGCATTGATGGCCTAAAGAGCCAGTCAGTTGATTGATGGCTGCCTACAAGCTTAGTTTTTTTACAGCTAAGATGTTTGATGAACCCTTTATAAAGTATTTTTCTCAAGAAGGAATCATATAAGAACCTTTCTTGAGACTTGAATTTAATTTGAACATCACCTGATAGAATAATCCACAAGTAGGCCTAAATATTGCCATCAACATCCTGAGTTGCAGGGTTGCACTGTAAAACGTAAAATACTGTAAAATACAACCCAGAGAATCGTGGTAACCGTGTACCTACTATTAGGGAATAGAGGCTGTGACGTTTTAGGGCTCTTGCACATTTTTTTCTGTGCAAAGTGGAATTCAAACATGATTTGAGGGCACTACTATCTCTCACAATGCTCTCATAATTGATAGTAAATGTTGTAGCTCACTACATCAGCTGAATGTGGACCAAAATGCATTGTGAGAACTTGTTACTAAGCAACAGACAGTAGAACTAACTTGCACCATCGACGTTCGCTCGGATATAAGCAAGTGATAGTTATGAGCCATTGAATGAGCCACAGACCACTGTGATATTTTCCCATGCAGTTCGTTGGTGGGCTTACATTTCGAAGCAACATAGCAGTCAAAGACTCTTCCATGCACAACGAAAAGCTTTTACTGGCCTGAAGTCATGTGTGATGCAAGATGATGATGAGGAAGTGACCGAATTTACTTGTGTTGTCAGCCCTACTTACTTAGTGAACTAAATAGTGTCCCATACATTTCTAGGAAGAAGGAAGTAGGGATCCATTTTGATCACAGCCAGATTCTAGTGCGAAGATGGGTGGTATAATCGAGAGTCTAGTTATGATAATTGCCATTGAATTGAAGTGCTGGGTGCACTGCTGATCTGCTGCCACTTTATGATATACTCTTTGTGTTTCATGGCTATAAATTATTAGCCATTGCAGTGTCAGCCAGTTCACCATTTTAATTAAAAAAGGTCATAGATGAACAAGGCTCTGGCATGCAGTTTGAGTTATGGAGTGTTAGCTGAGTGCATCTAGCTAGCATCTATAGCATCAGGGATGTAGCTGTTGACTAATGGCTGAAATAATCAAAAACAGAACTCTTCAAAATTAGAATGGGTTTATTATTAGATTGATATATGTCTCATCATGGCCCTATAAAGTCAGAGCTCAATGATCACTGATCGTTTTTGGTTTCCAAACTACTAATTACTAACAGTTGGAGCTTGTATGGAGTACTATAGTAAGGCTGAAGGAGGCATATGGAAAGAATATGCGGTATAGAAGAAGGGCCGTTTCTGCAGGCGTGTAAGTGCCAGATTTAGATTCTGAACAGCTTTGGCAGTATTGTCTGTCAGAGAGCTGCCTTTGTTCATAATGAGGCCGATGAAGGATTTGGAATTTAATAAGCTTCGGTTTGTTAGTGGGGAAGAAGGATGCATTGTTGCAGATGTTACTCCGGTCGGAGCTTTGTTTTAATCACAGATCTTTGCACCACCGCTAAGGAGGCATCTCCAGAACTGTGCGTCAAAAACTAAAACAACCCCCAAATAAATAACAAGAAATTGTCATTAAGACTGTTAGTAAGAGCTATGCTGGCAACACTGTTCTACCTCCATTCATTTATGGTAGAACGATCACGTTTGGTGGGTTGTTGGAGCACCTTGGGGTTAATTATATGGCTCAAAGTCACCTTTGCCAGGGTCATCGCAGTGATCAGTTAACATTCAGGACTTTGCATGTGTTCATGATCATGGGATTGTGCCGTTATTGATGTTGTTATGGTTACTGATTGTGTTTGATGCATGTGCCTGTGAGGTCTAGCCTCTATAGGTACTGCCATTGTTAAAGGAAGCCATCGTTTCTCCCATCAACACTCTTTTGGAGTCGGTGTAAGTTTTAAAAATCATCCGTCGATAGTTGTTCAACCCTTCCAATATCTGAGGCCGTTCTGCATCATCTTTCCACACGTAGCGTGATTCCACCTCCAATGCATATTTATGTATAACAGGAAGCAGCATAGTACATTGGGCCCTATGTACTTTACAGGCAACCGCTCATCCAGTGTGTTTTCTGAAATCAAGGGTATTAACAAGACGTTTGTCCCACCTGCTGAAGTAACTCAAGCCTCTATTCCTCTTGGAAGGCTTGATTGCCTTCAGCCACAGCAGCATTAATGAGGCCAGCTAGTGAAGATGGATGATTTGTCCAACTCGTTCCTCTCAAGGTATTCGAATGAGCTTCATCACTCCAGAGAACACAGTTCCGCTGCTCCACAGTCCAATGGTGAGGGGCTTTATAGGCCTTCTAGTTGACACTTGGCGCTGGGCATGGTGGCTTTAGGCTCATCTTCGACTGCTCCAGAGCGTCCCATTCTACTGACTACTTCTGTGGAGATGATGTTGGATTCACTAGTTAGAAGGGGTGTCTGAATACTGAATACTCTGTACTGTTTTTAACATGCTCTTGTTGACTTGCCGTACAATTACTGCGTGAGCTTAAGTGAAGTTTGTTAGATGAGCCTAAAGGGATTGAGTCTTGAGCGGCAGGACTTGCTTAGAAATCAATGAAATCTGACACAATTCACATTAAAAGCTATTTCTAAGCCAATGCAATGACATACTTTACGAATGTGAATATGAATATGAATATTTCAAAACTCTTACACTGGATTTTCTATGGTAAAAAATGCAATAGTAACCCCCTGCTTACTATTATTCCTGACTACTAATATAACTTTGATGAAGAAAGCAGTTATTCACATATTTTCTGTTTCAGTGGTTCAGTTTAGGTCATTGCTGTTGCTGGTTCAAAGCCTCTGAGGTTTCGTTACCAAGAGCTAGCCTGCCAGTCGCAACCATTCCTGATAGGAGCTTTAATGATTCGGGCTTTAATGCATTAAATGTGCTTTGTTACACTCATCACAAATCTGAGAGGGAGAGAGAGAGAGAGAGATCAGGGGAAGCAGGACTGGGCTGTGTGTGTGTGTGTTCATGGCATGGTTTCTGTGCCCTGGTGTGACAAAGCACTTCTGTGTGCCAGATTGATGCCCCTCCTCCCAAGCCTCTCTTTCCCAGAGAGCACATAAAAATGGAGTCCCTAAAATACGGAAGTATGGCTGCTGCGTTCATTATCTGGCTCTCTCCTGCTCCCTCACTCTTTCTCTCTCTCTCTCATATTTCCTCCCTTGCTTTTTTAATAGCCCCATTCTGATGATAAAGAGTGATTTTCAGCTAAAAGCCTTCCTTACTCTTTCTGTTTGTGCTAGTTTTTTCCACTTGCAGGCCTGCTCACTAAATGGAGCTGTTTCTCTCTTGTTTTTCCCTAATCAATAGCCATTTTTCCTTTTCATTTTTCTTCCGGAGATGCTTTCAGTAAGCTCTGTTCATTTATATTTAGAGATTCATCGATGGGAATCGTCTGATATTTTTCAACTACAGATCTGTCTCGGCATACACCTTTATTAAGCCTGAACATTGGGCCTAAATCCCTGTTGAGAAGCATTGCCAGTAGAATAGGACTCTCTGGAGCAGATAAACATAAACCTATTGGCACCCTGCCTAATGCCAGGCATGGGCCAGAAGGGTATAAAACTCCCCAATGCTGAGCTGTAGAGCAGTGGAACCTTGTTGCCTGGAGTGATGGTGGTCCATCCAGATAAGGGGTGGCAATCATCCAACTTCCTCACCTTGTGAATGCTCTTACTAAATGCAATCAAATTTTCACAGCAGTGTTCCACACTAGTAGAAGGCCTTCCCTGGACAGTTGATTTCAGATGAAACAGTGAATGAGGAGGTGTCCCAATACTTTTGTGCATATAATGTATTTAGATATCGAACCATAGACTTTCTCGTAAAGCATTCAGCAGTAGTGGACGGTATGCAGTATGTTCCTCATTTACTACTAAGTATCACTGCAATAAGGCAGATAATTTATTTAATACTGTGTATTGATTGCATTGTCACAAGAGCAACCGTTAAAGTACAATAATAGCATACAGTTATACCCCTTTCTAATGTAGACACTCTTAAGAACAAATAACATCAACCCAACTGGGGAAAATGCTAATCTAACAGTTGAAGAAGCCACTAGAGAAAAGCCTGACTACGCTTTGGAGTGGCATTTACGTTTTTGGATATGGGCTGTAAAAATGCATCAAAGCATCATAATGAATCATTCTAATGCTGGTGAGTCAGAGCCTCCATTTCAGAACGGTATAGTCTGGTCGGATATTATTCAATAAAGTATGTCTTCAGGAAATTTGCAGGTTATATTTCTAGTCTTACCCCTTTTGTTTGTATAGCTGTAATCTCTGTATTTTCAGTGTATTGTTTTTAATAATAATGCTTTGACTAAAAGCGTCATTTCTTAATGAATCACATTATAACATTTTGGAGGGATGTATACAGTACCGTTAGTATACCTGTAACTGTTGTCTGTCATTTTGAACTGAAGTTACTTTATATAAAAGCGGTTGAAAGAAAATCTGTAGGGAGAAAAGTATTGGGACACCTGCTAATACATTGATTTATCCTGCTTTTGTTGGAGTAACTGTCTCTACTGAGACTGAGGGGGGTTATGCTCTCTGTGACTCCTGTTCTGCTAAAAGATGGCTGTGGCAGTGACTGTGGCCAGTAGTCTTGCAGTGATAAGATCAGTGCTTAGATAGCTGCGCCACCTGGGAAGCCAGATTTGAATGTTTTCACGTACAAATCTGTCCATGCAGATGCAGAAGTGTTTCTTAAACATAGATATTGCGACTAAATCCACCTGGAACAGCATGACAAAGAAAGGTTCCACTGCAGAAATGGGAGCTGAGATGCGGATCTGTTATATGCGTGCACTGAGCAGCTGAGTGGACTTGGGGTGGCTGGGAGTTGTACTGAAAGCAGGCTTTATTTTTAGAGCACTGGGAGAAGGAGGCTGTCACTGAGAGACTGTAGCTCTGGCTGCTATCCAGAAACTCACTTGGACCCCTTATCATCTCAAACATCGTGTTTAGACAAGGCCTGTCCACCTCCCGATACTAAGCAATGCAGCACACGCACACTGCGTACACCACAGATCATTACTCTATCCCGTATCAGCATGGCAGCCATTTTCACTCCCATGGTACAGCTTAGTTGAGCCTAGCTTTATGAGTCCTGATAGATTTGCACTTGCTGTGGTCTTTTACAAGCAGGCTACTCTGAAGTTTAAAAATAGAAAGGATGTCGTGATTCAGCACGGAATAGAATAGACCACTGAAGTCGTGAAGTGCTCCTGTAGGCGGCATCATGACCAAATTAGGAACTCCAGGTCCAATATTTAGCTACAAGAGCACTAGGGAGGTCAGGCGTTGGATGATTAGTTCTGGAGGTGGGAAATATGAAGCTATTTTTATGGTTGTCTTGAAATATTGCTTTTTATCATAACACACAAAATGCTTTTCTGAGCATATGTATATTTAGTGCACAACAATTGTGTATTTTATTGCAGAATTACTCTCATTTAATTGGGGGTATTTATGCATGGTATTTTCCCCCAATTTAGCTGAGCCAGTTAACCCACCCACTCACTAGGAATCCCCACATCACTTGCAATGCTCCCAACAAGGAGGGTGGGGACAAGCACGTGTCCTCCGATACATGTAAAGTCAGCCTCCACCCTTTTTAAACTTCCACCAATGCAAGATCACTAGGCAGCTCGGAGGAAAGCGACAGAACCTCCAACACGGATACATCAGCCAACGGACGCAAACACTTGTGCTCTCTCAGGCTCCAGCTGCTGATGGCAAAGCAGCATGACTTTGATATTGCAAAAGTCTATATATAAAATATTGCATGTAAAAAAAACTGTAATGATGAAAATGCCTTTAATTATTGTGATATACAATTCCACTAGAAGTGTGGGATCCCTTTACAGTTGCATCTTCAACTCAGTGATGTTTTGGGGTTTATTTGCATGAACTGCTCTTTTTACTTTCTTCCACAACATTTCAATTGGGTTAAGGTTTGGACTTTTTAGGTTACAGTTAGGCTTCAGTTTATTAACATTTACCCTGACATTCTTTTATAGAATTTGCTGGTCCAATTCAGAATTTACAGGCCCATCAATAATGTCAAGCCACCCAGGACCTGAGACAGCAAAGCAACCCCAAACCATGATACTGACACCCCCATGCTTAACAGTTGGAACTTTCAAACCAAACTTCATTTTTAGTGTTTGCTTGATAGTGAACTCATGAACACTGATATTACTCAATGCATGAGAGACCTGTAGCTCCTTAGATGGTACCCTGGGGTTCTTGGTGACTTATCATAATATTATAAATGTCTTAAAGTTTTTTTTACTTTTGCTAGATGACAACTCCTTATGAGAGGAACAGTGGTGTTGAACTATTGCCCTTTGTATATGATCTTCCTCAGCGTAAAGTGGTGGAGGTCAAATTCTTTAGAAGTGGTTTTGTAAATTTTTTCCTGTCTGGTGTGCTTCAATAAGTCTTTTTCTAAAGTCCTCAAGAATCTCATTTATTTAAGACATGGCATAATTCCAACAACCTGTGTGGTGAAAAACACCTTCACCTTCAGAGTTCAGTGTCCCCTTCAAACCAGATAATAAAGATATATAATGTGAGATATTTCTGCTGAATAAATAAATGGAAAAGCCTTTATGTTTTTTAATTGAGTTCTCTTTGTCTAGTTTTAGAGATTAGAGTCTGTCCACATTTCAGGTAAAAATTTGTGCAGAAATATTAAGGGTATTAAGGGTGTATTTTTGCTGTATTGTTCACCCCTAGTTCTGGATCTCAAATGCCACTCCACAGCCTAATACTGAGTTTGTGTGTGTGTGTGTGTGTATGCGTGTATGCGTATATGTGTGTGTTTGGGCAGTATTATGCCCTCTCTGGATATTTGTAAGCCTTTGGAGATTATACAAGCTGTGTCTGCAATGGGTGCACCTTAAATGAGTTGAATTCACTTATGTTAATTTAAACTTAATTTGTGTAAAAATGAAAGTGAATAAATGTTCACTAAATGCCCAAATGTTTGTGGACACCCCTACTAAGTTTAGTTCTTGTACAGAAGTATATTCAATAGAATAGGACTCTCTAGAGCTGAATCTATTGGCACCCTACCTAATTCCAGGCATGGACTCGATGGGTATTAAGCCCCCCAGCATTGAGCTGTGGAGCAGTGCACTGAGTTCTCTGGAATGATGGTGCTCTGTCTAATACTTTTGAGATGAGTTGGGGAGTTGGGACTGAATGTGATTCTGACAGCAGTGCTCCAAAATGTAGTAAAAAGCCTTCCCTGGACAGTAGCGATGGTATCCTTGATTTCAGAAGATGAAATAATGAATGAGCAGGTGTCCCAATAATTTTGTCCATATAGTGGATGTGACAAAACCAAGAAACACAGATTTAATAGATGTAACAGTAGCTAGACATATCTACCATTTAACTTACTGATGTATTTCAGCGCTGGCTGCATTATAACACGCAAAGCACAGAACAACCCGCATGTGGGAGCCAAGAAATGAGCAGCGGAGGAAACTTTCCAGGCGGTTGACAGGATGACCTTGCATGTGAATGTTCATTGTGAAAGATAATTGTCGGGAAAAAGCGCACACGAGACATGAATGACATGCCAGTGACACTATTGCTGTGCTGTGTGTAGAAAAGGCCTTGTTTCTTGAGAGGGATTAAAGGGTTTCCCTTTCAGTCAGGTTGGGTGTGTGCTTTTGTATATTCTCTTGATATGCTTTTGTTTAACCATAGAGCCAAGCTGATCATATCACAGTATCCACATGACAGTGTTTGAGCTAATAGATGAATGAAGAACATACTTTTCCAGTGTACTGGAAGCCAGTGCATAGTGTGCACACAGATGCAGTGCAGTTCCAGCTGGAGCCCATCTGTGTGCTCACTGCCTATCAGCTATGAGAAATGAAATGGAATAAAGGTTGGTGTCACCAGAGGCCTCATGCTATGATATTATCACAGGACATGAGCCATGGAATGATTCTGTTGTGATTTTTATAAAAGATCTGGGCTGCAAAAATAGAGAATTTCACAACGACTTCATTGCACTGCATTGTAACACACAGCAGGCTGGTACGTTCTAGCTAACTGAACTGTGTAGAGTCCAGTGTTCAGGGTTTATTGTGCAATCTAGGTCCACATTCAAAACAGAAGACAGATGTTTAGTTTAGGTTGTAGCAGCATCAACCTGATCTGAGAAGGTCCTAATATGTCCAATCAGCCAATCAGCTCCCAAGAGGTAAAGAAATTTGATCTGTTGGTGAATCCACAGCCAACTGTAGCAAGGGGAGCATAATTGACTGCCTGCATTCTGGGTGGGTTGGCTGGGAGCTTCTGTTGTAAAACTGGCCGTGGGGGGTTGCATTCACGAGAAATGTGAGGCTTAGTTCACCAAAGCCACTGTCACACTGCAGGGCTGAGCCCAGTTTTCTCAGCACAGGTAGCTAACCGTACCTGGGGCCACAGAACCATTCATTGGGAGGGCTTAATGCCATTGGAACCTGCTGATTGGCTTCACATTTGCGTCACCTTTTTGCCACAAGATCTGCGGTCTTTATATGTCCAATACAGAAAATGGTTAAGGCCATATCTTGGTCTGTGGGCTGTATCCTGTATGCACGGAACAATTAGCAAAAATAACCCAAAAAGCTCACAGCTCTCCTTTTTGCATTTAGTTAGCATGCTAACTTGCCTACTTTTTGAAATCAGGGTGGGAATGTGAGACCATAGCCAATAACCCAACCCAATCGTTAGTACTCCACTTATCACATGTAATGCTCATGGCACTGGTGGGGTAGGGGCTGACGCATGCCTCCTCTGACACATGCGCAACCAGCCGAACTGCCATCGATGCAAGATCCCTGGGCAGCCAGTGAGCTCTAAAGAAAGCACCGGGTACCCAGCTCCGATGAATAAGCTAGTAGACGCCCATACCCGCCAGCATCTCACTGAAGCAATGTGAGGAGAAAGAGAGAGCCATCTACACACCAATAGAGAGCAAGGCCAGTTGTGCTCATTCAGGCTGCGGCTGTTGATGGCAGCCAGCATGACCTAGGATTTGAACCACAGTGAAGCCCGGTCACTTAATTATTATGAGACTCCGTAGCCAGTCTAATGGGTCAGCACCGGCTGCAGAACGATGTGAAGCGGCTTTAGGAACCATTTGACCCTGGAAAAGAGGCCCAATAGTCAAAATCAATGCTTGATGATCTTGAAAGGGCGCTTGTCCCTCATTGCTGCTCATTTACTCTGTTCCTTTTGTGCTCCTGTGCTTCCCCTGATTCATCCATTCAAGGAGTTGCAGAGGAGCAGTAGCAAAGGTTTTGGGATGTAGCCTTATCAGGAGATGTCATCATGTTGATTAACAAAACAATTCAACAATTACATATTAACAATTTAAATATTAATGCTTGGTCCATTGCATATTAATACATCTTTTTTTCATTAAAGTAGTATTATTTTAAAATGATATGGTATTAGAATATATGATAATAGAATGGTATTTTTTTCATGCAGTGTTTAATGATTATATAGAAAAGGAAGCACACTTCAATTTGCGTCTGTCGTAGCTGATAGATGTGTTTTTTTCTGCTCTTGAGCTTATAAAAATAGAAGCTTTGTGATCACATGAAGGAAGCATCAGTGAAAAGAATATGACTGACAGCCAACTACTAGTTTGGAGGAGTTACATTCATTCTTAATGTAGATGTTCCGCATGTGCATCTGTGTGTGTGTGGGTTGCTGGGGGTGGCATGTGTGTCACTTCGCAGAAAGGAATGCTGGAAGGGCAGACTGCTGGGAAAAGCTGTGGAAAGCTGAGGGATTTCATCTTTTCACACTTCCAGCCTTGCTCCCATAATGTTGTATCATGTAGCAGCCCTGAAAAACATCTTAGTGGGAAACTGTGTGCTCTTTTACGTGAGATCGCAGCGCTGCTGATCACCATCTAGTGTTTATTGATCTGCCTAAGGCCTTTGACACGCCTTGAATACCAATGGCCACCTCGTGGACTTACAGGACCAAAGCCTTACAGACTGCAAATAAGGGATTTTGCTTGTGCAGGGCAATGGGTGAGGATGACATAGCACCAAGTATAAAGACTCTGAAGGCATGTTCTGGGAACACTGTACTGAAGGGCAGTGTTCATAAGGTTACCAGACATCTACATAATCCTTTCAGGATAACTGACATGAACCTACATAGAGGTTTATAGAGAATTATTCAGTTGGCATAGCACTGACTGAGGTAAAACCCCATCGGAATTGACAATGGCAACTTTTACTAATACACTGTATGTTCAAATGATTGTGAACACCCCTTCGAATTATGGATTCAGCTACATTAAGTAGCACCCATTGCTGACACAGATGTGCAAATGTATACACACACACAGCTTGACTAATCTCTGCAGAGAAGTATTGCCAATGGAATAGAACTCTCTGTAGCAGACAGTAGAGACTGTTAATTTAGCAAAAGCAGGATCAATTCATTTAATCTGAGGGGAAAAATGGAACTTCAAAAAGTATTTTGAGAAAAACATTGAATGAGCAGGTGTCCCAATACTTTTGTCAGTACAGTGCAGCTTTTAGTAATGTTTTCAGTCTCTTCATGCCAGGATAATTACTTCATATTTACCTTTAGTGTAATTTCAGTCAAAACCATGTTTGTGTTTGTAAGTACTGTCTTACACAAGTAAAGGGGTTCTAATGGAATTCATAACAGACCCATTTCTGTTAAGAACTATTTTTGTAAAAGATGGATGGATGGATGGATGGATGGATAGATAGATAGATAGATGGTGTGTTCTGTTTTAATGGAGAGTTTCTATGGTAGATAGATAGATAGATAGATAGATAGATATATGGATAGATAGGTAGATAGATGGATGGATGAATGATTGGATAGATAGATGGATGGATGGATGGATGGATGGATGGGTAGATAGATGAATGGATAGATAGATAGATAGATAGATGAGAAAGAAAGTGCCAACTTCTCGAAAGCCTCTGAACTTTTAAATGACTTCAACAGAGTCAGTAATTGCACATGAATGTCTTTGCCATGACACTGGGCAGTTTGTTTATTCTCTTTTATTACAAGCGTCATCCTCTATAATTGGAGTCATTAAGACAATTAACTGTGGTTAATTGGTCTAATGGAAAGTCTGCATACTTATCATTCTAACGACAGTGGCAGTGCACAAGGCTATTTTAAACCTGTTACACAATGGAACTATGTTATACACAGTGTGTTAAATACATCTCATTTGTGTTAAATAGTCTATAGGACTGTGCAGACTATAGGATTTCAGTTCAGATGGTATTAGTAAAGCTGTGTTTAGGTGTTTTTAGGTTAAAAGTTCACAGTTATGTTAATGGAGAAAAATAGGATTACATTGGAGATAAAAGGTATGTATAGATTTGGTTGTTATGTAAAGATTATTTTAGAGATTAATAAAATGTAGTTCTAGCTAGCATAGAACTGTGGGAGTATTTTGGTGTTCAGGTCCAATTAATGTAGATCCAAGAAATTATTTTGTTTAGAACACTGTTTAGTTCCAATTAGTATGGTTTAATTAAATTATTTTGTATGTTATAGTTAGGCGAAGATAGTGTAGAACTATGGGATTATTTTGGAGATTAATAACAAAATGTTTAGGCCTGGTTAGTGTAAAACTATGGGATTATTTTGGAGATTTTTGACAATATGTTTAAGACCATGTACACATATATCTATGGGATTATTTTGGAGATTATTAACAATATATTTAGGACCGGTAAGTGGAAAACTATGGTATTATTTTGGAGTTAATAACAATATGTTTAGGCCCATATAATTGTAGATCTGTGGGATTATTTTGGAGATTATTAACAATATCTTTAGGACCGGTAAGTGTAAAACTAAGGTATTATTTTGGAGATTAATAACAATATGTTTAGGCCCATATAAATGTAGGTCTATGAAATTATTTTGGAAATTAACTGCACTATGTTCAGGTCCAGTTTGCATAGACTATGCTTTAAGACTATGCTTAGCAAGGTAGATTCTCAGAGATCTATTCTGTGAGGTGTGACAGATGTGCATGAGCGAGTGAAATTTCTGTTCCGTCTAAAACTGAAACCGCATTGCAAGTTGTCTCCTTCAGATCAAAGAAAGAAGAGCTCTGCTTGTTTGTATCTGTAGTCATGTCTGTTTCAAGCACTTTATTTGTATCATACCGGATGTGTCTGTATTCAGTTACATGCCTATTGGAAGTCCTACCAAAAGCTCACTCTTTAGATTCTGGGCCGATCTTGAGAACTAAGGGGCGACTTTTTCGCCCTTAGTTAATGACTGAACATCCATCAGACAGTTGGGAGACACCTGCTGTAGAAAGAACCTTTTGTTCAGGTGACTCCTGCCTAATCCAGAGAGAACACGCCGCTGGACAGCGTTACGGCCGTCATTCCTCCTACAGTTCCACGTGCCTCTCAGGTATCACACTTCTTCGGGAAGCATCCAGCACGAGGACAGCATGTTCAAAGACACCAGCACACCACAGCCCCCGCCTTTCAGCTAAAAACAGTCCGTCAGAGCAGAGACTGACCCAAATACAGTAGTGCCAATGCGCTCTCCCTCTCTCTCTCTCTCTTTTTCTTGCTCGCTCTCCTTCATGCAGAATGTTGAATCGGAGCTCATCGCTGCTGTCGCCATGCCTACGCTGCCACAGAAACCAGGAAATTTCCACTCCGTTAGATGAGGTCATCGCTAAAGAGCTCAGAACTCTGGACTTTTCTGTCTCTCCAAAGAGACAAGCGATGTGACCAGAAGAGAGGGACTAAAAGATGGGTCTCAGCACCCTTCTGGAGGTGCCACGAGGGCAACCTCAGTGTCTTAGTGACAGAAGCAATTAGAGAGACACATGTTTGAAAATTCGGTCTGGGATTTGTCTACCTTGCTTGGAGTGGACCAATCCAACTTTTTCTTTAGATCGTTTTGTTTGGACAGGTGTGAACACTCCACCTGTACCCTGGTGCATACCAAACAACTTGTCTGTGGTCCTCCAGATATTGCAAGTCTCAATCCAGTCACTTTTCCAAGTGAACCCTGGTAGAGTTAGCTGCTGCTCTCTCTCTTTTTACCTTCTCCGAGTAAAATGGCCACCCAGCCTTACCTGCTGGAAGATTGCCTCCGCTGCCACCTGCCAGTGCGACCATCAGGCCCACCACCCACCACCACCCATACCAGACCAGCGGCACATCCTCCTACCGCTGCTACCTGTTTAATTGCCATGTTAAAACCTAAATGGACTCATAACTATCTGCCACTATTAATATCACCACTATTAACTATCTGTTGTATCTGGTTTGGTAATTTTCATCAATAATGTTTAAATAGTTCTGATCAGAGGAGGATGGGTCCCCTTTGTGAGTCTTGGTTCCTCCCAAGGTTTCTTCCTTCAGCTCTGAGGGAGTTTTTCCTTGCCACTGTCGCCGTTGGCTGCTCACTGAAGGTCTTTGATCCTTCATGTCTTACGTCACTTCTTTTTTTTCTGTCTTTTACTAATTACTAATTATGTAAATCTGCTTTGTGACAACAACAGTTGTAAAAAGCGCTATACAAATAAATTTGACTTGACTTGACTTGGTGGGATCTGACTATTATGCAGATCTTTCATAATTTTGCTTCACTTTAATCCTCAAAACATTTTTTGTTGGAAATTCTCAAAATTCTGTAACTTTCTGTTGTTTATTCCTAGTTTTAATTGAAATAATTGGCAATTTTAATAGAAATTTATTTTGATTTTAATGTGGTTTTAATGTTGGAGTTTTGGACACCCCCACACTTTCTGTCATTAACATAAATAAAAATAAAATAAAAAATGTCATTTTTGACCAATCAGTAAACACTTCTCGTAGAATGGGGTGTCCTTTAGCCAATGTGAAGCCACATTACAGGACTATAGACTTTAGCAATGAACCAGGTGTGAAAATGGCCTCATCCCGCTGATATCCATCCGGAATGTTCTGAGGCTCCAGACTGGAAGCAGGTTTCATGTGCTTGCTGCAGCATGTGCCTCCTTCTCCTAGCATTAAATATAGTGTGTGCCAAGTGCCTAATCTGCAGGAACGGTAACCTCTTCTGACAGCTGTGTCTCTGTGCTACCGGATGGATGTTAAAACATGTGGAACGTGGAACACACGTACACACGCAAATCCCTTCTGCTTGTCCCTCAAATTTAGCTCAGAATTTTTTTTTTTCGGGTTTCTTTGCCTTTACCTTATGCTCTGTTTTAGATGCTATGAGGTTACTTGTGTTACTCTCTCCCTACCTACTATGTTTAGACCCACTGAATTCTGTAGAAGTACATTTTGAGTCCACAGGTTCTATGACAATCAACCAAAAAGGAAATCTAATCCCCCCTCAGCCAAGGCCTGTTTGGTTGCCAAAATGTAGCTACTGGCTAACTGACTTTGTTAACCAATGTCAGTAGTCAGTAGTCATTCACGTCATGTCAGTAGTTCATAAATGCCTAACAACGCACTTAAACTGCATCTAGGCCTAGGTCAGGTAAAAAAAAAATCAAATTTTCCACTAAGCGAAGATATATTTGATGTCTAAATGTAAATGCCACCCTAACTGTTTCCATAAATATATGTTCATACGTTCGAACAACCCACTCGAACTGCATCTAGGTCTTCAACGAAGTCATACAGACTTGTCGATTTGGTCACAGCATGACTGCATTAGGACAGAATTAGGGCACAGCATGACTGAGAGCTATAAAGTTTAACAATACCTTATCATCTAACTGAATGCAGGTGCTGAAACGGTCTGCTGTTCTTGCGTTAATTTTTGAAATGGACAGTTTTGACAGTGAACAAAAGTTTTGGGACACTTGCTCTTCATTGTTTCAAACTCATTCAGAGTTTGTCCTGCTTATATTGGAGTAACTGTCTCTACTCTCCCGGAGAGGCTTTCTACTAGATTTGGATGGAGCATTGGTGTGAGGCTTTGATTGCATTCAGCAACAACAGTGTTAGTGAGGTTAGGATGTTGGATGATCACCACCCCACCTCAACCCCAACTCATCCCAAAAGTACTGGATGGAGCACTATAATTGCAGAAAGCACAGTTCCACTGCTCCACAGCTCAGTGCTGGTGGGCTTTATACCCCTCTAGCCCATGTCTGGCATTGGGTGCCAGTAGGTCCATGATAATCTACCCCAGAGACTCCTATTAGAGTGCAATTGATATGGGCAGTAATACAGTAATCACAGTCGGATGTGGACCGAAACAATCACACCCAGTTCTTGGTCCGGTCCTGAATGAACGTTGGAGCAGATCATTTTAACCAGTTGTTAACCTGGTTTATTACCCAGATAAGTACTACATTACAAACTTATTCACTGATTCAATCCAGAGCAAACCAAAAAAGTGTCCTTAAAGTAGCTGATTGTGTTCTTTACAAGAGGTGTCCACAAACATTTGGACCTTCTGTGCTTGTGTGGAAAGCATGCATGCAAATAGGAGTCAGATTGTGGAGGGGGGTGCGAAATTACTGTGAAATTATGATCATATTTATAGTTGAGCATGTCACACTGTGTCCCAAACCAAGCACACACTACCTTAAAAGAAGAGCTGGATGTGGTTTAAGCAGGTCAAGAGCAGTGTTTTATAGAACAGACGTGGGTGACTTTTGGACTACTGTAACTGTTAGTAAAGTCTTTTAGTCTGAAGCACAATTTGGATGTCTTTGGTGATTGGCTACACCGAGGGTGAGTGGAAAACACACTTATGAACATGCTTCATCTCCCATCTTTTCCTCTCTCTCCTTCTTTCTGTCTTTCTCTTCCCTTCCTCCCATTGCCAAGTAAATATTTAATCAGACATGAAGCCATTTAGTCGTCTATGACGCCTGTGTTTTTCTCCTTTGTTTCAATCCCAGTGCTTTTAGTTGCCAGTATGAAAAGCTTCCATTCTCTCCAATCCTGTCTTTTTTTCTACATATTAAGGGGTTTAGTCCAAACCTCTGTATATCCTATGAATTTACAGCTATTTGGTTTACGGGTTACACACCTAAGCCAGATGTAAAAAGCTTGATAACAATATAGGATGTAGGCTAATAAGGGGCTAATGACAGCAAATGAAATCATTGATTTGATTTAATATGACATATTTTAAAAACATTCCCCCAGAATCTTATCACACTACAAATCAAAAACTTAATCATCATCATATGTTTAGCATATTTAGCCCGTTTGCTACAGGGCAAAACCCACTGGACCTTCTATTTGGTTAATTTGGTTCATTTTCTATAGTTGTCCAGTGTCTACAGGAGAATTGCCCAAGTATTGGAAGCTCAGCACTTTTTCAACACTGCAGTTTGAAAAACAGTTCAATACTCCAACGTTCAGAATGTTCACAGTTAATTTATAGTTTTTAATTGATAAGAAAAACAATGGGTTCTTTTTGTGACACTCCTGGATTACAAACATGGACTTGAACTTCAATTGGGACACAGTCAGCTCCACCATTTAAGTGTATTTAGTACTATAGACTAGACTAGTGGACAGTACATATCCAGTAAATATCCATGAGTGTCTTCCCCAGATCAGGCCTCTAACCACTGTTCAGGACTGATTAGAGGTGGCAGAAAGCATTTATTTGACTCTACTGACAATAAAAGCAGGTTAACATTGAACACCATGATTCCAGAGAATCCACCACACCATCTGGGACACAGGGGTTCAATTCCTAATCTGGGTGACTATTCTGCCTTACACCAATAATCCTTGATGCAGGACTTCTAACACTACATAGGCCTGCCACTGTCATACGAGTAACCTTGTAAGTCACTTTGGATAAAAGCATCAGCTAAATGCCATGAATTCAAATGTTAAATGTATTGACATGGATGGTCAGATTCTAAAGGTTCAGCGATAGTGTTCGTCCTCTTTACATGTACTTTAAGTCCAATCAAGCAGTCAGAGACGTACACTTACAGGTATACCATTTTTCTGTGGGCTAATGGATGGGCTAATGGATGTGTGCACAACATAGGCAAGGAACTGGCAGAAAGAAACACCCAAGAGCTTCAGGAAGAACCCTTAAGAAGTGATGATCTCAATGGGGAGGCCATTATCCTCCTTGTGACACAGGTCAGTAGAATTATGATATAAAATGTGCAAGAATTAAACAGAGGCACTCATACAGAGGAAGGATCCTTGAGATAAGCCAGTGACCTGTGTTAAAAGTCTGTCAAATAACTGGCGGAACATCAAGAAATAGGGTAAGGAGTTTATACCAGCCTTGGCAGTCATGAAGCTTATTGCAAATCATGAGAGTTAGATGTTTTTAGGGGACGTGATAATAGACTATGGATGTTCGATTACCGCAGACATCTCTGTGGGCACTTTTCTGTGAAAAGAACAGAAAACCTATTGACTCAAAACACACCCAGTGTAGAAGCCAATGGCCAATTTTATGAAATTTATGAGAAGCAAATATTTCTCCCGAACAGTTTCATTAATTTTCCAGGCAGTGGAATTTGGAAATTAAGCTGTAAATCTCTTTAAGTTGTTCGTTCAGTGCAGGGACTGGTTTTCCAGAGGGAAGAATTTGCAGTAAGGGGTTCAGTCCAAACCTCTGTATATCCTATGAATTTAGTGTAGTATTGGCTGCGTATGGATCTCAGCAAACATAAAACATGACCGGAACTACTTTTTTATTGTGTTGCTCCTATGTTTCGAAGTTGGATTAAACCTACCAAGAACTGCATTGAGCATTTAGCATTGACCCAACAAACTTGTGTGTGTGGGTGTGCATTTGCACATCTGTATCAGCAATGGGTGCATCTTAAAGCATGTAGTGTAGTGTGTAAAGACTAGGCTGGGAAATGCTAGTGCATTCCTTGAACATGGGGTACAGTATGGTGCTGAAAGTGCGAACAGAGACTCTAAGCTGGCAGGCCTAGCTTAGCTAAAAATGGAGCAGCAGGAGATAGCACATGCACGAAGGCATTTATTTTTTTCTACACCAGCATGAAGGACAATGAATTTAATGGGGATTCTGGAATTTGGCAATTAGTCATCTGTACATTTGTGTGCGTTGCAGTTATTGTCCTCTCTGTGATCCCTCCCCCACCCCTCCTTACTCCTCTGCAAGTCTAAATCTGCCTGAACTGCCTCGCTCGCGTCTGCTGCTGCACTCGAACCAGCGTTATGAAAAATGCCTGGCTCCCAGAGAAACAGATGCGTTGGTTTAGGTTCTTGTGTAGCGGTGCTTTAGTTTTGTGTCCAGAGGGATAGACCACTGGTGATTATAGTGTGTGTGTGTGTGTGTGTATTCTTGCATTTGAGAGAAAGAAAAGGGGGAGCGTGGTAACCTTATGCACTCAGGTATGGGATTCCGTCACTTCCTTTAATGTGCCATTGCAGTGTTGTGCAAAAGCATGAAGGGCAGTGGATTTTAGAATTGGTCAATTGTGTATTTACAGTGTGTGTATGTGTGTGTGTGTATGTATGTATGTGTGTGTGAGAGAGAGCGAGAAAGAGACAGCAGGGGAAAGATGCTAGTGCACATAACCAAGAGCCTCATGCAAAATCACTGTTAATGATGCCCTTGCCCGAATAAAGGCCTACCATTCACTCCAGCACTTACCCAACCAACAGACCTGGCCGATTCAACTGTAGTTACAAACCTGGCGATACGATATGTATTACGATACAGGGGTTAGGATTCAATATGTTGCGATATGTATTGTGACACTGTGAGAAAGACAGTGACAGTTCTGTATGTCTCAGCCCATCCAGAAATGCATGTGTAAAGGATGTCTTTTAAGCGTTGGCTCAAAGCGTGAAGTCCAGAAGCAAGAAATACCAATTCTCACAAGATCCTGTTTTAACGTTTACCATCTTCAGACACAGCGAAAGTAGTGCACTTCAAACGCTGCAGCTTCGTTGGAGATGTACGACTGAAGTTCATGCGCCATTCATTATCTGTCACTATCAGTGCAGCACACTCTAGAGTGTACAACTGTACATAAGCATCACTCTGCTGTAACACACTCAACCCAGCTAGTGTGGGGTGAGTTGAGAGTGTTGCTAGGAAATTAATCTAGGTCTGTCCTCCCATCATATACACACACACATACATACACACACACATACACACACACACAACCATCAGTAGGTATTCATATTTAGGACGAGTCTCTTTTCTCTCGTCTTCCTCTTTTTTGCCTCTTCTTTGGTCTTGCATCCCTCTCTCTGCCTCTCTCTCTTTCACTCTCTCTCTCTCTCTCTTTCTCTCTGCCTCTCTCTTCCCTCTCTCTTCTGCCATTTCCTTGGTCTTTCAGATCTCTCTTCCTCTCTATATATATATTTCTCTCTCTCTTTCTCTTTCCCTCTGCCTCTCTCTTCCCTTTCTTTTCTGCCCTTCCTTGGTCTTGCATCCCTCTCTCTGCCTCTCTCTCTCTCTCTCTCTCTCTCTCTCTCTCTGCCTCTTTCTTCCCGCTCTCTTCTGACATGTGCTTGGCTTTGTATATATATCTGTTTCTCTCTCTCTTTCTCTCTTCTGGCTCTCTCTACCGTTTCTCTTCTACCTTTTTTTGGTATTCTCTCTCTCTCTCTCTCTCTCTCTCTCTCTCTCTCACTCGCTCTCTTTCTCTCTGTACTGATGAAGGACTAGTCTGAAAGGTATGAGGCTGACAGCAGGTACAGCTCCTTCACCTCGGCTCTCTCCTCCCACCTTCCTCACGTTTTTTTTTTCGCTCCTCCCTCTCTCCTCCTTCCTGCACTGGTGCTCTGCCCCCCTCACCCTCCCCCCCAGGCTCGAGGGAGGTAACCCAGTTTCTGTGGCCGGTGGCAGGCGAGCAGGCGAGCAGGAAGGCAGACTGATGTGCTAATACAGGAGATGACTGCAGCATGAATAATGGATCAGCTCCTATTCTTGAGGATTTAAAGGCAAAGTAGGAAGCAAGGGGAACTGCTTTGAGTCCATTCTGTGTACTTTCATCGTGCATGCATGTGTTCATGCAAGCACACACACACACACACACACACACACACACACAGTCATTGACTTTGCTTACTGTATAGGACGGCCCATCATATTAAAGCCTGGAATGACCTCTCCTCCTCCTGTGCACTGTGAAGCAGCCTCAGGTTAGGGGAATAAAGTAGGTACACTGTGTGCATTATGGAAATGTTCAGCAAAGACTGGCCTGCTTCAGCTTCTGCCCATCGGGGTTTCCTTTTATACGTCTTCATCGCTTTACCTTGTTTGATTATTAATACCTGTGGTCAGAGGTGTCGTCTACAGGATACACAGATTGACCCTACCATAAAGTTTGGAATCACTCGTCATAATAAAAGTATTTTAAGATGCTTAAAATGTCATTGAATGTCATTGTCTATTTAGAATATATTCTAAATATCCCATATTTTTCATCCACTTTAGAATGAATGGCATTCTGAATCATTATTTTATTTTATTTTTTTTTCTCTCCACATTAGTCATTTTCAATTTCCACCCTCTTGTTAGGACTCCCACATCATATGATGCAACCAGCTTTGGGAGGTTGGTCAGTCTGGTCTCCTTGGTTGTTTGTTTGCTTCTTGTAAAATAACTCATTGTCACGTTCAGAGAGACCCTCAGGAGAATTAACCTAAACTACACCTTAATCTACACCTAAAACTAACCTTAACTTACACCTTAATCTACACCTTAACCTAAACTACACCTTAACGTAACCTTAACCTAAACTACACCTTAATCTACACCTAAACCTAACCTTAGCCTACACCTTAATCTACACCTAAACCAAATCTAACCTAAACTACAACTTAATCTACACCTAAACCAAACCTTAACCTAAACTACAACTTAATCTACACCTAAACCAAACCTTAACCTAAACTACACCTTAATCTACACCTAAACCTAACCTTAGCCTATATCTAATCTACACCTAAACCTAACCTTAGCCTAAACTACACCTTAATCTACACCTAAACCTAACCTTAACCTAAACTGCACCTTAATCTACACCTAAACCTAACCTTAACCTAAACTACACCTTAATCTACACCTAAACCTAACCTTAGCCTAAACTAAACCTTAATCTACACCTAAACCTAACCTTAACCTAAACTACACTTTAATCTACACCTACACCTAACCTTAGCCTACACTTTAATCTACACCTTAACCTAACCTTAACCTAAACTACACTTTAGTGTTCACCTAAACCTAACCTTAACATAAACTACACCTTAATCTACACCTAAACCAAACCTTAACCTAAACTACACTTTAGTGTTCACCTAAACTTAACCTTAACCTAAACTACACCCTAATCTACACTTTAGTGTTCACCTAAACTTAACCTTAACCTAAACTACACCTTAATCTACACCTAAACCTAACTTTAGCCTACACCTTAATCTACACCTTAACCTTAACCTAAACTACACCTTAATCTACACCAAAACCTAACCTTAGCCTACACCTTAATCTACACCTAAACCTAACCTTACCCTAAACTACACCTTAGTGTACACCTAAACCTTACCTTAGCCTATATCTTAATCTACACCTAAACCTAACCTTAACCTAAACTACACATTAATCTACATCTAAACCTAACTTTAGCCTACACCTTAATCTACACCTAAACCTAACCTTAATCTTAACCAACGCCTTAATCTTAACCTAAACCTAACCTTAACCTATACCTTAATTTACACCTAAACAAAATCTTAATCCAATTTTAACCAACATTTTAATCTATACCTAACCTTAATCTTTCCATCCTCATTCACCTTCTACTCTCTGAAAAAGTCGGTTCTTCAAGGGCTCTTTAGTGAAGGTAATGGTTATATATACAACTCAGATAACTCAAAGAGATCTTTTTGATAGAATAAATACTTCATTGGACATTTCTGTAATAGAAAACATCTTGTGTATGGTTCTTAAAAGATCATTTAAAATGGTTCTATGTAGCAGCAAAAAGAAGAACCCATTTTCTAACAGTGGCCTTCAGACTAGGCTAAACGGCCTGTGGCACATTTCCAGACTCATTGTCAACAGTAGAAACACATCCTGCTTGTATTGCTTCATTGCAAATTCTTGTTTGCATGCTGTTTAAACAGCACCACTACATTCTGTTCTTCTGTTTGTTGTTGTGTTAGCATCATTAGCATCTTCAATGCAGACTCTTCCCATTTCCTTCTCAGCACTACTCTGAACCCTAATCCAAGATCTGGAACTCTATTATAATAAAACATAAGTCCAAAACAATAGGAACACCTCTTCTTATTAATTGATTGTGCTGAATTCATTGAACCTATGGCTGTTTAGATGCACACACAGCTTGTAGAATCTCCAAAGAAAAGCATTGCTAGTATAATGGTTACCATGCCCAATGCAGAGCATCAAATAGGCAGTTTCAGAAACCTCCCAGCCAGTGGAGCTATGGAACTGTGTTCTCTGGGGTGATCAAGCTCCATCCAGCTTCTTTGCGATGGGTTTGAGTGCTGTTTGTAGCCATAACTGATCATCTAAAACCAGTACCTCATCTCACTAATAGTCCTGTGGCCAAATGCAGTTAAATCCCCACAGCCAGATTCCAAAATCTAGTGTAAAGCCTTCCCAGTCTTATTGAAAGAAATATTGGCTGAAGAAATAAGATTGGATGGTGTCCACACCTGAATATGTAGTGTGTCTTGTTATCAAACCTTGACTGCACTTTGTTTTACAATTTATCCATCAACTTGTTTAGGTCTTGGATAAATCTCAAATATCCAATTTAATGTCAAATATTGACATTAAATTGGGTAATATGTAGGTTTTAGTTTTTTTGGTTTCAGTAAAACTGACCAGTAATAGCTCTTGGATAACTCTCAAATATCCCAAATGTTACTTTGCTGGAAAAGGATAAACTAAAAGGTTGTTTACAAGAAAAATGGGACTGGTAACAGTAATGTAATTCAAGTGATCTACATCTTTACTTAAGATTACCAATAAATTGGGTAATCTGAGGGGTTTTTTTTTGGAGCATGACTGACAAGTAATAGCTCTTGGATAACTCTGAAATATCCCAAAGTGTACTTTACTGGAAAGTGGTAAACTAAAGGGCTCTTTTACAAGATAAAAATATGACTCTTAAAAATCTTATAAATCAAGTGATCTATGGATTATTTTGACAATAAATTAGGTAATCTGAGGGCTTGAGGGGTTAGGAGAGTAAAATTTGCAAGTAATAACTTTTGGA
Organism: Salminus brasiliensis; assembly: GCF_030463535.1. NCBI lineage: Eukaryota > Metazoa > Chordata > Actinopteri > Characiformes > Bryconidae > Salminus > Salminus brasiliensis. The sequence continues at coordinate 43,135,769 of NC_132879.1, forward strand.
AAACTCTCAAATATTTAATGTGATGTCAATTGGGTAATATGTAAGTTTCAGGTTTTTTTGTTTTGAGTAAGACTGTCAAGTAATAACTATTGGATAACTCAAATTTCCCAAAGTTTACTTCACTGGAAAAGGATAAACTGCAGGCCTCTTTTACAAGACTTCATAAAACATATAAAAACACTATGTGGCTTTAATGGGAAGGCATATGAATGGAATTCTGTTTCCTACTGTAAGAGAGAGCAGTAGCAGAATTTCAAATATGCATTATCGCCATGTTAACTGCCAATGAATCACTGCTAATTCACAGAGAGCGTATTAACATTTTAATTGATGATGGGCTTTTATTTGAGAAATGCAGTTTACTCAGTGATAATGAGCCTTAATTTCATGTTTGGTAAATGTAAGGAAGCATTCTGAGAGAACGGAGGCTCCTCTTACCTGGGAAAGTGCATTGCTGACACTGTCTTATTTACATGTCCCACGAGGAAAGAAAGAGGTGATAAGGGTTACATAATTAAAAGGCTTCAGCTGAATAACCCCAAATACCCTTTAAAAAACTCCTTTTATGAAATGTATCCAACACTTTTAAAGAGCGTATCTCTCAGTGCAGCTGTTCAACACAGGCAGGGATGTCAGTGCGTTCAAGGGGAGTTTGTCAGCATCAAAGTCAAGATTGTGGTTTTGGGACCTGGTCTAGGAGCAGGTGTCTGTTGGCCATGGTTGAGACACCGCTATCTGCTACCAATGGAAATGAATAATAAGGTATGAGTTTTGTGGTAACATTTCAACCAGTGTGCCTCAAATAAGACCAGATTGTGCACTGTTTAGCTAAATAGCTGGGAAAATGAAAACACAGCAGTGTCTCACCACTTGCCATGTAAAGCACACTACAATTTGCAGTCAGCGTGTCCAGCTTCTTGTTGAAGTTGCAGATATAAGAGATAGGAAGGTAAGACTAAGTAAGTCTCATATGGTTAGACATTAGCCTAACATGGACACTGGTATGTTTGCTGTTTCCTCTCACACCTCCTGGGGTGCTGCTTCACTTGATTGGCTGCATCTGGTGTAGATGTAAGCATGAATATATGGGGCTGCTGCATGCTTACATATTCGCAATATCTAACATCTAACATCTAAATATGTATTGTCATCGTTGAGGAAAAACCTTGTTTTTCTCTTTTTTGTGCTGTTTTGTTTTACTATTTAACATAACTTGAATCTGGTCATTGTTCTTTACATAATTTAGCAATATTTTATGATGAATAGACCAATAGGAATGTTTCAAAATGACTTAAAATAAAATATTTTTAGACTCATTCAATTTTATTGAAAGTAAAGATGTTATTTCCTATTCCTGTAAAATCTGAGGTCTTTGCACAATAGTGAAGATATGTTATATATATATATACATATATATATACATATATATATATATATATATATATATATATATATATATATAAAATACTGTATAATCGCAAATAACCAGCCATTACTGCTGCCATTCTGCAACCATTTCTGTTGTTATAATCTATGTTTACGTTTTACTGTCGTTACTTTTACTTGATATATAATGAACATAAGTCATTCATATTTTATTTTGTTAGTGTCAGAAACAACTCATTCATCATTTACAACTCCAAAACACACAAATATGAATATAACACTTGCGTTTTTATCATCACACTCACTCACCAATGTCACTGCATTCTGAATGAGCTTGTACACTCACTTGGGGTAAAAAAAAAAAAAAAAAACAGTGTATACCAACAAGTATGAAACTCATACATTTTCATAAAGCAATAAAAACACAGTAGCTCACAAAAAGCACAGATTCATTAATTCTACTATATGCAATGATTGAAGGTACAAACGTGAATGTGCCGCAGCTTCTCTGGCAACAGGTTCGAACTAGTAAAAAAATATATTATTGAGAGAATGGCCACTGAGGGGGTGTCAGAAAGAGGTTGAAAGTGATTTAAGGAGTTTTCTTTGAAGAACTTAGTTTTCAGTTGACACCTAAATGATTGGCTATTAAATCCCTCGATTGTTATGAACTGGCCTAGCACATGAGTTTTAAGTGGGTCTGTTTGTGTTGTAGCACCATTTCCACAGTTGCCTGTCCCTATGTCTTATGTAAAGCAACAGCATTTGCCTAGTTATTCAGCATTTGTCAGTTAAATGTCCTTTCGATGTGAAAGTGTATGGTTCCTAATCACACTGAGAAAAAAGGACAATATTCCATGTTTCACTTATAATAGTGATAAAATCATGAATACCATGTCAGACCTACCAGTTGCATGAGAAAGTGAAATACAGTTGAAAAGACAGAATGTCAACTTCTGCCCCTCTGGCTGTTTGTCTGAAGAGATAAGAAGATGTGTTGGCCAGAATGAAGTGATGAAAGTGGAGAAGGGGCTTCAGAATGCTGCTTATTCATGCATTTGTGAGAGATCAGCCTCGTTTTAGAGAAGAGAGGATGTTCATACGCTACTAAAAATGGAATGGAAGCATGGAGAGAGAGATTTTACACATATTAGGCATGTAGCAATTCTGGTGCTCAATTGCCTGGACACACACATTACCAGGCTGAGCAGCTGGGGGCAGAGTTTTAGTCTGATGAAACAGGTGCCAGTGGGCAGTTTGACGCACATCAAAAACATGGCAGTTTGAACAAACTTCAATTACAATAATGTCAATGTACTAAAATGTGGCGTAGCTGTTTAAATCACCCTAATGCTTCAGAATCCTGTGCGGAAACAAACTGCGAGAAAATATCAGTTGCATGTGGTCTTGTGTTGCCATGTGGGCGCCTGCTTTATAAATCGATTCCAATCAAGGCCGAGCACGGTGCGCCTTTGGGCCAACCCAGGGCAATAAATGAAAAGGGCCCAATATGAGAGTGAATTTCACCTACCTGACCAGCAGCACTCTGTGTCTTTCATATACTCTGTTACTTTGTGTCGTCCTTGAGCTGTCATGCCATGTGGTAGCATGCAAGGGTAACCTGTAAAATGTTTACTGTGTAGCTTTGCTTTTTACCACTCTATGCATGCAGTCATCGTCACATTGGTATGGCATGATTCGTGTGCGATAGTGTCATGTCCTCTCCTGTCAGTGGCTACATTTTCATGAGGAGATTTTTAACAGTCTAAAGAAATTCATTACAATTACGGTTGTGATGGATTTAGAAATATGGTGAAATTGTCCATGTATGTGTACGACACATGTAATGCAGACTTCCTCTAGGGATTTTGCAGTTTAGCATTTTTGCAACAAAAAAATTGTGATTGTATTAAGTAAGAAAAGAACACATTGTGAAATATGAATATATCATCACTCACACATTGTGTTTCATTATTGCAGTGGCTTCATCATAATCCATTAGTTCACTACTGTAAACGGAACATTATCTTTCTTCAAGTGCAAAATATTTTTGTACACAAGAAACAAGATTGAACAAGAAGTGTGTCTTAAGAAAGAAATTCTTTTTAGATGTGTTTTTTTTCATACTTTTATACTCATGAAAAAAAAGGTATTTGATATTTAAGACATTTCTAAAAAAAAATTATTGCAATATCCTCTTTCAGAAGATGAGCCTCTAAAATGATCAGTTAATATAATTGCATGACTAGATGTAATGTCTAATTTCACTACATTAATATTGGAGATTGTTCTGAAAGTACTGTCAGTGTCTACACATAGGAAATGTATCACTTGTCCATTACAGATCCCTTATAGCTGCCATTCAACTAACATTCAACTGAACATGTATTAAAGGCATTTGAACTTTTTGAACGAACCCTTGAATTAAACCTAAATCCTAATCCTAACCTTAATTTAATTCAGCGGTTAGAGCGCCGGGTATCGATAACAGGGTTGTGAGTTTGATTCCCAGGCTCAGCAAGCTGCCACTGTTGGACCCTTGAGCAAGGCCCTTTACCCTCTCTGCTCCCCGGGAACTGGAGTTGACTGCCCACCGCTCTGGGTGTGTGTGTACTCACTGCCCCTAGTTCACGTGTGTGTGTGTGTGTGTGTGTGTGTGTTCCCTACCACAGATGGGTTAAATGCGGAAGACACATTTCGCTGTACAGTGACAAATACGTGCACTTTTACATCATGAATCTGTTGTAGAGTTTTTTTTTCAAAAGTAAATTAAAGAAAAGTATTTTTTAGGAATAAGGCCTATTCTTAAAAACCTTCCTCCTCTGCCATGTTCAAATATTCAGATATGTTTAAGATATATACAGGGCACTGTGTTGTTTAGAGGACTGGTGTTCATGGGGTTAACTTTAGGAAATTGAGAATTTGCAAATTAGACTGAAGATATCCCAATATTGCTTAAGCGAAAGGTAGAGCGCAGATCTTAATACTAACTTCATATGTAGCAGTATTACATGGTGATTTGCTACCTATGCTAAATGACATACAAAAATTATGTATGGCACTTTTTTTTCACAATGATTATAAGGCGAAAGTTGACGGGCCAACAACTTCAAATAGATAACATAACAGAGTAACCTTTATAAGTCCTTAAAAGTCCTTGAAAAGTCCTTGAAAGCAAACCGGGTGTCAAACAGATATTTGCTAAGACAACAAAAGGCTTATTCTTTACATATTTTAGAAAAAAGACTTTTCCATAAAATCAGTGCATTGGATCAGTGTGTTGATAAATGAAAAGGCCTTTTTTTTACTTTTTACATAACTCTGAAATGTATGCTATTTTTCTAAGTTTTCATTTAGTGGCATTGAAGTATTTACCTTTTTGCACTGTTTGCACCAAATGTCGGTAAAGACTGGGAAAACTAAAAGTTCTGACTGACAATGTACACTAGATCTTTTGTTGGGCTAGGTCATTCATTCAGATTAAGCTCAGTAAATACAGGGGTTTCAGTCAGGTGTTCTGAATCGAAGAGTTTGGGTGAAGACAGTCAGTGGGCACAGTACAGTATCTGTCTATAAAAAGAAAATGAAGTTGCTAGGTAACTTAACCAAGACTCTCTGTTCTCTATTTAGAGTGTTCAGAAGAAGAGAACACGATTGCTGGCACTGTTAGAGTTAGAGGCAGAAAGGATGTGAGGGGTTTAGGTACAAGGCGTATTCAAAGTTATTTCTCACTGCAAAAAAAAATGTGTTGAGAGTGAATATTACAAAAAGTATAGATTTCAGTGTGGTACGATGATTTACACGGACAAAATGTGTTTTTTAAATGCAACAGCTAATGTACTTAGCTGTGCCATTAAAGCCGAGACTGGGTCAAGACCAGAGCATGTCAAGTCAAGTCTAAGTAAAGGCTGAAACCAGGGGGAATGTGAGGCTGAGACAAGGCTGTAATTTTGATGTTTTTTATTTTACATTCATTATAGTATAGAGGATATGATGGACAAAGAGGTTAAGGACAATGCTCTGTTCATTCTTCTCCATCTTTGAGTTAGAGTTTAGGCTTTAAACTAAAGCATTGATTAAATGCTGAATGACAAATAGTCATTCAGCAATTACAATTTCCAGAATTTGCACATTTATACTGACATCTTAAACCAAAACCTAATAATGCATAAAATGAACGTTGAGGGAACGCAAAGCGCAACAATAATTAAGAAAAGATTTTCAACACCCAACCTCCCTGTATAAAAATGCCCCGCCCGCCCCGCCCCCACTGCTAAACCTGTAACCAAACACTTTTACAGTAATTAATTAGTGTCTCATAACGCTGACATCACAGAACTGCTTTATCTCAGTGACATTTGTAGGCCAAAAAGCATGCAATCTGCATGTTTCTGGTCATCATTTAAATAATGGTTAAGTCAGCCATTGTGAAGGTTTACTTGATTTTCCTACCCATTGTGAGGTGGACTTGCTTGTATGCTTTGAACCATCGTCTTGGTGCCTGGCCCAAATGCACTTCAGCTTCAGCTCATGCATAAATGGTCTGATTCTCTCTTGAAAAATTCTCTTTTGCTCAGCTGAATTCATAGTTCTCGCAGTAATAGGAAGGTCCTGTTGCAACAAAGTATCTCCAAACTATCACTCCACCACCATTGTGCCTCAGGGGTCTTACTTTAAAAAGCAGTGCTAGGTTTCCCTGGACATAATGGACCAGAATGCTGTCCAGAAAGCTCCACTTTAGACTCATCTGTCCATAACACATTGTTCCAGAGCTCAGAAAGATCATCGTTTTCTTGCCGGACCTGAGACGAGCATTTCTATCCATTTTGCCATAGATCCCATTCGTGTCCAGTGTTTGTATGAAGGTTGAGTAATTGTGCACAGTGACCTTAGCTGTGACACAAGAGGCCTCACGTTCTTTAGTACTGTGGTGCCAGTAATAACCAGTAAACAAAATTGCAGTGAATGGACTTGCTTTATAGAGTTGAGAGGAACGAAAGGAAAAGAGAAATAGCACGACAGGACAAATGAACATAAGGGACATGGCTGCATCGCACCACTGCTTTCAGTGACCTCATTTCACATGCAAAAGACTCCAATTAGTTACAATTTGGAAATTCAACTTGCCGGCTTGACCGGCTCTGGAAAGCTACTGCTTAAGTCGTGGTGTGAAAGATCATTGCGAAAGTGCTAAGCTCATGCTCTATCGGCCAGTCCTAATCACCACCTCCACCACCTTTGCCCCATGGCCCTGAGCTATAGTTAGCTGTCTGTGTCTGCTGCCTAGCAACCACATCCAAAGCAGCATGTCTCTCTCGCTCGTTCTCTTTTTTCTCTCCTCTCCTTTTTATCTTCCTGTCCTCCCAATAAGGACAAAGAGAGAGAAAACGTGTGCGTCTCTATCTGTGGGGCTGTCTGTGCATGTGTGGCTTGTGTGTATTACACAAACTCCACAAACTTATCCTTTATTGCTGTCTGTTTTTATGCCTCTACATGAGGGCCGTCACGATTACTCGATTAACCCGGGAATGTCTGAATGCATATTTTCCGGCTTGCGCTCCAACACATACCTGCCATCATTCCATTTCTACATTGCCGCCATTCCTGCTTTTTTTTATACACACAGTCCTTTTACAAGATAATGAGATACCAGAAGTCCCCTCCCTACCCTGACATATTTGCACTCTAACTTGACTAACCATCAGTGATATTTTTATCATAAACAGAAATGATCCACTGTTGGCTGGACTCCGGATCATAATATTTTACAGATCACTGTCTTAGATCAATACTGAGTGCTGCTAGTCTGTGCTTAAACAATGCACTGCTTACGGATCTGACTGTCTGACTGTCTGGACTGTTTTTTTCTTCTCTTAGACTGATACAAAAAAAGGAAGCCTTACACAGTACTAGAAACATTGACCAGACCAGACCTACAGTCACTGTTCTTCCTCTTTCCACCCATCCAAAGAACCTGGTGACCTCAGATTAAGAAAATGAGAAAATCGGCTGCAGTGTGTACAAATATCCACAGATGTTTTCTCTGAAACGAGTCTTTAGTGTCCAGATTATTTAAATCTGTGAACCTTTTTTTTAAAAACAACCACCTTCCAAGTCTGGCAGGAAAGCTTTTAATGCACTTTACACGATTGCCTAAAGGAACCTGAATCAGTGAATCAAATTGAATCATTCTTAATTGATTCTTAAATGGATTTGCTCCAATGCAAAGGATAAGACTAGTCCTAATGTGCACATATCAGCCATAACATTAGCACCGCTTGCCTCACTGCCCCTTGTGCTGCCACAATAGATCTGACCATTCGATACAAGACCTCTGAAGGTATTTTTTATGGTGTCTGGTGCCAAGGCGTTAGCAGCAGATACAAGTTTTATAAGTTGTGAGGTGGAGCCTCCACGGATTGCGCCAGTAAGCCTTAGATGCGAATGACCCTGTGGACCTTTTTTACTGGTTGTCCTTTCTTTTATCACTTTTGGTATGTACTGACCACTGCATACCAGAAAAACCCAATAGGACCAGTTTGATGAGGTCAGAACTGTCACTGACCCACTTGTCTAGCCATCACATTTGTTGCTGCTTTTAACTCACCACCTTCAAGAACTGACTGTTCACTTGCTGCCTAATGGATCTACCACTTGTCAGATGCCACTGTACATGAAGATAATCAGGGTTTTTCATGGCTGATTGGTCACATGGAAAAAATATGAACAGCCCTGTTACAAGTGATTTTGGAGCATTTCCATTGGTCCATTTTCCAACTGGCAGATCGTTGGCATCAGGTGTTTTTACATATATTTTACATTTATTAAAATGGACAAAAAGTTTTTGCTTGACATTGACAATATACTGTATGTAAAAATGTGTCCTTAATATATCAACAATTCCTGTAACTTGCCCAGGGGGTGCAAACATTTGCAAATGACTGTAAAGATTCAGTAAATATAGAATGTAAGTGCTGAGCTTTTGAACTCCTTTGATGAGTTTGAGCAAGTATGGTTTGGTAAATGTCTACGAATAACTAATTATTGGTCTTTCTTTCCCTTAAGACATCTGTACAGCAACATTTACATTTAGGGCATTAAGCAGACCCTCTTATTCAGAGCGACTTACAAAAGTGACTTCGCTGTTTACTCAGTAAATACCCTTAGCTAGTTTGTATCGGCTAGGATCCAAAATATACTTCTAAGTATCTAAAAAGTCAGTATGGATACGATGCTACTACACTTCGCCCGAGTATTCTCGGAAGAGGAGGGTCTTCTACACTTCGCCCGAGTATTCTCGGAAGAGGAGGGTCTTCAGTCTGCGTTTAAGACAGCGAGAGACTCTGCCCTTTGGACATCCAGGAGAAGTTTGTTCCACCACTTCGGTGCCAGGACAGAAAAAAGCCTGGACGCTCGTCTTCCAGTGGATTTTAAGGGATGGCGGGTCGAGCCGAGCCGTACTTGAAGCTCGAAGGGCTCTTGGTACAGATCGGCTTTTGACCATTGGCATCAAGAACGGAGGGGCTGGTCCATTCTTGGTTGAAGACAACAGATGTAGATGTCACAACAGTGTCGGGGTGTAGGCTGGTGGCCTGTGCTCCAGTAGAGGTGCTGATGAGTCAGGGAGGACCAGTGCATTGATCTTGTGCCTGGCTGAAGCAAATCTGATAATGCAATGTCAATTTCAGTGCAGCATTTCTATGCAGTTTTCATTATCTCAGTGTAGTGGCTTTGTCCCCTGGAGGAACCAGCCTTGTGCAGCGACAGACTCATGCTTTACTGTATTGAGACCTGAATTATAAAATGGATAATTCTGGTTCTAAAATCTGATTGGCTAAACTGCTTCCACAGCTATTGTAAAATGCTCAGTGAACACATATGAGCTCCCGCATCAGCTGAATTCTGGATGAATGCGGCAAACCACTGTGCTGTGCATAGAATAATTAGCTATGTTCTTTGTAACTACAGCTACTGTTAATGAGCTGCATTGTTTGACAGAAGACAGTTTATTGCAATCATTTGTAATTATTAATTATTTACTGGGCATTTGCGTATTTACGTTTACATTCGTGACTTTTAGTCACAGTGCTTTGTTGTCCACCTGCCTGCTAGTGTGACTAGGCTGGAGTTACTACCAGACCCACAAAATACACTATATGGACAAAAATATTGGGACACCTGCTTATTTATTGTTTCCAATGAAATGAAGGGTACTATAAATAAGCTTATCCTGCTTTTTTTTGGAGTTACTGTCTCTACTGTCCATGGAAGGCTTTCTGCTAGATGTTGGAGCATTACGGCGAGGATTTGATTGCATTCAGCAACAAGAATGCTTGTGAGGCCAGAATGTTGGATGACCACCACCCCACCTCATGCCCATGTCCAAACATATTGGATAGAGCACCATCATCCCAGAGAACACAGGTAAACTGGTCCACAGCTTAATGCTGGGGGACCCTCTAGCCCACACTTTGCATTAGGCATGGTTATCGTTTTTTTCTGCTCTAGGGAGTCCTATTCTGTTGGCAGTACTTCTGTACAGGGACTAGACAAGCTGTGTGTGAAATACACCTTAGTGTGTAATAACCCTTAAGAGGTTAAACCTGCTTATAATCCTGTAAAGGTCATTTCACATGTTTTACTTGAAGCTAGTAACCATCTTTTACCCCGAATGTAGCAGTTTCACAGTGACAGTGTCTCAGTAAAGAGCTTTGACACAGAGCTGCTATAGATACCTATTCAGACTAACACTTGTATTCACAGTAAGTGCTGTATCTAGAACTTCCAGTAGGCCTAGAGTGACATTTGTTCTCCCACAATTGGTCCCACCCATTGGAAAACAGGACATGATTGGTTGATTCTTCTATTACTTTGTAATTATGATTGTAGTTCATCTGACTTCGAAGAGCTTCAGTCCTGATCCTTAAGGCCTAACCAATGGGAGAGATTGCATAGCTGTATCTGCAGTCTAAGTAGAAGAAAAATACTATGGAGAAAAAAAAAACCTAAGAATGCACCTATTTTAGTTGTGCATTCTTAATCCTGATATTCCTCTGATATTTATAACCAAAGACTGTTAAATTAGGCCGACAAAAAAAAAACTGACAAACATAATCTTTTTTTTTAAGAAAAATTAATTAAAATTACAGGCATGTATTTCTTACTGCTCAGAAATTATTAGGTCTTCTCTGAAGAGAGGCCTGAGGGTTCCCCACTGGTACATCTCTGTAATGTCTACCTCTAAGAAGGTATGTATGCAACACTAGAAAATTAGCTCCGAAATCATCATCAAAGCACAGGAGGGTGCCAGAATCTGAAAATTACGAGTGACAAATATGACTAGATGAGTACATGGGATACTGCTCACTACTCCGTCAATCTCTGAGATGTATTAATCTTTTACAGGCGTGTGTCCTATTCGTCTTGCCTGCCCAGGAAGACACACGAACGATCGCTTAAGTGACTCTGTCTGAAACGTGCTGAAAACATCCTTACATAAACAGACCCCGTAGCTACTTCCTCCCTCTAGAAGAACTTGGTCTCAGGCCAGTCTCAAAGACAGCAGCACGACAAGGCACATGTGATGAGGCGCTCTGTTGCTTGGCAACTAAACAAACTTCAATCCCCAGCGCTTGTGCCAGATTAGCTTGTTAGCTTCAGCTGGTAGCCTGTCCCCTGCACTCACTCTGTGTTGTCACAGGCAATTATAGCAACCTTTAGTCAAAAAGCCTTAAAGGTAAATGGTGCTAAATACTGTTGAGGAAATTAGCTATCTGGGTTCATTGCAGACTGAACCATGTGTCTCGATAATTTCATTATCATCATCATCATCATCATCATCATCATCATATCCCACGAAGTGAAGGACATCAAATGTGTACAGATAACCACTGCATTTATAACTAGCATGCTTCCCTAAAAAGCCCCCCATGAAGTGCTCTACAGAAGCAGTTCAACTTTATTGAACTTTATTATTTTTTAAAGGTTTTTTTTACCGGTTTTGGTCTAAAACATGTTGTCGCTATCATGAAAAAGCCTTGCATGTCCAAAATGTCAACTTTACAGGATAATAAAAAATAAACCCTGTATTAACTTTCAGTGGATGTCCATGTGAAAATAAAATACATAAATAAAATAGATATATACTTTATATAATATAAAATAGTACTAATATACTAAAATAAAGACAACATACTTCATTTATAGTACATAATATTTTGACCACCCCTAATTTGGAATGAACTTGACCCATTATATCAGCTCCACTTTTTTGCCATTTTTGGTTCCATAAAGAACCATGTTTGTCATAGAGAGAGATGTAAGTGTGAAGACCCAGACTTTCTGCTGATGCAAAAGGTTCACATCTCTATTACAAAAATATATAATATTGCTTTGCTATAAAACCAAAAGTGGTTCTTCTATGGCATCGCTCAAAGAACCTTTTGTAGTACCTTTATTTGTGTAGGAGCACTTTGTAGTTCTGTAATTACAGACTGTAGTCAATAGGTTTCTCTGCATACTTTCTTAGCCTCTTTTCACCCTGTTCTTCGATGCTCACGCCCCCACAGAGCAGATATTATTTGGATGGTGGATCATTCTCAGCACCGCAGTGACACTGATGTGGTGGTGGTGTGTTAGTGTGTGTTGGGCTGGTACGAGTGTCAGACACAGCAGTGCTGCTGGAGTTTTTAAACACTGTGTCCACTCATTGTCCACTCTTACTAGACACTCCTACCTAGTTGGTCCATCTTATAGATAATTAAAGTCAGAGACAGAAGCTCATCTATTGCTGCACAGTTTGTGTTGGTCATCTTCTAGTCCTTCATTAGTGGTCACAGGACGCTGCCCACAGGATGTTGTTGGTTGGATATTTCTGGTAGGTGGACTATTCTCAGTCCAGCAGTGACGCTGAGGTGTTTACAGTATATGGTGTATATAAGTGGAGCTGATGTAATGGGCCGAGTTCATTCCAAACCAGGGGTGGTCATAATGTTCTGATATGACTGTGTAAAGTAATCTAAATGTCAAATGCAATGTATATCAACATGAGGTATAAAACTCTGAAGAGGCGTGTAGGTTCACTGGTGTTTTTAGATAGAGGGTAAATAGAGTGGCTGTGTAATTGCACTGGTCACACAGACACTGTGACCTTTGGTGGCTTCATTACTGGTCAGTTTCTCTAGAATCGAGCATTTCACACCAAACCGTTCTGAATGGCTTTGTTTACAGCTCAACCACTGAGTTCTGTAGACATTTTAAAACTTTGGTGGACTTCCCTTTTAAATCCAGACTGAGTCATCTGGGACATGAGGCGGAAACCCGTACATTCTCATTGCTCCTAGTCTAATCGGGTTTTCTGAGTGACAAGCCATGACTGTCTTCAAGCTGTGGACATGAAGGAGTTGGCTTGGTTACGACTGTCTTCACTATTTGTAGCTTTTGAGCTATTTTACAGGACTAGAGATCACGGCAGGACAGGGGAGGTGTGTGGGTAGCTGAGAGAGAGAGAGAGAGAGAGAGAGAGAGAGAGAGAGAGAGAGAGACATTAGTAACATTATGTACTGACTGACTGGTACTGAACAGGCGGACGCCATGATAATTCACACACATACACACACACACACCAGCAATCCCCAATCCATGTACTGTTGTGTATCTCTATTTTCATCCTGCAGTTTCACCTATTCAGCATCTCTGTCCCCATCTCTCTCGCACACAGAAACACACACTCTCACACACACACACACACACACACACTCCCGAACACAGAAAGAAAGAGAGAATAGCTGAAGGAGGAAATGAAGTAAAATTCAATTTGCCCCTCAGTAATATCCTCTCAGATCAGTGTGATGTAGGCCTTCTGTCAGGCCTTCTGCTAGTGATTGAAACATCTTTCCCTTCCCTCTCTCGCTCACTCTCCTTCTCAGCTGGGCACTGCTACCTGGCAACAAGGCGGTTGCCAGGGCGATTCGGCTGAGCGCTGTAAGTGGAGGCTTGAGGCAGCTGCTCCCTCACACACACACACACACTCACACAATGCAGGATGCCCATCCAGATCTTGTCTGTCTATTTTTTCCTGGTCCGTAGACCTATTTATAGGTGACTTAACACTAGGCACTACACCTGTCCACCAGTGACTTAAACGTACAAACAGCTGAACGCTGGTGTTGATTTGTTAAAACCTTGTAACTTCACTTGTGACTGGTCACCAGTTTTACGATGTGTGACCAACACGTTGGGGTTAAGGGGTAAAATCCCATTTCATTATATTATTATTAACATACAGCTTTATGTCTTTACTTTAGAACAGGAGATTCAAGGACTGTCCCCAAACTCGTCTCTGTGAATAAGTAAAAAAAAATAAATAATAAAATAATAAAAACATCTCTAAACCCATGGAAATGCACACACATCTTTGTTTTGCATGGAATAAGTCTAAGCATAAATCAGTTTTGGTATATATTGACAGAGATGGGATTGGTTGGCAACTTTAGCCTAGTTGTCCAATCCAATCAAATCAGATTTAGTGTCACATCGCAGTAACAAAGGTGTGAAAAATGCAGGTGGGTAAAATATATACACAATAAAAATACAGCATGCATATTTTTATATATTTAGGTTTACATTCCTGTTGTGCCATTGAGGCAAACCACTGGAGATGTGATGAATCTGCCTGGATGGAAAAAGGATGAATGTGCATATTGTGCTTCTGTGCTGATTTAAAAAAAAAAATGACTACATGATGATTGACTACATCAAGGGTCAGCGATAAATCATATTCATTTGATTTTGCGGCTGTTCTATTAATGCTGAATGCAGGGGCATTACTAGATTATACGTTATAAACTAATTATTAACATCAGTAGAACATATTATTTAGCTATCATTTTCAAACATTGGTCTTTTTTTGTCACTGCACTACAGTTTTTTGACACTGTTTACAGCTCATTAAACATTGAGACATGGGTACTTTCACTGCACTACTTACTGAATGAATTCAGGTACCATTAAGCTAAATACTACAGAACATTTGGGATAACTTAAGGTGATTACGCCAAACAAACAAACAAACAAACAAAACAAGCCTCACTCTTCTTCATTGTGTATTCCTTCCCCCCAGGCTACCTTCCCCTATGTGGTCAGCTGTAATCTGTACTGTGGTGCAGCTGCATGTGTGCAGTGTTTAAGGCTGTAAGAGAAAGCTACCAATTTGCTATTGCAGTTGGCCAGATGCCAACCTTAAGTTGGACAGTGTCCACTCAAGCACTAATAAAAAATTATGCCAGCAGTGTTTGGCTTTGTGCTGTTACTGCAGAAGCTCACCTGATTCAACTCATAATTAATATTATAATATTAATAACATTATATATATATAATATTAATATTAATAATATGAATATATCCCTTAATTGCTAGGGATAGTAGTAGGGCTGTTAAAGCATGGGAACTCAATAAACTGTGGTGGACTATGGCCCCCATCTGCCTCGTATCTCCAAAATGGCAACTTTACACAAGTAGAGAAAAAAAACGTCTTTCTAGAGATTCTGGAGCATTTCTATTGTCCCATATATCATTACATTCTGATACAATGTAAAGAACAGCTGTCATACGTCAAAAAGGGAAAATCTGCAAGAATGGATAGACAAGGTTTTTGTCTGACAGCACCGATATATTAGTCTTATACTTGAATTTTCACCGGAACTCTGTGACTATCCACATACCTTTCTTTATACCGAGGTACAAGTGCAAGGTAACACAGAAACTAAACTCCGTTCCTCATCTATCAACATGTGGAAGGTCAGCAAAATGAGCAAAATGAGACGAAAGACTGTTGACCTTCATAAATCAGGCACTGGCTATGAAATATTGCTTGCACACTTTGAAAATACTGAACTGCAGTATTGAGGCAATAAGAAAGATATTAAAATCACTGGAAATGTGGTGAACCTGCCTGGGTGAAAAAAAAGGATGAATGTGCATTTTGTGGAGGACATTTTTTAACAAAAAATTAAATCTTCGAGCATCGCATTAGTAACACTCGTCTGAAAGGAAAAAGCATGTTCTGTCATTAAACTACAAAATATAATCACATGTAAATATACTACATTTTCTAAAATTTTGGTTGTTTTAGTAAGCCGAAGAACCATTCGATCACCATTTGTGTTGCACACATAGGAATTTGACCAAAGACCCACATACATACTATTGAGCACACAGACACACTATGGTCAGGGTCAGTGAGCACACATGCCTAGAACAGCGAGCAACCCTAGCTACAGCACGCAGGGAGCAGTAGGGGGTTAGGTGCCTTACTCAAAGGCTCTTCAGTCGTGACAATTCAGGGGATCATACCGGCAATCCTCCAGTCATAAGGCCGCTACTCTAACCTTCAGGCCGCAGCTGATCATGATTAAACTGAACCAAAAGAAAGCTCTCTTGGTGGAAAAGTGATGAAAGGGATACGGAAAAGATACCACCCATGCTGTGAAGATGCATGGTACAATCAAATTGATTTCATATTACAGGCCTTTTCTTTTTTTTTTTTTTGAAACTCTTAACTGTCCCTGGCCTCGTTTACACCTGGTCACTTCTCGTGACCTGATAAGTTTTAACTACATACATTTACACTAGGTCATCAGATGCGTCTCCAGTTAGTCCGACTGAAATCTGACTATTACTGGGTGGGACAGAATATGCAAATTCACTCATTGCGGGGCAGTTATTATTGGTGTTTGGGTTGTACTGGGAGATGTTTTGGTTGTCGATTGCGTCTTGATTTAAGTGATGGGATTTGTATCTGTTTCAAATGCGCCTTGAGTGCGTTTACACTTGCATTTTTAATGTGGCTTGACCCGATACTCAAGACTAATGAGGTGACCAGTATTAACAGAGTCTCTGTCAAACTAGTGAGTTATCCTGCACTAGCCATGCAAAATGTCTAATAATTCCACAGGACATTTTTAGAATATTTACTGAGAAAACCTGTCCTAAATAACCAGGTTGTACACTTCTCATCCAAGGAGATTGCCATGACTACATGGAAAAGAATAAAAATATATGGTAGTATATGAGGTATAGATATATCGTTGCTGTCAGACAAAAATCGTTTTAATGTTTTGACAGCGTGAATCTGGCAGTTGTTCTTTATATTGTATCAGAAGTAAATTGTCCAATAGAAATGATCCAGAATGGCTTGGAATAAAATGTTTTTGTAATAACGTATAAAAATACAATAAAAATAAGCCAGACAACCAGTAAGCAAGCAAGCTAGTACCTTAACTGTTGGAAAGTGACATTAATTTATTGACAGAGGTGACAGACGTGTACCTTCTCTCTATCTGCTTTGGCTGGACTTCTGAACTGCTATGTACAGTGTGCAGGTAAATAAACTAAACAAAGCAAATTAACAAATTCTTTCTATATAGTTTGTGGACTAGTTTAACTTTACACCTTGATTTTTAGTTGCCTATCACAGAGAACCAACCACCTAGTACCTTGCTTTAGAGATGCCAGCCTAATTGGCAAGATTGACCTGCTTTCTACTTGTGTTGCCCACCAAAACTCACCACCAAACAGCACTCACCGTAGCCACTCCCATTTGAACATAATTTCACACAGATTCAAAGTGTAACCTCTGCCAGAAAACAAAAGCTTAAAACAATGGAAAAAGTAACCTGCTGCCATGGGGTTGTTTCCCTTGTTGTGGCTACAGCCCCGTCGACCAGCACAGTTTGGTCTGAAATGCTCACACATTCCTGATCAGGCAGACATTAGAGACATGAGGTATTTCTACCCTTTTTTTTAGGATTTTCTTTAAGGTACCTTTTAATATTTTCCATTGACAGCAGTGTTTCTAAATAAAGCTTGTACATCATAGCAGTGAGGTAGAAAACAGGTCATATCACCCTATTCAGATTAGTCTCCTAGGCATATACTATGGGAATATCATATTTTTCCACTCACTACCTTTTGGAATAGCTAGGGGAAAAGTAAGGGATGGATAATTAATTGATTGGAGACTAATTGGGATTTCCTGCCTCGTGCTGTTTCTCTAGAGAATTCCTGGAAGAACTGTAGATATTCATCTCTGTGCTTCAGTGGCTCTTCCATTTACCTCACTAACTGCATGATGGCTTCCTTGTCCTTGTAATTCAGTAGTTTGAAGATGACAGTCTGTGGCTCATTACCCCTTGGTTTTCTGCTACACTGAACCCTCTCTATCTTGATGTATTTGCCAGCAAGTGGAGGGAAACACACCAGTAAGCTGGTGTGAAGAATGGTACTGCTGTTGATGCACACAACTTTCTCAGCGAGGCCCCGAAAGTGCAAGCAGCTGTGGCGTTGCTTGTGTGCTTGATCTGTTCTCAGTATTGAAAGGCTACTTTCTTCAAGCTACAACCTAATTTAAAGTAGAGGTTTCTAGCCATTTGTTGCGTGCAGTCCACTGGACAACAAAGCAGCTTCATTGATATCCTGTTGTACATCACTAAAGAGTAAGCAGAGGTGACAGTAATGTGCAATCTGTCTTTTAGAAAGCACAAGTGTATAGTGTATAGACTTTGTACAAATGACAGTAGACCCTTAAGCTGCTGTCAATAATTGCAGACTGCAATCTAATGGGCATCTTAGGATTTTGGAGATAAAGAGCAAGCTGGTGCAGATGGAGGAGCAGTACTCATGGGGCATGACAGCAAACACTGTGTTATATTTAAGCATTGGCATGAGAAAGCAGGAACGGTTCACCCCTCTAAGTTGGTGGTGTTGTCTTCTGGGACTGGGACTGGGACTACCTTCTGTGCCAGATCAACAGAAACTAAACAGGGTCTAGGGCAGGTGATGTGTCATATCGCCTTTGGCAGACAGAAAAGAAGCAAATGTCATTTTGAGGAACCTTGTTTAGTGATGACAATACTGAAAGGACAGGAGCTGTTGTTGGCATTGGCATTGGAGGTGTGTGCCCAGCTGATGAGGTGGGCTGAAAGTGGTGTACAGCAAATAAATGGTAACCCATTTCCACCATTTCCACCAATTCCACCAGTCCTCAATAGCTAGCTTGATGGTTTTAAGCTCCCTCTAAGCCATAACAGAACAGCCCTCACCCCTATCTTTGATATATCCATGACTATGGGAAAGGAATTAGTGGTCCCAGGTGCCTCAGCAATGAAGCAGTGGTGAACCACTGTCATTCCTGGCCACGGGAGCACTGATGTAAGAAGGAAGTGCCTTTGAGCATTATCATATAAGGCTGGTAATGATACTATAATTATAGATGAATCATTTGTTCAAATTGTTTGGACGTTTACAAATCACAGAAACCAGAAACCACACAAGGTCTTGACTGTTCTCCAGTGGTCCCTACGTGACTCTTGTTTTCTGCTGTGCTGTGGATGGAAACCAGACTAGAATGCCAGCAATGCAAATACCAAAACCTCTGGTATGTGTTTTGGAGAATGTTGTTGTTAATGAAGACCAAGAACATAAGGAGGGAACTGATGGGAAGGATGTAAGGCGTCACTCAGCACTTTTAGTGTCTAAAGGTGGTGGTTCTTCATCTTTTTGCATCCGAGCACAATTTGAATCCTGCGTACATCAAACCCAGAGAATATCACTTTAGCTGTTGCTTTAAGGCTACAGGCCCCTGAAATCATGGGAAAACAGTATATATATATATATATATATATATATATATATATATATATATATATATATATATATATATATATATATCAAAGTAATCTTATTGAGTGTCTTTTGAGATATATTCATGATGTATTTTCATGGCCACTGACTCCCTTACAGAGCTCAGTGGAAAAAGTTCTAGGGCTAGTGAGGTGGCAGTTCTGTAGCTATAGGTTTGTTCTACTAGGTTGGGGCTGCTTCTTTGTCTACAGGTTCTTGGCGGATAACAATAGTGATCAGGACTGTGTTTTAAGTTTTTTATTTTTTCCCCCTTGATCAGAAGATAAATGGGTCATGTGTTTGGAGCCAGGACAGTCTGAGAATAAAAAAAGTGATCAGGAAAGTCAATGGAAAAGTAGAAAATGAGTTCACAGTAAGAGGCACTGACCTGCTTTCAAATAGACGAAGCTTTTCTAGACATTTTTGGTGTTTTCTGATTCAGTCAGTGCTGATTGAGTCAGTATCTTTACAATACCGCACCTGCACTGTACTATATGATTACATACGGTAATTGCATGACTAAGAAGTTCATTCACTGCCGGCGTACTCTGCTGTTCCTGGCTAGGTGAGGGTGTGCAGTCAGTATATCAGTCTGGAGGACTATCGACATGACTTGCAGGCAGGCTTATTGTTATATAGGTACACTTAGCCTCTCTGACTATGTTGTTGGAGGCTTGTTTAACCCTCTTTGAGTCAGCTGAGAACTGCTAAGAGATGCTAGGATAAATGCTACCTGATTGGCTAAGTGTCCCAGCTAATGTCGGGGTGTATTTCTAGCATAAGCCGGAGAGCTGTTATTGTCCATATAGTTTTCTTTAGGTATTCTGTGTGGCGGGGCAGCCACTGTTTGCACTGTTTGCAGTCTGCATATTTTTGGACATAAGTAACAATTTTTGTAACATGCAGCCACTGAGTGAAGCCTGGACATGACTTAGTAACACCTCTTAGCTCTCTCTCTCTGACTTGCCAAAAATATGGCATTTAAAATTTTAGCAAATCAAATCAATTTACTTGTCACTTACATTGCAATACACGGTACAAATAGCAGGGACATGCTTTGATAATGTCCCGCTCACATGAAACAATAAGACAATATGAAGTCAAATAACATACCTTTAAACATCTAAAAAAATTATATATATATATATATATATATATATATATATATATATATATATATATATATATATATATATATATATATATATATCACAGTTAATTAGAAATTATTCTGTAATTAATTATGATTGATCACAATTTTAAATGCCAGCTAGCATGTCCTTGACTTTTTTGGGCTTATGAACAGATAAAATGTGTGGTATGCCTAATAAACTGCCTAGAGGAAGCTCGGACACAGGAGCTCTAATACAGAAAATGCTTCAACAGCTTTTTAGGAGATAAATGGATGGATCAGTCATTGGGCTGGATTAAGCAAGACTGAGAGAGGAGCAGCTGTGTGTGTGTGTGTGTGTGTGCGAGAGAGAGAGAGAGAGAAGGAGAATAAAAGGGAGAGAGAGAAAGAGAGAAACTCAACAGTAGCGACGCTGTATTTACATCGCTAAATATAAACGCCAATACGTCACTAGGCCCTGTAAAGAGAGTGACCTACGGGAGGAAGCTGGGGCCTAGCTTGGTAAGATGATTGATGCGTTAAAGTTTGCAGATGCAACTTCGTTAACGCGTCCTGGTGATGAGGACTAAACTTCAACTCTCCTGTCATGTAATGATGTCCCGTCCAACTACTAATTTTTAATTGGTACCTTTAGGTTTGAGCTTAATTTGTATTATTTTTAATGTTTAATCCTTTATTTGATACCTAATATCTTTTACTCCATAACTAATGGCCTGTTGTGGGAAAGCCCTCTTTTGGTTGTGTCTTGTAATGTAGTTTTTAGAAGTTTTGAAGAGTGTGTAATTACAAACAGTGGTATAATACCTTCCTCTCTGACCTGTTCAGAGTTCATTATCTTCTTTTGGCAGATTCAGATTGCTTACTTTTTTCTGAGACTTGTGACAATCTGTTGACTAGTCTGTAACATCTGCATAACGTCTGTATACTCCAGCAGAAGACACCAAAACAAAGACCTCGGTCAGTGCGACTGGACACTACATGGATTTTCAGCAAAAAGACTAATCAGATATGTTCCTTATTAAAAGTAAATGAGGTAGTAGATGGGTAAGGCCCTTAGATACAGCCATATGATGGTACAGTGGTGTGGTCTTCAGTAGGTCTTAATAATGCACAGTGTTATTTTTATGCATGTGGCATTCAGCACAGTCTTATTTGGTGTTTTATCATGCTAAGCTTGTATTGGCAGGTAAGTGGGGATAATAAATGTGAGAGATACATTTTCAGGGAAAGGCAGAGACATGTGTGTGTGTGTGTGTGTGTGTGTACGTGTGTGTCAGGGATGGAGAGTCACCTTGCGCTGAAGAACACCAAGAGACACCCAGTAAGCCTGATATATTACCAGCATCATTCAGAGCCCCAATTAGATACTCTCTCTCTCTCTCTCTCTCTTTTTCTCTCTGACACTCTGTCTCTCCCTCTCACACACAACCAGCATCTCTTTCAGAACAAGCACACACTGGATGAATCACTATCAGATGCTCTCATGCTCATTCACTCACACTGGGGTCATGTGACTGATGGGGTAAAGCCATATGACTTTTAGCAGAAGAAAGGAGGAGAGCAGGAGTGTATAGTAAGAGCTCTTCCATGCCGCTGCTGGATCGCTGAAGGCAGTATTCTGCACTTCTTACACTTTTCTTTGAACAAGTGTAGTGGACAGAGATGTGTTGGGAGGGCAAGATAATGAGTCAGCTTGAAGCTGACTACTACTGTTGTGATTTGCTGAAAAAAGGAAAAAGGAAGAGAGCATGAAGGAAGGGAGGAGAAGAATGCGAACTGCTGAAAAAGTCGAGGATCTGGTTTTCTATGGGCAGAGTCTGGTATGGTTTGGTTGGTATAGAATCATAGCTGGTCCCCCTTTGCCTTCAGCAATTGTCTTCAGTCAGTTTGTCTGTCTATCAATCCGTCTGTCTGTCTATCTATCTGCCTGTCTGCCTGCCTGTCTGTCTGTCTGTCTATCGGTCTGTCTATCCATCCGTCTATCTGTCTGTCTGTCTGACTGTCTATCTATCTATCTATCTATCTATCTATCTATCTATCTATCTATCTATCTATCTATCTATCTGTCTGCCTGTCTGTCTGTCTGTCTTGTCTGTCTGTCCATCTATCTCTCTCAGACTGTGTTTGTCTGCTTGCTAGAGTGTTACATTCATCGAGGTGTAACTTGAGAGCTGTTAAACCCTTGTCAGCCACAATTACCCAAACGCACACACACACAGACACACAGTAGCTTAACCACGAGCACAGTGTGCAGAGACAGAGAGAGGCATCACTCCCTGTGCTAATACTGAGTCAGTCTCTGCAGTGTGGGAGTCAACATCTCAACTACCTACTGACAGTATGCCACAAACACACACACAGAGAGAGAGAGAGAGAGAGAGAGAGAGAGAGTCCTAATGACTTCCTGAAATATTTAAGCTTTTGCTGCATGGTGCATGGTTGGAAGCTGGAGATACACAGGTACCCTGCCAAACTAAGTAACTATAGCAACCATGTTAAAGGACAGGCCCACCTTCTGTCTCCTGTCTCAATGTTGTCATTAAAGAAATTAAGATATTGTTTTTTGTACGTGTTGATTTTTCTACAAACATATAGTATTTGTGGTAAAACATTTTAAATATAAATATGATAATAAGACATGAATGTTTATTGTATATGTAGATTGTGTTTGCTTAGCACCAAACATCAGGCTGTAGCACCAAAACCAGTCAAGTTATAGAGAGCCTCCTGATGTAGCACCAGCTTACTTCTACAAAAGGAATATCATTAAAAGGAGGAGGGACCACTAAAGTTATCTGATATCTGGTCACAAAATCTGGCTAGATGCAGTTAGCTTTGTCTACGACCAATCATATTTTGCTAAAAGGGAAAAAGAATGTGAACGAAATCTCCAGGGCAAACAGCACACGTCACAAACTGCCATTTGGGAGCCAAAATGCTGTGGCCAGGGGTTTCAGCCACAAGCTGTGAGCCCATATAATTCTGCACTGTTTCTGCTTGGTTCATTCATTATGACATTCATACAGAGGAAAAGGTAGCTAAGAGGTATCAAGTGCTG
Source organism: Salminus brasiliensis (assembly GCF_030463535.1). NCBI lineage: Eukaryota > Metazoa > Chordata > Actinopteri > Characiformes > Bryconidae > Salminus > Salminus brasiliensis. Next base: position 43,159,024 of record NC_132879.1, read on the forward strand.
TAATATAAAACAGCTCTTTCATACAATTTTGTCTTTATGGTAAGATGTGGATGGTTGCTATACATAAGTGCACCTAAAAAGCCAATAATCTTAAATAGACTTGAAAAGTACTGTAATTTCTGTAAGTTCACTGTTAAGGCCACCATACGCTAGACATGCCGCATTGCGCAGCAGAGACATCAGACAGTTAATGAACAGTTGGACTAAATTAATGATGGAAGATTTTTTTTAACAGGACAGAAATCTGCTTCTTAACAATATTGAAATAATTTTGATTTCAACAAATTATTTTTTTATAACGTTAAATAAATAATATGCGATAAAACTATATACATATTATATAATAAAAAATGTAATCTTTACTATTATTACTATAAATATATTTTATTTCTACATTACTTTACATTATCCATTTTATCCAGTAAAACAAGATGATTTTTGCCAACAAAGTCAGTTTTAGAGTAAGATTCAAATAAATCAAAATGGTATGGCTGAATATGGAGCTATTCCACAGAGATTGGCTCACAGTAAAAGCGCCACTAAACGTCACTCTAAACCAAGGTTTTTTTAAACGTGTCCATCTGTTGACCACCAAATATTTTGTGGAGAGAAATCACACATAAACTTGTCAAAGAGTTCTTATGTTTTCAGTACACTTTTACTCAATAAACGTCTGAATGAACACATTTAATATATTAATATATGTATAGTATTATTTACCACAGGACAATTTGTTCTTCTGACCTGTGTTGTCAGCTATAAGGCTGGCTTTCCCAAAAGCCTTTTAGTACAAATAAAAGTTTGTTGTTAAATAGTAATTTATATTTAAGTAATATTAATTATGGTTGCAGCGGCAGTGTTCTGAAAACTGATGGTTATCATACTGTGTACTTTTGCGGTATCGAAATATTGAAAATACAAAATGCAAAAGAATCCCACTAATTTCTCAAAGTTTTAAAAACCAAACAATCAATGAATGGAGAAAATACTCAGCAGGTTAATTAATTAATAAAAATTAACCTTTAGTTGGAAACAAAATAGGATCTAGGGAAAATAGATAGAGAGACATTTTACATATACTTGCATTAGTAAATTACCAAATAATAAATTATAGTAAATTATTTGTTCAACCAAAAAGTTTTCATTCATTTCAGGGTCAATATATACTACTAATAATAATGATTAGAAAAATAAGAAAATTTACAACAGCAAGAGGCCTGTACTGAAATACAGTATACTGTGATATTGTAAAATTGGGATATTTCTAAAGGTGGTTAGCATACTGTGAAATATCTCATACCGTTGCAATCTTAATCCTAAAACTATGAAGCTTTTGAGAAACCTGTGTCAGTCGTCTGCTCCGTATCTGATCAGCCTTAATCGTGCCATTTGTTTTACTGGTGTGTTTGACTATCTGCGCTTTTTCATTGAAACATAAAGGTTTCAAATAATTGTGATTTTTGTTTTTTTAGTTTTTTTGGTTGTGTTACATACAGTACAGCATTCTTATCTCCCTCTCCTTAAACTATTCATCTTTAGTGCAGTAATAATTGCACATTAACCAGCACATTCTCTGACAGGTTTTGCTAAATGCTTCATATGATTGCTTGGTTTATTTTCAGTTTGCTCAGTACTTGATGAAGTATGTGTTCAGTGATCTTCTCTGAGCTACAGTGGGAATGCAAATGATAGAATCCTTGGATCATTAAAGCTTTACTCAGTGATTGGGACTCAATTGGTCGAATGGTTGGCACACTGAATGAAAGTAAAGATGAAATTTGTCAGTAAACTCCCATCCGCTGTACCCCTACTTTATTATTATGTTGCATACTGATGTGCTGGAATGGAACAGATCCAGGCTGCTGTGCCAGGAGCAAAGCCAAGAGTCTGGCATTTAGGCTGGACTTGCTCAGCTTCAGCAGAGTGTCTTGCATTTCCTCTGTCCAGTGCCGTGTTGCAAGTGGTCGCACAAAAGTGTGCATACAATTCAGCATATAGGAAGGTTTAACTGTTGGCCTTTAACTGGTGATGCCCTATGTTGCATACTGATGTGCTCGAATGGAACAGATCCAGGCTGCTGATCCAGGGCATGAACAGTTAAAGGCCAACAGTTAAACCTTCCTATATGCCTTATTTTACAGGTCCTGCTGTGATGATTGGCCAAGGTTACATTCAGCTGAATATGTAAATGATATGGAAGTTGTTCATATTAGGACACTGCGGTCCTCATTCATTGGCATTGACATGCGTTTTTGGTGATCGGATTACTTTCAAATTTCAAATTTCACGCAGAAAAAAAAGCCAGGTGTAGACATCCCCAAGAAGCACTGCGATCGGATTATGATCAGAACTCATCTACATTTAATATAATCCAATCTATTTCTGCTTTTTTTTTGTCAGACATATTTCTGCTTGCCCCACAGAATCCGATCCATATTTACTGCAAATGTAAATGCAAACAGAATGTGATTTCTGTGGTCTTCTCTGTCTTTCTGTGTTCATGTGTTCAGGTGTGCATTCATGCTCATGCTTATTTACCGGTAGATGTAAATAAGTGTAAATAGGTTTATTTACAAGTGTAAACAGAATCCGGGCAAAGTACATGAAGATACTATCCGGATACAAGACACATGTGTAAACATGCCAGAGTTTACTGAACATGATATACTCCCATACTAACATGCTGTTGTAGCTAATTAAAACTAGGCGGCTGGAAGCATTGACTGTTATATGTAACGTCCTCGCATTTCTAGAAAACATTAACTGTAACTTAAGGATAATCTGTAACTTGCTGTATAATCAGTAAACCAGTAAATCCGTCATTTTTTGACAATGTATAAAGCTTGTCCAACCTTTTCACGACTGTAGCTGCGAAAGAAGGCATCTGTGGGCCGAGCATGGATCGGATAAAGTGATCAGATTTGCTCCGAACTTTCAATTCCACGACTTTCACATATCCAGCTCAGTTTTCATGTCTCGGTTCTGAATTTGCATTGTCATTCAGCATATATGACACCATTCTGTCCCTTCCAGTGTTAGCAGATGAAGCTCTCATTAGCGTGTGAAGAGGCCGGAAACACATTACTGTCCACAGCTAAATAACACTCTAATGAGGCCGACGCATTACTCGTGCTTGCAATGTGTGTGAATGTGTGTGTCAGGACAGGTGTGGAGAGGCCGTGCGATGACAGAGGCAGGACGGCTCCTCCATCACACCCCCCTGGTGGGACATGCCAGAAACACATGGAGCCAGTGTTGCCATCCCAGGTCAAGTGCAGGACATACGGTTCTCAAAAAAGTGTCCTCAAATCGAACCTGGGTCTCATCTGTTGGGATCGGCGATTTCGTTTACAAATAGAACGAGTTTAAAAGAAAAGAAATCACAGTTTGGTGTGTATTTGCTTGTCCTGCAGGGTAATTAAACATGTAATCAGCTGTAAAAAGGTAAGTGCCCCCTGTAGTAAATTAAAGGGGTAATTAGGGACAGCTGTTGGAATACTTTAATAAGCAGTGTAGTGTGATTTATAGTGCCTAATATAAATGTAGCTAACTTTGACCCCTACCACTGTAGTAAAGGTGGCGGCAGGCTGCTTGCTTATCCCAACTCCTGGAAAATTGAAATTAAAAATATATCTAAAGGCTTCAAGAGCAGAAGGGAGGGGGAAGCTGGGAGTGTTGTAGCTAATAGTTCAGAAGGCTGTGCATTGTTGACACAGCTTTCCAGTCCAAATTATTCACGGAGTCACCAAAAACAACTTCCAGGCCTTGTTTTTTTGCTTGCTGAGGTTAAATGTTTATGACTTGAGAAGCAGACTAGGGGAGCGTGGGAGACGGAACTATAGTGAAGACCATAAGTATCAATTTTTGATGCATATCGATATGAATAATGCACTTTCCTGCTTGCTCATTTTTTTTCACACTGTGTGTGTTGACACGCACAGGCTACTGTACACCGACTGGCACACCAGTGGTGTAGTCCTGAAAAAAGTCCTGGTTGTACAATAAACCCTTAGATTGAACTTGTATTGAACCATACACAACTCTTTTCTTGCACTAACATGGCTTTGTATTGCTGTGAATGAGTCAGTGGAGCATGGAGAGGCATTAGCTCATTTGATCTCTGGGTTAAAGATGATGTCAGCTGTCTTCTTTTCTTCTTGTAAAATTCAGGCACAAAAAAGTGGCTTCGTATTAACATAACATTAACATAACCCTGGGTACTGGGGTAATGGTTGGATACTCGTAACATATTGTGGACAGAAATTATGTTACATAATCTACTAATGAAACTAAACCTGGGAGGTGGGAGTGGGTTGTTGATTGGCGCTGTTGTGTGCAAATTAGCATTGTTTCTATTATCAGAAATAATGTGCTAGATATCTTAATGAAAACATTAGCTGATCTCATTACCTTTGGCTCTTTGTGATATCACAGTGTTTCGAGGCAGCCAGTTGTTTGCTAGTTGTTAGTCGCTAACAGCCAACATATAGTAGCTTCGTAAATGCTGTTAGTATGACAGAGCTGACGTTAGTTGGCAAGCCACAGAACACAACACAATAAATGAACGTTACAGTTTGGTTGATGCTAATATTTCTTGCTAAGGCATATCACTACTGTTTCATCATCAGATAAGCATAACTGTTCGTAATGGTAATCAGTGGTGCAAAAGCAAATGAATAAGTATCTGAATATGAAAAGAGGCATGGCTGGAGAATGTAATGTAAAATCTAGTTGGTGTAAACACCATTAAACATCTTACGAAGTGGGTCAAACCAGGGCTGGACTTCACTGAGGTGCAGCAGTTTCACTTATTTTGCTGTTGATGTAACAAGTGCAAGACAGAAGCAGCTGAGAAACAACAGGGAAGAACCATCAAAGAGTTTAAGAAGAGGTACATTTTTTATTTTAAGTTCATTTTCAGGTGCTTTTATTATCATTTTTGCATATTATATCATTATCCACAACAGCAAACTTGTTGTCTTTATGCATCTCAAACTGGGGTTCGCCATGTTATAACACCTCTGGGGCAAAGAGGGCTAAGTTCCAACAGTTGCAGCTAATGCCAAAATCCTACAATGCGATACTACGCCAGCTGTTTACTGGGGATCGCCGGCAAAAGCCTCAAGTTGGAAACGATTTGGAAACGATTTGGTTTGCTCGGCACTGGCTCGGCCGCTATGTGTGAACTCCTAAAACATTACATTACAGGCCTTAAACATTCCATTTAAGGCATTTAGCAGACACTCTTATCCAGTGTCTAAAAGACACGATCCGAGAGCTCGCCATTTGTGATCGCCGATGCCTTGCAAGCCCCCGACAAATATCTGGCAGGTTTAATATCTGAACCTGGCCGTGACTCTACCTCTGGTTGTGCGGAAAGTGTTTTTACTGGATGTTAGTGCAGCGACTAGCTACAGTCAGTGAGAGCGCAAGACACGAGGTTACAAGAAAACCAACGGTGGAGTTTATCCATCTTCTAATCCATATTTTCTTTTTCTGCCGTGTGTTTTTGCTGCATCGTCATATTTATGAAGAGCAGACAGGCTCGGTGCAGGTTCCTCCTGGTGAAAGATCTTGCAATTTGTTATTACAGTGTGGGCCTGGCATTAGTGGATGTGGGTATCAAACACACAACGCTGTGAGTAGTAAACCCAGTGCTGTAAGCACTGAGGCCCTGCTATTTAGTACTAATATATGAAATTTATAGCTCCTACCATACGTTAACCATAGGTTATTGCCCATAGCTGATGAATAGACAAGGAAAATAGACAAACTAAATTTCCAGGTGATAGAATTAGGTGCTAATATTACCCTCACTCCACAGACTGGGCATCTCTAATAAAATGGGTCGCAATCTGAAGCTGTTTTGTGCTAACTTAAAATTTAAAAAATGCAAACATTCCATAATATGTTCGATTCTGTGCTTTACTTTCTGAATATTTGTGTTGTGAACTGACATTTGAGCAAGCAAGCAAAGGCAGTGGAATGTTTTTCAGGCTTCAGTGACTCCTTATTGTTCCTCTGATTGAACAAATGTGTCCGACATGTAAAATAAGCTGTTAATGATTTGTCTGCTAGTCTGAATGTATGCTCACGCCTGTTCCGAAACTTGCTGCAATGCATTTCCAAACAGCAGCGGAGGCTGAGGCAGCACTGTGAATCTGCAGCTCTGTGAATCTGCAGTAATATCAGCGCTTGCCTTTGACACATTTGATGCGCTACTGTAACCAGTGGAAGTTCCTTTTGGGTGACAGTAAGTTAAATTACGCCGTCTACTTCGCTGAGGGATCTGTGTGAAAATATAACGTTCAGAACATCTTCTTACCAGCAAGATTACGAAACTGTACTTTTCCAACTTGAGGGAATCAGGTCTAGGTAATGTACTGTTTAGCTTCAGAATGTTTCTGAAACATGTCTCTGAAACCCTCTCAGACCTACTGGCACGCCTGTTGAATACTGTTCCACGGATTCTTTAGTTTGCTAGATCCTGAGGTTGTTTACTTTAGCTGGTCCGTGTAGCGTGTAAAGTATGGTCGTGTGTAAGTGCCTGTGTTGTTCTCTCACTTCTGTTGAAAGCGGAAGTGATATCTGCTCAATTCAGGAATTCATAAAAAGAAAAGTTAATTCATGATTTTTTTATTTTTCCATTAGTCATGTTTAAACCCATGAAGGTGCTGTATAGACAAGATAACCGCTCAGACAACAAAGTGGTGGCCTTGCTGCTTTAGTTGGTATTAAACACAGTAGCCAGCTGCAGCTTCTATGAAGTTCTTATGGATCTATGTAAGCACATTTCTGATAAACGCAAACAAAAAGCAATGATCACACATTGGGGAAAAAAAAAAGAAAGAAATTGCAAAACTATTAAAACATTGCTATGATTTTTTGTGCATATCAGTATTACCTTCATCAGTAGTAATGATTTTTTACATTAGGAAGATTACCAGTCAATCACTTAAACTGAGTCATTAAAAAAGGAACATTGGCCCTTAAGATCGATTACTTGAGGTTCATCTCAGTTCCTTATCCCCTTTTTTCACTTCGGTCAGCCAAGAACAGAAAGGTGAGGCTAGTGGTGGCACAGACTTACCAACCCTGGACAGTTGAAGACTGGAAAAATGTAGCCTGGTCTGATGAATCTCAGTTTCTGCTGCATCACACATAGGTGGGGGTCAGAATTTTGGAGCCAATTCATTGACCCAGTCTACCTTGTGTCAACAGTCCAGGCTGGTGGAGGTGTGGGGAGTGGTTTCTTGCTACGCTGTGGGTCCATTCCTAAACTTGAGTATTGTAGCAGCCCATTTGCGTTCCTTCTTGGCCTCAATTCACCCATCTTTTAATAGCTTCTTCCAGCATGACCACCATGTTACAAAGCAAAAGTCTCAAACTGGCCCCATAACATTGAGTTCTGTGTTCTTCAGTGTTCTTCCCAGTCACTGGATCTGAAGCAATGGAACGTCTTCAGGATGTGGTAGAACAAGAAATTCAAAGCTCCTGCACAATGCTCCTGAGAAATCTGCGGGAAATATCAACATGAACCAGAATCTCAAAAGAACATTTCCGACATCTTGTAGAATCAACAAATGTCACGAAGTCCCGAAACTGTTTTGAGAGCCAAATAAGGTCTTACTTAGTATTGCTGTATTATTTTTTAAAGAAATTGCTTGTATGTAATAGTATGTCATTACTGTCAAAGTTTCAATGTCTACTGTTCACTCTCCAGTCCCTACAGCCTCTATTCATATATTCCGTCTACAGCAGTTTAGCCCTGCCCAGTCATGCTGAAGTTATATGGAGTGTTTCAGTCGGGACTGCTTTTTAAATGAGGCAGAGGTTATTTACAGTCTTTAAAGTACAGTTACCAAAACAGTCTAGATTAGTTCTGTAGACTCAAAGCAACAATTATGCAAGAATAGGTGTTTATTGCTCTTGGGCTCCCCCTACAGTTGGGATGTGTAATATGCGCTTTGAACCACCACTAAAGGACACTTTACACATGCATATCTGGATTTTATACTACAAGATTTTACACCAATATGACTTGGGTTACACAGCGTTACACAGTTCTCGCAAGGATTGTCCTGCCCACTACATAGTGCAGTTAGCAGTGTGCCAAGCCCTTAGACGCAAAGATAGAAACGTTATTCTCCTTCTGAAGTTGCTATTTTAAGATAAAAATGCTACATACTGTTGCGTTAAGAGATGTTATAAAGTTAAGATATCTGCCTTAAGTCACACAAACCTATAAAATAAAACACAATAAAACTGGGTTATGGGTCCTTTAAGAATTTACAATCTACAAGACCTCAACAATGTACAATCCAAATAAAGTGTTCCTAGATCATATTCCAGTCGATACACAGATACACAGAAATGCTCTGCTTTACTTGATAATATACACCAGGACCAATATCAGTCAAGATCAGTCAAGAACATTTTTGCTAACACATTTTGATAACGGCTGATGACTGATTTCAGGCCATCATAGGTTCTTAGTTAATATTCAGTCCACATGTACCCAAAAGCTTGCTGTGCAGATTTTTTTGTGTGTGTGTGAGTATGTATGTGTGTGTGCACGCTAGTCTGTGCTCAGTGTGTATCAGTAGCAAAGAGAGAGGCCCTCATGAGGCATGTTCCTTCACACTGTGTGTTGCTGTAGTGATGATGGATGAAGTGTTAGCTTTAGCTCCTCTGTGTCTAGCTCCAAGCCATAATGCCCTGCAGATGTAGCAACGTGTACTGTAAGCTCCCTCCATTCACAGAGTTCGCTTCATCAGCAGAAAGACTGCAAACTGCAGCCAGGCCACTGGTGGATAAAAACATCATTTAAAAATGACCCTTCTTTACTAATCGGCAGTGATTAGTTGGCAGATTCTACTGTCTTACTCAGTAGTTCTATTTTTTACCCTAAAGATGATCACTGGTTAATCATCTAAACAGTGTCATTCTGAAAAGTAAACATGGCCTGTAAATCGTTTTACACCAGAGGAGGTTTATCTCTGTTCCATCTCTGTTCATTAGTCCCTTTTTGTTGCGTTGGATGGGCCATTTTGACATGGGCTAGTCCTTATGCAGACCTGTCAGTGTTTAGCTTTCAAATCCTTGTCTTTACCTCCCTGGTTTCATGTCTTAAAGCATCTGTACCTTAAAATAAAAAAATTAAAATCTTTGATGTTTGATGTTTCACTGCCTTGGAGAAAAGCTCTATCTAGTCTTAGTTGGGCTATTCCGGGCTGAGCATGCTGCTAATATGCTGCTCATATTTGTGTAAGATCTTGTAATATTACTCTACCACGTCAGTGATGGGTCTGTATCTCTCAGCTTGTCCAAAAATGCATGTGTAAACCATGTGCTCAAAGCGTAAATTATACTTCCCGACTCTAGTGGGAGCTCATGAGCAAGAAATACCAATTATTGCAATTATTGCACAACCTTGATCCCACAAATTTGATCCTACCAAGGATACTTTGAGGTTCATACTTGGCCTGGGGGTGAACTCGACTTACGCAGCATCTAATCAGCATGTGGGGGGCCCTATCCCGGGTGTACTGCCTTACATCCAGTGATTCTGGGTAAGCTTTTGACCTACCTCAGCCAGAACAAAGTAGACAAAAACAGAAACGAGTAACCAGTATATTATTACTGACCTGACTAATATAATTGATAGTGACAGCATTTCAGACACAGCCACAGCGACCAAATAAATTTCCAAATAAATCAATAGGCTTTAGAGCGACCATTTTTAAAATATTTTCATTTTAGATGCAACACACCTTATAGACCTGGCTTATAACTCACTCACATTTAGCAGGACTGTTTACAAGGGCTTTCTGTGCTTCTCACCGGTGACACTTGTGTCCATATACACTATATGTCCAAATGTTTGTGGACACCCCTTCTAATGAATCCTTTAGCTACTTTAAGTTGCACCCATTGCTTACCCAGATGTGCAAATACACAGAGACTGGTACATTTACTGTAGAGAAGTATTCCCAATACAGTAGGACTCTCTGGAGCAGATAAATATTAACTTATCGCCACCATGCCTAATTCCAGGGCTATAAAGCCCCCCAGCATTGAGCTGTTGAGCAATGGAACTGTGTTCTCTGGAATGATGGTTCTCCAATACTTCTGAGATGAGTTGGGGAGTTGGGGGTGATGTGGGGTGGTGGTCATCTCACATCCTGAATGCTCTTGCCGCTGAATGCATGTAAAGTCACTGCTTATCAAATACGACCTCCCCCGAAGGTGAAATCTCCAAACAGGTGGTCCAGATCACATTAATATTGACATAAAATGCAGTTTTAAAGTTTTAATGCTGGATATGTTCCGCATAAGTCGGGTAAAGTCAAAAGGTTGTGATGTGTTTACTTTGTCCTCGTCTTCAGGCTCACCTGCCTTGCTGTCTTAACATGCATTTAGACGTGTGTGTGTGTGTGTGTCTTTTACCCCCTCCATATTTCTTTTCTGTTTTTAGCAGTGGTGTCAGCGTGTTGCCATGGTACCTTCGAATGTAAATGAGTAAGGTTAGTAGAGTGTGTGAGCATTTGCCGCTCTGAGGGAGGCACATATACCATGATGATCTATTTAACAGCATGTAGCGGCTAATTGGCCTACGCAAGCACAGGCCGTGCGTGTAGGCATGGTATCGCTGCCCTGGATGTATTGATACGCTGTGGAACTGCACATGGAACGGCGCTTTTACAATTCTCTTACAAGATATGACAGTGACACAATACAGTACAATGAATGCGGAATATAATGTGTAAGCATTACATGTTGGTCTGGGTAGCAAGTGTTTATTTAAGCTATAAGTATTTAGAAGTAAATGTAATTAAGAAATGCAAATAAATAAACAATATATATTGTGATTATTTTAAGATACCACTAACAGCTTATTTAAACAATTTATCAGTGTCTAATCAGTCCTTCATTACAGTAAATCAGGTGAAGTGAGCTGCTGATGGAACAGAACACATCCATACAGTGACTGGACTTCACAGAGAAGTCAACATCCAAACCTATGCTCTTCTAACTGTGTTCATATCAGTAACAACAGGCACCATGCCTAATGCCAGGCGGGAGCTAGAGGGGTATAAAGCCCCTCTGCGTTGAGTTTGGGAGCAGTGGAACTGTGTTCTCTGGAATGATGGATGGTCCAATACTTTTGGGAAGAGTTGGGCAGTTGTGGGGGAGGTGCGGTGGTGATCATCCTAGTGCTCCTGTCGCTGAATGCAATCAGATGTACAAATCTAGTAGAAAGCCTTCTCTGGACAGTAGAGACAGTTACTCCAACAAAAGCAGGATACACTTATTTTTAATACACTTGATTTCCAAAGAAACAATGTTTTTGAACGGGTGTCCCAATACTTTTGTCTATATAGTGTGCATTGGGAACATATTTAGAACATGTTATTCACTCCCCAGGTTTGCCAGTCAAGGAGCTTTTGGGCCTGGACTGTTTTTGCAATTAGGACAGCCAATCAGAACACAGATCATTCATCTTAAAGCTACAGTAACATAAAGTAATCTGCTTAATTCTACACTACAAGCCAAAATGGTTCTATGTGGTGCTCTTGTATAGAACCACTGTCTTTAGTAAAGAACGCTTGAATATAACCTTTTTTAGGAGTGTGAGGGATAAAGAAAGGTTGGAAAATGATGATGTAAGAATAAAAAATATGACATTATAAGTGGACCGCAGGGAACAAAACAGACAGGATGAAAAATGTGGATATGAGCCCTTTAAGCAAATTAATTTATGTCTGCCTAAATGCCTAGGTATACTTCTTGTGGAGAGGGCTTACAAGGGCTTTCTGTGCTTCCCACCAGTGACACTTGTATATACACCATATACACCATATGTCCAAATATTTGTGGGCACCCCTTCTAACGATTGCTTTAGCTACTTTAAGTTGCACCCATTGCTGACCCAGTTGCACCCATTGCAAATGCACAGAGACAGCTTGTACAGTTACTGTAGAAAAGTATTGCCAATAGAATAGGACTCTCTGGAGAAAATAAACATTAACTTATAGCCACCATGCCTAATTCCAGGGGTATGAAACCCCCAGCATTGAGCTGTTGAGTAATGGAACTGTGTTCTCTGGAATGATGGTTCTCCAATACTTCTGAGATGAGTTGGGGATGATGTGGGGTGGTGGTCATCTCACATCCTGAATGCTCTTGCCACATAAACTTCATAAATGGACCACTGGGAACAAAACAGACAGGATGAAAAATGCGGATTAATTTGTGTCTGCCTAAAGGCTTAGGTATGCTTCTTGTGGAGATGTCAACAAAAATTGCTTAAACAAAATGATGTAATTGTGGAATTCTGCAGCAATCATGCACTCATATACGGCAGCCAAAACCAACCCTTTAGGGAGTGTACCTGTGTACCTGTTCAGGTTAACATTTTTATTTTTTAATCCTTAAAAGGATTTAATCCCTTTAGTTCCATAATGAAAGGTTTAAGGTTTAAGTCTATAGTCTCTTTCCACATAAAGTACAATTCCTCCTCCTCCATCAAGTTACACCATGCTTTAGCCATCACTGATGATAATTGTGACTTCTAAGATTGTTGGATGAATACACCAGTGCTAAGATGCTATCCAGCCCACCAGCCAAACTTCTGTCATCTTCTGTATGATGTGCGACAGCTTCACTCTTGACTGAACTGCTCACAGTTATTAGTGGCATTCGAGCACAGCAAGCCCCTTTCCGAATGCCAACCAGGGCAGATAACTAGCCCTCGGATTGTGAAAATGAGATATTGTGGTTCAGTTTTCTCTCTGAGACACTAGCACACAGTTCCCCAAGCGCTAATTAACATTAGTCACATTCTTCCCTGCTTAGTCGTCAAAGAGACAGGCGGCAAGGAGCAACACCCTCTCTCTTTCTCAACACATTCTTACCTTGGCAAGTTACATTTCTGTGCTCCTGGAAATACTGAAAGACTGAGCATGTAACTTGCAGATGGAATTTTGCTAAAGATGTGTGTGTGTGTGTGTGTGTGTGTGTGTGTGTGTGTGTGTATGAGTGTGTGTTGTTTTCAGTATAGATGTCCTGACATTTCCTGACATGTCTGATTAGAGAAAATTGGGTCTAACTACATAACTGAACATATATATATATATATATATATATATATATATATATATATATATACCTTTATAATAAGTATGCAGTGGCCACTACCTACCAAAAGTCCTCAGAGGAAGGACAACTAATGAACCAGTAAAAGGGTCATAAGCACCTAAGGCTCATGCCACCCATGGAGTCCCCACCTCACAAGGGGGACCTACCTCTTGCACTAAAACATTAGCAGCAGATCCTTTAAGTCCTGTAAGTTGTGAGGTGGGGCCTATATGGATCACATCAATAAGTGAGACTTCACAGATTCACCGGTTGTCCTTCCTTAGAAGTCCTTCCACTTTTGGTAGGTACTGACCCCTGCATACTGGGAACTCTCCACAAGACCATTTTCTGCCATGTTCTGACCCAGTCGTCTAGCCATCACAAGTCAGCCTATGTCAGAGTGGCTCAGATCTTAAGCTTGTATATTTTTCTTGCTTTCAACACATCATCATCAAGAACGGACTGATTGCTCACCTAAGATGAAGAAAGGTGTCATTACAACAAGATAATCAATGTTATTCACTTCACCTGTCTGTGGGTTTGATGTCGTGGGTAACTGTTGAACCTTTAGCATGAACTGTAATTAATAATAATGAATATAAACAAAATATCTCAAATATATTAACATTTCACAAACCCTATATTGTATAAAAATAAACTGGTGTGTGTGTGCTCGCAAGTTCATCTCTCAGTATTCTTATTTTGGTACGGTGTGATAGCTATTTCGTGTGGTATGTTAATTAGCACAGGAACTTGCATACCTTTGGAAACAGAGTCCGAGAGGAAGACGAAGAGGAAGAAGAGAGGAATGAAAGGGTGAATATATGGAGAATGTGAGCCTGTGGAATGCTGCTCCTGCTGTGCTTCATTCATAATCACACAGCTGCAGCTATTATTTCCATCATAATAGCAGCACAGGCCTATGAGAGGTGTGTGTTTCCGAGTGTGTGTTTTGTGGCATGACCTGTCAGCGTTGCAGTGTCACTGCATCTCACAATTAGGGCCGGTAATGTATTTTGCCACTCAGCATAACAATAGAGGTCATGACGCGCTCTCCCCCGTCTCTCTCTTTCAGATGTACTAGACGTACACACACACACACACATGCACACACATGCGCACACACACCTGTATATACACATACATGCACATGACTTACATTTTGGTTATCTGTGTTTCCTTAGGAAGTCTTAAGTCTTACATTTAGTCTGAAACACTTAATTAGACACATTTGAAACACCAATAAAGACAGCATTGCATGTTTTACCCCTTCATGCATAGATTAATAAACCAAATATCAAGATATCACAAGTTTGCACGGTGTTAATATCTGTGTTAATATCATGCTAACTGGTCACCAAGGGCTTTTGTTTGGTTAGCCACATTAGCATGTTTGGTCAAGCTATTTCTTTAGCTGGTGAACCTCAGATTTTACTGTAAATCCTTTGGTTTTACTGCCTTATTATTCCGATAGATCCATATTGTAGGCCAATATTATTTGCAAATAATTAAAACAAGCTCAATTCAAATCTTGAATCACATGCAGCTACGTATTGATTTTTAAATGCTCTAAAATATGTTCCCAAGACTCTTAATTGCAGTTGAACATGGTAATTTGGTCCCTGAAACAAGAATCATCCCTGAAAAAAATTTAACAGCCAAATCCATTTTGACTGATACAATTCTAAGGTGGTTACAGTCCTTCTATTACTGTCTAAAAGAAGCACAGTGCTGCTTTTAGTGAACATGTGCTCACTTTGTGATTGTTTCAGGGCTTCTTCTTGTTGTTTTATCAGATTGAGTTTAAATACAGGGCAACTATAGTTTGAAGTAGGTTTCTATTTATATGTTTGATTGCTAGACATTTCTGATATCATCAGAATCAACAATTTAGTATCAGTCAATCAATATTTAGCTTTGTTAGACATGTCAAAAAAAAGATGAAAAACAGAAGCTTTTTACCCCAGCATTAAAGGTTGAATTGTTCGTTTTGCCTACATCTATCTGTTCAGATTACCTAAGCAGTCAAAAAGCTGGCCACAAAGGCTGGTGCTTTAATGACTATAGCTGAATGTAAGGCAAGAATCTGCCTCAGAATGGGGCCTAAGCAACAGAAGACAGGCATGCTATGATTCAGCTGATAAATAGAGCTGCGGCAACAGGGCTGAATTTATCTGACCAGTGTGTGGTATGACTTAGTTGAGTCTAATCATTCAATCACTGCATTAGAAAGAGTGATGTGTTCATGTGTGTGTGTGTGTGTGTGTGTGTGTGTGTGTGTGTGTGTGTGTGTGTGTGTGTGTGTGACTGAGGGAGAGAGAGTGAGAAAAACAGAAAGAGATTCAGAGTCATCATCACACATACACTGCTGTCACATGAGTTCCACTAGGCCTGAGTCAGTTATGACATTTTTTTCAAAGCATTTTATTAAAATAATAAAATACTTTTTTATTTGTATTTTCTTTTAAACAAATGATGTGTTTCTGCAAATATATTCAGCTAACACACTCACATCAGGGATATGATATGGATTGGGATCGAGGCTGATCCAGACATATTTGAATGGTTCGAGGGTTGGCTCTTTTAAGCCCAGTCCAGCCCAATCCAGCAAACCTGAACTATGCTGCTCCCAAACAGCGTCACACAGAGAACACCGAGCATTTCAGTCCATGTCTCAGCTTCCTCACAATAAATAACGAACAAATGACATTTGGGACCGGGTTTCCCAACAGCCTCTTAGCACAAAGATCATTGTTAAATGGTAGAGCAAGAATCACATTAAACACTCTCTTGCCCTCGCTATCGTTATAGTCACCTTCGATACAAGCTTGTTTTTGCAAGAATGTTTCCACAACATTAGGAGGTGAGAAAAGTTACATTTTTTATCAGTACTGGATATGAACTCATATATCAACATACATGCAGAGATTTTCAAGTATAAAGGATACATGGGGATTTTATTTATTTAAACTACCCCTGACAATCCAGCTTATTCTTGGTATTCGTCATCTTCCTTCCACAATTCCTGTAATAACACTACCTTCAGTGTTGTCATGTGGGTGCCTCATCACATGCCCAACATACATAGTTTGCGTAACGGAGTAACATAAGAATTTACACAAAGTAATTTACATTTATGGCATTTAGTGACTAACAAGGTTAATTGTATGACGGATATGACTCATTTGTGGGCCAATGTAGTATTATGAGTCTTCCCCAAAGATTTATTTGTGAAGCAGAAGGGAATCGATCCTCTGTTCCCAACATGGTG
This sequence comes from Salminus brasiliensis, assembly GCF_030463535.1. NCBI lineage: Eukaryota > Metazoa > Chordata > Actinopteri > Characiformes > Bryconidae > Salminus > Salminus brasiliensis. Next base: position 43,175,435 of record NC_132879.1, read on the forward strand.
TGGTTGCTCACTGGCAGGTAGTGGTGTATCCTTGATCATGGTTCTACTTGACTTATTTCAGTATCCTTTATCCTATCCTTTGTCAGATTTTACCATCAACATTTCCATTTTTGACTTCACTTTACCATCACATTCTGCAGCATTTGATACTTTGATACTCTACTTCCCAAATATAAAAAGAAGTCCACTTGTTCCAATCTTCTACCATCCACACTACATGTTGCAAAATGTAAAATAAGGGTTGTTTTTCTCTGCTACCATGTTTTTTTGTTGCTTTACAAAATGTATGAGCCTTGTTGGATACACTATTTTTCACTAAGTAAAATGTTTATAATGTGTTTGCTTGATCAAAATGAGGGTTTCAGATACTTACAAAATAAAAATCTATAAATTTTTTGTAGCTAATTTGGCTAATTACAAATACTCTATTAGTTATTTCTCAACTGTCAGTTGTTGAAACAAGTGGAGGAGAGAAGATATTTAATATAATTTTTACTAATGGAACTGTACTGACCCGGGATCCTGCCTCTGCAAGTCCAACTAGCGGCACTGTACTGACCAGGGGCCCAGCCACTGCACGTCCCACTATTGGGATCGTACTAACCAGGGACCCAGCCACTGTAAATCCCAGTGGGACTGTACCAACCAGGGACACAGCCACTGCAAGTCTAACCAGCGGCACTGTACTAACCAGGACCCCATCCACTGTAAGTCCCACCATTGGGACCGTACTAACCAAGGAACACAGCCATTGTAAGTTCTGACAGTGGGACTGTACTAACCAGGGTCCCATTCACTGTAAGTCCCACCATTGGGGCCATACTAACCAGGAACCCAGCTACTGTACTAACCAGAAACTTTATGAAAAATAATGGAAAAGTTACAGAACTTTGTTTTTAATTATGTAACTGTGTTATTACCTTCCATTGTGCTGTTAGACACTTTTTAAAATGTGTTCCTTTAGAGTTCTACAGGGAATGCAGTGCTTCTATGTATACAGCCTGGTTAAATGGTTCTTCTACTGTAGATGATTCTATAAATATGTGTTTTTAAAACGGTTCTATATAACATCAAGTGGGTTTTACTATTTTTTGATTCAATCAATGCTTTTTTGGTACTATCTAGAATCCATCACTTGCAACTTCTAAAGATAAAGTGCATACCTTATTACATTATATGTCAAATTGGTTTATATACATACCTTTATTTTAAGAAATACAGCACTGTTGTGCTGGCATAGTTGCCATATGTCATTGTTAAACTGTTCAGTGACCTGTGGTCCTCTCAAGGGATGTCAGCGCTCTTGCTTTGTGTGTGTGTGTGTGTGTGTGTGCTTGAAGGATAAACACTTTTGTTTAGTCTACAGTTCTCCAACAGTCATTTGTAGGACTATTAGGATAAATAAAATGTGCTTCATGTCTCCTGCTTTAAGCAGCATGTCTGAACAGATGTATATGTCCTGTCTGCTCGCTTTCGTTGACGTTACAGGAGATGGTATAATGTCTGTGAGGTCAGCACTCAGTTGTGGCTCAAATATGTGGCGCATCACTTACTTTCCACTGTGATTTTTTTTTTTTGAGCAAAAAAGTGAAATATAGCAGAGTAATAGTGCATTGAGACATCCTCATATCAACATGCAAGAACGTGAGACTGTACATGGTGAATGTGACAATGCTTTGTATATAAAATCTGCATTGTTGAAGTGAGCAGGGCAGCCGCAAGGGGCCGGTGTAAAAGGAAAACCTGTCAATTAACACAGACTGCAGGTGTCAAAATGTTTTGCCGTTGTTTTTGTGGACACTGTGGGTTTGATAAACCAGTGGGCTCTTAGGCTACGTTAATTGATGCATATTAATTGTACTGGTGAGAGCGTACTAGCCAGGGCCCAGCCATGGCGAGTCCCACTGGTGGGCCTGTACTAGCCAGGGCCCATCCACAGCAAGTTCCACTGGCAAGACTATACTAGCGATGGTCCAGCTACGACAAGTCCCAGTTGTAGGACTGTAAGAAACCAGGGACTCAAGCCAAGGCAAGTCCACAAGAGAGACCATACTAGCCAAGGACCAACCACGGAAAGTCCCACTTGTGGGAACATATTTGCGGAAGGGTTAAGACTCTAGTGCTTGTGGTTTGTAGTATGATTGGCTTACATCTTTACTGACCACTTAAACAGCATGTGTTGAAGGGGGAAAGCACCTAAACTGGTTCTGTGTCTGGGTTATTAGGGAAGCAACTTATGAGGCTAATGTTTAGTAGTACATTATCTTCTCGGACAGAGTTCCTGGAAGTCCTATCATTAGTGAAATCAGTCTGCATCATTTTGAGTCCCTGAGAGAATCTTGCAAGTTTAATAATCATCATCATCATCACGGCGCTCATTATGATGCCTCAGTTAAAAATAGCACTCAGATCGTAAAGCTTAAAACAAAAAAAAAGGTAAAAATAAACTCCTTTATAAACTTTATAAGCTTCATAGTTACAAACTATAAATAGTTAGCGGACACCCCCTGATGTCCATCTCTCCAGGAGATATGAGGCATTTTTTTAAACTGCATATACAGTTCGTCATCTTGTTGAGTACATTTTATGTTTTTGCACACATCAAATAACTCGGCGTGTTTCGCATGCTGTTTTATGTTTTGAACAGGTGAAATCATAGATGTAACACTGTTGATGAGTCTATTCCTGTGGGTGTAGGTGCCCTGCCTTTCTGTGTGGGCTATTCTTTGCACATACTTTATTTATAGTCACGTCAAGATTTCTAACTGTTTATTCATTTTTCTTTCATATGCCCTCATATGGAGCAATCCAGTCTAAATAGCGAATGTGTGTAAGTGGTTAATTGACAGGCAGTCACAGGCCATTAGTCATGACACAGTCTACTGGTGGGGATGGATGTTGTTCACAGATGGAGAAGAGTGTGCGCATCCCTTTGTGTACACTTTGGCATGTGGGAAAGTCTCTTGTTGTAGCAAACTCATTTCTGGGTCCTGATATGCCATGGGGTCTGCCGTTGTGGTAAGAAGTCCTGGGTGGGGTTATGCAACCTTTTAGAGCAGGGAGTACTGGGACTTGTGGCCACAAGTGGGGCTTGGTGAGGTATGTTTTGTTTTTCTCTTTAATCTGTAGTTGCACATTTTGTTGTGCTTCTTATTTTCATATTGCCAATTAGTTAACTAACTATTTTCAGGAAGCCTGTTAGTGACTTGACTATATTTGATAACGTGTGAATAACGTGTTTGATAACGTGAGAATTATATACTGCATCAATAAAAGATGTCTTTTTTTGTCATTTTTAAATTTTACTTTGTCTTCTTCAGTGCCAACACTACAATATGTATGTGTATGCCTGTGAATATTTACAGTCATATCAGAATACAGGGTTTCCTGCACTTATAAATAAGCAAGCACACCAGTCAGTTGTAGCAAAACAATTGTCGTGGGCAAAGGATGCAATTTGACCAAAGTGCAAAAGGGGAGGATAATAGGGTACTTAATGCCAGATAGAGCTGTCATTAAGTTCTATTGAGGTTTTCTTGATTAAAAGTTTTTTCCAGCTGTTGTCATACTGTGAATTTGTTAATGTCTAAAATAGTCATTTTAATTTACCAGCAAAAGAAGCTACTGATGCTGTTATGATAATTCTGTTATCAACAAATCATACAATGTATGGACATGTCCTCCATTTTTGCAGACCTCAATATTGCCAACTGTTTGTATGTTACTTGCATATATGTATTTTCTTTTAAACAAACTACTATTTTCAAACAAAAAAAATCTACTGGAACTTTTGCCAAAAACTATACTCCCTAGCTCCCAAAATTGTCCTAAATAAAAGTTAATTATTTCTTATATAAAGGGCTGAATTGAATTCTAACTGCACCATTATTATATTATCAATGCATCAGTGGCATACAAATGGATTTAAAATAATAATTACAATACCAGTGCTATCAGTAAAGTTTGCACTGGAGGATGCCTATGGATAGAGGATAATAAGGGCCTTTATAATCATATGTAAAAGTGTTTAGAACAAGTCATCATAAATGCAGTAAAGAAAAGATTGGATATCTTGACAGCCCCAGCAAGTGCATGGATTTGTTCAATTCCATCACCAGCTCATCACCACCTGATTCATTATCATTAAGCACCGATTTACCAAACAAGGTGTTGGGTGATAGCTATAAATATCCCATGAGATTTGAGCTTTGGAGAACAACAATTAAGGTATTCTCATATAATATGTATATATGAAGACCTTAACTGTTGTTACTAAGGCCACTTGAAGTGCAATGTGGATGATGAGTGAATGGGATGCTGAGTGAAGGGCTACATGGGCTGCTGCTGCTTTAGACTGCGGCTGGGCCAGACACTGACCCAGCACGCCTCCATACTTAATAATGCACACTGCACACGGGCTGTATGTAGCATAGGTCACTAGTGTTGATACAACTGCTGCACATCCCTCTGCGTGTATGTGTGTGCCAGCGCGTGTATCTGTCAGTGCTATAGGAATTCTCAAGACATCACTGACTATTCAGGTGGCATGCCTGAGGCAGGCACACACACACAGGTTTCTGCCAGAGGGAGTGAGTGTAGGCCCATCCGCTGGACATTATTCCGTCGCACGCACACTCAGAAAGTAGTGTCCCACCAAACACAGTATCTTATCCTCTTGCTAAGAACAGGTGAGAAAAAGTGAGGTGAGTTATTGACTGTCGCCCATCTGTTGTTGCACAACATATTAGCCCCTGGCTTTCATTGGAAGGAGACCACCGCTGACCAGATGCTGGTAACAGGTATAGTGTTTGTATTGCACTGGTGCAAGTGGATTAAGCTCAGTATATTTGAATAGCTGTAGCTTAATAGATTATTTAAGGGCTCAGTCAGTGGCGGTTATTTCGTTACTGCTTCAGTGCTTCATGTGTGTGTGTTCACGGGTGCACAGAGCCACTTTAGCCCAGCCTCAGTAGCCAAACTGAAGAGCAGTCTGGGATGGGTTTGGGGCTCATTCTCAGAAGCCACTATTCCTCTGCTCTGTATAATCTCTGTGATGGATGTACAGTCCATCCAAATGGTGTTACACATGCAGCACACATTATAATCTAGCATTGAATCCTCGCTAACAGACACTTCCCAACAGCACTGCTGCCTCTTTACTCAACTGCAAATCACCATCCGCCTTCACAGAGCTTCTGCAACTGGGAACAACGGTGCATTTCTTGCATTTTTCATGGACCTTTGTCAGTGCGTGATAATAAATGAAACAGATGAAGTAGGAACTGAAGTAAGATTTATTGTGGACGTGTCCCCAGGTGTGAACCACGTGTAAAGGCAGAGTAGTATGGTGCTGATGTATAAATTACGAGAGCTGGTGAATCCTCGTAGCTTCAAAAATTAAGGGAAATTGGATTCAGATTTTATTCCCTGTTATTTTAGGGCATTTCTATTGGTCGATTCATCGGGACATTTTTGGCACGATGCAAAGAACAGCAGCCTGATTCACCTTATGTCACAAAAAAATCTGGCTTATGCTCAACAGAGAAGAGTCTTTATGTCTGTAATGTGTATGTAAGCTGTACTGCAGCCAGACACCTGCCAGACACCTGCCAGACACCTCTCCCCTCAACCCAAGTCTTTTTAGATGTTTCTCAGAACATCTTCTGCTTTTTAATGATCAGCATTTTACACATTAGATCTAGGTCTATTTAACAGCTTGATTTGGGCCTCGGAGAATACACGCCCTCGAGTGCCTCCATACCACAAAACAGCTTTCCCACACGTGATAAATTGGCCCCTAGGTGTGAATGTGTGAGGGAACGTGTGTGTGTGTGGTACCCTGCAATGGACGGGTGCCCTGTCCAAAGGGTATTCCTACCTTAAAATCAGGGATCCCGGTAGGCTCAGAATCCATCACGACTCTGACCAGGAAAATGACTGAATGAATAAATGAGTGAATGGAGGTTTTCCCAAAGGATTTGATGGAATATCTGGCAGCGTGTCAGATCACATGGGGCCGATGTCTTCATTTAATGGCAGCTTACAAACTGGACTACAAAATTTGTCATGCAGATGACATCACCAGCATACGTCCCATGAGGCAGGGCTGGCAATGAGCCATGGGTGCTGTAGTTCAACTGTACTTTAATCTTCATTGATGTCCTGCTATTATATTTGATTCTGCATGTAAGGTCTAAAACCATACTATCCCACAGTTCCAGCTTTTTGAAATCAAGAAAATTGTGTGATATTTCTGGAATGGAACTACTAACTGTAAGCTTAAGTGCCCCTGCATGTCAGAACTGACTTTTTAACTGACTCAGCTAACGTTACAAACTTCGAACTCCTTTGGGCTTATAGGGTTGATTGCAGCTAATTATGAGCAGTGTTTTAATATTTTCAACAAATGAACCTAACTGCAGAAACCAACTGCTGCATTCAGGTGGCTTTGGGGGAGTAAAAAGGTAGAGGGAGCATGAATTATTGTTCCAGGAAAAAGATAGGGATGTCGATCCTGGAACATTCCCTGAAGAAAAATGTGTTCGCTCTCATATAATAAAATATATAAGCTCAGAAGAGATAATGGGGTAGTTTCATGCCACAGCATGAATCACAGGTTTGCGGAAATGCAGTCAAACTAGGTCTTTTTTGGTGTACACAAGATGTTTCAGATATAAGCAACACAAATACAAGGTCAGTGCACGGAATATTATCCGGTAATGCATTTGATTTTACATGCTGTATTGATTTGCAGTAACAGCGTTTTTGATATTCAGTGCCTATGTTTTAGGTGAGCGTGAGCTCTAGGCAGAATCGACAGCGGTAGAGTTCTAAAAACTGCATACACCTCCAGGCTTCAGCGGTTTATAGGAAAATATGATGACTACACATCTACCAACATTGGAAAACGAAAAAAAAGCCAAGCCGTTTTCCCAAATTATATTCAGTTAAACTTCCTTTTACTGAAAATGCGCTTCCTTGTGGACAGCTGACAACAGCATAACAGCATTAGATGCTAAAAACAATAGTTTCTAGTCAAAACACTACTTGTGACACAGCTAGCCCTCTTATATGATTAATCATTCATCTGTCTAAATCTGCCTCAAGCTGTCCAACATGTATTTCAATTCAGATGAGTTCAATTATTTAATATGCTCTATCAGTGATGCTCACCTGAATTAGGGGATGATAAAACATACATATCCAGAGATGCACACAGTTACAAGCTGCATAAGGTACACACTTGTTTGGACATTGTAATTTATATATAATATAATATATTATATGAATAAATTATTAAAAGATTTATTTTAGAATAACAGCTGAATATTAGATAAGAGCTGAATATTAGCTTTGGGATTTATGTGGTAAATGCATAAATCCCAAAGCTAATATTCAGTTGTTATTCTCAAAAAGTCTGTACAAGTCGTACACGGTACGACACAATTTAGTCCTTAGTCCTTTGATAGACTTCACAGGAACATCATACTGAAAATCTGTGCAAGAAAATGTAATAGAAATTACAATAGAAATCACCAAGATGAAGTCCAGTATTTCTTAGCAACATTCGTTTAGCATCTCCTGTTGTAAACAAAAGAAGCACGGACCAGATATCAAACGTGGTTTGGCCATCAGCTGCATCCATAACAAATAATTAATTACGTTTGATTCTTTTGCCAAACTTTTCCTTTAAAAACATCTACACAGGCTCTATACAGCAAAAGTCATCGAACCCTTTTGTCAACATAGACCCTCAAAAATACTTGTTGCTTGTGGTTTAGTTAGTATTTAGCATTACAGTTTATGCGTAAAACCATAATGCGTCTTTGCAGGAAACTTCACTGAGAAGGGACCTATATAATATAGCTAAAGTTATATTTTCTGGTGGGAAAATTGCCTAAAGCACTTTTCACTCAGTAGATGATAACATTTCTTCCCCTTCTTTGATGTAGTCAGCACCACAGTGCTTGACACACACCCCGACTCCAGGTGCCCATACCACCCACCTTCAAATGTCATGCCTGTGTCAATAAGCTTCAATCCCTCAGTGCACCGCATGTGAGGTACTGCACATCTTTTCACGCACCAGGGAGAGCGTGACCTAAGTGGTGCTCCAGGTGCCAATATTTCTGTGTGTGTGTGTTTGTGTGTAGGTGGCTATGTGCATGCACCCAATTCTCTCTCTTTCTCTTTCTCTCTCTCTCTCTCTCTCTCTCTCTCTCTCTCTGGTTTCATCAGAGAGATGACTGCATTTATGCCTTATGCTATTAATAAAACCAGACATGGCAACGCTCTTTTAGTATCCTAGCAATCTAGATGTATCGAATGTGTTTACAAAAATGAAATAAATAAAAACATGGGTGGCCAAATCCAAAACAAACATGCTGGATCCAGATCCGAGGAGTGTCTCAGGACTCTTCTGCATTAAACACCGTTCCAGATTTCATGCTGGATGCTGACTGATAGGTATACAGCGGTCTTGCTTCAGTGCTGTTCTGTGTGATCTGAGGGGGCTGTACGGACCGCCTCAGCCTATTGCATGCTGCATCCAGTTTCCATAGCAACCAGAGCCCATCTTGGTATCCATGGCGACGGATCGTGAGCAGCCGCATGGCTGTCGTTGTCAGGCGAATGTCGCCCACTGTTGACTGGTGCGGCGCCAGGCATGTTGCAATGGGAGAGCCTGCGCACGGGCCTGTTAAACGGAGCTGTTTAATTTCAGCACTGCAGAGTTCAAGTGTGGCTGAGCGCGCGTGAACGCGAGCGGACCCATTCATTGCCAAGGTCGGTCAAGTGGCGCCCCCACGGCCCGCGTCGGGCATTTCCTAGAGGACACGTCTGGTGTGAAGCATCAGGGAAAACTGCACTGATATATTAAGCTTTAAAATGAGGCTTTGTGGCGTGCATGAGTTGATGCTTACTTAATGCCTGAATTTAGTCGGATTATATTATGTTATATTATATTATATTATATTAGATTAGATTAGATTAGATTAGAAGTTGCAGCCATGGTCATCAAAGATAATGCAAGAATCATTATCATTTTATGTTTCTTGTTTCATACCTGAAGCTCATCGAAACAAGCTGAGAAATTCTGATAGAATTGCTCGTTCTACACTTACACAATTTAAAGATTTATTATGATTTGAATTTGATTAAAAGTTTGGAGGTTGTAGGTGTGTACATTAAAGGGGGTTTTGGTACAGGTAATGGTCAATTCACAGTCCGGTGTGGACTTCATGGTTTGGTAGGAGGAAAAGAAATGGTAAGAATGAAGCAAAACCACCCAATTGTTATGCCTTTTTTTTAATATATAAATTTTGAACAAACAGTATTCCAGGTTATATATAGATCCCCTGTGGTGTATTAAACACTAAAATATAAACAGTTAACACACTCTCACATAGGTCTTATTTTTATGTAGGGCTAATAAAAAACAAAAACATGTTTTTTGTTATAATAGTATATTACATTTTTTATAATATAGTATAGTCTGGTGAAATAAACAGAATAATAGATGTTTTGTTTATTTATATTTGGTATGCAGATGTTTTTATTTAATTTTCAGATATTTTTATTTAGATTTGGGTTTTAGATTTGTGCTTTTGTGCTATTGTGTTTGTTGTGTCTCCACATCAGAAAAAGGGAAAAAATAAATGTTTAAATGTATAAACCTGTAATTAACTTACAATATGACTAATAACTTCTTAGAGGTAAAGGTAAGATAACATGACTCATTGTGAACAGTAATACTCCAGCAGTTCTCTATTTATAAGCATATTGAACAGTTTTGTGTTCTTACAGCAAGGAATTTACAATGATATATGGTAATCAGCCATATGCTACCGCTGCAGCAGTGTTCCCTTAGTGTATATCCCCTATAACCTCTGTTGTATATGTACAGTACTGTGAAAGTTCTGGACAGCTGAGAAAATTATATGTAAATGTAGTTATTTGGCCAGTAAGAATTTATTTGTTTAGAATACAAACAATCTTAATACAACAGTACTGGTTTTCTGTAAGTCAGTGTGTTCATTTCCAGATCTCTCCTTAAGTAAACACAGTAGTTTTTGTAGTAATTATCAAACTTTAGCATTTGGGGGTATGTTTTAAGGCATCTAAGCAGAAAGAATACTTAATCTCTTACTTGAAACCAGATTACCAAGAGCTGGTTTGGTTAATCTGTACTTCATTCAGGGCCGGTGAGCTGCTGCTGCTGCTGGATGTTAACTAATGTATGTAATGGCTGTTGTTGTTCTTTATACCTTTCTTTGAAAGAATTCTTGATTTTTGTTTGTTTGTTTGTTTGTTTTTATGTCTGTCTGTATTTATTCTGCTTTCATATAGTGGTGTTGTAGGCAGAACACCCTCACTTCTAAAATAAATGTTTTTTTAAACAGTTTGCTTAAGGGTATGTGATTTTTGTAGGGTACTCTATGTGTGTAAGAAAGGTCAGCTCACCTGCAAATGGCTAAACACTAACCCTCCAGATCTTTGGTAGAATGCTGATGATTTAAGTGGCCCTCATCCAGCCAGCTGCTGTTTGCCAGAAATACTTAAAGGTATTGGATGTATTGGATGTTTGAAGTTCCAACAAAATGGGGTCAGTCATGCTACAGTTGCAATCGAGATTATTCTTCCCCTGTTGCTAATTAGGTTTATTAGCAAAATGTACAAATGCTTCACTGTAGGCAGGGGTTCTTTTCAGTGAATGCTTCATTCTTCCTCCTCCAGACATACCACTGATTCAAACATTTTTTAAAAGTTCCAGCTTTGTTTGGTATGTCTTGAGGAGGACGAATGAAGCATACACTGAAAAGAAACCCTGCCCACGGTGAAGCATGGCAGTGGCTCAGTGCTGCTCTGGGGCTGCTTTGCCTCCTCTGGCACTGAAAACCTGCAGTGTGTGGAGGGCAAGACAGATTTAATTAAGTCAGTCAAATCAAAACTGGAAATCCTAGGAGAAAATGTCATGCCTTCTGTGAGGAAGCTGAAGCTTTGCTGTCAATGAATTTTCCAGTAGGACAGTGATCTCAATCATACCTCAAAATCCACCAAGGCCTGGTTCCAGAAAAAGTCCTGGAAGATTCCTGGAGTAGAAAAATCTTTGTTGGGATTTGAAGAAGACGGTTGCAGCACGCAAATCCAAGAATGAGGCTACGATTCCTCAGGAACGCTGCCAGAAGCTGGTGTCTGGCTATGCATCACGTTTGCAGCAGGCCATAACAGCAGAAGGGTGCTCTACTAAGTACTGAGGATGCTTGTCATGAAGGAGTTGAATAAGTCTGACTACAACAGTCATTGAAAGTATCCGTTTGTGTTGAATTTGGAGGAAGCGTTTGTTTTATTAATAGTGTTGAGCTGTTTAAATCGGTCTTGTTTGATTGGTTAATTGCAAACAGCTAAAAGTTGCTAACAATTGCTAGAAATTTAGCTAATAAGCCGGATTTGCAGTGGGGGTTATAATGTCAGTTGGAACTGTATGGCGCTGTATGGTGTATGGAACTGTATGGTGCCTTTGGAGTGAAGAGGGCAAAATAGTAACAGCCCAGTGAAGATGGGTATCAAACCTACAACTTTGTGATCACAAACTCTAAACACCAAGCTGTCAAGCCACAGATGTACCCCTATTGTCTTTGCTGACCAGCTGCTACTGTTTAAGTATTTCCTTTCTGAACAAGTAACCCAAACACACAGCCGCTAAAAACATGATATTCCAAATCTGGCACTGATCGAACAAAATCCCAGCTTAGTCAATAAGCGTAACTATGAGAGGCGTTTGCTACAGTCTCCAGTGTTAAATATAGGAGCATCCTGTCATGCTGGTATGAGACGTATGGAGATAAATGTGGGAAGAGCAGTTATGGGGTAAGGATTAGAGGAGTATGAACATGGCTTGTCTTAAGCATAAATGTAGCTGAGTGCAGAATGTAGCGTTAGATAAGTACGAGCAGTTATACAAATCTGAATGTGGCACAATCTGCAGAGTTTCAACAACACTTAGTAAACAGTTGTAGCCTATAGCATTCCATATGGTGACCTCCAGCACTTAGCCCATTCGAAAATGTGTCTGCTTCTGCTTGGGACACTGTTGTTTTTTTACGTGTTCTTCACTGGTCTAGCTGATGAATGGCATAAGCACTATTTGTATCCTAATGCATTATCAAAAATGGAGAAGTCTTGTAGGTGATGTAGTTGATTCATGAAAGGTGTGTGTGCTCTTGTGTGTGTGTGTGTGTGTGTGTGTGTGTATCTGCTCAAGAGAAAGAATGAGTCACTTACTCTATAACAGGTTCTTTCCTATATGCTGGCTTTGTTATGGGCTATGTGGTAATATTACAGTAAATTGCTGAGCCAGGGTGAACAAGGCCCGGGGCTGTTTCTCTCTAAATGGCAACCCAGCAATTTACCTTGGCAAAGACCTTGCTTGGTTTTAAGAACTCATACTTTTAGGTGTGTATGGGCAAACAAAGCCAACCGCACAAACAAACAATGACCTTAAGCCTCTATGATCTGTAAACTTAATATAAGCACAACATGAGCCCAAAAGTCTCTGTTCTTTGTAGAATGGATGTTGGACACAATGTTGGAATCAACATGGATTCTGGTCCACTTCGTTCAGGTTCTGAAAGTGCACTTTCATGCTGTGATCATCCCATTCTAGCACACCCCAATAGAGTCATATTGGATTGAGATCCAGTTACTGGGAGGGTCATTAACAACACTGTCATTAAAACTCACTGTCTTGTTCATTAAACCAGTTTGAGACAGCTATTTCTTTGCAACACATGCTGGATGTATCCATTAGAAGATGGGTAAAGTGTGGTCATGAAGGAATGCACATGGCTAGCAAACAATATTCAAGTAATGATTGATTGGTAGTAACAGTCCCGAAGTATGCCCAGAAAACATTCCCCACATCACTACACTAAATTCTGACCCTGCAATCTGTGGGCTTCTGTAGACATCAATACTTATTAGACCAGTCTTCAGCTGTACAGTTATGGTGGTTATGGTGAAACCTGACTTGGTCTTCTGCTGTTGTAGCACATTGGTCTGAATGTTGGATGGCTTGGTTGACTCTGTGGACCTCTCTTATCAATAAGATGTTTCTGTCCGCAGAACTGCTACTTACTGGATGTTTCTTTTTATTGCACCATTCTGAGCAAACTCTAGAGACTGTTGTGCTGGAAGTTCCTGGAGATCAGCAGTTATAGAAATGCTTAAACCAGCCCTTTTGGCACCAACAAGCATGAGATCACATTCTTCCCCATTCTAATGGTTAATGGGAACATCATCTGAAGCTGCTGGCCTTTATCTGCATGATTTTATGCATTGCACTGCTGCTACATGATTGGCAGATTAGATAGTCACATGAAGGAATAGGGGTACAGGTCTTCATAATAAATTGCTTGAGGTCCGTCTGTTATCTATGTCCCTATTTAACACATCAGTTGATGGCAATCAGAAAGCGTCTTGTAGAGGAACTGACCCAATATGTCATGGGGGGAGGGCACTCTTGTCTTTGTCTCTCTCCCATTCTCTATTCCTTTCTCTCTCTCTGGCCCTCCTTCTCAGTCTACACCCTCAGGTACTATGCTTTTTTTGGGTGTTTCAGGTTTTCAGTGGCCTCAGCTGGGAAACATCTGTCCTTTAATCTGACCACCTGCCCAACATGCGCATGGTCCTATGTGTGCTGCCAAAACAGCTCACTGTACAAAACAAGACCTCTGAAGGTGCCTTGATTTTCTGGCACCAAGACGCTACCAGCAGATACTACAAGTTGTGAGGTGGAGCCACCAAAGGCTGTCTTTGAATGTCACTTGAAGACATTCTGCCATTAGTTAGTATGAGGAGATTCTGCTGAAGGCTTGCCATTATGTTTCATATATTGTTCGCGACGTTAGCCTTTTTAAAAGGTGACACAGAGTGAAGAGAACTAAGGTCAGACAGATTCCGCTGGCCACAAATCCAGAACCAGGTAGTACAGGTAGGGCTCTGTGTCTTTGACTTTCTCTACTTACTCTAGTAGAGAACTGGCTAAAAAAAAATCGGACCTGTTTTCCAAACCCCCGATTCACATTAACCTTTTTAACTCTATTACTGCTTGCAATTACCGGGATCAGTGGCTATCGCAGTAAACTGCCCAAGGGCTGGGCATGCAGTATGGAGTCTCTCTCTGTCTCTCTCTCTCTTTCTCTCTCTCTCTCTCTCTCTCTCTCTCTCTCTCTGTAAGAGAAGGCCAGCTGGAGTAGATGGCCAGCTGTGTTCAAGTAATTCAAGTAATTATTCAGCAGCTATTCTCATGTGTCATTCATAGTCAGTCCCACGCAAACCGTTGTGTGTGACAAGAGGTCTGTGTTGACAAAGAAACAGGGCTTCCTATTAAGAAAAAGGTGTTAGTTAATGACGATAATTATTTATATTGCTCCTTTCATACATTAGATGCACCACAGTGTGCAAAAAAAGAGAATCAACAAGAAGAAAATCAATGAAAATGGCAAAATACAAATTTTATAAGAAATAAAACGAACAAAACTACAGTAATGTTTAGAGACAGTCGCTGAGTTTGGCTTGTTCTTAATCCTAAAACTTTAGTACATTAGTTGTTAGTCAATAAATATTTGATTGCCAAAAAAAAATAAAAAATTCCAATACTCTAAAACTGTAATATCTATGTTCAGGGTTTTCTGGTTCTGGTGCTTCTGATTTGTAATATAATCTTTTTTATATATTTTTTTAAATAAAAAAAAAATCTCTCAAAAAGTTATTAAGCTTTTTTTTCCATCTGTTACAGAACTTAGAACTCCCCCACCCAAACCACTGTAACCTGAAAATCTGTTCCCAGAACTGAGAAAATCCACAGGTTCACAATTTAGACTAAGCATCCCCTGGTAGTCCTATATGTACTGTTATGAACACTTTAGGGGGGGCCACAACCAAGTAAAGTTATTAAACAGCTATAAAGAGGGTATTTAACTTAATAGTGTTTAAGCATACCTTGTAGTCAGGTGGCATTCAGTGAAGTCACATAAAATACAATTTTGCAGCAAATGTTTATTCGTCATGTCCATGGTCATGCCAGCACTGTATAAATTGGAAAACTAAGAGTTCAAAGTCCATGAACACAAACAATATGTGTGATTATTAAACATTAGGCAGTTGTTGGCTTTTTATACACCAGCTTTTCATTTTTTTGGAATTTTCTGTTCCACTTTAAATGGTGTAGCATTTGAAGGTGAGCTTTCTGGCTACTGTATTGTACTGTACTGTACTGTAATAATAAAAATAAGTAACAGTGTTGCTTCTGCACAATTTAAAGTAGAACAGAACATTCTGATAAGAATCTAGCCTAGTCACAGTTTGCACATATTTGACTTTTTTTCTGTCCTGGCACCGAATTGGTTGAACAAACTTCCCCTGGGTGTCCGAACAGCTGAGTCACTTGCTGTCTTCAAACGCAGGCTGAAGACCCTCCTCTTCCAAGAGTACTTAGGCAAAGTGTAGTGTATGTGTATGTAGAATATTGTGGTCTCTATACTGACTTCTGTATTTAGTAGCATCTAAACTTAGAGGTATCTTTTGGATCCTAGCTGATACAAACTAGCTAAGGATGTCCTCTACTGGATGTATTCCTTACATAAAGGACGCAGAGAAGTATGTGGTCACTGAAGGTTACATCGCTTGGAATGGAAGTCTTCATTTCCGGGCGTAAAAAGGAGTTGCCCTGCCTGCTTTGTTCGTAGTGCAGTAGCAGCGTTCTGATCCCAGAGTGGCAATGACAGAGACTGTATTCTCCAGATTAAAAGTCAGTTTTTATTTCATATGTTTTTATTCTGTTATTTGTGCAATACATATATCTCTTTTAAGCTGGATCAGGCATTCCCTAAGAGTCAGTCCCACACAAACCGTTGTGTGTGACAAGAGGTCTGTGTTGACAAAGAAACAGGGCTTCCTAGAAAAAGGTGTTAGTTAATGATGATAATTATTTATATTGCTCCTTTCATACATACATGCACCACGGTGTGCAAAAAAAGAGAATCAACAAGAAGAAAATCAATGAAAACAGCAATATATCTCCTTTAAGCTAGATCAGGCATTCCCTGAGAGGAACTGTTTAGGACAAGTTGAGCAGTTAAGGAGAAGGAATGTTAAGGAGCATCAAATTGAAAGGGGGGAAGAGGGGCTTTTGAGACGGTTTGAGGCCCGCTTGCTTTGAAGATAATTTGGTTTGTTTGGCTGAAATTGTTTGTGTGTGTGTGGAGGGATGTCGAGGGAGTGAGCATGTGTGTGCTTGGACTCTGTCAGTCAGTGGCAATTAAGAAAGAGTGGTCATTCAAGCCACCACACATGCCTCAACGTTTCACAATTGCAAAAAGAGTGAGTGGGAAGACAGATAGAGGCTGGCCTGGAAAGCCCAGATGTGAGCAGCATTAACATAAACTTTGCCTTTACATTGAGTACATCACACAAATACAAGCACACACACACACACACACACACACACAAACACACACATGCACCTAAAACACACGTTGTTGCATGACTTTAATGGGTAGACTTCTCAGCTTTGCTCTTTGTCTTCTCTGCATCACAAACCAGCGTTCCCCAGAACTCTGGGGTTGTATCAACAGTGGTCTCCCCAGACCCTTATTTAGATGACAAATTCTCATGGCTTTGTCCCAGCAGTGGGTGTGATGGTTGCCTGTAGAGCTCTAATAATAGCTGCACATCTGTCTCTGGAGGAAATCACACACATATAAACACGCTGCTCCAAATAGAGACCAGTCTTTCTACAACCTGCTCAAAAACACTAGTAGCCTACATTCCCTAACATTTCCACCCCGGATTCGGAACGGCTGGATTATTAAAATATTCCCCGCGCTCAGCGTATTGTAAAAGTGTTGCATTGGCTTTGAAAGCATGTCTGTTTCTCGTTTGACACCGGTGCGTCCTTCTGGATTGTAAATCAGTGTGGTTGATGTTTCAGCAAGCGTTAGCCTAAAGGGAAGTGACGGCCGTGCTGATTTTCAGGAATTTCTGATGCAGAGCAGCAGGGGGGTTGAGCGCTTGGTGGGAATGACTCAGAGCGGCATGGCCAGCATGGCACACTCGCTGCAGAGGCTGCTTGAGCTGCTGCTTGCATTTCTGGGTCCGCTCTATGTTCACAAGTCCTTCCTGCTGTGGCTCTCACAACCTTCGACCTTGTTCAGATCGAGTTTAGGGGCTTCTGGCTCTCAGGCTGAGGGAGGAAATACCTCACAATATGTAAATGTGGGTAACTCCTGCTACAGAGGTCTGTTGATTCAGGGTCATTCTGAGGGACTGGAGAAAAGGATCTTTGATTGAGCAGTGCTGGATGTCATCAGATTCCCTTTTTTAACCTCTGCAAACAGTTGACAGATGTTTCAAATCTTGGCAGATGATTACAAGCAAGGCAATTAAGTTATAGGCATGGAGGTTCTGTGTTGAGAGGAGGTTGTTTTGTGTGACTTTTTGACTTTGAAGGGAAAATTAAATTAAATTAAATTATAAAATTAAACATAAAACTGATGATGTTGTTGATTATAACTCTCCTGTTATTAGTGCCCATGGCACTGATGATGATGATGATGATGATGGCAAAAATGACCATCAGAAGTACCAGGGGTTGAAAGGTGGTCTGATTCCTAAACCTGGAGCATTCCTTTAAATGTTCCTATTGTGTTTCATTTTACAATGAAGTATTGCTTTTAAATCCTGAGGTATTCCATTAAATGCTGAAGAACTCTTTGTGGCAGCATTATTTATTTATTTATTTATTTATTTTTCCAAAAGTGTGGCCAAATGCTCATTTTGAAGGTAGCAACATTTTCTACAATCTATTTTTCTGAACATCTGATCAGTTGCGTTTGTTGGAACAGGAATCAGATGTTGTGAATGCCAGTGACACACGTTTAGAGAATGTGGGAGTGCCTGCAAAGTGAAACTGAAGTCAGAATGAGTTTAGTGAGAAATTATATTAGTAAGACAGGGTAGAGTGGAGTGATGTGGACATATGTAGATATGCTATCTCGTCTAAAGCCCCGGTCAGGGAGAGTGAGTGAGAGAGAGAGAAAGATGTGCTGGATCTGTGACTTTGAGATTATGAGTAGTGGTCGGTTGCTCTTATCATTAGTGCATTAATGCAGAGTAAGGGAGCTGAATCAGATAAAGAGCCTCACATACACATCCAGTTGTGCAGATCTTTGATCTGCCCAGATCTGATCTATACGTAATGAGGAAAATGCAAAACGGGTTGCCAGTTGCGGGATGCGGGTTACTCCTATCAAGATCAAAACGGCTACAGCATATACTGTCTCTGTAAGCCTGCCAAGCTGTCTGGAGATAATGTCTCCTGTGCGTGAAATGAAAAGTGGGATTCAGTTGTAAAGTACGGAGTGTGTGCTATAATCCCTCTCTGCTTAAGTGTAAGTGGAGGTTGGAGGCTGAGCTAAATGAACTCATATAACACTCACATCCACTGCATTTCAAATGCGGCGAGCGCTCAGTCTTCAGTGTATCTTAATCATCCCGCGCACGATATCTCTGAGGAGGCTACTTATCAGCAATTCTGCACTGTGTATGTGTGTGTATTGGAGAGCTGGAGAGAAAGAATTAACAAGAGAAAGTGTGTGTGTGTGTGCATGTGTTTATGAGTCCAGTATAATTTTTTTCCAAAATGAGAAATCTGAAATTTGTATTATGGTATTGTTTGTGCAAATGCTTAAACTGACAGAAACACAAGATGCTCCACATGTAATAGCATATTTGATTTATATTATGTTACATTTACATTTATGTCACACACCCCATCCCCACACCCCCCCCTACACACACCTAATAAATAATTTGTATTAATGGAAAGTGTCGAATTCCAAGCTGTGCTGCTTTGCCATCAGTGGCCAGAGTCTGAGATAGCACAACTGATAGAGCTCTATCCCCCCATGTTGGTCGGCACAAGTGTCTGTTAGCTGGTGCCGGGGAGCTGAGAACCTGTCGCTTTACTCTGAGCGTGCCGGCTGCCAGGTGATGCTACAAACGGTGGTGGCTGGCTTCAAATGTATCAGAGGAGACGTGTGTTCAGTCCTTACCCTCCTAATATCTGGAGCATTGTTAGTGCTGGAGGGGTCTATAGAGGGGTATGTTAATAGGCAGTACCAAATTGGGAGTAAAAATGGAAAACAAATTGACAAACTAATTATTATGAAATAATGTGAAATGTGGAATTGTCTATTTCCAGTCATAATATAAACACAGCATTACACCCTAACCCAAAATAAGCATGATCATGCATTAAAAAAGGCATAAAACTAGCATTTTTGTTATTGGTTGTGTCATATAATATGTATACATACATAATAAAATGTATTGTATCCCTGGGCTGCATGCATGACCGCATTTGTGATTTCCTAAGTGAATTTTCTCTTAATGCCTTGCATGTATTGTGCAAATGCATCATTGGGAATCCCCCCCAGCGAGATAAAGAAATCCTAGGACAACCACTGATGAGGCTTCCTAGCAGTTGCCTATTGTAGTTCTATAATTGCAGACTGTAGTCCATCTGTCTCTGCATTTGTTGTTAGCCTCCTTTCACCCTGTTCTTCAATGGCCAGGTCCCCAGAGCTGGTATCATTTGGGTGGAGAGTCCATTTGGGTGCTCAGGTTCTTAAACACCTGAGACCAGGAAATAACCAACCAACAGCGTCCTGTGAGCAGTGTCCTGTGACCACTGATATAGGACTAGAGAATAACTAACACAAACTGTGCAGCAACAGATGAGCCTCTGTCTCTGACTTTACATCTCCAAGGTGGACCAACTAGGTAGGGGTGTCAGTGCCCCACCACTATGTCAGTGTCACTGCAGTGCTGAGAATGACCCACCACCCAGATACTACCTGCTCTGTGGTGGTCCTGTGGGAAGCATAGACAATGAGTGCAGAAGGAGATGGTCTTAATGGTGTAGGTGATTGCTGAATTTTCTGTAGATCTTGAGATTGGAAGCACAATTTCCTGACCGTATCTTCGCCCCCTCTCTCTTTGCAGGAGCGAGTGGAATATCTCTTCCTCATCATCTTTACAGTGGAGGCATTTCTGAAGGTGATTGCGTACGGCCTGCTGTGCCACCCCAATGCATACCTAAGGAATGGCTGGAATCTGCTGGACTTCATCATTGTGGTTGTAGGGTGAGTGACAGTATTCATATTTACACATCTCATCCGTGCAGGACATCCGCATCTCCTATACAAGACCTTTTTCAAATAGGGTTTTGAACCCTGCACTTCTGCTATTCAATGACTAATCTTGTCATATCCTTCTGTGGAACATTTTGTGTTGATGTTGATAGTCGTTCAGTGATAACAGTGCTCATTTGGTCCAGAACTAATATTTAAAGTTTAGTAAAGTGTTGAATAATCTGATTAATGAAAGACTCTATCCTCACATTCTGTACCTGTGTGGCCCAGCTAAGGTGTGCTAGCAGATGTGCAGAGTAGTGTTCTCTTCCAGATGACTTCAGCACCTTAGAGAGCATTCATACGTCCTGTGATACAGCCATAAAAACATAATAATTCTACCTGCTGTCACAAAATGTAGTTAAATTTGCTTATCCCTGCTTTGTCAGCAAGGAGAGTTTTGAAGTGTTTGTTAGGGCCTCCGTGACGAAAACACTCAGCAGGAAGTAGCATGGTCCTGTGCACCGTATGGTGTGTTATGAAAGTTATGAAGATACGAGTGATTCAGTGGGCTAAGGCGCTGCCGCAATGACCCGAGAACCACTGGTTTTAGACCCAAGTTGTGCTGCTTGCCATCAGCAGCCGCAGCCACATCGATAGGGGAAGTTCACATGAATGGGGATTGGGGATTTGGCCTTTCAAAATACATTTAATTAAATGTGACACAAGAAAGTGAAAATTCAGGGAAAGAGCTACCATAGAAAATTTAAATTATGTAAATACACCAATCAGCCATAACATTAAAACCACCTGCCTGATATTGTGCAGGGATTTGGAACCACCAAAGTTTGCAACAAGTTCTTCAAGTCCTGTTAGTTGTGAGGTGTGGCCTCTATGAGCATTAAGGAGCCTTGGACACCCATGACCCTGTTGTCGGTTCACTTGTTATCCTTCCTGGGAATACCCTTTACACTTGCCCATTTTTCCTGCTTCCAACAACATCAACTTCAAGAACTCACTGTTCATGTGTTATTTGCTTCACCTGTTTTAATGTTATGGCTAATAGATGTTATGCAAGGCACAGTATAAGTGGATGAGTGCCACAGCTCTGGGGAAAATCTGTTAGCATGTGCTGGCTTTGATAGTCTTAGATCTTGGAGGAAGTAGTTGGATGAGGTGATGTCCAGGGTGAGAGGGGTCAGCTGTATTCTTGCCAACATCCTTCATGACCCTGCTGTTATACCCTGAAGCTTTGGCAGTGTACACTCAGTCCTCTCTGCTGTCTTGATTATGCTCTGAAGCTTGGCTTGCTCTATTTAGGTGAACAGTTCAAACCAAGTGGTTCTGGGTGATGTGAGGACGGACTTGATGATCACTGAACTGGACCATCAGGGCCTGTGGCAGGTTGAACGTCTGCCTTTAGTGGAAGAACATAGTCTGCTGTATTCTCTTGGCTATGGAGACCACGTTCTCCTCCCTCTTCGGGTCCATGGATGTGTTGGCATCCAGGAACTTGAGTGACTCCACAGAGGAAACCACAGAGTCATCCAACAGGATGTTGGACGAGGGGTGTCTAAAGTCCTGTTGTGTGTTCAGCTGCTCAGCTTGTAAGCAAATTCATCACCGCTGGTAATGAGGTCGACCATAATGGTGCCCCCCACAAACCGCGGTATCTTCGCAGATGGGCCCCTGAAGACAGACTTTGGTGTAGGGACTGTAGAGCAAGAGCAACGGCACATAGCTTTGTGGTACTGAAGCTAATACATGTTTTCCTATCTGCTGCCTCCTGTTGGTCAGAAAATCTTTAGTCCACCAGCAGAGGTGATCTGGCAACAACAGCTCTGACAGTTCAACCTCCCGGGCGCACAATGGTGTTAAAAGTCGAGCTGAGGTTCACAAGCAGAGCTCCAGCGTAGGTCCCTGGATTGTCCAGATGATGAGCATGAAGTTCAGGGCCAAGTTTACTGCACCGACAGACCATTTGGTTCTGAACACAAACTGCTCTCTGATGTCTCTGATGGCCTTCAGGTGTGTTAGCACCAGGCATTCAAATGCAATCAGCCTTTAGTCCTATAATGCTCTTTTTTAAGGGACTGAGATAATGGCACTTTAGGATGGATGGTTGAACTAAATCTGAGCCCAGAGCTTTTCTCAGACTTGCATTGTGACATCCTGCTCATTGATGGTGAGATGAGCAGAGGGCAGAGGTGAGAGAGCCAGACTGGAAGAGGGGCTGGGGGTTAAAAGAGTAAGGCTGCTGACTGTTCTTGCTCTAGAACTCATTTAGGCCGTTGAGTGTTGGTGGTTGTTCAGGAGAAGGGAAGTTTTCTCACCTTGAAGCTGAAAAAATCTTCTGTTGGCCTTTTTAATCAGAAGTAGGGCTGTTTGGAGCTTTTCAGCTTGTCCATGAATCATCATGATTTGTTGTTTTAATGGCTTGATGGCCATTGAACATATTCAGCCAGTCATCAGTTATCAGCATTTGGATTGCTATTGACACTTCCACATCCTCAGTTTTTACACCAGTCTGGTGGACCCTGATGGAAAAGATGTTGCTTCCACACTGAAGCAGAACTGGCAGCAATAGATACAGATCATACTGGATTCTTCATTAGCACTTCCTTTCCACAGTGAGACTGAGCTGCTGCGAGGTGTGTACTCCCTGTAGAACTACGTTTACCTTCTGCTGAGGGCTTTCCTTGCTTGACATCGGTAACCATTAGTAAAAATAAACAGGAGGTAATGGATGCATTAGATTTTGAGATATGCAAGAAATAATATGATTTTATCTACTGTGATACTTTTAAGCAGTGGACCTACACGATATGGACAAAGGTTTTGGGACACTTGCTCTTTATATAGCTTTTGTTGGAATAACTGTATTCACATGTTTAGAGAAGGCTTTCTGCTAGATTTTGGAGCATTGCTGTGAGGATTTGATTGCTTTTAGTAATGACCGAGAATGATTATTGTATCACAGATCCCTCTCCTAGCCTTTCCTGAGTGTCACAGATTTGCCATTTTTCATGGAAATCACTGGGCATGTAAGAAAAGAGGGTTGAGGTGGAAGGGTCCTGCTATGTCAGCACCCACACTCAACACTTACTGCACATCTAAATTTCTGGGGAGATTTTTTAATTATTTTGGTTCTACTGCCCAGGGAAGAATTTCTACTAGATGTTGTGGAGCATTCCTGTGATTATTTGGTTGCATTCAGTGACAAGAGCATCAATGAGATCCGGATGTTGGATGATCACCACTCCATCTTATCCCAAACGTATTAGATCGAGCACCATCCTTCCAGAGAACACAGTTCCATTGCTCCACATCTCAATGCTGGGAGGCTTTATACCCCTCTAGCCAATGTCTGGTATTAGTCATGGTGCCATTGCGTTCATGTTTATGTGCTCCAGAGAGTCCTACTCTATAGTTAGTACTTCTTTACACGGACTAGACAAGTTTTGTGTGCATTTTTACATCTGTGTCCGCAATGGGTACAACTGAAAGTAGCTGAATGCACTTATTAGAAGGGGTGTCCACAAACATTTGGACATATAATGTATATAGAAGCTTAGAAAGCTCGGGAGATTGTCCCAATCTCAGAGTCTCAGGAGTCTCAGAGCTAATGCGTGAGAATTGGCAGCCCTGTATGAAGACTCTTTGATCCAGGGGCCGCTTCCATAAAGCACATTATTGCCATGCTGTACAAGGTGGGCAAAAAGACTTGTGACTAGCTTGCTAGGTTTTTTTTATGTAGGTTACTGCTTGTTTGCTTCTTAGCAGTCATCTAATTACCCTCATAACAAGAAATGAAGCCTAGTCCTAATTGTTTTGTGTAGTTCTTTCATTTTCAAGTTCTTGACCACTGAATTACTCCACATGTGCACTGCTGAGCCCCTTCC
Source organism: Salminus brasiliensis (assembly GCF_030463535.1). Classification (NCBI taxonomy): domain Eukaryota; kingdom Metazoa; phylum Chordata; class Actinopteri; order Characiformes; family Bryconidae; genus Salminus; species Salminus brasiliensis. Next base: position 43,199,529 of record NC_132879.1, read on the forward strand.
AGCATGAGTGTCCACTCCTCCAGCTGCGCTTTATTACAACCACAAACAGGGTTCAAAAGAGGGGAAATTCACAGCGGTTTGTTTGCTAGCCTTTGGAAATTTCAGGAGGATCAGTTGTGTTAGACGTCAGAGATAACAAAAACTTTGAGAGGCTTGACCCTAGCTGGCCTATAAAGAGCTCATGATTATTTAATGCTAAGAGCCTTTCCATACTAACAGCTAGTCTGCACATTCACAGAGGAGCATTAAGAGACTCAGCACTTTGTTAGCACAATTCATCAGACCCGTATGAAAAATTCCCCAGTGTGGGGTCAGCTTTAGCAAACCTTGCCATAATTGAATTTAATCACTAGGGCTAAGGCTGTTATTGCTTACACTGTTTATTTGTGAGTGGAATGAGCATAGTGAGTAACAGCAGGCAGGAAGAAAGAGTGGGTGAACTGTTCGCATGATAGCTGATGTCAATGATGCTGATTTTGACAATGATTTTTTTTTAACATGGCAGGCAGCTGTGGCTGTTTGTGGCTGGTCTGTAGCTGGTTGAAAAACAAATGGGGTGGCTTATAGCTAGATATGGCAAATCAGCATAATGAGTATTGGGCCGAAATCAGCTGATGTTGTAGAGGGGGAAAAATACAGAAACAGCATACACACACACACAAAACCACACAAGTAGTATGAGTATGACGATCAAAGAGTCACTGTGGACCTTAGCTTTCCAATTCCTGTTATATTATGAGATAATGAGGAAGATAGGAGATTCTTCACTATAGCACTTCAGAGTGCGGTCATCCCATTGCAGGGGCATGCTCTCTCTCTGCCCTCTCACTCTTTCTTTTCCTCTTCCCTCCCTTTCTTACTCTCTAGCTGTCCCTTCCTTATATGTCTATCTCCCTTTGTCCCTCCCCCTCTTCACTCTCTCTCTCTCTCTCTCTCCCTCTCTCTCTTTCTTGATCTCGCTTCTTTATGTACCTGCATCTGTCCGCTCTCATTCGTATTTTCTTATGCCCTTGCCTTTTTAGAGAGTAGTTCTTATTATGCAGTCTTAGGTTTTTCCTGGCTACAGGAGAGCTGTGAGAAAAAAGATATAAAGTATATGTGGCTTCTGAGGCGGCGCACCCATGTTTACCCCGGTGCCATTTCCGTCTACCAGTGACAAGAAGGAGAGTGAGCCAGGGAGTAAGCCCTCACAAATCTGTTGGGCCAGATGTCAAACCTGGTTGTGCTCTTGATGTATCTGCCTACCAGGTGGCAGGTGTCCTTAACTCTTTCTCTCTCAATTTATTATAACAACAGATATGTGTTAAATTGGACACTTTAACCCCATAATGCCTGAAGCATCAAATAATTGCCAGAAAATTCGAATTTGTTCAAACTAAAGTATCTGAACAGTACTTCTGAAAATTTTGTTTCTTCTGAAACAAAATTGAGTTACATCCATATTTCATTCCATATAATTATTGCAATTCTACATACATAAATAATACAGAATTATAGAGTGCTTATTTTTTTTCCTTCTCTTCTTCTCTAATGATGATAATAATAATAATAATAATAATAATAATAATAATAATAATAATAATGATGCACTTTTGGCTTTGAAGGGTTAACACCTTTATTCAAGAAGCTACTGAGCAGCCTGTGACACTGTGGCACATTGTGGTCATTGTGAAGTGCTTAAAGCAGTTACTTATGTGTGTATATATATATATATATATATATATATATATATATATATATATATATATATATAGATATAGATAGATAGATAGATAGATAGATTGCTCTGGTCCAGTCACAGCTGACCTCTTTCAGTTCACCTATCGCCATAACAGGTCAACACTGTATATCAACAGAACATGCAATCTGCTGAGCCTTAAACACAGTCATCCCACAGAGATTCATCTCTATGGTGCTGTTTACGTATCATTACTGCTAGAAGTTTCACTTGTAATTTAATACTGTATTATTTCTACCGCACTGTCACACAAAATGATTAGATTATCTGTCCCCCTTGTTTTTCTCAACCTATGTAAATATATAATGTTAAAAAAAAAAACAGAAAGAAAGAGAAATAAATCTAATCTAATCTAATCTAATAACATGACATTATCACCTAAGACTCCAGTTTAGTCAACTCAGGATGATGACATGTTGTTCATAATTTTTTATGTTGATATTTTAGGGCCTATGGTCAAGTGACTTGCTAAGAAATAGTCATGTCAGCGATGATGCTTGCAGATATCAGAGGAAATGTAAAGGTACTACATTAATATGTAGTACTATATACTTATTAATACTGTATTTGAGTCTGATTGTAAACAAACAAACAACAAAGTTCATGGTTGGTGGACCTACAGACATTGCTGATACTCCACATTTAAGCAGTCCCCTTAGTCGGCCTGCATGGCTAAATGATCTGCAACATGGCTGCGTGTATTAAAGGGAACAGCCAGAACGTGAATGAAACAAGCAATTAGGCAGATTGACTTAACAGCGATACATCCAAAAGTCATGGACAACGATATGTGATCGGGTTTTCTGAAATTTTTACATACCTGATTTAGACGCTGGGGAACATACACTAAGCATAGCATGAAATTGTGTGAAAATATAAATATATAAGTTTAAAATATAAAAAATATAAGTTTAGGGTCATTGTAAACAAATTAAACAAACGTCATGTTGGTGGGCCAAGAAACATTACTGGCACTCTGTTCATTATCATTATCATACAACGCTGCCCTCAAGATGTTAGTTGTCTCTGATGAAGAAATACTTCAACTCAGCTCATCCGTGTCATATCACCTGTTTTTTTATCGTATTAGCTTGAGCAGCCTCAAGGTACTTCTGGCAGCCAAGAGAAGAGCTTCTAAGTGTGGGTTGAGAAAGAAAATGTGCAGCTGTGGTAAAACTTAAAGAACAAACCAAAGAGTATAATGTTCCCAGAGAGACTCCAGAGAATAAAGTTCAGGCTGTAATTTCAATATGGATATAAAGAATGCTGCATTTTTAGTTTCATGGAAACTTGGCTTCCCAACAATGTTCCTTCACCAGCTCTTCTGGCTCTCCACTTGCTGTGTCTGCTAAAAGCAGAGGTGCAGGTGTGTGCACTTTTTTGCCTGATGTGAAGTTAAAACTTGAACCATTGTGTTTTATGTAGACTTTTATAATAATAATTATTATTATTATTATCATCGTTTCATTGATGTCACTCTCTCTGGGTGGGCAGGATGCTAGCCGATACAAGCCAGTGTCTGTTAGCTGATGCCACAGAACAAGCTCTCCTCCTAGTGTGTTCAGCTGTCCAGTCTTGTCGAATTAGAGTCATAAATGTGACTCTGAGGAAGCACACACCAGCTCTTCCCCTTCCAGCCTAGCTTCTGGGTTAGAATTGGAATAGAGGGTATGCACAGCCAGAAAACGCCCTCCTAGCAATGATCTACAACATGACTGTGTTTATTAAAGGGAACAGCCAAAACGAGAATGAAACAATGTTTACCTGATCTAATTAACGGCAGATGGTCCATTCAAATGACCAAAGATCAGGAATCAGGTTTACTGACATTTTTACCTACACAATTTCGGTGCTGGGGTAAACACACTAAGCATGAAAGCATATTATATATGTATATATATTATATATATTATATACAGTCATGCCCGAAAGTATTCATACCCCTGTCAAAGTTTGACTTAAATTTACTTTTATTTAACCAGAAATTATATTTTTGCCTGGAAATGACACAGGCATCTCCCAGGAGATAACACAATGATGTACAAGAGGCATCATTGTGGGAAAAAATATTTCTCAGCTTTTATACACATTTGAACAAAAAGTGGCATGTCCAAAATTATTCATACCCTTCTCAATAATTAATAGAAAAGCCTTTATTGGCTATTACAGCAATCAAACGCTTCCTGTAATTGCTGACCAGCTTTTTGCATGTCTCCACTGGTATTTTTGCCCATTCATCTTTAGTGATGAGCTCCAACTCTTTGAGGTTCGAGGGTCTCCTTGCCATCACCCTGATCTTTAGCTCCCTCCACAGATTCTCAATTGGATTCAAGTCAGGACTCTGGCTGGGCCACTGCAAAACATTAATGTTTTTGTCTGCTAACCATTTCTTCACCACTTTGGCTGTGTGTTTTGGGTCGTTGTCGTGCTGAAATGTCCACCGGTTCCCAAGGCCAAGTTTCTCTGCAGACTGCCTGATGTTGTTGTTGAGAATCTTGATGTATTGCTCTTTTTTCATGGTGCCATTTACTGCGATCAAGTTCCCTGGTCCATTGGCTGAAAAACACCCCCAAAACATTAGGTTCCCACCACCATGTTTGACAGTGGGGATGGTGTTCTTAGGGTTGAAGGCTTCTCCTTTTTTACGCCAAATGGTGCACACATCATTGTGGCCAAACAATTCAATTTTTGTTTCATCTGACCATAAAACAGAACACCAGAAGTCTTCTTCTTTGTCCAGATGAGCATTTGCAAAGGTCAAGCGGGCTTTTGTGTGCCTTTTCTGGAGAAGTGGTGTCCTCCTTGGCCTGCGTCCGTGGAACCCAGCAGTGTGCAGTGTCCGTTGAACTGTCTGCCTTGAGATGTCGCCACCAGCAGAGTCCAGATTCACCAGGATGGCCTTGGTGGTGATCCTTGGATTTTTCTTCACCTCTCTCACTATTCTCCTGGCCAGCACAGGTGTCACTTTTGGCTTCCGACCACATCTTCTGAGATTTTCCACAGTGCGGAACTTCTTGTATTTTTTAATAATACTTTGCACTGTAGCCACTGGAACTTGAAAACAGTTTGATATGGCTTTATAGCCCTTTCCTGACTTGTGAGCGGCCACAATGCACAGCCGCAGGTCCTTAGTGAGCTCCTTTGTCTTAGCCATGACTGTCCACAAACCAACTGCAGAGAGCTGCTGTTTTTCTCCTGTTGAGTTGATTAAAACAGCTGTTCCCAATGAATCAGGGTAATTAGGATGCTTTAAAACAGCTTGGACTATTTGGAATGGTATAGAACTTTGGATTTTCCCATATACTGTGACAGTTTTCAAAGGGTATGAATAATTTTGGACATGCCACTTTTTGTTCAAATGTGTATAAAAGCTGAGAAATACTTTTTCCCACAATGATGCCTCTTGTACATCATCGTGTTATCTCCTGGGAGATGCCTGTGTCGTTTCAAGGCAAAAATATAACTTCTGGTTGAATAAAAGTAAATTTAAGTCAAACTTTGCCAGGGGTATGAATACTTTCGGGCATGACTGTATATATATATATATATATATATATATATATATATATATAGATAGATAGATAGATAGATAATTTAAATAGTTATATTTATATAGTTATATTTAGTTACAGTCCTTTTTATATACTGTAAAACAAATCAATGAATCAACTCCTCCTCTTCACAAGGGAACAAAGAACAATCTGTCTGTTAGGATCTAGAACACCTCTCCTCCAATATTTATATGTCAGATTTACCATTAAACCTGACATATTAATTATAAATTAATGTGATTGTCATAATATTTCATTTTGTTTCATATAACGTCCAAATCTACAAAGTTATCAGGATTACTGTGAGACTGACCTTGCTCTGTGCGGTAATGTTACCCCTTTTAAAGGGACCTGTGTTAGTTTTGACCATCTAACCTGACATAAAACATTTCAGTGCCTGAATTCCAGTTGATTCCAGTCGGCAGGCTGTAAAAGGATAGCTCTAAATTCCTGACGCCCACCAGCTGTGACATATATTTATATCTATATTTATATATGGTACCTTTTTATTGCATTTGACTTTTTATTCCTTGAGGTCTTGTATTTGGTGCATAAATCCAAATGGATTAATGGGTTCATGTACCAAAAGTGATAAGCAGAAATAATTAAAGGTAATATATGTAAATAACCTCTGTTCTGATTGGCTGCCCTGTTTTGTTCATAAAGCAGTCATAATAAAGGCTAAAAAGGTGCATAGATGTAAATGCATGGGTTTTGTCTTATCACAAAAAATTATTCATTTAACAGAAAAATTATTTTTTCATATATTGACTGCATTGAATTTTTATATTTAAAGCATTTAAAGCTAAACTGGGCACGTCTAAAATTCCTAGCGCCCTCTACTGGCTTCATCTACTGATCCAGTTATCCATGTATTCTCGTATTCACAACATTTTAATTTGTTCTCTAAACCTTCTGCTTCTAATATCGCAGAGCCACCTAAATTGCAGCCTTTTAACTAAGTGAAACCTGAATGGCCGTTCCCCCAACACATGTTCTGGCCAGCGAGAGTGGAGAACACACTGGACAATATTTACACTAACGTCTCGAGATGCCTACAGGGCCGTGGCTCACCCCGACTTTGTGCAGTCAGACCACATCTCTCGGTTTCCGCTCCCTGAATACTGACAGTTGCTAAAACAAGTTAAAATCATCAGGAAGGGCAGTGCAAGTATGGGCAGAGAGGGCAGAATCAGCGCTCCAGGACTGTTTTAAATGCACTGACTCAAATATATTCAGAGCAAGAGGCACTCTGACATCACACTGACATGGACCAATACACATCATGAGCCACTGACTGCATAAGACAACGTGTTGATGATGATGTAACCCTAAGAAACGTACGAGGAATAACGTAACTCTGTCGGCGGGTTTGCCGATAATGCCACAAATGAAACCTAAAGCGATTTAAGCGAGCTGTTGCAGAGTACTTTCAGTGGAAAGTGGTTAAAGCCTGTTCGAAATGTTGCTAAATGACACTTTGCGTTAGTTAGCATGTTTTTGTGATCTGGTGGCATCTCTCAAACTCTCGCTATAAAGTTCCCAATAAAGCCGTTTTCAGGGCCGAGTATAACATGACTATCCAGTGACTAAAAAGTGGCCAATTTAGACTACCTGTTAACCAACAGTTAACAGACATCTGACATCTTAATACATGTTCTGAATGCAGAGAGTTTAGAGAAACAGGAGGACACTAGTGATAAGACAGGGATAAACGTCAATATGATGAAAAGATTTAAAATATTACAGTAGAGGAGGAAACAACGTGAAAGCAGCCTCTAATCCAACATCGCTGGATAGCCGAACATGCTTGGAGAAGAGCGCTAACTGCTAGTTCTGTTACATCAGCTAACAGACACTGGCTAGTATCGTGCTGAGTGATGAGAGAGAGGGAAGGCCATCCTGCCCACCCAGAGAGAGTGAGGTCAGTGTAATAACAGGGGTGGCTCAGTGGTGGTTAGTGCTTTGGACTACTGATGACAGGGTCGTGGGTTTGATACCCGGGCTCAGCAAGCTGCCACTGTTGGGCCCTTGAGCAGGGCTCTTAACCCTCTCTGCTCCCTGAGCGTCGCAGCGATGACTGCCCACCGCTCTGGGCATGTGTGCCTACTGTCACTGTGAGTGTTTGCTCACTAGTGTGTATGTTAAAGGGGTTAAAGGGGGAGGCCAAATTCCATCTGTGTCCAACGCAAAGGGGGAATATGGTTGTCTTGTCTAATAATGATAACAAGGTCTACTACAGCCCAATCAGTTCTGCTATATAGACATCAGTTTTCCACACTTGCTAACACGACTTGTTTTCCCAAAGAGGATATGCTATCGGGTGCTAATCTGCTAACATTTAAAAAACGTTGCATAAATCAAAAGACTTTGATTTTTGGACGGATTTATGTCCAGTCCAGTCCAGTCATCACTGTTTTGAGTCCCCGATAGATCAGGTTATAATCATATTATAATATTTACCCATTTAAATTTAATATTCATGTGAAAAGTCAAAGGTTTTAGAACACATCCTTTTTTTCCCAGGTTTAATTGACTTTCAAGCAATAACTGCCAGGAGGAGGGAAAATAACTGAAGAATAAAGTAAATTGTATAATAAAGACATTCGCTCAATGGTTAGAGCACCACGCTATTGATACTTAGTGAAAAGTCAAACATTGTGGGTTCGATACCTGGGCTCAGCAAGCTGCCCTTCACCCTCTCTGCTCCCTGATTTTCGCCTGTGTCCAACACAAATAGTGAGGCTGTTTGTCTTGTCTTTTTTTAACAGGGTTTTAACTTACAGCTGGTTTGTATCAGTGGAAGCAAATTTAGCTTTGACAGTTGATGCAAACAACTCAAATGTCCAAACCTTTGCTGATTCTGTTCAAGGCCTTTGTCTGGATAAAAGCTCTGGATTAGACTGTGTTATTGCACTCTGTACCACAGTATTTAGGCAACACTGTACATCTCAAATGCTCTCATTATGTCTAGAAAAACACTTAACTAAAGAAGACAGATAGACCATAAGAACTCTTAAACGTCTGTGTTTTTCCATTAGAGAAAGGACAAATAAAGCCAGAGTGCGGTGAGTACAGTTTCCTACACCATCAAAGGGCTCTTGGAAACTGGTGGAAACTGAAGAGGTCTGGTACAAGAAGATGTCTGACTGACCCAAAGCCGCAACAGCATCAGAACACACGTTTCTATCAGAAGACTCATTTAGCCTGCAGCAGTTTAGGTCTGCCCGTTCGAGTTAGAGTTATAAGGCGTAAATGAAGCACAACACAATATATACATTTTTATTATTTATTTACCCTTTATTTAACCAGGTCAACCAATCATAACAGAAATCACAGCAGTGTAATTATAAAGGATAAAGAGAGGTTGAACTAATCATGTAAACCCACATAAACACCACAAGCAGACCTCAGAGAAACACTATAAAAGAAAAGAACTGTAGGATAAGGTGCCTTTAAGTTAGAACTATGATGGGAATTGTAATTAACAGGGATCCCTGTGAATTTCTATTGCAGTATTATTTATTATTTAAATTCTTTTACATAATAACATAGTTTATTATTTACATATTTTCAGTTCCCAGTACTGACAGGTTTCTGCGCTTCTGATTTCTAACTCTGATGTAACTTGCAGCTTGTAACCAGAGCTCTAAGCTTTTGATAGAATTATGGTTCTGTTAGGCCCCTTCCTGGCCGACCAAAATGCTGTAGGATCCGTGAAAGTAGCTGTCCAACGTAACTTCGCGCATGGCTGTATTTGGCGGCCGCAAATCTTAATGTATTATCAGAGCTTAATCTTCAGCGTCATCAGGCAGAAGACAATGTTTGCCGAAAGACCCGGAGTGTGCTGTACTTTATGGCAAGAGATGCAGATTTTTCGCCAGCTTAGTAAGCAGCTGTTGGGTTTGATAAATATCTGCCTGACAGGGTAGTGCAGCAGGTATTGCACAGTTGTGGGAACTCAGGCCTGGTGGAGCAGGCCTTTCGGGGGAAAGAAGCAAACGTGCAACTTCCCTAGGGACGGTGGAAGAATGGTGGATCAAGGCTGAATTCTTCGAGCAGATTTCAGTTGGTACTCATTCTGAGAGGTGGGACTGTGTTTAGTTCTAGTCACCAAGACTCAAACTGAGTAATTGGGTTTGAATGTCCTGTCGTAATCTCATGTCTTCCTCTCTTTACCTGCACAGTGGCCTGGGAGAGAAGAATAATGAGAGAGAGAGAGAGAGAGAGAGAGAGAGAAAGAGATGTGCATGCCAAAGAGAGAGAGTCCTTTCAAATAGCCATTTCATCTGTGTTAATTGATAATTCCGTGTGTCTAATGCGGCGGCTGCTGTGCCTTTTGAAGTTGTTATTTTGGTTCCTGAGCTGAGAGTATTGTTCTCAGGTCAGACGCTGGCAGTTCGAGACAGAAGCAGACACACACACACACACACACACACACACACACGGAGGAAGCAGAGCTTTGATTTGTTTTGTTTTGCATTTGTCTTCTTGCTAAGTTTGTAACCACATATGACGTAAGGAACTTATGAAGAGTAGGACACTTGAAGTTCTGAACACAACTGAAGTTCTAGTGTTGTAATACTTCAGTGTAATAGACAAATATATGATTAATACATAGTTCCATAAAGGAACTACATCTACATCCAATTAATTGCAGTTTGCATCAGCTACTGGGTTTCAATTTAGCACTTACTTAACTTTTTTGTAGGGATTTACAAAAATATATTACATAGGTATCGGAAGATAATGGGGTTCTTCTAATGAACATACAGCGAGAAATACTGGCACCCAACTTACAAAAAATGTAAATGACTAAAACTTTTAAATGTGTAAATAATACTGTGTTCCAAAGCCTAGGGGCTACAGCCGAGGTAAGGTGGGTCCTCGGTAGGACTGGCCTATGAAAACTCTGCTTAGTAACCTGTCACACAAATGGAGTAGTCTAACCAGGCTGTGTGGTGATGTCATCGAAAGGTCCCGTCTCTTGCAATTGTGGCGCGAAACTTGCTGTTTTTCCTTTTTTACTGCGTTGTATGTGCACAGAGAATTCTGGGTACTCAAAGGCCGGGAAGGATACTTTAGTTGCGTCCTCCAAATTTCTTCCTATTGTAGGTTGCAATTCTGGGCTGTATACGAAGGGTCCTTGCAGCCCACCTTAAGCTGCAGCCCAGACGTTGGAACATTTTGGAGCATAGGCCCTATGCGTGCTAAGTCAGTGACGTGTTTCCTTTAGACGTTTTACAGGCAGTCCAGCTTCTGGATTTTGAGAGAACACCTAGCTAGTTAGAAGACATATGGCTTGTTCGACTTAACCCAGCGCTGTACAGACTGATCGCTGCCTGGCTCGATCAGGAGCACACTGGTCTTTTTCTTTTGTCTGACTTGCGTGTCATGCCGTTACAAGAGATGACTTGATGACAACAGAGCTTAATTTTTACTGGCTAAAATGTAAATCTCTGGTCTTTGATTTCTGCACTCTGAACTTGGACTTTCTTTATTCTCTGTAAACATTGTTTTAATAGAATGCTGGCATCATTCTGCTGCTACTATTATAAGTAATGTTGTCAATAAAGCTTAGTGAGCCCGTTCCAGAAGCAGCCATGCAAGCCTAAGCTATGACACTACCTCCACCATGCTTGGCCTTTCTATCACAATGGTAGAGGTTAATCATGGTCCCATTTAGCTCTTCAAGCTTTGTTCCAGAGTCTTTGTGGCTCATCTATTCATATTTCTTTGTAAATTCCAGTCTAGCCCTCCAGTTCTTACTGCTGCTGATGATTTACAGCTTGTGGTTCGGCCTCTGTATTTTTGCTCTCAAAGTCGACCAGTGAATGATGATACTTTTATACCAGTTCTGTGGAAATTGTCAGTGATGTCATTGACTGCTGCTTTTGGGGTTTTACTTGATGTTTCTAACTTTGATACTTTAATGTTAATTGTCAAGCCACCAGTAGCTATTTTTCTTTTTTAGGATATTCCAAATTGTTGTACAAGCTATGCACAGTGGCCGTGCAATAATTTTCCCCAATTTTCTCAGCTTTAGAATGGTTTGCTTTACTCCTGTGGACAATGCTCAAACCACAAGTAGACATTCTGGACTATTAATTTCTTAAACAAGCAGTCTAACAGAGCAGCAAAAAGCACCTGTCAGTGGCATGTTCTAGTTGTTTAGCTTATAACATATGCTAAGTTGTAGTACAAATCTAAATATAAATATCATGAAATACAAGCTGAAAGTCAGATTTTTAATATTTTTAATGATCTCAAACCCAAATGTTTTATGTATAGCAACAAAGGTATTGGTCCTGTAATTGCAATACACACTTAAATATTTCTGCGCATGATTTGTAGCAGAGTATTCAGCTAGTGATATGTTTAGATTTGACAGATATTTCAAATTGATGTTTGATGCTGTATTTATTGAATTTCAGAAGCACAGGATGTTAGGTAGGAGATGCTTGGCCGCTATACTGAAATATAAAATCAAATCAAATTTATTTGTAAGGTGCTTTTTACAACTGCCCTTGTTACAAAGAAGCTTTCCATGAATCAGTAAGAGGACAAAACATCAACAAAACATAAAAACCTAAAAACCCCTAGTGAGCAAAGCCAAAAGCAACAATGGCAAAAGAAAACTTCCTCTGGGCTGGAGGAAAAACCTTGGGAGGAACCAAGACTCATAAAGAGGGGTCCATCCTCCTCTGGTCAAAACTGCTTATAAAAAGTCTCTGTACCACTAAGATTGTTTTATTGCTCAGGTGTGCTTATGTAGAAGAGATGGTTAAAATAATGAAAGCAATGATGGTTAATGGTGGTAATAATAATGATATGTTAAAGTCCATGTAAACTTCAATGTAGTCATTAAGAAGATAGCAGTCTGTTTATTTACTATATTTGTAGCCATACAAAATAAAAGTATATTTCTGAGTAGTGCTAGACTAGTCCAAGTGAATGTCTTCCTAGTTTAAAAACAAAAATCCCAATTTGGTACTGCCTATTATCCCACCTGTTTGTTGCTCCCCCTAGCAATAACAATGCACCCGACACTAGAAGCGCAAGGACATATCTCCTCCAATACATGCAAAGACAGCCTCTTTTCGAACTTCCACCAATGCTGCAAAGCTATACCAGCTGTGCTACACCAGCAAACTGATGCCTGTGCTGTCCAACATTGCGTGTGATTGAAAAATGAGGAGAGAGACTGAGAGAGATACAGATCTAACCGCCTGAAGAGAGCCCCGCCAATTGTGCTCTCCCAGACTCCGCCTGCTGATGCCAAAGCGGCATTGCTAGGGATTCAAACTTGCCACCCCCGGTCACCCCAGTTTCCATTCTAAATGTTTATGCATCAGCATCTGTTTTGGCAGATCTGTAAAACATGAAAAATCAACATCAGCTCACAAAGTGTTCCACCTCTCACACTGTTAAAAGTATACGATTCTCAAGGAGCCATTGGAGGTTCATCAATTTGAAACCGTTGAGGAACCTCTTAAGGTGCTTTGTGGTGAAGCAACTGCATACAATAGCTTTTCTTCAGATGGAAATCATAATAAATGACCTCAGATATAAAGTGGTATTGATTAAAAGATTAAGATCCACACAGATGATCTTGTGTCTGTGAGGTTTTGAGAGGACTCAAAAACTTCAATTACAACATATGTTTTATTTCATCAGCCGTAGCAATGCTTGAATACACTGGAAATAGGTAAAGGGATGCTCTTCTGCATGGGCGTTCTTATTAAAGTCACAGTGCCTAATGTTTAACAACCCTCTTCTCATTCATTCTTTCTCTCCCTCTTTCCCTCTTTCTCTCTCAGGTTGTTCAGTGCTATATTAGAGCAGGCCACTAAAGGAGATGGAGGGACACCGATTGGAGGGAAGGCAGCAGGGTTTGACGTGAAAGCCCTGCGAGCATTCAGAGTACTAAGACCTCTACGATTGGTGTCTGGAGTGCCCAGTGAGTAATGCACAATCAAACGCAAACACACACTCTCACACTCTCTCTCACACACACACACAGATATTGTCACATTCAGTAAATGTGGGTAATTGAATGGATGAAAATGAATACATCTACTACCATGCATTGAATCTGGCAGTTGATCTTTACATTGTGTCAGAACGATGAATAAGCCAATAGTAATGCTCCCATTGACTTCCATTGTGCTATATACCTATAGCAACAGGACTATTTATAGACATATTGCTATAGTTATAGTTGGCTTCACGTTGGCTCTGTTCCTTGTGTGGTTTCAGGTTTACAGGTAGTGTTGAACTCCATTATTAAAGCCATGGTTCCCCTGCTGCACATCGCCCTGCTCGTACTCTTCGTCATCATCATCTACGCCATCATCGGCCTAGAGCTCTTCATGGGGAAGATGCACCGCACATGTTTTTTCTTCAGAGAGGGACACAAAGGTCAGACTGTGCCTTACTTCTGTTCCTCTTCCTTTATCTTTCAGTGTATAAAAATATAGTTACAGTTAAAGCAGTTATAGTATAGTAAATGTTCTGAATTAGGCATGTTGGTTGGCCCGTACTGTATCAGCAAAAATCACCAGAATAAAGCATATTGTATAGTGTAACAGATAGGGTTGTAACGGTACACAAACGTCACAGTTCAGGCTCAGGCTGAGTGCCTCAGCGGTCGAATAGAGCACAATTGGCCATCCTCTTTCTAGGTTGGTAGATGGAGCTCTCACCCCTCATCACTCCTAATGCGATGTTTGCCAGCAGGCGTGTATTAGCTGGTGTGCTGGAGCTGGGTACTCGGCGCTTTCCTCCGATCCACCTCAGCCGCAGTTTGAAAAGAGGCAGTGGCTGGCTCTGCATGTATTGGAGGAGACATGTATTATGCCCTTAATTTCCGAGTGTCAAGAGCTTGTGCAATTACGATAATAGCACGTACCATGATCCCCATACTATGATAAGTCGGTTCAAATACATGTACTGTTACACCCCTAGTAGCAAACAGACAGCTGTTTATTTGTGACCACTACTATTGCTGGCTAGCACAGTGAAGGGCTACCTGACTCATAGTTCTCATATTTTATAGACACCACATGTTCACTCTCTTATTTAATGTGAAATCATACAATATTATTGGTTATTGGAATTTTTGTCTCCATAAAATCGGTCACAAAAGAATAGCAGTATTGTATTGTAAATACTTACTTACACGTAGCGAAATCCAACAAAGACTGTGAAGGATGCTTTCAAATCAGAACAGAACAGAAGACTATGGAAGACTGAAGTCCTTGTTGTCTCTCAGGTCCTATAGCTGAGGAGAAGCCTGCACCCTGTGCCCCAAACTCTGCTCATGGCCGCCACTGCAACCCGCACAACACCACACAATGTATGTCAGGATGGGAGGGCCCAAACGATGGCATCACGAACTTTGATAACTTTGCATTTGCCATGCTGACAGTGTTTCAGTGCATCACCATGGAGGGCTGGACTGACGTGCTCTACTGGGTGAGTCTGGTCTGAGCCCACAATGCATCCTGTAATGTGCCAGATTGTACAGTGCTGTACCAGACACCTAGCACACCCCTTGACCCCCTTCCCCACACTTCTCATAGGTACACTTTGAAAACAATGTCTGATTGCAGATGGACAGGGAATAGGTTTATTTATATAGCACTACAGGAAAGCAGCCCAAGACTACAGTGCTAAAGAAATTGATTTGATTTCATACCAAACTTAGATGTGTGAGTGAGTGTGTGTATGTGTGTGTGTGTGTGTGTGTACGTGCACATGTGCATTGCTTAAATTGGAAGGTGGGGTAATTTGAGGAAGCAGGTTCTAGCAGTAGTGTACATTCCTGTGCATTATAGGTAAGACCTCTTCCTTCACATTTAAGACCCTTCTTGCGACATGGGAAGAAAGTGTTTTTCAGATCTACTTGTAATGTGTGTTTGGGTTTATTTACCAGACAGTTCATGATATTATTTCAATGTTTTTTATTACTGTGCCTTTAAG
The DNA here is from genome assembly GCF_030463535.1 of Salminus brasiliensis. Classification (NCBI taxonomy): domain Eukaryota; kingdom Metazoa; phylum Chordata; class Actinopteri; order Characiformes; family Bryconidae; genus Salminus; species Salminus brasiliensis. The sequence continues at coordinate 43,214,802 of NC_132879.1, forward strand.
ACTGACATGTTAATGTCCATGTTCTGATTGGATGCCCTGTCACCTTAGAAACATTTACTTCAAATGTATGAGACAGCAGCTGATAAGGCCACCTTTTGTACGGTGACACTAGAGGTCGGTTTCCTAGACAAAGAGGATGTCATCTTCCTTTCAGGAATGGAGAATCTCTGTCCAGAATGCAGTGTGGTCCTGAACTGGGCTTAATGCCTTAATCTGGGCAACCATTTCTATGGGTCAGTTACCTGAACAAGGATTAAGTCTAGTCCAGGACTATATGTTCCTTTCAGTGGAGAATCTCCATTCAGAATGCTGTGCTAGTCCTGAATTGGGTTTAATGCCTTAATATGGGCAACCAACCCTGCATGTCTAAGTGCTACATTTACAGCTACATTTCAGTGCATTCTGTTGAATTAATCAAAAACCTCAAAGTACCCCACAGTTCCAGCTGTGTCTACCTAGGAGCCCCCACACCCCCTTATTTCTACCTGTCCCTTTACTTCAGCTACTTCACTTAAGTAACTGGTTTATTAATGGAATACTCTGCTGTTTTCCACCCCAATCTCTATCTGCTGTGCTTGTAGCAATGTGGTTGCATACAGTATTTTGTGTAATAGAAAAAAAACATGTCAACTCAAAATATGCTTATCATAGGGTGTTTAAGCAGTCACTCATTGGCTTCCATTATGATTATGAGTTAGCAGGCCCTGTTTTTTTGTAAGTGCAAGGAACTGTATTGCAATCATCGTCTGTAGTAATCGACTGCATACTACAGTTGCAGCATATAGAGGTCAAGTTGAAAACCACTAGGACATCCCTTTAAGACGTGTTTTTTATTACATAGGCCCCATAGGCTCACTTCTGACATTAACATGCGTGTCCCGTAGAATGTCCATGCATTAATAATTTATTATTACTGCTTTTTCTCGTGGACAGCGTGGTCTCGTGGTTCATGCATATTTGGTCATATGCGTCTCTGAACACCTCAGAATGTGGGTTGAGTGGTCAGATTACATCAGATTATCCAGTTCGCACCTGTACTTTGTGTACTTCTGGCCACTTATGATCGGATCACCCAGGACGCATGTTAATGCCAGGCGTGCATGGGGGCCATAGTCAGGGTTTTGCCAGTTCACACTGCTACACTGCTGTGTAAGTCCTAACATGCTTTAATACTGAGTGGCAGAACACTACACAAGCACACTACAGAGTGCTCACCCCTCTCATCTGCTGCATAATCACACACTACAGAGTTTATTCTGTGCTATATGAGAGCTTATCACCCGGCTTTTTTTTTTTTTTTAAGAAAAGCACCTGAAGAGTGAAGAATGACTCTTGATACAGTGATATGAGTCACAGGGTACTCCACTCCAGTGGGCTCTCAAAGACTCTGTCTGCTGTCTGTAGCAACAGCAGGGGCTGTGTTTTATAGCCCTTTGTTTCAGTCACTGTTCTCTAAGTGATCCTGAAGTAGTTGCATAAAGAAGGCGGCCTTCTCTTTTTAAGCTTGTCTGCCCTTTGAGTTTTACTTCTAATGCTCTCGTTTCTTTTCGTCTCGCTCTTCTTTCTCTCTCTTTCTTTTTCTAACTGGGCTTCCTTCCCTCCTTCCTCCTTCAGATGCAGGATGCTATGGGCTATGAGCTTCCCTGGGTCTATTTTGTCAGTCTCGTCATCTTTGGATCCTTTTTCGTTCTAAATCTGGTTCTGGGGGTGTTGAGCGGGTAAGCGATGTGTGTGTGTGTATGTGTGTGTGTGCATGTGTTTGTCTGTGTCTGTGTGTGTGCATTTCTGAGTCCATGGCCTCAGAAGACCAATGGAACAGGTTTCATCCCTAAGGAGGAGAAGGAAAAGGGCAGAGAGGCAGAGAAAGAGAGCAGGACAGAGCACTCTCAGTGAAACAGCAGGTCCATTGTGTTGTTCCAGTCCACTCGTTTGCTAATTGTTCCTCCCTCTCTCTCCTTCTCTCCATCTCTCCATCTCTCTTTATCCTCCTCTCCCTTCATTCCCAGGTCAATGACGCTGTAGGGAACTCCTGGCCATGGCTTTATTTTGTTACTCTAATCATCATTGGCTCATTTTTTGTTCTTAACTTGGTTCTTGGGGTCCTGAGCGGGTAAGAGACAGACAGACAACCACGTGAACAGACAGACAGGCAGACAACTTAGGGTTGCTAATTAGGGCTTGGGGTCCAGAGCTTCCTTGGGCAGTTACTTATGTTGTATATCAGGGGGTTTTACTCCTGGTGCTGGAGGGCTGCAGTCCAGCACATATTGGTGCTAGACACATCTTCTAATTCCGACAGCTAATAATTGAGTTGAACCAGGTGTGTTTGAAATGGAAAGTCATGTAGAAAAGTGTACTGGATGCTGGTCCTCCTGGACCAGGACTGAACAGCCTTATATTTATATATAAATCATTTAAAAAGCTGAATACATGCCAGGTAAGAAGATCTCAAGGGAGCTGATCCTGGAAGCAGATAGGACCAGCGAGAGGTCTTAGAATATTCACTTTTGGCTCCCGAAGAGCTGAAGAAAAGAGATTTGTCAGTGTGGAGGACCTTCCAGTGGTTTAAAGAACCTTCAGTGCTTCTGTTAACATTTTTGTTGGCTCTATGAAAGAACTACTATGGTTAAAGGAGGCTCAAAGGAAAGCGACTCCGCTTGTACTAATGCGTTTATAATTGTTTGTGTAGTGTTGATGCAGTTCCAAGGGTTCCCGGAAGAGAGCTCCAAAATACTGTGAAAGTTCTGGTCTGCCTAATGGAAAATTAGCAACCCTAAGATAGACAGACAGACAGACAGACAGATGACTCTTTATAGATATACTGCATCCCCTTTTCTTGCTGTCAGTATGAAACTTCTTTCCTTCTTCATAATATCTTGCTTATAAGAAATATGGGATAATAATTCAATCTACATCCGATGAATTGAGAAAATTCAAGTGTGGGCTGGTGTAAGTAGCAGCACTTGGAGGAGCACTGAACATTTTTTCAGGCCAAAAGCCCATTGCTCATAAGAAATCAGTCAAATGTTGTGATCTTTCCATCTTTTCCCCACTGTTTTCTATGTTTACCATATTCCTCAAATGTTTCTGTATACTGTATATTCCTCTTTCCTGTATACTGCATTCCTTCCATGTTTTCTTTGCATGCTTTATTAACTGTTCTCCAATAGTTAAATAGCTCACCTGAGTGACATTTGCATCTCATAGTCGCATACATGAGCAGAAGCAATTACAGTGCTTCATGCCAGCCTAGTTCTTCTTATTATTATTATCATTAATCATCAATAGTCAAGACCAGTGTTGAAAAAAGTAGGAATGCTGGGACTACATAAAAAATCTGACGTCTCCCCTGCCTTGAGCTGTGTTCTCTGGAATGATGATGGTGATCCATCCAATATGTTTGGGATGAGTTGGGGAGTTGGGTATGAGGTGGGGTGGTGATCATCCATCATCCTGATCATGCAGTCAGATCCTCACAGCAGTGCTTCAAAATCTAGTAGCAAGCCTCTCTGGACAGTAGAGACAGTTACTCCAACAAAAGCTGGAAGAACTCTTTTTAGTACCCCAGATTTCAGAAAAAAACAATGAATGAGAAGGTGTCCCAATACTTTTGCCCAATCTGAATGTTTATAGTGCAAATTATTTACAGTGCAAATTATTTATTTATCTTCATCTTCAGAGTGTCTTGCTATCCCTTTCTGCTGTGACACTGAGAATTTCCCCACTGTGGGACTAATAAAGGATTATCTTATCCTATCTTATCTAATGGCGATATGATTATGATATCGTTGTGCATCATTATTGACACTGTGTGTTTTCAGCTCTGCTCTTTTCTTTTCTGTGCTTTAGAAATGAATATATGTCCTCATTGTCCTCATTGGATGTCTACCTGTTGCCTGTTGCCTGATTGTCTTCATAGCAATTATTACCTAACCACTGTGGGGGAAAAGTGCCAGAAGTAGGCTGCGTCTGAAACCAAATAAAGGCTGCCTACTCAGGCAGTATTCGAAGACAGGAAGATACTGAGTCGTGTCCGAGTCGAATGTTTGTATAAAATGCTGCTATAAAAGACAGTAGTTGTCTGTATCCTGGCAATAACATGGCGTATCACTGCCTTTAAAGTATGTCTCAACCGCGATCTGCCTTCTAAGGTACTGACTTATGAGACAGCATAGGCATCAAGGCATCTAGAAACCTGCCGTTTTGGACACATCCAAACATATCTGAGAAGGTGCAACTCTAAGGCTGTGTCTGAAACAGACAGACTTCTGAGGCAGGAAGACACCCAGTCATGTCTGTACTGAAGGTTTGTAATCTAGGCTTTAGTAATCTAGGCGACAATGCTGATGGCCAACACAGCTAAACGCTAATATGTAGTGGTGAGCTGTCGATACTATGGTATTATTGATATTGTTGGATTCATGATTCAGTTACAGAGACCTTCATCACTTCACTGCCTTCTGAGACAGCATGGACAGCAAGGCGTCAAGTCAGTTAGCTACCTCCAGTTTCAGACACAGGCTAATTGTGCCTGGCTACAGTCCCAGTATGTGCTTGCAATTACCGTTTGAGTTTACTTCAGGTGTTGCTAATCACACAGACTGCCTACAGGACCGCCTACTAGCTGCACGATGCTCGTAAGGTGCAGGGTTTAAAAAGCACAGTAAAATAGGACATGTTAACAAGCTCCAGAACGAAGAGCAAGAGATAACAAGGCTAATAAACTTTTCACAAGGGTGTAACTCTACTCTGGAATTTGGGAAACAATAAGAGAAAAATCAATGGCATAAGGGTCACTAAACAAAAATACACATTCGATTATTCTGTTAGTAAATATTCTTGCAGCACACCATTGACAAGGCCTGCGGCTGTAAAAAAAAGTATACTGTATAAAGTGGTGGGAAAGGCAATTATAAAATACTGCTTTTGTTTATCTAACCTATTTATTTTGCTTTGCATTGATTCGTTTTTATTAGAGTTGAATTAATCCAGTTAAATAGCTTTTCACCACACTCTGGCTGCTGCGATTGTAAAAAAAAAAAAACACCCTAGCATTCAACCTAATCTATGTATGCTCTGTCTGTAGTATACGGCTGATTACCCCAAGCACTAATTTTGATGCACTTCTCTGAACTTAGCAAACGAACAGAACAGTCTGATGTAACTGCCCAAATGACTTCTATTAAAAGTTTGTTGTGTCTACAGATTTTACTGTTCTTTTGTATATACAGTGAAATCATTGTCTGTGGTAATTCAGCCGTACTTCCAATATGTGCATCCATCCATTCCACCATCCATCTTCTTATGTTCTTCTTCCTGGCGTAGGTCATAGTGGGTCCAGAGCCAATGCAGAGTCCTTTGGCCGCAAGGCTGGCATACCCCCTGGACAGGGCTCCAATATTTACAGGCTCATGCAAAAGTTTAGGCATTCCTGGTTAAATAATATGTGTTGTTCATTTTCTAAGTGCAAATATGTTCTCATCTTTAAAGAGCATTCTTATATACATTCTAAAGCATAAGTACTGTTGACATAAAAAGTGGAATGTGGCAAAAAAAAAAAAACAATATATGTAGTGTTTTATTTTCTTCAACAAATTAATAGGAATTATAAAATTATTATAGTTTTTTTTTACGTTTAGGTTTTTGTCGCAAGGGGGCATGCAAACTTTTGCATAAGATTGTACTGTATCCGTTTCTTGAGATGACACTTCCACGTTTTTGTGCAATCAACATTTGGATTTGGATATTGGATATTGTCACTATCTTAAGACAACCCTGTACCTCTAAAATTGTAACATTACAGGAATTACATCTGAAAAACATTCAGAACTTGCAACCCATGAAAGCCAAGTGCATCATTTTGGATACATATTTTAGGTTGTTGAGGCCTCTGCAACGTCAGCGTGATAATAAAATAAGTAATTCAGGTACCTTAGGGAATGATCAATATATATATATATATATATATATATATATATATATATATATATATATATATATATATGATGCAAGCACATTTTCCAAACTGTGCATTTAGGATCAGGCACGACTAGGTGACACTTGTTCCGCACATTAGTCAATCTTCACACCTCCCTATGAGCTACATTTAGCATGTATTCTCTGTGGGGCTGCTCACACTGAACTACGACTCCCATATCTTGACGATTCAGTGCGAATACACATACCGTTACACCCCTACTTAACAAACATACTTTATTTTCAAGCAAAACTTGTCCTATTTGGCCTGCAGCCAGGTACAAAATACTTAGTATTATAATTGGCCCTTGGTGTATCTATACTCTCTGCCTACTCTGCCTTTCCTGTCTCTTTCCTCAACTGCTAGACACATAAACTGTAGACTTAAACTTTAGGTCAGACGTGTGCATGATGGTGTGTCTAGGTGTTGTCCTGTTGTGTGTATTTAGCAAAGACATTCAGATATTTCTCTTTTTTTTCCATCTTTGCATCTTCTTCCTCGCCCTCGCTCCTCTCCCCGGCTCAGAGAGTTCTCTAAGGAGCGTGAGAAGGCCAAGGCGCGTGGAGATTTCCAGAAGCTACGTGAAAAGCAGCAGCTGGAGGAGGATCTGAAGGGCTACCTGGACTGGATCACACAAGCAGAGGACATTGACCCTGAGAATGATGATGAGGGACTGGACGATGACAAACCCAGAAACCGTAAGTACGGGACAGGGGCAGGACTCCACTGTGTGGCAGTGTGTGAGTGTGTAGGCTGGTGTGCATGTGTTTAGATACATTTGTGTGGTATGTGTCTAAGTGTTTGTGCATCTATGAGAGAAAAGTTTGTGTACGTGTTTGTCTTTATTTGTCATTATGTTTGGGTGCTTCTTAACGCTACTAATTTGTTCAATGTGTTTCATTACAAATTAACTCAGTAAGTATCTATGGATGGTCTATAGGAATCCTTCTGCCCTTTTAGATTAAAGGAAGATTAAAGGCAGGTGAAACTTGACCTGAAAAGGATACATTTGGAGTTTTGGTGTGTAGATGAATGTGCAATGTAATCAAATATGCTTGAGATGCTACATTTATAACATCCATACCATTAAATCCTGGCTGCCTAAAATGTTGTGGGTTCCCCTCATGGTGCCAAAGCAGCTTAGGAGTCCACAAGACATAGCCAGCATTAACCTTTTCAAACTGTAGTTTGTAGTACAGTAGCTCTTCTGTGGGATCAGACCACATGGGTGACGGGTTGGTGTATGAGGAGTTACTGGTTGCTAGAACTACTCTTCACACAGCGGTTTACACTGAGATGAATATTGTAATAAAAAAAACACATTTTTAATTGTGGATATGCCTTTCATGTGCATATGCATGTGTATTTGATGGGTTTTTCATTTTGGGATGAGGGTACATCCTGAAGGAGAATCCTTCCTCTCCTCTAAACATCATAAGCATCAGTAGAAGTCTGATAAAGGCTGTGAATGCACCATACCATCCAAGCTGCTTCAGAGTGTAAGCAACTCCTACAATCTTCATACTGTAGGTAATATCACAGCAAATGGTTGATTGTGTAGCTGTAGTGCTTGGTTCATGGACAACATGCTGAAACAATTAAAGTAGAAATTTGGTTGAAAAATGTTGCAGCATTACTTTTAAAGTGCTCCTATCATGAAAAAACTAAGGTTATCAGTTTATTGAAATGAATAGTAGTTACAGTAATATGTAATCTTTCACAAAAGTTTTTAAATGTACCGTTCACTTCCCAGTTTACTTCTCGGTTCACTCCCTGATTCATACAGTCCATAAATAGAAACTAAGCAGTCAAAACAGCCTTTTTTCTTTTTTTTTTAAAAAGTTGTGAGAACCAGCTGATTTACATATTTACATAAGGGATAAAGCGAGCTTGGAAAATAGTCATTTAACCCTCTTCAGTCTATGAATGAGCCTGTGCATCAAATTTCATGTTTCTTGATATTTTAAATCATAGCAATAATACAGTTCAGAAACTTTTCCTGAATCTGTAGAGTATACCATTTCTATTGTGTCTTTAACGCCAGATCTTACATGACTCACATCCAGAATTACGAGGCTGTGAAGATGAGTCAAGATACTCGTCTCTGCTTCCCAATGTATCTAACTAGTGGACTTGTGAATCCATCATCTGCGGTGGATTTGTGCATCCTTCAGACTATCTCTTCACACCTCTACATCACATGGGGTCTCATTATAGAGAGCAGAGATTGTTCTGAACATTTTGATATCAAACATGTGGGTATTATCTTATATGCTTTATTCTATATGCAAATTTAAGATATGGAACAATCAATAAAATGCCCTTAGATTTCAGAGGGTTTAAAATTTAGCTTGTATCTTTTTTGGAGCATAAAGCCATGCAAACAGTGTAAATAGGAAGAAAAAAAATAATATATAAAAAAGAAAACTATGTATATAAATGTATACATACATACATACATACATACATAAATGTAAAACTATGTATATAAATATAAGAAAAGGTAGGATATGAAGTGGCATCCTGTAATTTTGAATGCTGTGCACACCACCTTCACAGGCCCTATATTGTCTTAGACTCATACCATGGTATTAAAAAAGCACGTTTAAATACATTTCTGTAGAAATAAGACATTCATTTGTACTCCAGATTGTGTTCACGCATATGAGATGACATGTTGTAATGACATGAAATAGTATTGTGCCCTCAAAATTGCTACAATATAAACAGTGACAACAAACAAAAGATTATCACATACTTAGCAATAGATTTTTGGGGGGGTTCTTAAAATCCAGAAGCCATTTTCAGAGATATTCCTACCCTCTGAAAAGAAATCTCAACTTCAGAATTCATCTGCAAAAGTATTTCTCTGGAATAAAATGATTTTATTTCTCTGTTAAACAAGTGTTCCATCTTTAGCCAGTTCATTCAATCAATCAGCTTCAATTATAAGTGTACTGGGAAAAATATCAAACTTTTCAACAGGGGTAATATGTACTGTGTGCTACAGATGTAGAATACAAATATTAGAAAAAGGTTATACAGAAGTAAGCATTAACACTAAGTCACTATGATGAGCATTAAGCTCTGAAATTATGAATGGATCGTGGAAGTGTACCGCAGCATCATGTGGTCAACACGGACCGAAATAGCTGGTGCTTCAATTTGCATTAAAGTTTAATGGGGTCTTACTAAGAAAGGGAAAGCAGAGGAAAGCTAAGGAACCAGTAGTTAGTGCTGCTCTAGATTCACACTCAGGCACTCCAGAGGCTGGAAATTCTTGCTACTACTGGGAAACAACTTCATGTTACTCCCTGTCAATACCCAGGGCCGGCTGCACACATGAGTGAGCTGTAAATGTTAGATGCTCTTAACGACACACATGAGAAGTAAAATAGCATGTCTGACCATTGAACTGGTCATTGTCGAACAAGAGAAGTTGCGTTCCTGCCCGGACAGAGTGTCATTCAGTGTAGTTCACTGAGTTTGCTTGTCAGCACTGCAGAAAACTCTCTTGACCAGTGCAATCATTATAAATGTAATGTTTATACACAGTCAAATCTGAATATTATGACCTTATAGAGGGAATAATCAGCCTTGGCTCAGATGACAGTAGCGAGACGCCTTGGCTTGGACTGTATATGGTAATAGAAGGCATTTATTATAGTCGTTTATCTGTACCACTCACTATAGTCATCGTTCCCCCTCTGTCATCAATGGCCCATGTGGCACCGCTGTTATGCCGTTGAGAGGCACTCAACTACAGCATAGAACATCGAAGTTGGTGGTTTCTGAGATACTACCACCCTTATCCCACTGTCACAGTCTTATCAGAATGTTATGACCACCCCTAAGTGTTTGGAATGAACTCCGCCGAGGACATCAAAGATGCCACATGGCAGCGTTTGCTGCGTGTATAAAGAAGCAAACACACCAGTCAGTGGTAGCACAATGCAAAATGATCGTCATGGGCGAAGGACTTGATTTGACTGATGTCCAAAAGAGCATGATAATAGGGTAATAGGTGGTAGTATCTCGGAAACCGCTAACTTCATGGGGCGTTTTAGAGTCGCACGAGTGAAGGTGTACAGGGAATACTCGCACATTGAGTGCCTCTCAACAGCATAAGAGTGGTGCCCCATGGGCCATTGATGACTCTGGCGAGGGGTACAGAGCTATTCTGTTGTTTTAAAGCAATTCATTGCAGCGTGTTTTTTGAGCTTAGTTTTGAAATCAGATGAGATTAGCCATTGAAATAAAGCATGAGAACTGATCTAATCAGTTTTTTTTAGCTATTAGCTAACCATACCTTAACCATGCCTTCAACAATTCAGCCATCTAGCAATTACTAGTATAACACTCCAACCAAAGTTCTGTGTTTTTCATTAGAGTTTTAACAGTAAACTCTACATTAAGGCAAGTGGCTGGCTTGTACAATGAGTGGCCAACCATGTCTCTTTCCTGTAAGTCCTGGTGGCCACATGGTGGCCATATGTCAGGCAGCTCTCTGTGATGAAATCCTTCTGCTGGAGTGGTCTCGCTGGAGCAGCTTTTCTGGACTGTGCAGCCCATGTAGACCATGTACACCAGCTGTGTGTTAGTGGACCCAAACCTCCTTTACAGCACTGGGCAACAGTGCAGCCTTGATCAAGACACCAGCAGTATGTCTGGGCCCATGTGTTCAACAGTGTGCTTATGACCTATGAAGTAGAAATAGGTAGCTGGATTTGATGTAGCAAGAACTTACTTACTCTATCCAGCTTTATGAAGCACGTCTTACACTTGTGGTTCTATAAACCCAGTCTTAGGAACCTGAACACTGAACATTATCACGTTCTCCCTGTTCTAACACATGTGACTCTAAAAGACTTGACTGAAAGGGTTGTTCGTTGGTTGATGAGTTGCATTAGATGTGTTTGAGCTTGTGTTCTTTGACATTTTACCAAATCTACAAATATTGATTATTTCCCAATATATTTATGTCATTAAAAGCACTGTATTTAAGCACTATTTCATGTACATGTCATATAAAAAAAATCAACTTGTTTTACTCTAAAAATATTATTTTAATAAATTGTCTAAGGGTGCCTCTCCCTGCTATCTCCCAGCCCATTAATTTGTGTAAAACTGCCCATCAGTTATTAATATTTATAAGCACTCTGTCGCTCTCATTACCATTCATTAATGGACTTGCATAGTTCTGAAATTTAACTGCTGCCACTCATACCTGCGTGCACAAGCCCGAGTTTGACCTTGACTCTGAAAAAGGAATGTAATAATACTATATTCTGTCATATTCCTGTTCCAAGATCTAATAAACTGCCAAATAAATCAATTCTGAGCAGGAATCCATCACTTAATGAAGCCATCCATCTAATGATTGCTACATGTTAAAGTGTGTTTGCTAAAACAGTAGAATAGTGTTGGATGTGGTGTAGATTTGGGTCTTTATATGCTGGACTTGAGTGAGTAGAACAGTTAGCTGGTTAGCTGGAATCGAACCTGCTGTGTGGTGTGTGTGAAGCTGTCAGTCTGCTATGTTAGCTACCGTACAACCAGCCCCACTCCTTTTCTTGTTAGCACTATTTAATACTGAGCAGATATTAGATTGTTGAATTGATGCATACAATAGTGAAATTGGATATTTTTATAATGACTAATTTCTGTTGCATTTATTTGCTTTATATTTATTGCTTTATATATGCTATTTTTCAGTCTTCATTCTGAGTGGTTTCGCTGCTTTTAGGTCATTACTAACATCAGTGTGATGTTGATTGAGCTGCGGCTACATGCAACCTTGGGCTTATCATAGAGGGGTGTGCAAGTAGCCTGTAGCCTGAAATTCATAACGGCTATTAGTTTCTTGGAATTTTGCCAAATTTACAACTTAATCACTGTCTTTTGTATTTCTGCCATTAAAAGGCAGAAATTTTAAAAAGGCAGAATTTTTTTAACACGTTTTTAATAAATTGTTGAAGGGTGCTTCTCCTGTACTTGCCATTCCATCTCCCAGCCTGTTTGACTAAGACTGCCCACTAATTATTCATATTCATTAGCAGTCCTTTATTCTCATTAACATTCTTTAATGGACTTGCATAGTTCTGAAATATAACAGCTGCCACTCATACCTGCGTGTACAAGCTCGAGTCTGACCTTGACTCTGAAGGAAGGAATGTTATAATGCGATATTCGGAGATATTTGAAAGTGGTGAGATGTCAGAATTGCATTATATTCACAAATAGTCTCCTATTTCTCTTATGAAGGAGGGTTCTTGCGGTCACTAAAACTGTATATAATGACATTATAGTATTATAGCATTAAAACATCCAAAATATACCAATTCACAATATAGCACCTGTAATCCTACAACTTATAATTAGTCCTTGAGATGTAGATGCTAGTTACCACTTTATCTTATCTAACTCAAGAATCATAAAATGAGAAAAAAGATCCTCTTAAGCTCATTAAAATCTGACCTATCCAGGTTGGGTAGAATGAAATGAGTAAGCAAGTGAAATTTGTTTGTGTGCCACTGTGTTTTCTATCACTCCTGTACTGTGATAGTTTTTGAGTGATTATGCACACCCTTTTTGGGATACACTCATTCTTTTTGATCAGCGTGGCAGTAAAACGCAAACGGAAGGTGAAGTGTGATGTTTTGCTACAGAAACACAAAAAGACAAAAATTTGTTTGGGCTTATTACAGTTGTTTATATATGAAACTAAATATGATAACAATAATAGAAAAGGTGAAGTTGAGTTAAAGGCAAAGAGTGCATCTTTGCCCAGGCATTAAAGGGTTAGCCAGTGTTGTGCATGGGTTAAAAGCACTTGATCTTGATGTTTGACAGGCCGGTTATGACTCATATATGACTGTAGGAGAGAGAAAGAGAGAGAGAGGAGTCTAGCAGAAGGCATTGCACTGCTAGTTCAGGAACATTCAGAGTGAGGTTTGAAATATTGCCATGGCTGCTAATAGTGATTTATGCAGCAAAGATGCTGTGGCTGATAGCGTGAATCAGATGTTTCCGGGACAGTTTATGGGGACTTATCACGTTAAATGACACATTGCCTGATCACTTGCTTTCAGAAAGTTTTTGTAGCCTCTTATTTGAATGCATCTGGAGAAAAAGGATGCCACATTGAGTCAGAATTGCAACAAATCTTTATTTTCTGTCATTACTTTAATTATTGTCATTTTCTGCTGTTATTAAGTTCAAATGTTCAAGTTTATTTATGTGTCATGTGTTACTTTGTTATGTGTGTGTGTTTGTGTAAGAGAGAGAGAGAGAGAGAGAGAGAGAGAGAGAGAGAAAGAGAGAGAGAGAGAGAGAGAGAGTAAACAAATGCATGTGTGAGCTCTTTAGGTTTATTTTTGACTCTGGCCTTTCAGAGCCTGAGAGAGTGACAGTTATAAGGGAAGTTCAGCCCTTCACTGAGAATAGATGGGAACAAGGCTCATACACACACACACACACACACACACACACACTGGAAGAGCAAGAGAGAAGTAGACGAGGGAAACAATCAGATTAAAGGAAAGAGTTAGCTCTTAGATGAGAAGAGAGGACAGAGGGAAGATGGAACAGGGCCTCAGTGACGCCAGCCAGGGTGAAGAGACAGCAGTAGTACAACTGTGAGCAGCATCGCCATCTAGAGGCTCCGTGTGGAACTGCTTCTCAGCACTTTCACACTCACATGACTGCAGCCTCTTTAAATGCTTCCCCGTTACCTGTCCTACTGTTCAGTGTTGAAAATAGAGATGCTGAGAGGGGTTTTGGAGCAATGCCACATAGAGGAAACACCTGTATTTCATAATACAGCTAAATACAGCTAAAGATGGCACAATATCACTTTTGCTTTTCTGATAAGATAGCGATATTGAAGTGTTGAAGAAAAGGCTTTTATTTAGTATTTAGGTTCTTTGATGTAGAAATATATATATATATAAAAATGTGATTTTGGTTGGGGTAATAAATGCTCAGGTGTGGTTTTACAAGCCTATTTACCACCCTGTTATTCTGCCTCTAATTTGGGCTCCATGTGAATCTAATTAATCATATAGCTTAGCACAGCCCAGCCTAGCCCAGCCTAGCTTTGCTTAGGTTACCACTGTAACAAGAACAAATGAATATTTCCAGTGTATTTCCAGCTGAGGAAATTGTATGCAGTTGGCTGGTTTTAGCCTAGAACTTCTTGCCCAGCGCCTGCTCACTTCACCGGCTTCCCCGCTGTGTTTGATGGCTTCCTCCAGTCAGCCATTGCCACTTCTCTGGTTGGCCTAGTGCTAGTTTTTAGCTGGGTGTACTGCATGTAAACTTTTGGGAGTGTAAATATAATGAGTCAAGACTGTTCCATAGCATTATTGAGGCCTTGATGAGTGGCTACAACAGGCCAGCACTACTCAAACCGTTTAAGAATGTAAAGAGCAATGTGTTCAGCTTCCGTTTAGCGGGGCTTCTATTCAGTTTCCCTTCTAATCGCTAACCAAGCTTATGCAGAAGATAGGTAAAGCATTGCTGGAATATTAAATATTAAGATGAAAAGCTTCTTTATGAAGCTAAAAGTGCTACAAATATGGCATCACTCCGAAGCACCTTTATTTTTGAGAGTGTTCTCATATTCCCTTATTTCATTTTTTCTTGTTAACATACTGCCACACTAGTAGCACACAGGCACACAGTGAATATCCACTACAGCCACTCCTGTGGTCATCTGGAGCTCAAGCACTGTTAGCACTGCTAAGGTTTCTTTGGGTATTGAGTATTCTGATTGCCTCTGGCTTATTCACAGAAACAGGCACTTCAGGACCTTGTTTGGACAAATGAAAACCTTCAGGTTTTCAAACTTTCAAAACATAGACAGTAGACAGGTACATTGTGGACAACCTTTAACCCTTTTTAAGGGTATTATTCTATAGCCTTTTTACAGGAATAAACAAAGCACTCTTAGGGATCCTAGGGAACAAATAGTGGTTCTTTTGTGGCATGGCTTGAAATAACTCCTTTGGCACCTGTATTTTTAAAGTGTGTTCTACTGTTGTTCTACAGTGGTTATCCTTTCATTTCAGTGCAAAAGTGTAAAAGTGGTATATGTGTATTTACATGATCATGTGTGTGTGTGTATATGAATCCGTGTGTGAGTTTGTGTGTGTCTGGTCTGAGTTCTGGCCTTCTTCTGTTGTTTCCAGGGAAGAAACGTCGCTTACAGTACTTTCGTGGAGCAGTGAAGAAAAAAGCGGCTGTACTTTGTAAGGCGTGTGCGTCTGCATGGCAAATATTGTTTACTGAGCAAAAAAAAAAAAAAAAACTGTAAATGGCCTCAAAACCTTAACCCTGACTACTCCCCACAGCCCCGGCTCCAGAAAACTCAGGAGATGCAACATTTGGTGAAGTTTCCCTTTTAAAAAATGTATAAGGGGAATCTCCTCTGAAGTAACAGGGTTATGAGGGAGTGAAAGGGTTATCCCTCCCCTCCAGCCACGATGTTTACAAAACCCCCCTGGTTGCCTTCCTACTCTCACAGACATTAATATTCATAATCATGACCACATTGCGAAGTCATATTCTGAATATTAAAAAAAGAAATGATGACACTTGATTGATGAAAGAATTAAAGGCATTTGCTGCTGTTGTTTTCTTTGTAAAGCTTTTGTTTGGCATATTCATAGTAGTAGTTTAAAATCCATGGTCCTTGTGCATGTTTACCCTTAGTATAGTTTCTCTGGTTTTTGATTATGTCTTCCTTGCAGCATTGCAATTTCCTTAATGACTGTGCATGAAATATGCATACATCTTTTTGTTTGTCACATGTAAGGTTTACTCCTTGGGTAAGTCTGGGTTTTGGTCATTCATACAAGGTGTCATCCATGGTTTTCTCTTATTTTTATTAATTATCATTGCAGTCACTGGTCATCCAACTAGAGTAGCCCTGTGGTTAAGTATAACCTTACTAGGTACAAACATATGGGTTTATAATCTGAAAGATCTATACATGCTTTACATTTTTTATGGACACTTCCATACACAGTCTGAATGGAGTGACTTGGAGATGAGTCTGAAAAATGCTGCCACTGACCTTTAAATGGACCTTCCATATTCATACATCCATATTCTACACCTTACTCGTATCTTTATGTAATAGATGTTCGAATGATAATTTTCTAACCAGTCCTTTGTGTTTTTGCTACTGCTCCTTTAAGACCGATATTCAAATGACCTCTGTATTGATTGGCTGAACCCTTCACAAGTGTTATACTTCCAAGCTGATGTACAGAAATGAAAGAAAATGGTCAAATGAAAATGCGGGATGGATGGATAGGAATAAAGTGAAATTATGGATGAATGGATAGATGTAAATTAAATTAAATTAAATTATGGATGAATGGATTGACGAATACCAACTACTGTGAGTTAGGCACTTAAGCTGAACTGCTTTATGATAGATTGATGGATGGACATGAGTGATCTATATATTAAAGAGCAGTTCAGCTGAAGTTCCTCCCAGTAACTCCCAGTACTTTTCTTACCTAAAAAAGACATCACTCATTGGTCCACGACATAGCATGTTGTCCAATCAAGTGTCAGCTGAGGTACAGCACATGGTTCTGTCCACTAAGCACTGTTCTAACTATAGACCGTGATCTAGTTCATGCTGTCAAGCCCTGATCACTGGAGAGAGCTGTTCTTGTTCTACAATGAAACGGCTTGTTAGGTTCAATGTGTGCAGCTAATGAGGCTGCTAGCATATGCATTACGCTAATCTCGCAAATCATGCAGCGCTTGTACTGAATCCCATGTGATCTTACAGTCCTACATGGCTAAAAGCAAACAACCAGACATAAACAGAATTGTCAAAGATTTACACATGATCACAAACATTTGTTTATTTGTTCATAGGAGTGGACAAAATAACCAAAATATAGCATATTGTACTCTACAGTACTATTAATCGCAATTGATCAAATGGTTACATTATTAATTAAATATTAATTATATATTTGCTTTTAATCATTTTCTTCATAGGTAACCGTAGTCATTTTAACACTGTAAACCTATATAAGCTCTGGCCAGCTGGGGGAGCTGTCCACTACCTGCTTAAGCCCAACTGAATTGACCACAGGACATTATAACCTTAGACAGCTACACCACCTAGGAGTCTGTTTTACCGGGACAGCTTATCATTTCATAATTTATCACAATAACATGTCATATTAGCCACCCTTATCTCATGATTACAGCTGTAGGTTACATTGTGTAAGGTAACAGTGAAGATGGAGAATGTGTGTGTGTGTATTTTTTATGCACTAGCAAAGTAACTGTAAAGCTGCAAAACAGGAGAAGGAAAGCTGAAGATTAGAGTAAAGGGGAATGTGTGAATGCAGCATGCTCTAGAGTTCCTTTCTCTGCTATGCTTCAAGACCCCAGCAAGCATGTACAAAGTGACAGCTATTCCCGCCTGCATGCATCTGGCTGCTTGACTGGTTTTCATTTATTCTGCTGCTGATGACATTTAATGAGCCATTTCTGGCTTTTCGTTTTTAATTGACTTCAGTGCTGTTTTACACATTTTTCTTTTTAGTTTTTTTAACTAGTACAATGTTGCTTTTTTTTACTTAGCCCAGGAAAGTGTTGCTTTTTCCTAACTTAGCCCAGGAAAATGTTGCTTTTTTCTGACTTAGCCCAGAAAAATTTAGTTTTTTCCTACCGTAGCCCAGGAAAGTGTTGCATTTTCCTGACTTAGCCCAGGAAAGTGTTGCTTTTTCCTGCCTTAAACCAGGAAAATGTAGCTTTTTCCTAATTTAGCCCAGGAAAGTGTTGCTTTTTCCTAACTTAGCCCAGGAAAATGTTGCTTTTTTCTGACTTAGCCCAGGAAAATTTCGTTTTTTCCTAACTTAGCCCAGGAAAGTGTTGCTTTTTCATAACTTAGCTCAGGAAAATGTTGCTTTTGTCCTAACTTAGCCCAGGAAACGTTGCTTTTTCCTAACTTAGCCCAGGAAATGTTGCTTTTTCCTAATTTAGCCCAGGAAAGTGTTGCTTTTTCCTACCGTAGCCCAGGAAAATGTAGCTTTTGTCCTAACTTAGCCCATGAAAGTGTTGCTTTTTCCTGACTAATCCCCGGAAAATGATGCTTTTTTCTGACTTAGTCCAGGAAAATTTAGTTTTTTCCTAACTTAACTCAGGAAAGTGTTGCATTTGTCTTTACTTAGCTCAGGAAAATGTAGCTTTTGTCCTAACTTAGCCCAGGAAAGTGTTGCTTTTTCCTGACTAATCCCTGGAAAATGTAGCTTTTTTCTGACTTAGTCCAGGACTTAGCTCAGAAAATGTTGCTTTTTCCTACCTTAACCCAGGAAAATGTAGCTTTTTCCTAACTTAGCCCAGGAAAATTTAGTTTTTTCCTAACTTAACTCAGGAAAGTGTTGCATTTGTCCTTACTTCGCTCAGGAAAATGTAGCTTTTGTCCTAACTTAGCCCAGGAAAGTGTTGCTTTTTCCTGACTAATCCCTGGAAAATGTAGCTTTTTTCTGACTTAGTCCAGGACTTAGCTCAGAAAATGTTGCTTTTTTCTACCTTAACCCAGGAAAATGTAGCTTTTTCCTAACTTAGCCCAGGAAAATTTAGTTTTTTCCAAACTTAACTCAGGAAAGTGTTGCATTTGTCCTTACTTCGCTCAGGAAAATGTAGCTTTTGTCCTAACTTAGCCCAGGAAAGTGTTGCTTTTTCCTGACTAATCCCTGGAAAATGTAGCTTTTTTCTGACTTAGTCCAGGACTTAGCTCAGAAAATGTTGCTTTTTCCTACCTTAACCCAGGAAAATGTAGCTTTTTCCTAACGTAGCCCAGGAAACGTTGCTTTTTTTCTGACTTAGCCCAGGAAAATGTAGTTTTTTTCCTAACTTAGCCCAGGAAAGTGTTGCATTTTCCTAACTTAGCCCAGGAAAGTGTAGCTTTTTCCTAACGTAGCCCAGGAAAATGTTGCTAGTTCCTAACTTAGCTCAGGAAAGTGTTGCTTTTTCCTACCTTAACCCAGGAAAATGTAGCTTTTTCCTAACGTAGCCCAGGAAAATGTAGCTCTTTCCTAACATAGCCCAGGAAAGTGTTGCTTTTTCCTGACTTAGCCCAGGAAAGTGTTGCTTTTTCTAGATTTAGCCCAGGAAAATTTAGTTTTTTCCTAACTTAGCCCAGGAAAGTGTTGCTTTTTCTAGATTTAGCCCAGGAAAATTTAGTTTTTTCCTAACTTAGCCCAGGAAAGTGTTGCTTTTTCCTGACTAATCCCCGGAAAATTTTGCTTTTTTCTGACTTAGCTCAGGAAACGTTGCTTTTTTCTGACTTAGCCCAGGAAAATTTAGTTTTTTCCTAACTTAGCCCAGGAAAATGTTGCTAGTTCCTAACTTAGCTCAGGAAAATGTTGCTTTTTCATAACTTAGCCCAGGAACGTGTTACGTTTTCCTAACTTATCTCAGCTATAATGTTATTTTTTTCCAAATTTAGCACAGGTAAAGTATTCCTTTTTGTTGACTTATCTCACATATAATGTTTTTAAATTGTTTTCTAATTTAACACAGGTAAATGTTGCTTTTGCTAACTTAGCTCAGGTAAAATGTTAAATGTATCTAATTTAGCCCAGGATTTAGCCAAGGAATAGATCAAGCAGACATACTAACATGGCTAAAAGTGAATACAGTATGCACTAGCATCGATTAGCATGAAGACATTTGAGTAATGCTAATCAATGGCCATGTGCTTTCACCTGTTAGCAATGTTTGATTGTTTGTTTTAATTAAACATATCCTTTAAAATTATTGAGAAGAGCTCAACAGCAATCTCCGTGTCTGGTCATCCTCTGAAAGATTCAGTTTGCTAGTAGATTCCAGTTACTGCAGGCATAAAAGCTGATCATCTTGTTCTTGCGAAAGTGTCATGCAGTTGCCTCACACATGCTTACTCAGACAGAGTGCTGAGAGTAAGCCCCCAGATGACTGTAGTTCAGTTAAAGTCAGGAGTCTTGCTGTCCATGCTGTCACCTCTACCCATAAAAGATTAAAGATTTTGCTATGTATTATCATAACTACAGTACCTCTCTGCACCACAGGGAGAAGATGTTCAGGTACCTGTAACTGTAAAAGAGCATCCTTAGTGACCTGTGTGGATATTTTGGTAGCTTTTTACAGTCGATGGGACTCCCTAGTCCCCATCTCTCTTAAGCATAGCAATTGTCAGCATTTTTTTCATCGATTTCCTTTATTATTTTTTTAATCAAATTAAATACTTCATTCCCAGCTTTTAAAGGAATAGCATTTTCCAGCCTAATCTCTATTCACTGCATCGGCATCATACATCATACTTTCTGTTGCCATGAAGTGCAGGGCAATATGCCAGAAGAAATCTGTAGTAATCAACCCTAGTCTACAGATGCAGCAGATAGAGATGAGGTGGGGGAAAAAGGTGGAGCGGTTCTTAAGTTCAGAAGTGAAATAGAGCAGGTGGGGAAGGGACAAGCCTTGGTAAAGTCCAGACTGTGATAAACATGAATCATCTCCTCGTTGGTAAATCGACTCTCTGTCTCTCTCTCGCACACACAGTGAGTATTCCAGCGAGTGAGAATGAGTCGGTGAACACTGATAACGCTCCAGCTGGAGACATGGAGGGAGAAACCTGCTGTACTCGCCTGGCGTAAGTCCCTCTGCTTCACCCCCCCCCCCTCTTTCCCTCTCTCTCTCTTCAAGTCCATTTCTTTAGTTTAAGTTAATTTCTCTTTATCTTACATATTCATTTCTACCCAATACCCAAGAGGAATTCCACCACTTTTCCTAATCAAGTGGTTCAAATATAAGCATAATCAGTCAAAGTGGTGGTGAAAGGAACCAAGGGGTCACAGTGTCACAACACAAATATAGCCATTTTATCTACTGTCCAAAATGACCGGTAACCTTTGAAATATGCCTCAACATACTGAATGTAAGAGGCCTTGACAAGAGGCATTTATTTTTAAGCGCAAAGTAGATCAGCAAACATCAGCAACATAAAACTGGAATATGTTTTATTAACTATGCATTTTATTATGATAGCTACTGTACATTTTCTGTTTCTCACTGGAACTAGTTCCAAAATATATCTGTTTTTGTATTTTATTGGGACAAAATGGATTTCTCTCGCTTTTGGATAGTTAGTTATAACTAAACCCACCGTGTGGAGGCTGTACTTTATTCTAGCTAGCTCTCACTGTGATGTGTTTACAAGTTTCGGAATGGTGATATATTACAACCAGCAAATATACATTCAATACAAGTATAGCTATTTTTTCCGCAATATGGCAATATGACCAGTGAACCTACACCATAGTATTTTATTGTTGATAACGTTGCCGTATTGTATTGTTGAGTTGTTGGTAAGGGCAAAAAAAATGTTAATACTAGTAATAGTAAAAAAAAAAAAAAGAACAAATACTAAGTACTAGTCTAATATTAGCAACAGTAATATTTCTATACAATTTGCTTTAAAACCTTCTTTGTACCAGTCCACCATTAATGAATTTTAGGCCAAAATCATATCTCAGAACTATCATACAACCATGTCTCTGACTTGCCTTTTACACAGTAGCTTTTAGAAAGTCACTTAAACACGTTACTGTTTCCCGTCTGGTTCTTTTCATCAACACTGTGAACTTTTCTCCAGAGTGGCATGTCATACCAAGCCACTCTGAATACCGTTGTTTACATCTTCCTTTAATTATACAGACCTTTTGACAAATTAATGGAATTCACTTTTTTAAAATAAGTTTTAAATAAGTTTCTATCTATAGGGTCAGTGCAATGCAAGAGGCAGGTCATTACCCTGATTTTAACAGTAAAGTAAAAAAGTGCAGGCATAGAAATAGTGTGGGAAATAGTGATATTGCAAGTTGAAAGAAAAAAACAATGTAAATATATGTTCACTGTAGAAGAATATTCAGTGGCATGGACTAATGAAAGTGCATCAGTCATGAGACATCATTGGGTTTCATGGTCATGGCTGAAATGCTAATTTCCTGGCATGCTGTATGGACTGAATGTTCTTTTAAGGTGTTTTTTTCACTTTCAGCTTGTGACATTGACTTGCACACCCCAGTTTTTGTTGATGGAATAGTGCCATGGCTAGGTGCTTTCTTAGTAAATACCAGGTTTCTGCACAGTGACTATGGGGTAGTGAGCACAGCACAACACATTATGTGGGGCTAATTGTTACAGTTCTGGGCTAGTTGTAACGTCTGGTAAATCAGTGTAAACGTAATACTTAATATTTATTACGTTAAGATTAGTCCTATTTGGTTTGAGCCAAAACAGTGGGGTCCAGGGCTTCAAGTGGTGCAGCTGTCACCACTTCAAGTGTTGACCCTGTCCTCAGGATATCATAGGCGCGATACCCAGTGATGCTACAGCCAGGGATGTCCAGGAGTCCCAGAGAGCAAAACTACTTTTTATATCTCTCTCTTTCTCTCTCTGGGAAGACCCTCCCTCTGCCCCAATTATTGTTTACAGCTTAAGCTGTTTCAATACTTTAAATTATTTTTATTATTCTTTGTTTTAAACTGTTTCTTGATTTTTTGAAGCAAATAAATTAGACTTTTGGCATGTATTTAGTGAGATTGAGATTAGTGACAGTCCAATCCAAGTCCAGTGTCAGCCATTCATTTTTGATTGTAAACTAAAAAGGCACACATCACATCAGATACCAAACCTGTCTTGACTGATTGGCCGCATTTGGGGTAAGTGATAAATAATGTTCATTTGATTTTCCTTAAAAGTCACTGAGCTCTGTAATCCATTCTACTGCCAGTGCATTCTATGTGGATTGATTGGCTTTTCATGATTTTATATGTTAGCACATAAACTCAATAATTAGAAGTGGTTTTCACATATTTTTGGCCATATAGTATATTAGCATTAAAATGATTTTGAACATTTTATTGATTACATGCTTTATGATGTCATCTGTAGTGAAATGTGTTTTCTTTTTTGTACTGTTTTGTATTAATGGATGGACAGTGTAGGCTTCTCTCAATGTTCACTTTAAAAGCCTTATTTAAATTACCATGTAAAAATTTCCTGCATTATCTTGAGGCTGTACTTTAGTGGGAACAACATTGCATTCCCTGTAGTAGACTAGGGTTTAATTCCCCAGCAGGGCAAGCGCACTACACCAATAAGAGGACTCCTAATGCTACATAGGCCTACCTGTGTAACAAGATCCAAATGTAAATGCTCTTAATGTGAGGGTCAGCCAAATGCTATAAATGTAAATGTAAAACAAAGTTACTTTCATGGTAAAATTGTACGGAATGTGCAGATATTTTCCAGCCAACAGCTGTGGAAATTTGCTGACGAGACTTCTCTATTTGAGTCTGTTTAGCTAGCCAAATAGTATGCTTTACATTTAACAGTTAGGTTCTGTTAGGTTATACCCCATGCTCACAGTCCGGAAACAGGTAAGAGATTTTTTGCACCTGCCTGATTTAATGTTTGAAATACATGCAGCCTTTTCAGGCTAAATATGTAATACAGATATCATCTGCAGAAGATGAATACAACAGAAAGTCCTTCACTCCTCTTCTTTCTACAAAAATCATCCCTTTAATCGTGATGAGATTTTTGTGGTTTGTTACATTCTTGTTTTGTTATTTCTTGCCTTTCTTTGCTGTTTCTGTCACTCTTTCTCTTGTTCTCTTTCTCTCTCTCTCTCTCTCTCCTACTTTTCTGTGGGTGCTATTCAGTCGCTTCCTCAGCTCTGTAGCCACAAGGTGGCTCACACATGATCTTAGTGATTATTTGATTTGTACTGATTTGGTTTGTTCGGGGGTGGGTATATATGTGGTGAGCTAGGAGCTGCTGACTGCATCCTCCTGTCTCTCTCCTTGGAGACGATGTCCTCCATGATGTCATGTCCTTGTTCTGTTTGTATAATCCATTCTGTTTTTCGTTCCAGAAATAGGATCTCCAAATCCAAATTCAGGTTAGTACATGTTCTCACTGTCTGAAGGCATGGTTTGCCGCCTGATGCCCTCCTCAGAGTTCTTCATATATGTGTGTTTGTTTTAAGTGTGTACTGTACATCCATTTTGTATGTTGTGCTCTTTCTGTTGTGCCCCAAAACAGTGTGACAGTTACTAAGCCCCCCCCCCTAAGAGCCCTAGGCCAATAAGAGCAGGGTTTGGCATATTTAACAAAAGTGGAAACCCTCCTTAGTTTAGCCATTTTGACCCACTTTGCTCTGAATGATCTATTCCATGACTATCCTGCTAATAGCCTATAAGCTATTTTCACTAATGGTAACTAAACCACAATTAATGGACTGTCTTTTTCTCTTTATCCCTCTCTCTCGCTCTCTCTTTCTCGTTCTCTCTCTATCCCTCTGTAGTCGTTATTCACGCCGTTGGAATCGCCTCTGCCGGCGTAAGTGCCGGGCTGCTGTGAAGTCAAATGTGTTTTACTGGCTGGTGATTTTTTTAGTGTTCCTGAACACCCTCACCATTGCCTCAGAACACCATCAACAACCGCAGTGGCTCACCGACGTCCAAGGTAATCAACAATAGAACAGTGTTCATTAAAGCATACAACAAATACAACAAGAGAGGGAGTGTGGTATGTGAAATAATGGCACAGCGGTGTATTTCATCACACCCGTGCTGTTGTTTCCCGATAACACACAAGCTCGAGTGTTCTATTGCTTTAATACAACAGTCGGAAAACAAATAAAAAAGTAAGTAAGAAATAAATCAATTGAGTTATGTTTGTAGCATTTAATATATTTAATGTTAGCATTTCCTATTGCCAAATTATAGTTCCTTAACAAGCAGCTTGCTGCTACGTCACAGAAAAAAAACTCCACTCATCGCACAACCTGCAGTTCTTTCTTCAGCCCCTTACGCAGACCATCAAACTAAATTCTATTTCCATTTCCATTGCATTTTTGTCTAAAATACAGACCATAATTACACTAAGCTTCATAATTAATACTGAACGGTGGTGAACATGCAAAATTGGTATTATATATATTTTTTTTATTTTATTTGCACTTGTATGGGAACTGTGTTTCCGATGCACATATTTGCTAATGCTAATTTATAAACAAATCGCCCTGTCACTCACAAACAGTGTATCTCCAAAAAAAACAACAAAAAAAACACTTTTTGAGATAATTTAAATGAAGACAAATGACTTTAACATTATGTCAAAATTGCTTGAAGTATTGACCAATAGCAATGCTCCAAAATATTACCTAGAAATATATATATATATTTCCTTCTCCTTTAAAGTTAGATACAGGGTTTTTGCATGCCAGTGACAATATATCTATCATGCAGAAAAAAAGGAACTACATCTACATAAAATACAGCACAGTAGTCCTGGTGATAAATACATCATCATATATTAAAAATAATCTAATCTAAACATCTGTCCAATGCTAATTGTTGATTTAAAACAATTATCTTAAAATACCTAGATGTTTCCAAAATCATCTAATTCTTTTAAAACTGCTTCTTATAGATTTTTTTCTGTTTTTCTAATGTCCTCAACTCTCCTGCTCACAGACATCGCCAACAAGGTCCTACTGGCTCTCTTCACTGGCGAGATGCTTCTGAAGATGTACAGTCTGGGCCTACAGGCATATTTTGTCTCACTCTTCAACCGCTTTGATGGTTTTGTGGTGTGCGGTGGGATCCTGGAGACTATCCTGGTGGAGACAAAGATCATGTCGCCTCTAGGCATCTCAGTGCTGCGTTGCGTGCGTCTGCTGCGCATCTTCAAAATCACAAGGTAAGTCACGACAGTAGGCAAGTCGCACTCTGCACAGAAGTGTTCACTGTTAAATCCCTAGGTCTAGGTAGATAATTCTTGATTCTCAGAATCGCAGTACTTCTCGCACTACACAACATTCATCATCTGTGACCTGTTGTCATGTGGGCGTAGCGGTGTGCAGACTAAATGGACAATCTAATTTGTCCAGACAGAAAGAAAGGAGAGAACTTGCAAGCAGGGATTCATGCTCTTTCTCATTTAGCCAACCATGCAGAATGCAAATAGTCAGAAGGGAGGGGGCTGCTGCGAACTTAAAGGCAAGCTGTAGCGGAGGTGAGCTGCAGCATCGGCCAAAGTTTGTGCATCTTTTCTTAAGTGACACCATGCTAATTGATGTTCTGGTCACTCCCTAAATGTTTTCTTGCGCTCATTCTTATTAGCTACTGATCTCCAAAGGTTGTCACTGACAAAAAATCCTGAATCCTTCTGAATATCAGCCCCAGTTGTGTTAGATTATGGCTAGAAATAAAACTGTGTGAGGGGAACTTCTAGTGTATGCTGTGTTTTCATGTTTAGATGGATGGATGGATGGATGGATGGATGGATGGATGGATGGATGGATGGATGGATGGATGGATGGATGGATGGATGGATGGATGGATGGATGGATGGATGGATGGATGGATGGATGGATGGATGGATGGATCAGTAGTGTACTGCAGTGCAGATTTACGTCCTGTTTGTCCAATTAAAGTTGAGTAGAAATACCAATAAATGAGAGCAATAAACACGTCCTAAAAATCTCACAGGCTCTTTAGTTCTTTTTTTTTCTTCACCAAAGGCACCCAGGTAAGGACCTCAATGTAGCATTAGCTTTACCAACCTAAACTAACATTGCTTAACTGTTGTGTCCCTCAGGTACTGGAACTCTCTCAGCAACCTGGTCGCTTCTTTGTTGAATTCTGTCCGTTCCATCGCCTCCCTGCTGCTGCTGCTCTTCCTCTTCATCATCATCTTCAGCTTGCTTGGCATGCAACTATTTGGCGGGAAGTTCAACTTCGATGAGACACGCCGTAGCACCTTTGACAACTTCCCCCAGTCTCTACTCACAGTCTTTCAGGTCTGATTGCATCATTGACTACAGAAAACAAACTTACCAATTGAATGTCCCTTGTTTTGTGTTGATCTAATTTCTGCAATGATTTCAGATTCTGACTGGAGAGGACTGGAACTCAGTGATGTATGATGGGATTATGGCTTATGGTGGACCGTCATTTCCTGGCATGCTCGTGTGCATCTACTTTATCATTCTCTTCATTTGTGGAAACTGTATCCTTTGAGGCACGAGGTCCAGACACTGGTCCAGGCACAGTGCAGTCTTCAGCGATACAATAGCAGTGCCCCCAGAATAGAATTTAAATATAAAACACATGAAAAAGAGAGAAAGTTGATGAAAGGTCTTGAGATTAGTGGAGATATGTATATTGTTTTATATTTGCTTTTTAAAATTCTTATCCCTTTTGATATCTGGAGATTCCTGTTGGAAGCTGTTGCTGGGAATGCTGGCAGGGCCATAGCTGCTAACAGCAAAGCAAGTGCTCAGACATCATTCATTTAGACTTGTGAAGATTATATTTTGTATTCGAATTTAGTTTGCCAGACCACCTAATTACCAATTACTTCTGTCTGTGAATTCATCTGATGAAAAGCTCCTGAGCTCTGGTCTTAAACAGACATCCTCCTCAATGTCTTCTTGGCCATCGCTGTGGACAACCTGGCGGATGCAGAGAGCCTAACATCGGCTCAGAAAGAGGAAGAGGAAGAGAAAGAGAGGAGGAAACTGGCCAGGTGCGTGTAGTGTATGATCCCCAGCCGTTTACTGTTTACATTTTTTTGTTCGCTATAAATATCAGCAAAACTGAGGTGGGTCATGTAGCCCTGTACTGTACCCAAAACTTTAGGCTAGATATATACTTTTTGAAGAATGTGTCATGTGACCACACCTGCATTTCCCCCCCAATCTGTATGATGTGTCCTTGCCACTGAACAGTGACAAATATGCTTGTCAGAACAGGTGGCAAAAGATTAGTGTTCTTCATGGTCAGTGTTATAGTGGAGTCCTCCAGTAACACATAGCACCTAGGCTAGTATGTAAACAGTTACTTTTGCGGCACAGCTGGTTATCTATGCAGTGCATGGCCAAACAGCTAGTATACCGCTACCCTTAGATTAAATTAAATAACAAGCTGTTTTGGATACTTTGCCTTTACATTAATGTTTCACCCCTTTTTACTCATTTTGGCCCTTACCGTAAGCATAATCAAACATCTAAGACACGTTTGGTGTCTGATGATTTTGCAGTTTTGCAGTGGAGCCACAATAGAAGGCTACTGTAATTAACAAGTTCTGGATGCCTCCTTTCTGATCAACTGCATTCGCAGTATAACAAAAAAATTGGGCAGTTCTTTGGTAAATCACTCCAGACTCATAAATGTTAATTATTGCTGTTCTGGCTGTTACACAGTGTGCCTTATTCAAAGGATGGTCTGGGCTGAACTGTACAGAAAAAAAAGTTGTTACATTCAGACTCCTCAAGTAGAGACGTTGGAAAAAGCAATCTTCAGCCACTTCTTTTAGATGTGTGGATCCTTTGGAAGGCAGCAATGTTATATTTGTTTCCTGACAGCCAGGAAGAACACAGTGAATCATTTTAAATCAACCACTACTGCTACACTTTTAGGTGGAAAAATCCCTGTGTGATTGCAACCTTGCTTTATGCCTCACAGAATGACCAGTCCAGAGAAGCGGCAAGACAATGAGAAACCACCAATAGAGGAAGAGAAAAGAGAAGAGAAGATTGAGCTGAAATCAATCACCTCAGATGGAGAAACTCCGACCACCACCAAGGCATAATGCACACTCTCACACAAGCGTACTGCACAAGAACATCTATTAAAATGATCCTTGTTATTTAATTTCCCAACAACTGAAGCTTGAATATCAGCTATGTAATATTTGCTGTATATATTTTTGAGATATATATTTAGAACTTTACAGTTACATTCCGAAAATGTAAGTGTAATTGACTACACAGCAAATTTGCCAGTGTTTTTACAATTGCAGTGTTGATGCACCACCAGGGTACATAGGTTGTCCATGGGTTATTGAACTGATGTTTACCCTGTTTGAGTTTTGCAATTTTAAGAACCTCACCATTCCTCAGCATTCCCTAACCTTACTGGATAAAACTACCTTTCTTTTTTATATAAAATGTGACTTGTGGTTTGTGTGTGTTATGATTTGTAGATCAATATTGATGACTACACTGGTGATGAGAATGAGGAGAAGAATCCATATCCAGTGAATGATTTCCCAGGTAACACAGTGTTTAAATGGAAGGTTCATGTAAGTGATGTCAGCACAGATAGAAATAGCAGCACAAAGGGTGTGCATTAACATCCTGTTTATCTGAAATCTGAATTATATCTGTAAGGTTAATTACAAAAATTAACAATTAAAAAAATTGTCATCAGATTATTCCTTTATAAGGTACAACCATTAGGCCATCTAAACTTGTTATTAAATATTTGATAACAATAAAATCTTTCATGTTTATTGCACTTTCCATTACATCATAAGTGATCAAGTGCTTAAGATAAGATAAGATAAGATAAGAGAAGATAATCCTTTATTAGTCCCACAGTGGGGAAATTCTCAGTGTCACAGCAGAAAGGGATAGCAAGACACTCAGTTACAAAAATATAAGAAACACTCAGTTACAAAATATAAAAAACTGCTTGAAATACAGTATGTCAAAAAATAAAAGATCTATAGCACTGAGTATATCGTCACTGTCTCCATTTTAGCAGTTTTTCACTTTTTGACATCAAATTAATCTGGCTGTTGTTCTGTACAGTGTTAGAAAATTTAGGATGGCCACTAGAAATGCTCCAAAATGACTTGAAATAAAATCTTTTTACCTTGACCTATATTAAAACTTTTTTTTTTAAAGTTTTTTTCTTCCACTGCTAAGTTGCCGTTTTGGAGATACAAGATTTCTGCTTGACAGCGATGATATTCACTTAGGTTAATGCATCAGAAGAGCATTTCCAGAGTCCAGACAAGAAGTTAGAAAATTGACATTGCTGTTACTGAAGTCTCGCCATAAACTAGGCTTTTATTTCAGGAGAAAATATGAGATCTGTTATCATATTATTTACTTTCTTCCAAGAGTGAAAATAATGGAAGAAATTAACACTAGTGTATTCCTACATTGCTCTGTCGTTATATCTGTATAAATCATGCTGGTTTATGCCTCAATCATAAGATTAACTGAATGAAAACCAAATTATGTCTCTTTAATTCTAATTCTTCTGTCTGCTTGCTCTCTCTCATCACAGGAGAGGAAGATGATGAGGAGCCAGAGATGCCAGTGGGTCCGAGACCCCGCCCACTTTCAGACATCCAGCTGAAGGAGAAAGCTGTGCCCATGCCTGAGGCCAGGGCCTTCTTCGTCTTCAGCCATACCAACAAGTAAGACAGACCTACCTTCTGCTTAGAATCCTATTAGAATCCTCTCTGTCTCTCCTATATATCACACACTGTTACTCTCTGTACCAGCACTGCTCATATATGCTGTTATATTGCCAGTTTATTAGACATACCTAACTAATACTTACATTCACTGGCCATTTTATCAGAAACACCTACCATATACACCATATACCTATACATTTTCAGTTAGGGACTGGGGCTGATCTGTTGCTGCATATTCATATTAGCTCCTTTCTTTCCCACTCATCAATGGATGAGAGAACCGTCACTGAGCAGTGGACCATTTTCAGCACACTGATACTGACAATGGTAGCAGCATGCTAATGTGTGATTTGCTGGTATATAGCAAGTCGACATGTATATATAGTCCTACAAGCAAGTTGTCTTGTGCTGGAGAAAACCCTCAAGTTGTTCTTATGCTGTGTTTTCTCTCATTTTCTTACTGTACACAACCTGCATGTTGAATATGACACTGTCTGTCTGATAGACAGCCAGCATCAGATTTGTGCAGGGTGTGGGACTGTTAATCCAGACATTTAAAGGACCTTGTGGGACCAATCACAAAAAAGTCACTAAACATATATCTTTCTCTCTCGTTATCCTTCATAGGTTTCGGGTCTTATGTCATAAGATTGTCAACCACAACATCTTCACCAACCTCATCCTTTTCTTCATTCTGCTGAGCAGCATCTCTCTGGCTGCAGAGGACCCAGTGAAGAGTGACTCATTCCGAAACCAGGTTGACACACACACACACACACATGCATGTTCATGCTCATACATGTGATGTAGGTTATTCAGTGGTAAATGCTAATTACTGTTTGTGCTTCTCTTGCAGATTCTAGGCTATGCAGATCATGTGTTTACAGGTCTCTTTACCATAGAGATCATATTAAAGGTAAAAGGTGTATTCTAATTCATCATATGAATTCTCTCTGATCCACATACACTCCCTCTTTCTCTCTCTCTCTCTCTCTCTCTCTCTCTCTCTCTCACTTACTATCTCCTTACAATTTTATGGAAAGGCTTCATAACCTTCTCATTGTCCCCTCTCATGTCTTGTCTCTGTTATATCTGGCTTCTGTACAGATGACAGCATATGGAGCGTTCCTCCATAAGGGTTCTTTCTGTCGTAACTACTTTAACATTCTGGATCTGGTGGTGGTCAGTGTCTCTCTCATCTCCTCAGGGATTCAGTGAGTACAGGCCAAATCTAGTTAACCCGGTGGTGTCTTGTACAAAAGAAGCTGAATGTGTGAGTGTGTGTAGAGATGAATAGCATGTGGGTGAGGTAATTGTGGTGCCCATTTAATTGCCATTTCAAAGGCAATGAACCGTCCTTTCAATATGAATAGTTCAACCCTGTAAGATGAGGCCCGGCTCCTCTCTGTTCTGTGCCCTGCAGGTCGAGTGCCATTAACGTAGTGAAGATTTTGAGAGTTCTTAGAGTCCTCAGACCTCTGAGGGCCATCAACAGAGCCAAGGGCCTCAAAGTGAGTCCACACAGGACCTCTATCCTGCATTCTGTCTTCGCGATCACCCGTTCTGAGGCTGCCCAGGCGGCCTGGCCTGTATGACTCGTGATTCATGTGAATCCCTTTTTTTTTTTAATCTACAGCATGTAGTCCAGTGTGTGTTTGTGGCTATCCGCACTATTGGGAACATTGTCATCGTCACTACCCTGCTGCAGTTCATGTTTGCGTGTATTGGAGTGCAACTCTTTAAGGTGAGTAAACTGAACATGCACATGCATTAAAAAGTGAACTGAAGTCTTACACTGTGTTTGTGCTTCTCAGGGCAAGTTCTACTACTGCACAGACTCTTCCAAACAAACACAGAATGAATGCAGGTACAAATCTGGTGTTGACAAACGTAACGAGTCTATATGAGCTCTAAGAAATAATTCATTTCCTGTTTAACTTGATTAATTTGGTTCTGATGGAAAGTGAGCACGTCATTGTGTTTATGTGTTTACAGGGGGACTTATATCCTCTATAAGGATGGTAATGTTGGGAAGCCGGAGAAAGCTCCGCGTACATGGGAGAACAGTGACTTCAACTTCGATGATGTTCTGCAAGGCATGATGGCCTTGTTTGCTGTATCCACTTTTGAGGGATGGCCAGGGTACGTCTCAAACACACAATTTGTTATTACTTTGCCCAATAAAAAATAATACATGTGATTTAATTAACACCTACATAATCTTTGTTACAAAATGAATGAATAAGAAAAATATGTCACATATACACATATACTATATACGGTCAAGGAAAATGTTTCTGCCATCTCAATGTTTCTACTGATTAAGATTTTAGAATAGATAGAATATAATTTTCTTAAAATATCAAAATCAGTCGAATTATTTTCCATTTTAATCTTTTGACATAATTTCAGTCGTTCTTTACATAGTGTCCAAAATTCATGATGAATGGACCAATAGAATTGTCCATTGAAAGTTAAGGTGTTTTTTTCCTTCTTCTGTATAGCTGCCATTTTGGATATTCAAAGTGTTTACATAACTGTGACGATATTATTCTTATGTTAAGGCTTTCATTTTCAGCATAATTAGAAGATTAGAAGAACCTTTCTTAGCCATATGATTTTAACACTCTGTCTCTGCCCTGCAGGCTACTGTACAGAGCCATTGACTCCCATGCCGAAGACGTTGGCCCCATCTACAACTACCGTGTGGTCATCTCAATCTTCTTTATCATCTACATCATCATCATTGCCTTCTTCATGATGAACATCTTCGTAGGTTTCGTCATTGTCACCTTTCAGGAGCAAGGAGAACAGGAGTACAAGAACTGTGAGCTGGACAAGAACCAGGTAGGGGTGGCCAGAAAGCTCAGTTCCCAGCCGGCATTGCAGAATCCCTAGACGACGGATACTGTGGCTACAAGTTCAGCATTCTAGTTAAAACCAGTCTTACACTGGCAGTCAAAAAGAATAGCTCAGATGTGCATGTGTTATTGTTTTTGATTGGTTAGAAAGGATCCATTCCTTCTTTTTTTGATGCATAACCACAAAAAGCAATGCAGACACCACCCGGCGCATCAAGTGATAGAGTGGCATGAGGATGTCACGGTCAGCACAATGTTCAGATTTGAACAGAATTTTCACCCAAGGATGAGCCAGACTTACAAGTCCACAATTCTATTCCTCATATTTTGGCTGATTTTTTTTCGACTTTCCCATGATGATACACAAAGAAGCAGTGTGTTTCAGGGGTGCCTAAAAATACATCCGCGTGTGTCTCTAATTAACTCAGATGTTAATAAACCTATCAGAAGCTTCCAAAGACATGACATCATCATATGGGCTGTCCCAAATTGTTTAAAGGCATATTAATCTTATTTAACTTTTGACTTTGAAGAAAGTAATAAAAATCGCCTTAAAAATTCTCTCTCTCATTATTCTGGCATTTAGCAAATAAATATAATAAATAAATAAATATTATAATATATAATAAATCATAATAAATAAATAAATAAAATATTATATTTAATAATAAATAAAAATATAATAATTAAATAAATAATTTTGGGAATCCTAATTGACCTAAAACAGGAAAAGTTTATTCTTAATTCATGTCAGACAGTGAGAAAAATAAATGCATATGTGTCTTTTTATATAGTATATGTAAACTTCTGGTTTAAACTGTATGTACTGTATATTTGTTATCTGCTTTTGTTTAATTGAATCTCTTCCGATTCACAAATTTGAATTCTGACTGTGTGCGCTTGTCTTTTTGTGCTACTACCATGGTACAGCGACAATGTGTAGAGTATGCCCTGAAGGCGCGGCCCCTGCGTAGGTACATTCCTAAAAACCCGTACCAGTATAAGGTATGGTACGTGGTCAACTCCACCTACTTTGAATACCTGATGTTCACGCTAATCCTCCTCAACACCATCTGCTTGGCAATGCAGGTGAGTATCTACAATACTATGGATGGCTCGTTAATCAGTTTGCAGACTTCTAGGTTTGGATCAACATATTGTCTGAGGAAGCTGTTTACACTTAATTTTGACAAACAGCATGCTTGTAAATGTTCTAAAGTAAATGCTTCTAAAAGAAAAGAGTCTTTGTTGTGTCTCTCTACAGCACCACGGTCAGTCCCCATCCTTCAACAAAGCCATGAACATCCTCAACATGCTTTTCACCGGTCTTTTCACTGTGGAGATGATCCTCAAGCTCATTGCCTTCAAGCCTAGGGTACGGTCTGCTCCCTACCTCTTTAACACTGTAGGCAGGTCCAGTGGTGATGATCTAAAGCTCATATTTATGAAAACAAAGTTCATTAGTATTAAGTGTGGCTTCTCGAACACTAATTTCACTGTTAATTGTTATTCCCTCTTGAAAATATTGATGCTGCGCTCTCTCGCTCTCTCTCTCTAAGCATTCAGAGAGAGACAAGTATAGTTAGAGCAGCTCTAAATAGAATCAACTCTCTGAGTAAACAAAGGATTTTTTCCGTTCCTTTTTTCATGATTTCACCAACATGTTGTTACCACAGGCATACAGCATTGATGAGGAGCAACTTCATTAGTGGGCTTTCCCTCAGTCAGAGTTTTGACATGCTAATTTACTGACAGAAACCAGACTGGGAAAGATTTCTTGGCTTCCAGTCTAGTTATTATATTTTTGTAGCTTTTCATGTCCTGTATTCGGGATGGCTATTCTCTACAAGAATATTAGATTAGGATCATTAATACGACCCCTTAGACCTCTGGCATATCAAACAGCACATACCAAAATCACTAGCACCTACAGTATACTGTTTCCAAATTTACACCATTCACATTTTACCAATAGTGGCTTTTCAAAATGCATACATCTGTCACAGTCTGTTCCCAGGCAAGTTGAACTGGGCCAAGATTTAGGACAAAGTTTGTCCTAAAAGCCTAAAAACTCAGGAGTTTTAGCTCCAGGAATATTTTTACACTCTAATAGATTAGTCTCACAGCACGTTCATGTACATGCAGCTTGCGTGTACTACAGTGTATTCAGTGAGTAATGTTACCTGTAAGTGTTTGCTGTAGTATGGATGTGCCTGCTTTTTGCATGCAAAGCACAACACAGTGTTGTGTGCTCTGTTTAATAACTGATATTTCAGGTATCCTCTGGACACCACCAAGGTGATTTATCATCTCCAGCTCCTCTGCAATGAATTTCAGCTTAGATTTTCTTTTTCAGAGAAGTTGTTACTTACAGAGAATTGACAGGGTTGTTATTTATATGGCGTACTATTTAAAATGGTATGTTAACAACTGAATCTGTCTTCTCAAATATTTTAAAGTTTTTTTTGTTGTTTTTTTACAGACCAGCCTCTCCCAGTATGAGTGCTGGTCATACCTTTAGTTAATGTAGAATCTCTCTCTCGCTCTCTCTTTCACAGAGCTGTGTAGCTCTCCCTGCTCTAAAGGAATTGCATAAACAAACTTTTCAAACTGAGTTTCATGGCATGTATGACAGCTGCTTTTCTCAGTTAATCTAGTCATTTGACTTGACTTATCCTTATCAGGCACATCACACCGTTTTCCATACCTGTCACAATTAACCGTATTTAACTTGGAAAGATTTTGCTACAATGCTACAATTCTCACAACACTAGACAGCACTGTTGTGTTTTTCTAAATGAAAGACTTTGGACATGATGGTGGAACTGAAGAATAATGGTGATAACACTCAAATCTTGAGATAACGAGTTGATGTGAGATTAAGTTCCTATGTGTTTTTGTCAGTTGGCTGTAAAATAGGACAGAGTGGGGCACAACCTGATCATTTTTGTCTTAATTATATTCCCCCTCTTCAGACCTCCCAAATCATCATATGCCGATGGCATGGTCCAAATTAGCAGAGGTTAAGGTTAGGATTAGGTCCAGGATGATGGTCAGGGTTAGATTTTGGGTTGAGGTTAAGGTTAGGATTAGGTCCAGAATGATGGTCAGGGTTAGATTTTGGGTTGAGGTTAAGGTTAGGATTAGGTCCAGAATGAGGGTTGAGATTAGGTTTTGAGTTGAGGTTAAGGTTAGGATTAGGACCAGGGTGAGGGTTATGATTAGGTTTTGAGTTGAGGTTAAGGTTAGGATTAGGACCAGGATGAGGGTTATGATTAGGTTTTGAGTTGAGGTTAAGGTTAGGATCAAGGCCAGGATGATGGTCAGGGTTAGATTTTGGGTTGAGGTTAAGGTTAGGATCAGGGCCAGGATGATGGTCAGGGTTAGGTTTTGGGTTGAGGTTAAGGTTAGGATTAGGACCAGGATGATGGTCAGGGTTAGATTTTGGGTTGAGGTTAAGGTTAGGATCAAGGCCAGGATTATTGTCAGGGTTAGGGTTTGGGTTGAGGTTAAGGTTAGGATCAGGGCCAGGATGATGGTCAGGGTTAGGTTTTGGGTTGAGGTTAAGGTTAGGATTAGGGCCATATTGAGGGTTAGGAAAAGGTTTTGGGTTAAGGTTAAGGTTAGGATTAGGACCAGGATGAGGGTTAGGATTAGGTTTTGAGTTGAGGTTAAGGTTAGGATTAGGACGAGGATGAGGGTTAGGGTTAGGTTTTGGGTTGAGGTTAAGGTTAGGATTAGGACCAGGATGAGGGTTAAGGTTAGGTTAAGATTAGGACCAAGGTTAGGGTTAGATGTTGGGGAAGGCTGAGTTAGGTTCTGCTAAATGGAAGTTACATATTAAGACTACTTGATGTATCATATCAACAGAAAATGCATTAACAGATCATCTTTGAGAAATGTACCATAGTGTTTTCAGGTGCTTTACCGCTGCTACTGCACTCTGTGTTTACATTTGAAGGCTTACATTTGCAAGAGCTGTTCTCTTAAGGGAATTAAATGATAGCCCTGTTTAGCCCAGTAGCTAGTACCACCCTGAAATACATACCACCCTGGAAAGGCAGCAATTACTTTGCCCAACGCTGATTATATTTGAGGCAGTGTCAAATTAGAATTCATTGCCATAAATGACCTGTAAGTAAATTAGCATTTTATTTGAACCTGTTTAACTACATAAAACATCATGTTAAGCTTTTAGCAGTGTCAGGTGGTGCCCCGCTTTCTCCTACTTTTCAGGCTGTGTGTATGTAAGTATGCTTGGGACTTTCATTTTTTGACCTAAAGGCTGTGCTCAATCCCACAGTGTTAGAGGAGAGTGGTAGGTATGCATTTTTGCTAATGGTTGATGCTACCTGTCTAACTACCCCTTCGTCCTGTATAGGGTTACTTTAGTGACCCCTGGAATGTTTTTGACTTCCTCATCGTAATTGGCAGCATTATAGACGTCATTCTGAGTGAAATAAACGTAAGTACACCGCCATCACCTCTCTCTCTCTCTTTCTCTCTCTTTCTCTCTCTCTCTCTTTTCTATCTCTCATTTTCTCTCTCTTTTCTTGCTCTGTATCCCACTTTCATCTCTTTCTTTTCATTCTCTTCACTTCTCTTTTCTTTCATTCCTCTGTGATTCTTACCTTCCCTTCCGTCCATGTCCTGCTGCTGTTTTTCCTCTTCGAGTTCCACCTCTCCTGAAGGCAAGATGGCCACTGTGATGTGTTGTTGTGCAGTGTCAAGAGGTAGCCCCGAAGCTTCTGGATGTAGAGCAATCAGAAAAGCCGGTAGGGGGTTGCCGTGGTATCTGGCTGTAGTAGGGGCCTCAAAAGACACCGAGAGAGACATTTAGAGAAAGAGAGAGCCCGAGAGAGAGAGAGAGAGAGAAGGAGAGCGAGAGCAAGCGTCATGACATATTTTTCCACTGTGACTAACCTAAACTAACCAAAGAGACTCATGTGTTCTTTTCAGTGCAGTTATGACTGTTGATGTTCTTTTCTCATCAGAAAGCATGACTGCCCACAGGTCCTCTCCTCCGCCATGTCTCGGATACTATTGTTTCTTTTTTCTTTCTCCCCCCACCTCCTTTCCACACCTGTCCCTTGGTTTTATGATTTGGCCCCATGTGTTCAAGAAGTCAATGTTCATATGTAACTGTTTCCTTTCTTATTTTTTTTCTCCTCTCTCTTGTTTTCTTCTTCTTCTTTTTTTTTCCTTCATTTCTTTTCATCCTCCCCTCCCCTCCTCCTCCCCACCCAAATGCAGCATTATTTTGTCGATGCATGGAATACATTTGACGCTCTCATAGTAGTGGGTAGCGTTGTTGACATAGCTATCACAGAGGTTAACGTAAGTAGACTATCTTTCAGCCTGCCTGCCTGCACACAACACCCTCTCTCTCTCCCCCCCAAGAACAATAGAGATTAAGCTACTGCATTTTCTTTTCCTGGTTTTCCTTAGTTTTCCTCTCTTCTTTTTTTTTTTTTAACCGTTCACTGTTTTAAGTTCCACTTGCACACATGAGCATGCAACACACTGTATAGCAAGAACGGCTGGAAATATATTCTGACATTTCTGAAAATTGACCTAGAATAGAAATACAAAATCTTATTTGAGTGAGAATAAATTTGAATAGTGGTTGGATTTCAAAAGTAAAAGTTGTAGTAAATGAATCTATGGTTGAGAAGCAGATAACAGCAGATAGCTGTTGAATATTCTGGGTTGGATCTCCTCTTACAGGCTTAAATACACTGAAAATGGTGTTTTAAATTGACATGATTAAAATGTGACCGGTGGTTGCACATAAATGAAATATGTTTTTGTCAACATAATTCAACACAAAATGAAACAATTTAGTCAGTCATATTTTATTATGCAAATTCACAACAACATCTTTTTTCAGTGTAGAAATCCACATATACTACTGCTCAAAATCTGGAATCACAGTTTTTAGTAATAAAAAAAACTATAATAATAGTAATATAAAAAACTATAATAATAGTATTAAAAAGACTATAATAATAGTATTAAAAAAGACTATAGTAGCAGATAAATTGATAAATAATTGTAATAGGCTAGATTCATTCAGATTCAGCGGGATATTAAAATATGAGATAATCAGTAGGACGGTGTGAAGGGAAAAAAAAGATGAATTGTAAAATGAATGAATGATGTATATGGATATGCATAATAAATGAATATATTTAAGGCTTTGCATTTTAAAAGAGACATTTTAAGGTAAATACAGTTGGGGTTGGAACTTTACATACCCTTATCATGGACACGAATGTCACAGGAATATTGAGGTTTCCTTGACCTGTGCAAATGAAAATTTGGTGCACAGGTTGTAACCTTTTCAGTTTTTTTATCTAAAATGTAACTTTTAAGTGCAGTCTACATATTGTAGATTGGTTTGAGGTCAGGTCAGCTCCATTCCAAAAGCTCAGTGTTAGCCTCCTTTATCCATTCCACAACCACCATTGGTGTGTGGACAGTGATTGTCCTGTTAAAACACCCAGTTGTATCCAAGTTTGGTTTGAGGTAATGCTGAAGAGGTAGTCCTCCTCCATCATTGTTTAATCTACTCTGTGCAATGTATAGCCACCACCATGCTTAACAGTTTGTACAGTGTTCTTGGAGTTCAGTGCCTCATCTTTAGCCCTCCAGATTCGAATATCTAATAGATATCTAATAGCTTTTTCTTTGTTGATGACATTAGCTACGAATGGTCTGTCATGTACGAAAGTAATCAGTCATGATCACTAACAGGAAATTAAGAGGCCTTGGCCTTGGCAAGTCAAAAGTCAGCTTTGGAACTTTCAGCACCACTTAAACACCACCACCACTGGGTGTATGTTTGTATGTATTTGACCCTGAATGTATCATTTTGACCTTGTGTTGGTTTTAGAAAACTCACACCATATTCTTATTTGTTTTTCTATTAAAGATGTTTAGATGTTGCACACTGAGTCTGCCCCTAAAACAGAACAATTTAAATAATGAATGGAAAGCAATTACATTTCTTTTTAGAACTTTTTCAGAACTTTTTTATGTGCTTTTATTTTGAAAGGGATTTGCTGTTTCTTAAGTCTGATGCCAGTTACAGGTAGCCTAACACTAAACATAAAGAAAATTAAATTAGTCTTTAAAAAATAAAACAGAATTATGTCATTAGCAATATATTAAAGTGTAAATGTCACAATTATTTAATCCAAATTTGTGCATAATTAAATGTTTAAGTCAATGAAAGTGATTTTAAATGAATCAATGTCTAAAATGTTGATTGGCCCTAAAAGACAAATAAGTCCTATAATTATAAAGAACTACACGTCATTTTGAGTATTTAAATCTACATTTTATAAATTGTTGTACATAAAATAACAAAAAATATTAATATGAAAAGTAATTCCAAAGTTTTGAATGGTACTGTATATTTTATATATGAAGAGTTTCATTCCAAAGCACATTATGATATTACACATGAACGGTAATAAAACCCTCATTTAACACAATAAAATTAGCTATAGTAGTAAACTTTATGTTTGTATTGATCACTTATTTCAGATGAAATCTAAATTTTGGGACCCTTGTCCCAGACTATGCCTGAAATACTTTACATTATGTGTTTTATTTATAAACATTTTAACAAAATGTAATAGAATACTGAAAATAATGCATCATTTTCAGATTCAAAATCAATTTCATATGTCTATATGTTTTCAAAATGTGATTTACATGTGTATTTACATAGATACATATATCGATATATAGATGATATGTACATGGTAATTAAGACTGTGGACTGTCAGAGATATATCCTCTATTCTGCTATACAGGGACCCTGTCTGCACTGACCTAACTTTGGTTTGAGATTTCTTCCTTACCTCCATTTTTGTTTTCATTTCATTTTAACCAGAAGGCATGGCCTTGATCTCAGCATTGTGTTTGGATTGCCATTTTGTTTTCTTTTTAAGAAAGAAATTCCCTTTGCACTTTTCCATGAAGCTTGATCAACCAGTTCCAGTAACAATCCATGAAGTACAATACCAGAAGACTTTGTTCACAGTCAGCCCTCTTAAAGATCAAATCAGTTCACACCTGGTCATTCGGCTCTCCTTCAGCAAGAGCTTTAGATTATTCCTCTCTGACAATCTGAAGCACTAATCCGTGACAACTTCCCCTAAGCCATGAGCCTGCAGTGCCTCCTAAAAGGCCTGTTGTTCGCGTCTGAATTGACTTAGAGTTGGAAGGTGAGAAGGTCATGTTTGCCAGCTCTTGTCTTGTTGACGATGCCACACTGCATCCTTCACTCTGAATGCCTTTTCTCCTGTCTGTCAGTTCTGCACTTTTACTCTCTTATCTGTGTCTTCTGCTCTGTCTCTCCTCTATTCCTTATCGAGTGCTCTTGTTGACTTGATTTTCATGCTGGATAGCCCTGGTCTCTGAAGGACTATTACATTACTGGTAGAGAAATTGCAGAGGTTTAAGTGGTAGTCCAGAAAGTAAACAAACCCTGTATTCCCAGTTTTCTCACCTATAGTTTACAAGAACTGATTTTTCTACATGCCTAATAACTTCTTAAATTTTGCCTGAGCACCCGGGGGGCAGGGCTAGCCAGTATTTGCCAAGTCTCTGATACTATGCAACATGAGAGAACTTCTTTTATGACCGTCAAATGCTCTAAAATGAAAATTGCCTGCGAGTAGGTCTCGTGCTTCTTCTCTCGCAATTGCACATTTGGAATTCCGCGACCGAGCCGGTAGTGTTGTGCGTGTGCATGGACAGGGTTGCCAGATCCTTTGCAGTTATTCGCAAATGCCATATAATCATCCTCATATTAACTGAGAAAGTT
This sequence comes from Salminus brasiliensis, assembly GCF_030463535.1. Taxonomy (NCBI): domain Eukaryota; kingdom Metazoa; phylum Chordata; class Actinopteri; order Characiformes; family Bryconidae; genus Salminus; species Salminus brasiliensis. Next base: position 43,256,788 of record NC_132879.1, read on the forward strand.
TCGAATGCTACAATCATTAAATTACGGAAAACGACACCATTATGGTTTATAGCGGATCTGCAGAGGATTTGAGTAAAGAGGACAATGTATCTTTCTCCCCATATCATGTAGACACTGAACATGCACCCATTACCCCACCACACACACACACACACATATAGACACGAACACATGCTCGCACACATATACTTAACATTCTCCCATTCTCATCCCTCCACACTCTCTCTCTCTCTTTCTTTAGAGTTCACACTACACCTCACATGGCACAGTAATCACCACAGAGACCGAAATGATGACAGAAGCTGTTTTGTGCATACACTATGTGTCCAAAAGTGTCTAGACACCCACTCATTAACAACAAGTCTGTTCCCCTTTTGCTGCAGTAAAAGCCTCTGCTCTTTTGGGAAGGCCTTATTCTAGATTAAATAAAGGTGGTACTATGGATTACTTAAGTGATGCCATAGAAGAACCAATTGGGTTCCAAAAAGAACCATTTTTGTAAAAAGAGATATGTTTGTGAAGAACCATTAAACCCTAGGTCTGTTATTCAGTAACCAGTCCTAATGCAGAAACCATTATAGTGGTGTCCCACAAGGCTCTGTTTAAGGGTTATAGAGTTATGAGAGAAAAGAACTGAAGTGTGGGCCTATGCACAGGATTTAGGGGTTAAAGAGGTCATACTCAACAGCTCTTTTACAAAAATGGTTCTTTATGGAACACACAGTGGTACTTCTATGGCATCACTCGCAGAACCTTTTGTCGCACCTTTTATTTTTAAAAGTCTAGGCTGATGTGTTCCAGACTGTCCCAATCTCTTGGCAGTGTTTTGTTCTGTTGAGATTGTTCAAACTGTGCACAATGAAACACTTGTGTCAGTAATGGCTGCCACAATTAGTGCAGTAGCTGAACTCACTAATAGGACGGAGTGTCTGTATACTTTTGGACGTATCAAGTATCACACACATTTCTCTAGCTTGGGATTGCAGTTCCGGGCTTGGCCAGTAAATGGCTCCCTTTCACCGGGACCATGCTGCATAGTGCCCAGACAGATACGCTATGAGGCATCTCCCCTGTACTGGCAGGGTTGGGAGGCATACTTTTAAACAGTACTGAGGGCTGAACTGAATGCACTGCCCTAATGCATTCAGTAACAACTTCCTTTAAAATACATAAAAAGAGTAACTTATTCAGAATGCATTCATAATCCATCTTGAAAAGGCATGTGAGAGACAAGGCCTATGTGTTATAAGACCTATAGAAATAAGTGAATGTCCTTTATGTATTCTTATAAGGTATAGTCATGACCCTAGTAAAAAAAAAAACTTTTAATAGTTTAAAGAACATTCACATAATGCACAGGTATAAAACCAATTTAAAGATTTTATTAAAACCCTAACATTGTGGAGGTTCTTCTACCCCTAAAAGGAGAACCTAAAAAACAATATATATATTTTTGTTTGTTTTGTTATTAGTAAAAAAGTTATTTGTAAGTGTGAAGAACATGTTTAAAGAACCTTCACATAGTGAAAATGTTCAGTGCTAATAAAACTACGCTATTCCTAGAACATTTACAATATGTGGAGGTTCCATAACTTTCAAATTGAGTAGAACTGAAGAACCGCTACCTCTGGTTTCCTAAAGAACCCCTTTTTGTTTTACTGTTTTTGAGTCATTTCTATAACATTTACAATATGTTGAGGTTCCTTAACTTTAAACCTGAGTCAAACTACAGAAGAACTACCTTTGCTTCCATAAATAACCATGTTTTTAAAAAATCTATGAGTGGAAAGACTTTAAGTAAACCTTACACCATGTGGAGGTTCTTTAAACATTAAAATTGATCTAGAATCATAGAAGAAAAATTTAATAAAAAGGTGGAACCGTAGAAGAAGCACTTCTGGTTCTCTTTGAAAAAACCCATTACAATGTCATGGATCTATAGTAGATATACAACATGTGGACGTTTTTAACCCTTAAAGAGGTTCTTCACACTGACATTTCTTTTTCATACATGGTTCTCTAAAGAACCATCTATTGAAAGCTGCTTCATGGGACCAAAAGTGGTTCTTAACCTTAAGTGGCATCACAGATACCCCTTTTTTAGAGTGTATCCTGAATACTGCCTTTTCAAAATGCATCATGTACTGAATACAGATACTTCCTTTGTGTATTCTGAAAACGTACTGCCGTTACCTCAACCCTGCCTACTGGAGACACACTCTGCACATACTGTCACACAAACACACACACATTTGGGTGTGCATTTACAGGCACACATACACACACACACACACACTACAAAAACATGGAAAACAGGCAAAAAAGGCAGACACTTTTCTATAGTCATTACACAGGTCCACACACACTCACCCACACACACATACACACCAACCCACTAACACACACACACACATGCACATACACTGTTTTGTGGCAGCTGTGTGATGGGAGGTCAGCGCTGCAATAGCTTTGATCTGTCTACCTTTCTTTAAAGCCAGCTGACCCGTCCTCCTCCACCCCCTCCTCTGTGGTAAGACCAATGGTACGAACCGACGGCAATCAATGCCCACCTCACACTCCACCTTTTCATATACTTACCCTCCCCATCAACCATCGCCATTCAGCCTCCGGCATGTCCCACCCTTGTACACACACGAACACACACGCTGAAAGCCGCTGTGTGTCAGTTGCGTCGTTACATCCCTACAATATTTGTGCTTGATGTATCTCTACTATTGCTGCTCTGTGGTTATGTGGTCATTGTGCGCTCTGTGATCTATACCCCTGCCCCCCCTCGCTTTACTTGCAAGGTGCAGTAATCCAGTAGCTATAACAGAACAGAAGCTGTAAACTCTATGAAGAATATCTGCCATTCATTGATTTAACGCATGACCCATTCGTCCTTAATTGTGCAGTAATTGTTACCATTGCTTGTAGGTCCATGTGATCACAGCTGCTGGTCAGTTTTGAAAGGATTTATGTCTCCTCTAGTTGAAAAGATGTGCCAAGACAAATAACTGAAACTGAAAATGTGTAAATGTAAAGAATAATTTAATGGTCTAAAGAACCTTCACTTGGTTCTTTACAAATGTAAAGGTTCTTCACACTCACACATTTCTCAAACATAGCTCTTTATGGAACCAAAAGTAGTTATTTTATGGCATCACTCAAAAAACATTTTCATCATATCTCATTAGTCAGTGCAGGATTAAGGCTTTCCTTAATTTATATCAAGGGCATAGTCCCAATATATACTGGGAGGGACATACTCAGATATTCAGATATGATCAAAATGCCAAAATATTCCCCTCACTTGCTGATGAGTAGTGTAATGTTAGGATCCATCAGTGTTCCCATATGTTGTTGACGGGACACTTGTTATTTTAACACAGTTCCACCATGCCAGCAATGGCTTGATAGCTAGCAAACATCTTGAAGTCAATGTTCAATGTTCAAGTGGTATGGTTATGTTATGTAGGTGTGAAAATAAATAATATTTTACTAAAAGAGATGTATAAATGTAGTATAAAGATTTAAATAAGTTATTTAGTTATGGAATTATGGAATTATGGAACCAAAAATGGACATTGGACATTTATTTTTAGGAGTGCATTATATATAGCATTGCTGCTGGAGCAAAACTGCAAATCTCCAAAATGGAAACTTCACAAAAAAAGGAAATAACATGTTTTATGTTCATTAATGCAATAAGATTAATAAGAGAAGTCCATTTCTGGAGTTCTGTATGAATTTATGTAATTTTTTTCTTTTTTATCTGCTTTGTTTGTGTTGTTCCAATGCAAACAAAAGTATGTAACTCTTACCACTCCCTGCGGTTGAGTTGGTTCCCCCAATGTTCAATCCATTACTATGGCCTTTGATTATACAAAGGTTTATTTTACGATTTTTAGGTAAATATTTTTAGATTAATGCAAAGGTGTTTTGTTGAATTCAAGACACTGTGGCCTATTCTTTGAACTTGAAATGCGAAACAAACACGCATCAATTTCAGGCAATTTTATTTTTTTTTATTCATGAATTTTATCATTGGCATATCTGTACAGTTACAAATACGTTACAGATTACTGTACAGTTGCAGTTTTTAGCAAAGGCTCCCTGTTTCTATGCTTGGAAATACTCGTTTTAAGGGTATAATAATCCAAATGATTGTCAGTACTAATATATAAATATAAATGCATGCAGATCAGGCATGCAAATCCTGAAAGCACTTGAACAGGAAAGAGTATTCCATGACTAGACTTTTTGTTAACAGAAAAAAAAACACTGGCTCATGAGCCTGCCCAATGTTTTCCTTTTGACACTTAAATGAATAATAAATTAGAGAAAGCTACATGTAAATGTTATGTATAAAGTGCTGCTAGAAAGTTTGTCAACTCTACAAATTTCGTTTTTCTGCATACATTTGACCTGACATGCAATTGGATTCTCATTTACGTTGTTAAACTAGATAGTAAAAAAAACCCAGTTGATTAAATAACTCTGAATCACTATAGTTTTTACTTTACAGCCCATTGCTGCTCAGCTTTGACTTGGTCATTCCACATTTTTACAGTCAACACACGACCAACACACATTGACAAGAAGCGGCAGAAAATTGCGTACAGCATACCAGAAACATCCATCAAACTGGAGGACTGCATTATGCACCAAAGGGGGTTCATCCAGGACAGAGTGCCAATCCATATCTGGATAAATAGACATACTTTTATTCACACACACACAGCAGGGCAATATTAAAGTAACCAATTCACCTGATCTCAATGTCCCCAGAGGAAACCCCCACAAAACCCAAGACCCTAGTGCTGACAGGCAAACATGCTAACCACAATTGCATGGAAATACAGAAAATTGTAAAGAGTTCACAATCCTTCTAGCAGCACTGTAAGAGGGTAAATTGAGGTTTGTCCTTCGGAAATAATTTGTAAATAAGTGCTGGTGGACGGAGATTGTTTCCACATGTCCAAAACTGATTCATCAGTTACACTCAATGAATGCCGCATTTTGCTGTAGAATGGTCATGAATAAGAGGAATAGGGCTTTAGTCAACACTATGACTGGTCAAGATCAAGTCAAGACTGAGTCTAAAAAGGGCAGAGACCAGATCAAGATTGTCTAGACTAGTCCAAAATGTTTTCAGTCTAAATTTCTTAGCCTTTTCAAATTGCTTGGTAAAGACATTTAAAGTAGCTATGCCTCCGCAGATTTACTTGGCACAACAATAGCCTAGATTTCTTTGAATTTATATCATTATTTCTATTGACTGTTGCTATATATTTTTTAAATGAAATGAAGTGAAAGTTTATAGATACATAGTATGTTTGCACTCTACCTGGCCAAAAAAAGAAAAAATAAGAAAATCCACTTGGCTACATCCAACACAAACAGATGCAATGATTTGGCTTTGAGTAGCTTCAGTATGAATGAGTTTGTTGCATTTGTGACAGTGAAGACAAACACTGTCATGTCAACATCACTCTGGGACAATAGCAAAAAAAGTTTTCATAGTTTCATAGTTCTGTGCAACTTTGATAAATATGGACCATTGATTTGTGGCTAATTATGTCAACTGCATTGGGATATTTAGCCGTCAGAGAAAGTACGATGAATCCAGCTGTAGCTCAGAGGATGATCCTATTCCAGAGTAGCATAGACATTAGCAAAGCTACTTTAGGTTAGCATTTAGTGTCTTACACATTTTTAGCTAAGAAAGCAGGTTAGTTTTATTTCTTTTCAGAAAGCAACTAGATTGTATGCTTTATCTGAATCTCGCTTGAGCTGGATGTAGTTTCGGAAGGACTGCGTTGTTTAATGATATAATTCATTTTTTGCAACATACTAATATGTGTGTTTTGCGTGTGTGTGTGTGTGTGTGTGTGTGTGTGTGTGTGTGTGTTTGTGTGCTTTTCTGTATGTGTCCATTGCCGTTTGTGATGCACATGTGGTTTGTTTGTGGATGCATGTGACTGTGTGTGTATGTATGTGTGTGTGCTTGCACATTTATGCACAAACCTGTGCATCTGTGCTGTCTTGTGTGTCCGTGGCTCCCTGAAAGGGGCTCCAGAACACGGAAGATAATGCCAGAATCTCCATCACCTTCTTCCGGCTCTTTCGAGTGATGAGACTGGTCAAGCTGCTATCTCGCGGAGAAGGAATTCGGACCCTCCTGTGGACCTTCATCAAATCCTTCCAAGTGAGCGATGACTGAGCACACCATTAATTAACCATTGTCAAATGTATACTTTTTAGAAGCATTGAAAAAAAAATTGCTCAATCAATCTGTATCTTTCTACAGGCTCTTCCTTATGTAGCATTGCTTATCGTAATGCTCTTCTTCATCTACGCTGTTATTGGAATGCAGGTAAAAAGACCCTCTGGTCTCACATTTCCTGTATGTCAATATTCTGTGATTGTCTAATATTGTGTAGTGATTAGTTTTCAGATGATTTCTGAACCTTCTGAATTGTTACCTAATAAACCAATACATTAGTTTATTGGACACTTCCAGGACAAAACTCAACATTAAAAATGTCTTAAATTAACCCTTAACTATTACTATTTATTTCCTAAAATTATTAAAATGCCTTTAGACTGGGCTACATCTGATTTAGTTTTAAACGGTGCAATTATGCCTTACACAACATCACCGACACACAAAAACACACTCAAAAATGACAACTTCATGCATTTGTATTGGTCCATGCATCGTGAAATTCTGACACAATGTATAGACCAACTGTCAAATTCAGATTTTTGTGTGATAGTGACAATAGAAATAATTATAGTTGTATCCATTAGAGGGTGATTTAAACTATGACCACCTCTGATTTGGAATGAACTTGGCCCATTATATCAGCTCCACATCCCATATAGGAACACTTTGTAGTAATTACATAAATAATTACAGACTGTAGTCCATCTGTTTCTCTGCATACTTTGTTAGCCTCATTTCACCATGTTCTTCAATGATCAGGACCCCACAGGACCACCACAGAGCAGGTATTATCTGGGTGGTGGGTCATTCTCAGCACCGCAGTGACACTAACATGGTGGCGGTGTGTTAGTGTGAGTTGCACTGGTGTGAGTGGATCAGACACAGCAGAGCTGCTTAAGGTTTTAAACTTCTCAGCGTCACTGCTGGACTGAGAACCGTCCACCAACTGCAAATACTGAGCCAACAGTGTCCTGTGAGCAGCATCCTGTGACCACTGATAAAGGACTAGAGGATGACCAACACAAACTGTGCAGCAACAGATGAGCTTCTGTCTCTGACTTTAATGATCTACAGTGCATCCGGAAAGTATTCACAGCGCTTCACTTTTTCCACATTTTGTTAGGTTACAGCCTTATTCCAAATTGTATTAAATTAATCTCTTTCCTCAAAATTCTACACAAAATACCCCATTATGACCATGTGAAAAAAGTTTTCTTGAGAGTTCTGAAAATTTATTAAAATTAAAAAACAAAAAAATCATATTTACATAAGTATTCACAGCCTTTGCTTAATACTTTGTAGAACCACCCTTGGCAGCAACTACAGCCTCAAGTCTTTTTGAATATGATGCCACAAGCTTGGCACACCTCTCTTTAGGCAGTTTTGCCCATTCTTCTTTGCAGTACCTCTGAAGCTCCATCAGGTTGGATGGGAGACGTCTGTGCACAGCCATTTTCAGATCTCTCCAGAGATGTTCAATCGGATTCAAGTCTGGGCTCTGGCTGGGCCACTCCAGGACATTCACAGAGTGGTCCTAAAGCCACTCCTTTGAGATCTTGGCTGTGTGCTTCTGATCGTTGTCCTGCTGAAAAATGAATCGTCGCCCCAGTCTGAGGTCAAGAGCGCTATGGAGTAGGTTTTCATCCAGGATGTCTCTGTATATTGCTGCATTCATCTTTCCCTCTATCCTGACTAGTCTGGCAGTTCCTGCTGCTGAAAAACATCCCCATAGCATGATGCTGCCACCACCATGCTTGACTGTAGGGATGGTATTGGCCTCGTGATGAGCAGTGCCTGGTTTCCTCCAAACATGACGCCTGGCATTCACACCAAAGAGTTCAATCTTTGTCTCATCAGACCAGAGAATTTTGTTTCTCATGGTCTGAGAGTCCTTTAGGTGCCTTTTGGCAAATTCCAGACGGGCTGCCTTGTGCCTTTTACTAAGGAGTGGCTTTCGCCTGGCCACTCTGCCATACAGGCCTGATTGGTGGATTGCTGCAGAGATGGTTGTCCTTCTGCAAGGTTCTCCTCTCTCCACGGAGGAACGCTGGAGCTCTGACAGAGTGACCCTCTGGTTCTTGGTCACCTCCCTGACCAAGGCCCTTCTCCCCCGATCGCTCAATTTAGATGGCCGGCCAGCTCTAGGAAGAGTCCTGGTGGTTCCAAACTTCTTCCATTTACGGATGATGGAGGCCACTGTGGTCATTGGGACCTTCAAAGCAGCAGAAATTTTTCTGTATCCTTCCCCAGATTTGTGCCTCGAGACTATTTTGTCTCGGAGGTCTACAGACAATTCCTTTGACTTCATGCTTGGTGTTTGCGCTCTGACATGCAGTCAACTGTGGGACCTTATATAGACAGGTGTGTGCCTTTCCAAATCATGTCCAATCAACTGGATTTACCACAGGGGGACTCCATTTAAGCTGTAGAAACATCTCAAGGATGATCAGTGGAAACAGGATGCACCTGAGCTCAATTTTGAGCTTCATGGCGAAGGCTGTGAATACTTACGTAAATGTGATTTCTTAGTTTTTTATTTTTAATACATTTTCAGAACTCTCAAGAAAACTTTTTTCACATGGTCATAATGGGGTATTTTGTGTAGAATTTTGAGGAAAGAGATTAATTTAATACAATTTGGAATAAGGCTGTAACCTAACAAAATGTGGAAAAAGTGAAGCGCTGTGAATACTTTCCGGATGCACTGTATAAGATGGACCAACTAGGTAGGAGTGTCTAATAGAGTGGAGTGGACACAGTGTTTAAAAACTCCAGCAGCACTGCTGTGTCTGATACACTCGTACCAGCCCAACACACCACCACCACGCCAGTGTCATTGCAGTGCTGAGAATGATCCACCATCCAAATGCTACCTGCTCTGTGGTGGTCCTGAGCATTGACGAACAGGGTGAAAAGAGGCTAGGAAAGTATGCAGAGAAACCTATTGACAAAATGCTCCTGTATGGTAAATAGAGCTGATGTAATGTTGACCACAATCAGACAATCCATGAAGAAGTTTATAACCTATAGCACAATGGCCAGTATATATATTGTATGAAAATGAAACAGTTCCAGATAGGGATGACTACAGATTACTTACTCTCACTTTACTCTACAGGTGTTTGGCAAGATAGCTCTGAGGGACAACAGCCAGATCAACCGAAACAACAACTTTCAGACCTTCCCACAAGCTGTGCTACTGCTCTTCAGGTCAGCTTTTCTTTCTCAATCAGTTCCTGTTATACCAGTAGAAGAGACCACTGGGTGAATGAGAAAACTCCATCTTCAGAATACAACAAAACCTGTAGTGAAGAAATGATGAAGACATTTGATGATTATTTTACAGCAAGGAAATATGATGATCCGGAATCATAAATGACCTCAATTAATATGTTTAATGAAAGTAGACTTGTAGTTGTGATGACCTAAAACTTTTACCATTGTTGGAAATGTTTTCCCCAGAAAGGTAAAAAGTGCAGAAAAAATGTTGTTTATTGTTGTGCGCTGTTGTTCTCACTGACTTAAACATGCATAGTTTCACATAGTTGCATACAAGAAATACCTGAGGCCACGGGCAGAGCAGGGCTTTTTGGTGTCTGTGTTTCTCTGAATATCATAGACAAACTATTTCTCAGAAGTTCCCTGGCATCTCTGGGAGAACCCTCGGGATTCTGTTCACCACCAACATCCGTATTATCTGAGTAATATAAGAATAAAAAAAAACTAAGATAGAAACCCTTCACCATGTATTGATTTACCATGTGATATAACAGAATATAATAGAATATGTTAGAATATCAGATATTATAATATATGATATTATATTATATATATATTTCAGGCAACACCTATTGTGAATCCATTTTTACGTGTGTTCTTGTGTATCTTTATGCAGGTGTGCAACAGGTGAGGCATGGCAAGAGATCATGCTGGCCTGCTCCCCTAACCGCCCATGTGAAAAGGGCTCTGAAGAGGGTCCTACCAGTGAGGAGTGTGGCAGCCACTTTGCGATTATCTACTTTGTCAGTTTCTACATGCTCTGTGCCTTTCTGGTAAGTAACGTCTTATTACTCCGATCATTTAGTTTTTCCTTCATCTTTAGTCACTGGCACATTTTGATACATTAATATATGAATTAAGCTAATTAGCCATTCATGTAAGACATCTCTCAGGAGCCTGATTCTAACCATGCTTAATGAGTTTCCTTAGGTAATCTATTTTCCGTCTTAACTACATGGACTTGGGTCTCTATTTTCTCGATTTTCACAAAAAAAGATTATCAACCTGTTTGTGGCTGTCATCATGGACAACTTTGACTATTTGACACGTGACTGGTCAATCCTGGGGCCGCATCATCTGGATGAGTTCAAGAGGATATGGGCAGAATACGACCCTGAGGCCAAGTCAGTCATTTTCTGTTTTCTTATTACTTGCTTGCATGTTTTCTACACAGATGGTCTGCCATGCCCAGACCCTGCAGGCTCCCCAACCCTCTAACCTTCTAGCTTTGCTGTCTCAACTGTGTGTTTAGACTGACATGTAAATGTATAATATTGTAGTATATTATTTGGACCTGAAAGCTGACACTAAAGGCTTTTAGGTTTGTCTGCTCCTCAGTTGGTCCATACCACAAGCAATGACCGTAGCGTGTAAACCTTTAAACAAAACATGACTATGTATTGTTGTGTATAAATAAGTAAAGGGCATAAACAGCCTGTGTACTGCTGTAGAAAATATTTCACCACACTTGATTTCCTCTGTTTCTGCACATTTGGTACCCTAAACATATGACATAGCAGAACATGAAGAAATATATAGCAGCTTGTGACTATTTTTAATCAGAAGAATCTCAAATGCTGACTTTATATGAGGTAAGTGAGGCCTGTACTCCCTTAGATATTCATCTGTGACTTGCTGGATGTGTCATTGCTTTGCTCTTGAAGGAATTCTAGTAGGCTGGCCACTGAAATAAGATCTCGGGAAAGATTCACAACTGTTCCAAGTTGAAGATAATGGTTCTCTTTGTGGTTCGCTGGAGTATCAGAGCCTTACCCATGGCTTTGTAACCCTTCCCATATATTTCAAAACCTTTCTTGCATGTCATTTTCATCTGTTGTTCTATTTTTTTTTATCTTGCTTGTTGCTGATCTTTGCAACCTTTTAGTCTTTTTCACATTTATAGAATAGTTCTATTTAAGTGATGTTTAGATTCAACAGGACTGTCAGTTACAGAGACTGAGTGTGTCTAGTTTAACTGATCCCAGTTAAATGTAAGATTTTTGGTTGAATCAATGACTAAGGGGGTGGTTGGATGCAGGGATGACTTTTTTTTGCAATCAACAAAGTTATCATTTAAAACTGTATTTTGTGTTTACTCCGGCTTATATCACATCTTGCATGGCGTTTTGTATGGGGTTTAATTTTAGGTATTATAAAACTTAATTTAGTTATGATAGTGAAAAACAGAAGTGTGGGGTTACATACACGGTCTAATGGGTTAAAGGCTTAAATACACAACACAGGTTTGTCTTTTTCTGTGTGTAAAACCTGCCTAAAGTTGTGTGTGTTGATCATAGGGGAAGGATTAAGCATTTAGATGTGGTAACATTGCTGAGGAGGATTCAGCCACCTCTGGGCTTTGGCAAACTCTGTCCCCACAGAGTGGCCTGCAAGGTATGTACAAAACCTGCCCACCTTTGCATACATACACATACACATATTGTGCACAGCTAAAACTTCACAATGTATGTGTCCAACTTACGTGTGTGTATGTGTGTGTTACTTCCCTACCTCAGCGCCTGGTGTCCATGAACATGCCTCTGAACAGCGATGGTACAGTGATGTTCAATGCTACACTGTTTGCTCTGGTGCGCACAGCCCTACGCATTAAAACCGAAGGTATAAAATGCACTCATTATGATGAGAAGTCCTTTATTATGAAGTTCTTTCACTCCACACTGTATGTTAAAATTTTTGTGGACACGCCTTCCAATAAATGCATTCAGCTACTTTAAGTTGCACCTATTGCTGACACAGATCTGCAAATGCACACACAAACACACAGCTTGTCTAGTCCCTGTAGAGAAGTATTGCCAGTAGAATAACACCCTCTGGAGTAGATAAGCATAAACCTATCAGCACCATGCCTAATGCCAGGCATGGGCTAGAGGGGTATAAAAAACCCCAGCATTGAGCTGTGGAGCAAAATCCTCACTAATGCTCTTGTCAATTAATACAATCATACCCTAACAGCAATGCTTCAAAATCTAGTACAAAAATGCCTTTCCTGGACAGTAGAGACAGTTACTCCACCAAAAGCAGGATACAGTCCTTTTTAATACCCTTAATACATCTCTCAAAGCTTTACCTTTGTGTGTGGCTGTGGGTGTGTGGTGTTAGGTAACCTGGAGCAGGCAAATGAAGAACTGAGGGCCATAGTAAAGAAAATCTGGAAGAGAACAAGTATGAAGTTGCTGGACCAGGTCGTGCCCCCAGCTGGAGGTCAGTAGTGGGTCTAAGTACTACCTGATATTTCATTATTCTGAGTGTATTACTGCATTCCTAATGAATCTTGCGGAAAAGCAGGGTTCAAGTCAAGTCGGGAAAGTACATTGTGCTTCTAACACTATATTTTTGCCAATGGAATGACATCGCTCTTGTTGTGCAGATGCCAGGTCATTTGTCCCACTATTGCAGCCCTGCTTATGAAAATGATAATAAAAAATATATGTAATCATGCAGCCCTAATTACACGTATTGTAAGGTAATTGTGCTAACAGTTTTTCTTTTTTCATTACACTTTCATCTTTAATTGTCCCCCAGGAAATGTATTTATTTTATTTTTGCAATGTTTTACCTCCAACAAAAAGCCAATCAAAGCAACCTGATGAAATGACATGTATGAATAGACTTAATATACATTTATGAGGACTGTGTTAATTCTGGTATCTGGTATCTTTAGATGACGAGGTGACAGTGGGGAAGTTCTATGCCACGTTCCTCATACAGGAATACTTCAGGAAGTTCAAGAAGCGGAAGGAGCAGGGCCTAGTGGCTAAAGTGCCCCCAAAGACTGCTCTGTCACTGCAGGTCTATCAGACACTATTTATACACACATATCTATAGTATCTACAGTGTGTATCGCTACACCTAAAGAATGCTTTACTGGCCCTACAAATATTGACCAGAGACTGTGTTTGTGTTTCAGGCTGGCCTGCGAACGCTGCATGACATGGGCCCAGAGATCAGGAGGGCTATATCTGGGGACTTGACCGTGGAGGAGGAGCTGGAGAAGGCCATGAAGGAGACGGTGTGTGCAGCGTCTGAAGATGATATCTTCAGGGTAAAGGTCTGATACATTTTTCTCTTTTCCTCCCCTTCGCTCAGATCAGACCATCGCTTCTGCTGCTGGAGCTTCCTGACTGATTTGGTGAACCATTGCACCTGCAATTGCTCCTGCACCTCACAGCCAGATTTGTTTTATCAGCATTTTTTGTTCGCTTTCCAGCATATTACTTTTACTCAGGATTACAATAACTGGCAGATGTGAAGCCCTGTCAGTCCACCAGTTTCCGCATCCCACCTAGCCCACGTCCACCCATGTGAGCCTCACATGAGCATTGGTTGGATGGGAATGCTGTAGTGCTGTAGTGCTCACCTGGCATGCAAGCGATAATTGTTTGTCTAATTTTACATTATCTAAGCCTAGTGTCCAGCTAGCCAGGCGGCACCTTTGAATATATTGTATTGTCTTTCTTATTCGGGAAGTTCAGTCTTCTATCAATAATGCAGCCTGAAAAAATAACATTTAAACTGGTACTGATGTAGTTGACAAGGAAACTTGTTTAAAACAAATGTAGCAATGGTTCATATTTCATTTTGGCTGGAGTGTCCATTTCAGGTGGTCTATTCTAACTATTAGAAATCTCAGATTAATACAGTGATACAGGTCTAGTACACTAGTACATTTATTATGCTTTTGCCACTTGCCATGTAGCATTGCATTATAATTATGGGCATGAGTAATGTACTATTAATGAAAAGTTGTAAATATGGTATGTAAACCTGTACAATATGAATGCATTGTAAAATGTGTTCTGATGACTACAATGCTGGTGAATCTAGTATATTAGGTTACTGTATTTGTAAGACTACAATATTTTTTAAAAGGTGAATTTTATGTGTAAGAAATATTATAGGATGAGAAATATTATATGTGACCAGATTGATACAGAGCTGTAAATGGTTCATAATGATTTGTATTCCAAAAGTGAAAGACAGAAACCTGTAGTTTAGTTTAGAGTATTTAGTTTCTGTTTGTATATATACTATACTATACTTCATATGTTATAATATTGAATTGAAGATTAAAGATTGAATGGTATATATATATACGATAAGATAATCCTTTATTAGTCCCGCAGTGGGGAAATTCTCAGTGTCACAGCAGAAAGAGATAGCAAGACACTCAGTTACAAAAATGTAGATAAATAATTTACACTATATACACAATATAAATAAGAATAAAAAAAAGCAATAACTATTATTTACAGCAAATGACTCTTAATTGCACATGGGGGGGAGAATATTGCACATAGTATTTTTGCATTGAGGGATCTCTGTTCTATGAACATGTGTGTGTAGTTAAGTGTGTGTGTGGTATATGTGGTATGTGTGTGTATGTGTATGTAATATTATAATATATTTATTAAATATTTTTTGCAGTTGTACAATTTCAGAAAATTTCAGTTCAATTTCAGATTTTCTTTAACAATGTATTTTTATCTACTGCAGTAAATTTCATTTACATGAATGCATGTTTGCGCTTTGCTCTCATTCATGCTAAAAAGCAAGAGCGACTGAATGTGTGGATCCCTTTATACAGTGTATTTATTATTTTATATGTACGACACAAGTATTTATTTTTTATATCCAATAAGAAAACGGAATGTGACTGTATGAACAAGTGTTGGTGGGCGATGTGTACAGGTTAGTGTATAGTGATCTAGTCTCTCTGTCTGTCTCCAGCGTTCAGGTGGTCTCTTTGGAAATCACGTGAACTATTACCATCAGAGTGACGGCCGCGCCTCCTTCCCTCAGTCCTTTACCACTCAACGGCCACTGCACATCAGCAAGTCAGGCAGCCCCGGAGAGGGAGAGTCCCCATCGCATGAGAAACTGGTGGACTCCACCTTCACCCCAAGCAGCTACTCCTCCTCAGGTTCCAATGCCAACATCAACAATGCCAACAACACAGCCATCGGACACGGCTACCCCAGCCCCTCCATCAGCACTGTGGATGGCCACACCAGACCACTGCTTGCACCTGTATTACTGCCTCACTCTTCATGGTGCTTCCCTAACAAGAGGTATGAAGAAGACAAGGAGCATAAAAAGCTTGCACACAACGTCACCGTGGATTAATATTCACCACGAGTACAAAAGAAAACTAGCACTGATTTTATTTGCCTATAGACCATTATCACACTTCTGCTTTCATTAATGCAGAAGTAGGAATAGTAGCATTAAACGGCTTCTGGTCTGAGACTACTGCCCTTTCCTAAATGCACCCATAATTCAACCAAACACACTTACCAAAGTTTCCACTCCATCTAGCTCCAGCTGAGAAGCTCTGCTTTTATGTCATTTTTATTGAGGCGGCCAATAAAACCAGAGTTAATCTAAACCGTAATGATCTCAGGGCTGATTAAAAATGCTAAACTTGAAGATCAACGTTAATTCATTTAACATTCATTCGAATTGTTTTCAGCAAAGCTTGATTAAAAACCTTGAGGAACAGACCCCTCAGTGCTGTTTCTTAGTGAGAAGTATAATGTCGAAAATTGATGCTGTGTCTGGTGTTCAGGGCGCTCACTTATGTTGCTAAGGTTTAAACCTGCCTAGTCTTTATTCTGTCCATTCAGTGATGTGATGTGGTGTTAACACCATCTAATTGTTAAATAGAACACTGTGGCAGACGTACAGAGTGTTTTGTGTGTTTCTTTTCTAGCCTTTCCTCCATGTTGGAGGGACTTGCGGACATGTTAACTGCCTGATGTTGGCTGTCCTGAAGCCAAATTAAGATTTTTAAAGGAAGGTTGAAAACCAGCAAGCGCTCTGTTATACGGTGCAGGCTGAAGTTTGAGAACGCTGCTGTTTGAAGTCGGATGTGATGACTGTAATAGAGGTTTAGACAGTAAAATTCAAAGCTTTAACTCCCATATGTATTATTAAGGACCCAAGACGTGCATGCTTGTGGTTTGTGGTGATTTTTATAAAGCATAACACATATTATTTACAAAGGAAGCAACACATACCTTACACATTAAATCAATTGAGTTGGTCCTTCTGTATTTGTCCATTTTTATTCAGTCCCTGTTGAGAAGTATTGCCAGTAAAAATAGGACACTCTGGAGCAGATACAAATGAATCTGTTGGAACCATGCCTATTTCCAGGCGTAGGCTAGAAGGGTACGAAGTCCCCAGCACTGTGGAACTGTAGTCTCTGGAATGATGGTGCTCCATCCAGTACTTTTGGGATGATTTGGGGAACTAGGGATGAGGTGTGGTGGTAATTATCCAACATCCTGACCTCACTAAAGTTCTTGTTGCTGTTTGACTGCAATCAAATCCACAGCATCAATTACACAAATGCTCCACAATCTAGTCGAAAGTGGACATTAGAGACAGTTAAAACTCTATTTTTGATACCATTGATTTCAGAAGAAACAATGAATGAGCAGGTGTCCCAGTACTTTTGTTTATATAGTGTAAGTGTTTATGTAGTTTGCTGCATTTTGTGGTTATACCGCTGTGTGCTAGCAAGGCTAGTCCTGCTAATAGCAATAGACACAGTATGTCTATTCAATATTTCACACTGAACTAAACCACTAATCTATGCAGGGCAGCTCAGTAGCATGGTCCCACTGTTCAGTTTCTCCACATTAAAAAAGTAAGGAATGAGCATGAAGAGAAAGTTGGAACTTACAGAGAAGACAAATTAAAAACACATGTATGTATTTCGAGATCCATGTGTTATACTGGATCATGCAACTTGATGATAGTTAAACTGAGTAAAGTTTAAAAATGAAACCAAGAAATAATTTTTACTGACTTTTTAATTTTTTTGTTTATAATGTGTGGTCATCTTTGTCTTCTTTTGTGTCTGTTCAGCTCTGACTCGAGTGACAGCTGCCTCCCAATAATCCGGCGGGAGGAGGTGTCTGCAGATGAAACATATGATGAGATGTTCAAAGAGAGAGAGTGCCATCGCGAGCAGAACATGCTGTCTACTGAAATGTAACACATTTTCTTATTTCCGTTATTTCAGCGATAAAATCTTAATTAAACATATATTCATATATTTCATATAGAATTTATTGTCATATATTCATAATATATGTCCAGTAGGCAGCAGCTATATATCAATACTGTATAGGGCTAGCTGAAATCACAGTGTATAGTAAAGTGAATTTCAGTGTTTCCTGTTTGATGCTAGCAGCCGCAGCATAATGTGTAAAACATAGCCTAGCAAGCAGTACTATACTTATATGGTTTGAGACTATTCATCAAACCGTGTTATACCTCTGTGGTACCAAAAACTCATTATGCTCATTAAATGTATTATATTTTATATTACAATTTCAATGTGGCTTAAAAAATACTAAGAATACTAACACAAGTATAATGAATGAACATTCAAATATTTTATGGGCCAGACTAATGTGTTTGTGTGTGTGTGTGCATAACAGGTTGGCATTGCAAGATGAAGAGTGTAAGCAGCTAGCTGAGATAGAGGAAGCAGATGTGGGTGAAGACAGAAGACCATGGCAGTCTCCCCGACGAGCTTTTCTTTGTCCTACTGCACTGGGTAAGAATAATGAATACACAAAGATGCACACACAGAACACCTTCAATAATTAAAACAATGAATAAAACATTCTTTTCCACACACAGGCCGACGATCTTCCTTTCATCTCGAGTGTCTGAGGAGACAGACAAGAACCGATTCCTCTCAGAAGACAGCAGTACCCCTGCACCTAGTCCACCACCAGGTGAGAAATACTAAACATGAATATTCACTCATTCATAAAACTGATTTCTGGAAATGACCATACAACAATTGTATGAGGCCAGTTGTATTAACAGGGCATGAAGATTTCCTTACTAAAAAAACACCTAGACAGTAGTTATGGATTTGCTCCTGAGCTCCCCCTACAGGTGTGGAGTGTAATTCTCTTTTACTTCTCTGTGGCTAATTCTAATCGCTCTCTCAGCCCCCAAACCCCTCCATTTTGGTACATTTCTGCATTTTTGTCAGTCAGATGGCTCTTTCTTTTCATAGAACGCAGTTCTTTGCCACTTGAGATTCCAAGACAATCACCGAAGACAGAAGGCGTGGCCTGGGAGGCTAGTGTCTCCACAAACTATTTTCCAGCTCAATTATTTTAAATGAGACCCAGCCACATCTGTCTTAGTTGAGGATATTTCTGCACAAAGTGAGAACATCTGGCAAGTTGCTGCTAAAGCCATTGGCCAGACATTTCTAGCATAAGCTATGTCAGCACAGGCACATTCTGTAGCTAAATGCGTCCTGTAACCAAGTTGGAATCCTTTCATTCTCACAGTATTGTAGTAGGTTGGACAACAAATCTGTTATCAATTTGATTATGGGCCAGGTTACCACAAGGAAGAGCAGAGTAAATGTCTTGATATATATATCAAGACATTTTTTATATAATGTATATATATATATATATATATATATATATATATATATATATATATATATATATAATACATTCATTGGCAACAATCCTTGTTAATGCAATTGGCCAAATTGTCAAATAGTAACTTCACTGGGATTTTCATCTCTTTTCCCTCACACACATACACACAGGCGCTGGCTGTAGCAGGGTTGAGTCCCTTGCTGAGAAGGAGTCATTCTCCTACCCTGTTCACTCGTCTGTGTTCCACACCTCCTGCCAGTCCAGGTGGGCTGTGCGATCAGCCTGTACCGTCACTGCGGCTGGAAGGAACCGGGTCCTATGAGAAGCTCAACAGCAGCCTACCGTCAGTTAACTGTGGCACGTGCCGCAGCGACAGCAACGGCAATGACACCAGGAGCTCGCGGAGAGCACTGCGTCCGGTCTCTCTAACAGTGCCCTCTGTAACATGCAAAGAGACGGGCTTACTCTCACATGGCAGCGCTGGCAGTCTTGTGGAAGCGGTGAGGAAAACATACTAATTACATCAATTAACCTCAGTATATGATGCAATGAGTGTCAGGCTATTACAGGTCCTTGTTGCTAACATGTCACTAAAGCGTAATTGTGAAGGATGTAGTACATCCGTCCTCTAAAGCACATGAACCTGAGTGTGTCCATTGCCAACTCTCTCCACCTCACCCACTTATGACTGGTGTAGTGCTGCTCTGGACTGCCTCAGCTACACAGTGCTACCCCGTGCTCATTGCACCATGCGCTAGTGCTGGCTTTTGCAAGGAGGGGTGCTTCACTTGAATAGTCCTATTCACACTACTCCACTGTTGGTGCAGGGTTGGTAAGGGGTGCTCTATCTGAAATTCATATGACTGCAGCAACGCTAGACATCTCTTCATTTGGACTGCAGAAGAGGGTTAATGAGCTGGTGCATGAGGGCAGCTAGTGTTTAGCACTAGTGCAACCATTTTTAAGCACGTTTCTCCGTGTTAGTACCAGTCCGGCCAGCGGGTCCCCCCACGAGATGGACTCGTGCCTGTCTGACACTATTAATATCACCACTATTAACTTTCTGTTGTATCTGCTTTGGTAATTTTTATCATTAATGTTTAAAACAGTCTGGCCAGAGGAGGATGGGTCCCCCTTGTAAGTCTTGGTTCCTCCCAAGGTTTCTTCCTCCAGCTCTGAGGGAGTTTTTCCTTGCCACTGTCGCCGTTGGCTTGCTCACGGGGGTCTTTGACGCTTCATGTTATTCCTTCTTTCTTCTCTGTCTCTGTTCTTTATTAAGTACTAATTATGTAAAGCTGCTTTGTGACGACAACAGTTGTAAAAAGCGCTATACAAATAAATTTGACTTGACTTGACTTGACTTAGTAGGGCTAGTAGGGCTATCCTAACTGATAGTATTATGATGGCATACCTTTAATCTGCTGTCTAGAATTAGTTTCTCCAGCCGTGGTTCCTCCGTTCAGTTTAAAAAGGTTACTTAATGTCTGATCTAGGAAGCTAAGGCTGGCTAAGAATTGGATGGGAGATTTTCGAGGAAAAAACAGCTTGCATTCCAAAGCATAGAACAAACAGGCTGTATCTGTAAATCTCTATAGTGTGATGGTAATATGTACTATGCAAGCAGCAAGCATCTAGCCACACATTTGAAGCAAATGAACCCATAATAGCCTGATACTCCTAACTGCATGAGTGATAATTGCTGCCAACCGATGAGGGCTGCAACAACTGTAGTAAAATGCCACTCTCTCTCTCACTCTCCCTGCACAGGTGTTGATATCCGAGGGACTGGGTTGCTATGCACAGGACCCCTCCTTCATTGCGGTGGCCAAGCAGGAGCTTGCAGATGCATGCGACATGACAATGGAGGAGATGGAGAACGCGGCAGATAACATACTCAATGCCAATGGACCTCCCAGCCCTAACGGCAACCTTCTGCCCTATATGCACTGCAGGGATGCTGGGATCCAGGAACCGCTGCGGAGCAACAGCCAGGGGCTGTCCCGAGCCGGGGACAGCGAGGAGCTGCTGAGGAGCGGCCTGGAGGACAACGAGAAGGGGGCAGGGGGGCTGCGGGCAGCTGGGGGGAGTCAAAGGAACAGCGGGCTGATGGAGGACGAGGACATGGAGTGCGTGACCAGCTTGTAGGGATAACATCAGCACGGAGGACTTCCTCTGTTTCACCCCACTCTTGTTCTCGCATCGGTTTCCTCGCTGTGTTCCGAGGACACTGGCGGCCTCTAGTCAGAACAGTCTCTTTCGAACCTGTATTTATTGTAGGAGTATAATGCAATTTGACTTAGCTGAAACCTTTTCTTTTTTTTTTCTTTGTTTTTTTAAGGTGTGAATGGCTGTGAGCAAATGTGTGCGCATGTCCGTGGGCGTGTGAATGCGAGAGTGAAAGGGAGAGAAAGTATCTAAAGTGCCTCACAGTTCTTAGAACTTTGACTGAGAGATAGAAGTAAAGATGCAAAGACAAAAAAAGACTTCAACACAGATAAAAAAGTAGAACTCTACTTTGTCATACCCTTTTTTTCCCTCATTTCTTGTTGCTTCATCGTTAAGGTGTCATCAGCAGCAAAAGGCCGCCTGTGAGGGCTCAGTGGGGACTGTGCGAGTTCATGCTGGTCCGTCTTCAGCCGAGAAGACGCCGCGGAGCAGAAGCAGCTTCTCGCTCCTTTCCTCTCCTCTTGCTTGCGTTCTTCGGCGTGCAGAGCGGTTCGCTGGCAGGCTGTTCTCGGGTGTCCTCCGCCAGGCTGTCGACGTGGGTTTAAAGGGGTTCTTTGTTTTTTTTCACGTGCAAGCACTGGGAGGAGAAGCGCACAACAGAGAGACTATAAAGTGCAGGAGTTAAAAGCCTTGTGCAGCTGTGCGACAAGTCTCCTCTCTTCTTCCTCTGTTCAGCTGACCACTAGGAGGAGGCCTGCATCCCAGCCCACCATATACCTCGACTTGTCCATTATTTTACTTTTTCAGTGATTATTTTTCTTGCTCCTTTAATGATTTGGCATTGCTTTCTGGATTCTTTGTGACTCCTCGTTTTCATGTGTAGGCCAGTTTTCGAGCTCACCCTGGGGTGTGTTTCTGAGAACGGGAGGAGATAAGCTCGAAGGTAACCTGGAGTTCTCTCCTAAAACAGCTCCTCCGTCTGTCGCTGTTTCATTCTCTCTCTCTTGTTCGGTGGGAGGAGGGATTTCACGGGGCTGGGGAACGGCCCAGGCCGTGAAACGGTTGTGTCGGCGCATGCTGTATTTGATGACGTTCAGTAATTTCAGCATTAAAGATCAACATTCATTTCTTTTCTGTAATTTATCCTGATTTGCAAAAAGACAGGGGGGTGGGTACTGCCTGTACCCTGGCCCACTCTCTATCGCCCCCTGTTTTTCTTTTTGTTGTTTTTTTTTCCTAAGGGGAGTTAAGATGTTTAATATCCTAAACGCATAGCATGGTGGAGTGTCTCTGCTGGGGTTGCACCTCTGACAGATTAACTGTATTTATTTATTTATTTCTCCCAGAGAGAGGACGCGCGCGCATGTGTGTGTGTGTGTGTGTGCTCAGTGGGGATGCTCTCTATTGTTGCGTTCAGGTAATCTATAAGGTAGCAGAAGCGCGCCGATGTGCAGCGGCCTGCTTAGGCAAAGGTACCGAAGGCAGACATGCTTCCAAGGCTTTCGTTCTTATTGCTGCTCTTGTGCTGGTCGACTGATATGGTCCGAAGAGTCAAACTACTGAAGTAGCCGGACGGCTCAAACTGCCAAAACGCTTTTTATTTGAAACGGTGTGACTTTCACAGTTTAACTGTCATCGCAGTTAACGTAGACCACTAAAAAATAAAAAACAATTAAAAAAAAAAAAAAAGATCCTCTCCCGAAAGCAGGGAGAGAATACTGCTAAACTAATCATGACGTTTAAAAAGGTGCACTTTGGGGAGAGATAGGAGAGAGGAGGAAAAAAAACATTTATTTATTCAGGGACATCTGGGTAGCCTATCATTTAAGACACTCTTTCTAATGTAGTTTACACAGGGCTAAATATATCATCATTAAAGTCACGATTAGATTACATTATTATGATTATGGTTATTATTATTATTATTGTTATTATGATTCTGATTATTGTTGTTGTTGCTGTTGTCTGAACTATTTTTGCTTGGTTTAGCAGTGTATGCATGCATTCATACAATCACACAAGACACATACTCAGAGAGGAAGACTTTAGCGAACTATTATGCAAATAAGGTGTTCAAATGCTCTAGGTTATATTATTACGTGAGCCTAATGTGTGGTAAGGAGTGCGGGGTGTCCTCCCATTCTGTATAGTGCCAGAACGACACGTGCGCTTCTGAAGACTTTTCAATTTGACCATGTACGAACTGATAGCATACCTTAGCTGATTCTTTATTAATTCCATTCTTTACCAATGGGATAAAGAACGTTATGTCACTGCTTTGCAGACTGGGATATTGCTAACTTATAGCTTTTGGTAAGTGAGTTAAGCGTCAGTCTTTTAGTTGGTTTCTTCTTTTTTTTTCTTCCCTGCTTTTGTTTCCTCCTTAGCCGAGATGTTTGTTGCAATACTGTGTGTGAGTGTGTGAGTATTTGCTTCTTTATACCAGGCTTCTCAAACTGAACATTTCTCAATCGAACATTTAGTCCCTTTCCAAGGTTCCGTCTTGCAAGTTTAGACCACCTGTTGAAAGTGGATGAATGTCCTGTTGTCCACTCTTAGAGGAAAAAAGTAAATAGCTTTCGGAAAAGACCTGAAAAGACATGTAGCTGAATCTGTACCCTCTCGTCCTGAAAGCCACCACATCAGTTCCCCCTTCCGAGCATTAGTTTTCTCTTTCACACAATGTGCCAATGTGTTACGCGAGGCTGCAACTGGCCCTGCGTTTTTCTTCTAGGCCACGACTGTGCGTAGAAAATGAGAGAGAGAGAGAGAGAGAGAGAGAGAGAGAGTGCGCGTGTGGTTCGTGGCCCATGTGTGTGCAGTATATGCAGAATGCACAGATGATTATGTGGATGTGTGCCTGCATACCACAAGATATGCAAAAACAATGCAATAACAACTATGACTGTATACTAGAATCTAAAAAAAGAGATATAGCTGTAAAAAAAAAAAAGATAAAGAGATAATATATTCACAATCGTTGTGTATTAAGTTACAGATCTTTAAATTGAAGAAACCTGTTATACTTGAAATCAGGTGCATTTCAGTATTTTCAGTAAAACTATATAAATATATAAATATATATATATATATAGATATATTGTGCCAGGTTTGGTTTATTGGTCTATTTCTTCTGTTCTTTCTATCTCTCTCTCTCTCTCTCTTTCTCGTTCTCTTTCTTTTCTCTCTCTCTCTTTCTAGTTTATTTACTTCAGTTGATTTTGATTCCTAGGTGCACACCTCTGCATGAAGTTAATTTTAGCATCTCGGTGTGCCAAACGGCTTTTCTATTTTCATATTTCCTTTTTTTCAACATGAGAAGAAGTTGTGATTGCTGATGGAGCAGATAAATGTTTTATTTTTTATTCCAAGTCAAATAGTGTAAATAAGGACAGAGGACCATGTGTTGCTGTTATAGAAAGCACTATAGGATGTACGTGGCGTAAGCTGATTTTGCATATCTTGTGTTCATCCAGTTCATCCAGTTGAAAAGTGGCTGTATATAAACTGAGACCAGCATTCTCTGTCTTTTTCACCTTTATGTTCATAAGTAAACCTCCCCCTTTACTTCTTCTTATTTTTTTCTTTCTCTTCTTCAACTCTTGGGCTAACTGAGCAGTATTATCAGTGAATATATATATATATATATATATATATATATATATATATATATATATATATATATATCACTGTCAAACAAAAACCTACTCCAAAACAGCAATTTTACAGGAGAAAGAAAATACCTTACTTACTTTCAATGGAGATTAATGTAACAAGATTACAAGTCATTTTGGAGCATTTCTATTAAGTAAACTTAATCCCATTCATAATTGAACTTGGACACAATATAATAAATAACTGCCAGATTCACGTTATGTTACAAAATGAAATTATGTTTTTTTCATGCGACCATATACATATGTATATATGCAGCAGTAAAAAATTAAGAGACCACCCTACATCATCAGTATCTCTGGTTTTACCATTTATAGGCAATGTGTTTAGAGAAACTAACATGTGTGCTGTATTTCATAAACCATAAAATTTCCCCTAAATTCCAAATACAAAATATTACTATGATAACTAGAATTTATTTGCAGAAAGGACAACTGCTCAAATCATGCAAAAAACTATTATAATTATAATTATAATTATAATGCAAAAAAAACGAAAATATTTGAACTTTGAGAGCATTCAAAAATCACTATGGTGAAATCACAGCGTTCATGTCTTGGCAGGCTCTCCACTAGTCACATAATGTTGGGTGACTTTATGCCGTTCATAGTCTGCAAATTCAGGTAACTCAGTTTGAGTTTTGTTTGATGAAATGCCTGGAATGAAATGGCTGCCATACACATAGAGATGCAAATTTAAGAAAAGAAATTGGTGGTCTCTTATTTTTTTCCAGAGCTGTATATATATATATATATATATATAATTTCTTTTTTTTTTTTTTTCCCAAATACACACACACTGATTACAGTAAGAAGATCTATAAAAAGAAAGGCAGTCACAGCAAAATGTATGAATGAAAGTGTACAGAATTGTAGATTATGGAATTCATTAAGTGCAGTAGAACCTACTCTTTGAACTCTGGCCCTGTTCTGCTCTTTCAGGGGATGAGGTATTGACAGATGTTAGAAACTCTGAGTTCAGTACTCAGTTTGCTTCGTTCACTTCAACATGTACACACACAAACACACACACACATATACGTTTCACCTCACATTCTTACCCAAGCCATATATATATATATATATATATATATATATATATATATATATATATATATATATATATATACATTAAAACATACCCACTCTAATTGTTCTTTTCAAAATGATCAGAATGACTCTGAAAACCAAATAAAAGCTATGTTTTAAGACTGTTTAGCTTTGCAAGGAATGTAGAAGTTTTTCAGACTTGCTTTGTTTGAATGTTGGCATTGGAAAAAAAAGGCATGCCCCTGTGTGGAAGTATTGGTTGATATTGGATGCTGGACTAGGTTGAGCTAAATGATGCATGTTATGAATCAAACAATCACGTAGCACTTGTGTGTAGTTGAAATGGTAAAAAAAAAACAAAAGGTTTTCATTAACTTGGCTAGCAGACCTATGAGAACCTTTTCCCTTTTACTACACATGCAGAAGTTCTATTTTTACATAATTTCACATGCATAAAATCGAGTAAAAGAAAGTCCATCAGTGTTTATTTTGTTTTTGTATTTATTTTTTTGGTGTACATTCATTTCAGAGATGCACACTGACACCGGAATGATATTAAGATGAGCAGATAATTGTGTAAAAATGATCAGCACTGGGCCGACATTCAGATTTGACTGATTTTTCAGGATGTGTTGATTGTACTCCGGAAAAGTGGAATGTTTAGAAGATATCAGTATTTTATTTTATTTTTTATTTGTATTACTGCATGTTGTGTCCATTTTATAACTACAGTACCAGTAAAAAGTTTGGACACACCTGGTTGAATGTGTGCTAACCATCATCTTAAAAACTGATCTAAATGGACCATGGGGGCACATGGGTATCTACCGTAGTAAGGACGTCATTGCTGGGGGGGAGTTGATTTTCCTGAACTGAAAGGAAATGGTTTGGTCATATAGGCCATTGAGGCAATGTATTGGTCTTGATAAATGGGTAAATATGTATTTAATAATGTACATTACCATACTGTAGTTGCATGGTTTGAGAGGTATTTCCACCCACACACATACACACTGCCCCAGTCCTACAGCTTAGGCCTACTTGACCTACCCCCCGCCCCCCACTCCCCAGCTGCAACATCCTAACTGCAGTGGATACCCAATGTCCTCTTTTTTGATAACAGAAATATGGTCACCCTATCATTTGGATCAGATGTCAAACTTTTGACTGGTATTCTATGTACAATGGAGTCCAAAAGTCTAGGACTTTCATTTAAAGCTGGAAAATAAACAACAGAAAGTTTTAGAATTTTGAAAAATTATATTAAATAGAACTATTTAAAATTCTGCTTCATTTCTTGGTAAATGTTTAAATGTAAGCAAATGTGGGACACTAACCACGTTAACACCTGTGTTTAGCTATTTCTCTTCCTTTGAAGCTGGTGTTCAGGTTCAGGTGATTCTCAGGTAGATCTGATCTGCTCATCAAACCTGTGGAGTTCAAGCAGCTCGAGTGCACGCTGTCATTAAAGAATAAGAGGGACACACCACCATATACTAAGAACTTCTGAAATTCAAGTTCACATTTTACAATTTAAAACATTTTTTTAAGTTTTTCCAACGAAGAACAAGCTATTAAATTTAGACAGGACTGCAGCACAGAAGCATTTTCTACTAGCGGTTCTCAGACCTTTAGACCCCAATGTATAAGCAGGCATCGATCCATACATACATATTTCTACATGATATATATTGGATATTGGCCCAGAATTCCCATATAGTAGTGTTAACGGAGGTGAATGTCTACAGTAGGTCAAACCTCGCCTTTAACTAACATCCCAGCTAGTTATATCACTTTAGTATAATACAAAATAACTATTTTAATAAACAATTTCATTAAAAGCTTTCTAAAAATACATCTCCATGAAATTCAGTACTGGCAGATGAAATGTAACCAACACTAGACATCACCTTAAGCATACTAATATCTGAATCAGCAGTACTATTTTTATATTGAGCCACTAAACTTGTCAGGGATGACATTAAAGAGAGTTAAAGATCTTCGATGAAGGAATTGGGGAGATCTAGTGATTTAAATTTTGTGGATTGTGTAGTTTCTGTGTTATTTCACGATCAGTAGTGGATTTGTGCTTTAAAGAGGTCGTGTTACGATTGCAAAGGCATGAAGAGAAATGTCTCTGAGACTGAAGGGAATGTATTAACACTTTGAATTCAATGGTGAGGATATTTAAAATCTTTGTTATGTATTTCCTTGAATCAGTGACGTAGCTGTCTCTGCATCTCAGAGCTGTGCTACTTATTTATTTAACTATGTAAAGATCCTAAAGAGAGATTTCTAAGGGTTTAGCTTTGGAGAGGTAGCGGTATTTATGTGTAATGCGTCTGCAGGACGCTGCAGCACGGCTCAGAGTGTTATTATATACAAAAGGTCTTGATTCGCTTGAAAACACAAGCTATTTTTTTATTAGTGCGCTGGGCAGCAGGAGCATGAATGTATGGTCATTTAGAATAGAATCTCTTGTTTTTGCTTTATTATTGAGATTTTTCTGACCAGATTACCTTGGACTTCAATTTTTTTGGATCTTGTAGAAAAGAAGAAGAGTATTTTCTGTCTAAGATGGCCACAGATGAGCAGTGTATAGAAAGTATAATGATATAAAAGGAGGTTTATATTAGATAGGGGGATGTGGAATGTATGCAAGTTTCAAATCCTTGAAATTTCTCCAGTGAGAGCTACAAACCAACCAAGTGTTGGATAAATAAGGTACGTCACGTAAAAGGCCGGACAGGTGCAACCCTCACTGCCCTAGAGTTGAACATTTTGACCTTTATGTAGCACATCTCTCTTAACATCCTCCTTTCAATGACTGTTAATTTGATATGATCATCAGCTACAAAGTATAAAAAACATTTAAATGCAGAGGTGGTGATATTATAGCACTAGTAATGCAATAATCAGTATCTGCAGAAGCCATCAGTGTTTGCACAGTGGAATCATATTTAGTCAATCTTAGGCATTCGTTATGACATGTAAATATTGATTTGCTCTGTACTTTTGGAGAGAAACCTGACCGCAATGCAGATTCCGCCATATGCATTAAGCTAGCTGATAGTGAATTCACCTGTGAGAATATTGGAAACCAGTCTGCTGCGTTTCATTATATTAATATTAGTTATAGGCTTTTGGTTTTTTTTGTTTGTTTGTTTGTTTTTGGCCATGTGTTTGATCCCTTGTGGAGCTTTAAGACACCTCCACAAACAATACAATTACAGAAGGAGATTTTCCAGCACCATTGCTAAGCCTCCAGATCAACCCAGCAGATGTAGCACCAAAGACCGGAGGGTGTGCCATGATGGTGGTTCTGGAGTTCAGTAAGGAGCAATGGGATCGCAGTTGCCCTGAATTGATCATGTCTTCAGAGATGCGTGACTGGTTTTTAGGCCTAGCTCAAGAGTGGCTCTTTTGCCTGTTGATTCTTTTCTTTTCCACAGTTTCCTTTCCTCAATTATAGAGTCAGCAAATGGGGGAGGGTCTTGGGTCTTGGGCCACTTCTAATGAATGACACCGAAGAAGACTGAGAGGACTGAAATGCTTTCTTTGTTCTGGTGGTAAAGCCAGTCTGCTACCAGAAACTATGAATATACTCTGTGGTATGATGCTCATTTGAGCCTTTAATTATTTTATTTTCTTGTGGCGTGTGTTCTATGGGTGATAACGAACTGAGATCTCTGTTTGGAGCTATCCATTTAAGCCTGCAAAAAAGCCCACTGTTCAGTTCAGCTTTATTACACTTACAGGAGTCCTTTCACAGGACATATCTCATATATTTTGTTTCCACAGAAAAACAACCTGGGTAGCTTGTGCAATTCTGATCATAGTGGCGCGAATGGAAGTGTAGTTTAGAGTTATTTATAAGGTTAAAAAGCTGATTTTTCATTTTAGAATGTACGTTGTGTTTTCTCGCTAGTTTCTGGAGGCAAGCAGTTCCGTGTTCTGCTCCGAACGAGGAATTCTCAGCCTGCACAGTCAAGAGGCCAATCCAATTTTAGGGTGTTCTCACTGAGAAATGTCCACCATCCCCTCCTCTACATTTACGATTCTTTCATTTACTTCATTCTTTCATTTAGTTTTTCAAAAGGGAATATGATAAGTCAGAATATTCAATCACTTTTCTACTCCTATTTTCAAAAAAAAAGTTCAATAGAAAAGCAAACAAAAAGTTGTAACAAAGTATTTGTAAATAAGTGATGTACAGTTTGTATCTGTAACCGTCAGCCTGTCTTTGGTGACAGAGTGTGTCTTGCATATAACGCACGCTATCAGTAAAATAAATTTTATATATATATATATATATATATATATATATATATATATATATATATATATATATATATATATATATATAGACTTTATGGTCCTTGAAAGCAAGTTTTAATCTCTGATGTACTGATGTATATTCCTGTACCATTGCATTTTTATCTGAGGAATGATGTTATTAAAGAAATTGCAAATAAATTGAATTTTCTATAGTTCTTCTCTTAATGTTATAGTTTTCTTTTCCTCTGTGGAATCACTGTTTGTATCACTGACAGGTTTGAACTATATCATTGATGTGAAGCATAGACAGTGTCTTAACTTTCAATGGAGGTCAATGTAAAAGATTTTGGAGCATTTCTATTGGGCCTTTTGTCATTTTGACACAATGTAAAGAACAACTGTCAGATTGACAGATTGTCAAAAAGTGAAAAACACCCAAAATGAAGATACAAGGTTTATACAGGACAGGAACAATATGTTTCATTAACTAGATAAACCTTGCAAAACAGATCTATGATGTAAGTAGTGTGAGTGTGGAGGTGGACTTGAAAAGGGGTATATACTAAACCTGGTCATTTTCCTTTCCCTCATTATACTGTATCTTCCACAGGACGCACTATATACAAGGTATACACATCTTTGATTACTTAGGGGACAGGTTCTGCACTATTCATCTAAATGTGATTTTTAGAGAGAGTGTCTATTAATATGAACTATTTTAATAAAATTAATTAATAAATAATATTATTATTTAATTATAAAGACCTAATCTTTCCAGGAAACAAATGACTTTGAGCATGAGCACAGAATTAACTCATATATTTATATTATATTATTCATATATATATATCAATAATAAAAGGAACTTTCAACCTTAATGAGTAAAGATACGATTTTTTTATAAAAAGAACATCTCTCCAACTGTTAGGCAGGGAGATGGGTTGTGTTGCAGCCAGTGGGTAGGAATGGATTTAATTAAATTCCTGAAAATTCTGGAAGCAATCATCACACTGCCTGTGAAAAAAAGGCTGTAAAAAAGCTGGAAAATGTCCACATTTTCAAATTGCAAAATCAAAACATTTATTCATTTCAGAATGAAACTATTATGAAAAGTATTTTGGACTTATTTCCAAACTATTATGACCATTATGCATCTCAAAATTTGAGACATATGGTAGACGATAATTTACCATTTTCAGGTTTTGACAT
The DNA here is from genome assembly GCF_030463535.1 of Salminus brasiliensis. NCBI lineage: Eukaryota > Metazoa > Chordata > Actinopteri > Characiformes > Bryconidae > Salminus > Salminus brasiliensis. The sequence continues at coordinate 43,288,125 of NC_132879.1, forward strand.
GTTGTGCATTCTGAGATGCATATCTACTCACCACAGTTGTTTAAGTGAGTTGCTTTAGCCTTTCTGTTAGCTCGAACCAGTCAGACCTCCCTCATCAACAAGGTGTTTCCATCTGCAGAACTGCTGCTCACTGGATGTTGTTTCATGATTACACCATTCTGAGTACACTCTGGAGATGTATGCCTGATAATACTGGGAGATCTACAGTTATAGAAATATACAATCAGCCCAGGATGATAAAGTTCAGACAACTTTTAAAAAATTGATGTAAAAGCCCCTCTTTTCTCTTTTCTGTAGTTTGAATTTATTCTATAATTACCACTAGAGAGCTCTGGGCCACTGGGTCACTTGGTGATATGCTGCCACCACTGGAACATCATTTTTTGGATGTAGAAGATGCTGTTTAACATGACTCTCAACAAGAGAACAAATGCACAAAGTTTGAGCACCTCAAGAGATACAAGCTTCTAAAAACCCTTCCTAAGATCTCAGATAGTTTAGTTAGTTAGAGTTTTAGAGCTATTGCTTGTTTACAGTCATAGTTAGGTAATAGTAGGCAGAGATGAAAATTTTAACATGTTGGACTTCAATTTGGCCAGGTAATGCAAATGTCAAAGCTTAATTTATTTGGTTAAATTCCTTAAACCAAACAATTAGCACCCATTAAACAACTCCTCTACACTGTCCAGCACATCAGTTTAATACGTTTTGGAGGTGACGGTCAATGTTAATGTTAATGTTGACAGTTTAACGTTGATTAAACATCTTGTTGTTACTATAATAACCATGCAGGGTGCTTAAAGTTTTGTTCTGGGCCTTTTTCTTTTTTTGTAATATTGAAACTGTAAAATATGGTAATAAAATGGTATAAATATTTCAGGATTTTTAATTCAGATTTATTTTATTTATTTGCCTTTTTTATTTATTTATTTATTTATTTATTTATTTATTACTCCAATAACATAACTTTTAGGGGTGCCCAAACTTTCCACTATATATATATATATATATATATATATATATATATATATATATATATATATATATATATATATATATATATGTTTAGTGATCATAAGGGTGATGAAAATAGCTCACTACCACATTCATAAACGTTCTTAGTATTAGGGACTAGTGTGTGTATTAGGACGCGGCCCTACTCACCCGATCATCCTCCACGTCATCACTTTGAGCCAGGCAGTGGAAGGACCTCGGAAACCCTCGTGTTTTGAAGCACGCAGATTTGGCATGCTTGGTGTTTTGCGGACTGAAGACAGAGCAGAACAGTGAAAGAAAATCGCCGTCGCAGCCATGAGCTCTCAAATCACTTGCGTCGGATGGGTGAAAAGAGGGATTTCCAAGGAAACCCCAGATAAAGTGAGTGAGGTGTTAGTAACTTCACTGGCGAGGCTAACGTGGAGTCGATTCTGACGCGCTGACAGACCTCTGCTGATCTCTAACGGACTCGGATATTCATCTCTGATTTTTTTCTTTCTCAGGTGGAACTGAGTAAAGACGAGCTGCAGCGCATCATAGCCGAGGCAAAGGACGAACTACGGTAAATGTCTTTTCTGGACGACCTGTGCGTCTGGGTCAGGTCTGTCGACAGGTATTAATGACTGCCTGTTTGTAATATTCAGAGACCAAGTGAGTCTTGAACAGAATGCGATCGTGGTGGTTGTTAAAGTGGGTAACTATATATTTATACACAGCCACAGCCAGAATATTGTGACCACCACCACTGGTTTGGAATGAGCTCCACTTCCCATATAGGAGCACTTTCGTTGTTCTGTAATTCCAGCCTGTAGTCAATAGGTTTCTCTGCATACTCTCTTACTTTCCTACTGTTCTTCAATGCTCACGCCCCCACAGAGCAGGTAGTATTTGGATGGTGGATCATTCTCAGCACCGCAGTGACACTGATGTGGTGGTGGTGTGTTAGTGTGTGTTGGGCTCGTACGAGTGTATCAGACACACAGCAGTGCTGCTGGAGTTTTTAAACACTGTGTCCACTCACTGTCCACTCTATTAGACACTCCTACCTAGTTCATCTTATAGATAATTAAAGTCAGAGACAGAAGCTCATCTGTTGCTGCACAGTTTGTGTTGGTCATCCTCTAGTCCTTTATCAGTGGTCACAGGACCCTGCTCACAGGACACTGTTGGCTCAGTATTTGCAGTTGGTGGACGGTTCTCAGTCCAGCAGTGACGCTGAGAAGTTTAAAACCTTAAGCAGCTCTGCTGTGTCTGATTTACGCACACCAGTGCAACTCACACTAACACACCGCCACCATGTTAGTGTCACTGCGGTGCTGAGAATGACCCACCACCCAGATAATACCTGCTCTGTGGTGCTATTGAAAAGCATTAATGTGTTCATCCTTCAGGTGTCAAGTGTTAAATGAATCTGGTAGGGTTCTGTGTTTGTGAAGTCATTTCATGGCCTTTTTACAACGGCAGCTTTCTTGTGTTTTAGCATATTTACTGTTGTCTACTTCCTAAGCACAACATAATCTTATTGAACGTGATGGTGCAAATACTTAGCACGAAGAGAGTCGTCTGTGTAGGACACAAACTTGAAGTAATGTGTTTGTTAAGTACTGTGTTTTGTGTTGTGTATGTGTTCAGATAATCAAAGAAAATCCCCATTATTCTAAAGTATTTACTAACCTTGTGTACTGCGTGTATGCTTAAGGATGGGAACAGTGGACTAAGTCCAATATATGCTATTTCACAAGCAAATATATGCTGATATGCAAACCTTTTAAAAAAAATGTAGTAATTGGCTGTACATCTACCTCAATTCATCATTACGTGGGAAAATCACAACATATAACGTAATTTTACAAATAAATGAATTTCAGATATTCAGATATAATAGATACATTTACATTTATGACATCTAGCTGACGCTCTTATCCAGAGCGACTTACAAGGTTACTTGTATTACAGAGGTGGGCCAATGTAGTGCTAGGAGTCTTGCCCAAGGACTCTTATTGGTGTAGCACAGCACAGTCACCCAGACCGGGAATTGAACCCCAGTTTCCCATGTCGTGGGGTAGCTCACTGGCAGGTAGTGGTGTTAACTGTTGCGCCACACCAACCATATATTTTAGCTTGTCATCACTTAGTCTGGCTATGAAAAACATCCGTATTGTCCCTTGCTCTGTCCGTGTTCCGCAGAGTTAGCTTACAGCGAAATGTTTATAGTATCCGTCAAATCGAAACATCAGACAATGTTTTAACAATTATCTGGCGAAATATGATGTCAACATTATGTGCATCCCTGATGACAAATATGCTTTAATCATGTTGTTCAGGCAAAATGATGATGAAGAGGAGGAGGTGGATGGGGATGAGAGCACAGCAAATAAGCATGAGGAAACTGAAGCTTCATCACCTCAAGAAATGAAGGATAATGATGATGAAAAACAAGAGGAAAATGATGAGCTTGCTGAGTATGACCTGGACAGATATGATGAGCAGGACATAGGTATATCATATCTCTTCCTTTTTTATTTTTTTTTAGGGGGAGGGTTGTTGTAATTGGGTGAAATTGCGTAAGGAACCTAATTACCTGTAAATAATTGCAGTTACCTGTAAATAATCTGTAAATAATATTGTTGCTTTTTACTTCTATTATTTATTTGTGTATATATTGGTGATTTATCTAAGTTTTTGCATCCGAGTGTCCTTCTGTCCCTTTTCTGCTGTGACACTAAGAAATTTCCCCACTGCCCTGGCCTTTTGACTCCAGTTGCGCACTCCATTGACCTGAGTATGCTTGTCTGTCCACTTTGTGATCTAGAGACGGCCAACCTTGGGGACAGTTTGGCGGGCTTGACTGTGTTTGGCAATAATGAAGAAGACCCTTACATCACCATTAAAGATACAGTAAGTCAGACACACCACAAGAAGAATCTGTGCACCTCCTGTGAATAGAGCATGCTATAGAGGGTATGCATGTGACATTACTGCTGCCACGCCCACTGAGTGGCAAAAAGACAGAAAAAAGACCATTCACTCAACTTTGTGCTCTCAGGTATGAGGATTTATTCTCTCACATGTGTGATTTGAGCCTCAGTTAGCTGGACGTTCCTGGCTATATGTCAAAGGGGCGTGTTCCAGCGGGAACATGATGTCAGTGCTCACCCTCTATACAGTATTTGATTACAGTCACAATACACACATATTTATCATAGTACATGTAATCAAGGACTAATTACACCAGTAACTTATAAACTACTATTCAGGTACTGTTCTGTACAGAATATAGTGATTTGTATTCAACATTTGCTGCACTCTATCTAATTAAAGCAGTCTATACTGTTACACTGTTGGTTATGAAAGTTGCAGTTAATCAGTGTTTATTAGACACTAACGGTATCCTTGATATGCTGAGAAAAGCATGTTGTGTATAACGCTAACAGAATTCATCACAATGCGATAAAGTATTGTAATATTTCCCAGCTCTGTATGCAGATGTTTTAGACATTTCAAGTATGTACATTTTCTGTGTAAATTGTATATATAATTTAAAATCATGGTGTCATATATCATATGTCATTAAAAATATATATTGGGTCTCCTTCATATATATATATATATATATATATATATATATATATATATATATATATATATATATATATATATATATATATATATATATATATACATCACACACACACACACACATATATATATTATTTCTTCATCTCCAGCTGTTTTGGAAAATCCTCTTTCCACCTTTGTGTACAAGATCTCACTCCTCTCTTTTTGTAGCACAAATTGAAAAAGAAACATTTACCATAGACCATCTTTATGTTTCTGTGGCAGTGCTGCTGCCTCTGAATCAACCCATGCTCTCGTGATCATGCAGAGAAGTGTAGTCTCTGTAGCTGTTTGTAACTGTGAGCGCAGTACATTGTCACTGTGTGGGGGGGGAAAAAGTCATTAGTCATGAACAACCACGCACAAGTTTTCACAAAGCTGTGTTGCCTGCCCACATAAAAACACTGAGTGTGGACAGGGCCTAACATGCATCCATGCCAGGGTTGGGACGCTGTAATGCCTTGAATTTTGTGACTCCGTACTGTTGCTGTCTGCACATGCTTTTTCCCTGCCAGCTTTTCCTTGAATACTGTACATGTCTCCTGCATTTCAAACAAAGGTTTGTTTAGCTCTATGTAAATAATCTGCTTGTAACTATCACAGGACCAGTATGAAAGAGAGGACTTCCAGATTAAGTCTACAGATAACCTTATTCTGGCTGGCAGGGCAGAGAAGGACTGCTGCAACCTGGAGGTTTACGGTAGGTAAATTCTATGGTTCTCATTAAACACGTTTGGTGTTTCTCTGTTGAATTATCTGCACAGTTGAGTTGAATTGATGATAGTTATGGAATATGTCCCTGTGTTCAGTGTATAACCCTGAAGAGGACTCTCTGTACGTTCATCATGACATCCTCCTCCCTGCTTACCCGCTGAGCATAGAGTGGCTAAACTTTGACCCGAACCCTGATGAAGGACCAGGTAAACGCATCAGTGTATGGTTGTGTCTATCTCTCAGACATTGTGTGAAGGCAAGAGATAAAAGCTTTATTAACTGCTTGTTTACAAAAGAGGCTGTACTTATTAAAGGCTATGGTTAGTTATAAGATCACTGTAATTGGAGCCTGTACTGAGAAGTAAGGCGTACTTCTACATGTAAACAGTATCTGAGTAGCAATGTTAATTATATGTAGAAAGACTGTGAAAAGTAGAAGCACACTAGTCTATGTGAATGGCCCAGTGTAACATTGCATGCCATACACAGTGATCATGTTCCTTTCAACACAGTGCTTTTACTATGTTTTGAAACTGTACTCTGTACAGTGCTCTGTATAGTACTCTATCTGACCTTTTGTAATCTGCTGTGTTATTTCTCACAGGGAATTATGCAGCTATAGGGAACATGACTCCTGTTATAGATGTGTGGGACCTTGATGTGGTAGACTGCCTAGAGCCTGTGTTTTCACTGGGCAGCAAGAAAGCCAAGAAGACCAAGAAAAGCAAGAAGGTACTGTCAGTTTATATGATATATGATCCTGGTCAAGTGTATAAGCTCTGAGAAGCTGGCCAGCTTTAACTGACAGTTTTGTAAAAACATTCAGACAATGCCTTTTCAAGCACCCTTATTTTGAATAGAGGAATCCTCATCAATCCTCACACACAACGCCCTTGGTTTTTAAATGTTTCAGTCATCACTTGTCCAATCAAGTTGAAAATTCACCTGCTGCATCTTTGTACCGGCTTTTAAGGTGTTTTATGGCTGGCTAGATGGCACGAGTACAGACAGCCAACCAGCATTCAGCAGGCATTTTTAATTATTTTAATTTATTATTTCCGGCAGGTTTCAGTTTGATCACCTATGGTAGTTTAGCCCACCCCCCCACCCCCTGTGGTGGATGGTCCTGCCTGTAGTGTGTAAATGTTAGCATGTTCATACCCTACAAAGGCTCAACAACGCCAACACCCCGTCCTCGTGTGATTTTATGATTTGAAATTGATTTGAAATTGGAAACCGATCAGAATGTCTGAAAAATGTATAGTTGTTTACCTTTTAAACAGATAAAAAAATGTGGCAGTGGCAGCTGTAGCTGTAAAGCAGTACTTTTATATTCAGTTTTTAGTTTTTTGTAATCACATGACTTTTGACACACACATCTCTTTTTCCTCCCAGGCCGCTGAGCGTGTGGAGGGACACACAGATGCTGTATTGGACCTATCATGGAATAAACTGGTCAGGTGAGTCAACAGGGGTTTAATACACTTAGCATGTAGAGCATTTCCAAGAATGAATCACTGTAATATACCTAACATGAAATTTGTTTTTCTCAGGAATGTTTTAGGCAGTGCTTCAGCTGACGAAACTGTGATTCTTTGGGATTTAGTGCAAGGAAAACCAGCAACAACACTAAAGCTGCACACAGACAAGGTGTGTATTGTTTATCGTTATCATACATTGAACTTCAGCTTGTACCGTCCTAACTGTGCGTCAAAAAACATTGCTAACAAAAAAAATGATCTATTATAGCAAACGTTTCACAGGGAGCTGACAAACTGACATTGACATTAGATTGTATATTTACTGAGAATCTGCAGATTTTACATCAAGCATATTTATATGCATTTATTGTTGCATCACTGAAAAATCTTTTGATGAGTACATAAAGTAAGAGTAGGGCAAAGGTCTAATCCAATCAGTCTTACCTTACCTAATTGTAAATGCTCTGTGCAAATTCTGACAGTGATGTATACAACATTAAGGACACGTTTCAAATTCTGTCCTTTTTTTGTTTCAGGTCCAGACTCTAAAGTTTCACCCATTTGAAGCCCAGACCCTCGTCACTGGCTCTTATGATAAGTATGCCAAACAAGAACATACAGTTCGGCTAATTTCCTCTAATGGATCTGTCTTCGTTGCAGGTGTAACAATTTTGGTCTTTGTTACGGTCTGTGCTTATTAGGTCGGCTATTCTGTATGACTGCCGGAGTCCAGAATCCGGTAATCGTATCTGGCGGTTCAGCGGCCAGGTGGAGCGGCTGGTGTGGAATCACTTTTCTCCCTGCAACTTCCTTGTGAGGGGAATTTATTTTTTATTTATTTTTATTGCTGTTTTTAACTGTTTTGCATAAATTCTGCCCATAAAATACAGTTAGCATTTTTGGGATCTGTCCGCATAAAACATGTCTGTACATTTTAGGCAAGTACAGAGGACGGCTTTATTTACTGTTTGGATGCCCGGTCAGACAAGCTGGTGTTCACGCTGAGAGCACATGACGGAGAAGTGTCAGGTAGGACACCGGAGGAGGGAAGGAAAGGGAAGGTTTATGAGACCAGAAAAAATGCTTTCTACTGCGTTTATTGCATGATTCCACAATTCCAGTAAAACTATTAGACTTTACCCCCCCCCCCCCCCCAAAATGTTTTGAATACGAGTATCACCGAGAGCTTTAAGAAAAACTGACAGTGACATTTGATTGCGTATACATTTAGTGAGAATCTGCATATTTTACATTTATTACTATAATTATTTTAGTGTAGGACACTACATTGATAAGGTCTTAAATTAAAACAGCAACCTGTCCTTTACTTTTACTGTATTTTCCCACCTTCATTTTTTTCATGCAGATACAACATTTTAAGCCTTTTAATGACACTTGTTCTTGGTAGTATGTTACAATAGTGTAAAACATTACAACAAAACAGTATTGCAGTTTACTTCAGTTTTTATTTTATATGATAATGAGGTTTTTTTAAAAGGCTGTATAAAATATAAAAGATGACCATTTCAAAAATGCCAGAAATATCAGTTCAGGATAAGTACAGAAATTAAATCACAACATCCTGCCTGCCATTATTCTGTATTGTGGTATTTTTATGTTACTGTTAATCTACAAACAGTGTTTTTTGTTAAATTCTTGGTGTGTCTTCTTTAATGTTTTCTAATCCTTCTTTTAGGTATGGATCTCAGCAGTCAGGTCAATGGCTGTCTAGTTACCTCATCTGCTGACAAACATGTGAAAGTCTGGGACATCCTGGGCAACAAGCCTAGTTTAATTCACTCCAGAGATATGAAAATGGTAAACCTTTACAACAGCTTCACCATGATTCCACATGTTTGATCATATTGGAACTGACTGTCTAAATACCAGAGTCCTCAAGAGATGGGTCATGTGTGTTAGAGCAGGGAAAAAGCAAAATTGTGGGTTTCTAGGGCTGACCTAGATTGGCTGTAATAATGTTTACATGCTAATAACCACAGTTACTGAAAGCACATTAAGAGTGAGCCACTGTCATCTGCTGGCAGTTACATTAGCATTTTTGCTACCATTGTGTACCGATGAAGTGTTTGTCCAGTTGCTGGAAAGTATGTTTTGGTAGCTAAACAATGTCTTTGTCCGATAGGGCGTATTATTCTGTGCAGCCTGCTGCCCTGACTTGCCGTTTGTGTATGCGTTTGGAGGACAGAAGGATGGACTGCGTGTGTGGGACATCAGTGATGTAGCTGCTGGTATGAAACCTATTTAAAATCAAAATCAAAAATGCTTGTACAATACCTGTTGCTGAATTTAATTACTTACTAGTGTTACCAGTCAAATTTGTAATTAGTTTTTTGTTTTTTGTCCCCAGTGGCAGAGGCTTTCGGCAGTCGGGAGCGATTGGTGGCTAACACCGTGTCTGGCGCTTCTAGCAGTGGTACAGCTGACATGGAGGTCTCTTAACAGCTGTTTACAGTTCCCCACGTTCTTCATGCATTTGACTCAAATACAGCCAATGGAACAGATACTTCATCATCAAAGAAGTATCCCAGGTCCTTCCTTGCCGCTAATAGGAATGAAGTTTTTCCATAATTGTTTATGGAGTGGGAGAAAGGACCGTTAAGAAAAAGACCTCTGTTGCTGAATTGGCAGAAGGCCTTAATGGTGATGAAGTGTGGTTTTCTCTGACCAAAACACAGTTCAGTTACTATGCTTTATGCTGTTAATTATTCAAAACTTGCCTCAAACAGAAGTTGTCTGTTATGCGCACCTTTTTGGTAAAAGGTTTATAGACATTTTGAATTCAGTTATTTACAAATCAGTGACAGGAACTTCTGTCATAATGTGCTTTTATGTAAGCAGGTAATTAGTAGAGAATGGTGTTAAGTCAAGGGTACAAGGGCAGAGATACTTGGCTACTTTGATGAACCCAGGTTTAAGTTAATGGTATTGTATGTGAATCTTGATCTCACTCTAGATTCCTGTCGTTTTGACACTTTAGACAGGAGGTGAGTCTAGTTTGCAATCTTAATTTTCACCAGTTGATCGGTGTATGGAGATCCAGTTCCACATCCACAGTGGATTTGAATTACCCAGTTTTACAGTTGTTTGTAAAAGTTTGGGCATCCCTGGCCAAAAGGTAAAAGTGCATCTGCTGTTTCTTCTGCAAGTGTTAATGCCCAGTTACTTCCAGCTCGTATGTGTACTCATAACTTAATGAACTCAATAGTTCTTAATTGAATTAGTAAGACTGGTTAGGCAGGTAAAAAAGTTTAGGAATTATCAACTGCTGATCATTTCAGAGAGGAATAAATCTGGCATCTTCCAACCTGACACCCATAAGCTGCTCTTGGCAGTTAACTAAATAAATTGAAATTTTGTTTCATTGCTTATTGTCTGTTTTGTCTAAGATGTAGATGCTTTCATCTTGTATACACTCACTACAGTGTTCTTCTCCCTAATGTTTGTGACATTGACACTTTTTTTGCACAGTCCACTTTACTTCATTTGTTGTCCCAAACATTATGGAGAGCATTGTATTGTTGATACACTATGTAAATACTACTGTATATCAGCGGTTTACCTATTAGGCACACTTCATTTAACTTTTTCAATTAATTAGCATAATTAATGCATAATTCTCTAAATTATGCATGCTTATTATGTATTCAGCCAATTCTGCCTTTAGGTTTAAGCCATTGTCTGTGCCAAGCCAGCTGCTGTTACTGTTTTTAGCTATGTCCATTTGTTCATTTAGATAACAGTATGCTGTTGAGTAACAGTAATCAAACCTGCATTTCCCTTTACTTGTTCAAATATAGATATGTGTTATTTGTTATTGTATCCACCACCCCAGCAACTGAAATGTGAAGTCAGCCGTTTTGGTGTATTTCGGGTTTGGCATGAGCAAGAAGCACGAGCTTCAGCTCAATTTTATGTCACAATGAGCAAGCAGCCCACCCAGACAGATCTTAAACTTACAGCAGCTGTAGTTTCACACGATCTCTCTGGGGGGGAAAAACTCATGACTGTTTTTGATCCTCATACAAAATATAATACAACACATGAACATGAGGAAAATGTTTTAAATGATTTATAATTGAATAAATGATAAATCACTCATTTTAAAGCATTGGTCTACACCTATAATCACCAATGTGAAAAAGAAAGCTGTGTGGGGAAAAAAATCTGATCTCATTCATTGTTCACATGGTGTGATTCTTGGTGTCAGCTGGGCTGGTTTGAGTGTTTCCAGGATCTGGGATTTTCAGCACAGCAACAATCATTAAAGGTTTCTCAGAATGGTGCAGTGGAGTGAGTGACAATTCTGCTGATGGACACGTCTTGTTGATATGAGGGGTCAGTGGGGAATAGCCAGTCTGCTTTGAGCTGACAGAAAGACTGTGGTAACTGATACTCACTCAGTACAATTGTAGTTAACAAAAAAAGCATTTCAGAATGAACTTGAGGCGGATGGGCTGCAGCAGAAGCCCAGGTCAGGTTCCACTTCTGTCAGCCAAGAACAGAAAGATGAGGCTGCACTGAGCACAGACTCACTCAAACCAGCCAGCTGAAAACAGGCAAATGTACCCTAGTCTGATGAAACTCGATTTCTGCTGAGGCTCACAAGATCTGGGCTAAATCTGGCTAGTGGAGGTGGTGTAATGGTGTGGGGAATGTTTTCAATTAGTGAAACGGAGATCACCTGAGTGCAGTGAATGTGTCTCAAGTGCTTGTAGTATAAATACACCTGTCTGGAAGGTCCAGTCACTGGTTAATCAGTATTCCTGACTACAAATAAACTACAAAAAAAGACACACACACACAAACACTCCAAGCAGCTCAGAGAAAGGATATCGAATATAATATAAATATATATATATATACACTACCGCTCAAAAGTTTAGGATCACAAATTTTACATTTTCATGCAATTCACAAACAATATTGTCCATTTCACAATGTATCAGATGATCTGGCAGAATTGCCAAGAAAAAGCCATACCCTACACTGGCCAATAAAAAGAAAAGACTGCGATGGACCAAAGAGAAAAGACATTGGACAGATGAATCCAAGTTTGAGGTCTTTGGATCAAACAGAAGAACATTTGTGAGGCGCAGGACCAATGAAAAGATGCATGACCAATGCTTAATGCCATCTGTCAAGCATGGTGGAGGCAGAGTGATGGTCTGGGGATGCTTTGAAGGATTTATACAGACTGGAAGGGATCTTAAAGAAACAAGGCCATTCCATACCCTATGGACAGCGCTTGATTGGGGCCAATTTCCTACAACAGGATAATGACCCCAAACACACCTCCAAATTGTGTTGGCAATATTTAAGAAATAAGGAGTCAGCCAGAATTCTGACTATAACAGAGTGGCCAGCACAGTCTCCGGATCTGAACCCTATTGAGCTGTTGTGAGAGCAGCCTGACTGTATGGTATGGAGGAAGACTGCATCAAGCCAATCCATGTTGTGGGAGATGCTACAGAAGCATGGGGTGAAATCACATCAGATTACCTCGAAAAGTTGATAGCTAGAATGCCAGGCTGTAACTGCTGCAAAAGGTGGCTTCTTTGATGAAGGCAAAATTTGAAGTACACAGTCATAATTTTCATTAAAATCAATATTTCTTACTTTGACAATGTCTGCATGTCCTGTTTATTTGCTTTATGTCATAATCCTAAGTGTGTTTCAATTGAAAACAAGAAAATTTCACTGTGATCCCAAACTTTTGAGCTGTAGTGTATATATATATATATATATATATATATATATATATATATATATATATATATATATAGTATAAATTAAGAGATTTAATTCTGTGAAATTCATCCTTAATAAAAATCCATATTTAATAGTGATAACTGTGGGAGCAGTCCCAGGGAGGTGTATATATGTGCATACATGGGCACTAAATGTTGCGTTTTGCGTTTAGACATATTTCTGTGGTCCCCTATGAAAGCATACAAATGGGTTGATGGGTTAAAATATGCTGATGGTAAACATAAGCTAAATCAATTTCATCCATGTAACGTTTAAGAAGCACTTTCAATATTCTAGTATTAATCTGGGCGATCAGACCAGAGACTGACAGTAATTCCCACACTGTAAGCATTACGGCGCATCTTTTCTGTTGGAAGCGAAACCGCAGCAAACTACATTTCCCAGAGAGCCTCGGGCGCATGACGTGCGGAGTTTACGCGTCACTCTCAGGTCAGACTGCGCAGCTGCCGTGTAGTTAAAGGACATTCCCCTGTTAAACTGTAACTGGACACTTGATGCGCGATCGGTCAGCCAAATTCAGCTCGGCTCCTCGTGTGTCACATCTCTAACAGAGGCTGAAGGGGTTCAGGTAGGATTTTTTCGGTCGTCTCTCTCAGAACAGGACCGATGGGGAAACACTCGATACTAGTTTTTTTGGTCCTACTTTCACACAGCCAGCCTGCCTGCATCCATGCTTTGGGTTAGAATGCATACTGCATAAAAGTTCCCTGTTAATTTCACAAATATCACACGTGTGGTGTTAGAAGGCTATTTTTGCCCCATAGGGGTTTTAACTTCTCGTCTCCGAACAGGTTGAGAGAGGAGAACTAACGTAGCTTAGGGAGCAGAAGTCCTCATGGTTGGGAATGCCCTGACTAGCATCACGTACTTCTGCTGCTAGAGTGAGCTGTCATTTCCTTTAGTGTGAGCGTGTGTGTGTGTGTATATCTCTGTGTGTGTGTTCTAAAGGACATTTCAGAGAGCAGAGATTTATAAACTAGACCTTCACATCTCTGTTCATTCTGTTCTTCGCAAGGTAAACATTGAGCAATGTTGGGTTTTATTCGTGGCTTTGCCAGACTGATTGCCTGCCTGTATACACTATTCACTCTGAAAGGTCACCCCCCCATGCCTTGGCAAGCAGTAAAGGCTAAAGCAGTCTGTCCTTTGAGTGCATTTATCAAGCTTGTTGCTTCACCAACGATTTCCTAGTTTCCTAGTATTTTTTTTTTTAGTCTCCATGAAAACAAACAGGTTGTCATGGACCATTAAACATCACTCTCGAAGGTAACTGGGAGCTCAGTAACCTGCTCAGTCAGAGACTGATCCCAGTTGTAATTATTCTACGCTGGTTATATTTGATCACAGTAAATCCAGTAAAGTGGTGCTTTGATTAAAGCAGGTGGGTCATGGAGATTTCTACACCTCCGGGGTTGGGCCACGTCAATCATCCTTATCTCTTTAAACAGGAAGGAAGGAGAGGGAGCAGGGCGATTGCATCCTTGTGAGCACCGGCGACTGTCATGAGAAGGCTTCCTCTGTTGTTATGGAACATGTAACTGCTGATGAAGAGCCCTCTGCTCCGCTGGTGTATCGGGTCGAGCGCAATGTGTTTGATGAGGAATACCTCAGCTCCCAACTTCTGCATGAGAAGGAAAGGACACCCAAGACTTTTGGGCAGAGAGTTGCTGAACGGTGCCGGTAAGCTATATTGGATTTTGGTAATAAGCATTTTGGAGGGGTTTTTTTTGGAACTATGTTTTATTGCACAACACTAATTATACTGCCTATGCACACAGTAATTATGCTCAACTAGTGTTTCTTAAATACACTTACTTTTACTGTGTTTTACTGTAATTATAGTTTTTGTTTGTATGTTTGTTTTAACGCCTTAAATTGAGCTTTAACTTTCTTACAGAGTCTCAGGTCATTTTAAACAGCATTAGTGTTTATCCTGTTATCCTGTTATTAGTCTAGTAATCCTGATTTGACGTCATTTTAAAACGTAGATATGTAGATGAATGGGTATGTGACTTCAGGTTTTTTTTTTTTTTCGGTTTAAGCTGTTCATCTGAAAAAGCCAAATCAGCTGTCCTGAGCCTCCTGCCCATCCTATCATGGCTACCGTCCTACCCAGTCAAGGAGTACCTGTTTGGGGACATAGTTTCTGGCCTCAGCACAGGAGTCATGCAGCTTCCTCAAGGTCAGATGAAATGGAACGGACACATAAGAAAACTAGTGGAAGCACTTTAATCACAAATAATGAGCACAAAGTTCATATACTGCAGTGCACTAAATCCAGTTAACTCGGGCTAGTTAGGCTCTAATTGTAATCCGTGTATTTGTTCAGTGTTTTAAGAACACAGTTCTGAAGTGAGTTTATAACTTGTGGAACATGTCTCTGCCTCCCTCCCTTCCACCAGGTCTCGCCTATGCCATGCTAGCAGCTGTGCCTCCAGTCTATGGCCTGTATTCCTCATTCTACCCTGTTGTTCTCTACACTTTCTTCGGTACCTCCAGGCATATATCAATAGGTGAGTAGGTTGTAGACCCAAGTGTGATGAGGGCCGTCTTCATAAATGGAGACACTGGAATTCACAGACAGTTGTTCTCTAATAAAAAAAAGCTTGAGAATGTGATTGTGACTGACCTACTGATCTCAGTGCATCGTTGCTTACTATCCTTGGCTAGAAGCCACACAATCTGCCAAGCTATCAGTGCCTTGCTGTCAGTTGGTATACAAGGCAATAAGAACTTTGTCTGGAAAAAGAATAGTATTTTTTGCATATGTACCCATATGTTACTTCATATTTCAGAATACCAGCACTACTCCAGTCTGTATGATAATATAATAATAATCTAAATGATCATTTTGAAATTTAAGTTTAATTCTATAGGCAGCTAATTTGTATATGCATTTGTTTAAAGTAGAGATGGCATATTATCATTGGTATCAATGAATTTTGGGAGGATGTTAGCAGAAAATACTGGATTGGTTATCGGTGGCAAAACAGAATGAATCTGATTCAGTCATATAAGCACACAGTCACACTGTGTGATATGGTGGTGTAAGCTGTGTGTTATCTTGTGAAAATAATAGTTTGAGGATGTTAAGTAAAGTTCTCCAAAAAAAAAAATGTTTATTAAAAATAATTATTGGTATTGGTAAAAAAATGAATATATATATTTTTTTAAAGATGTGTCACAATTTTAGAATCACCTCTTACTGAACTGGGTTATTACAGATATCCGTAACATGCTTAACGTGAGGCTGTTCTCCTCATTACTATTATGAATTAGATTATTAAGTGTTAGACCTAATCCTGGTCCTGTATGATGTAGGGGCTTCAATTCTATAACACACCCAGGTCACCTGAGGAAGGGCTTATTAATCAGTTATTAGTTAATATTTGCATCAGGAGTTTTGGGAGCAGGTGAAACTATAAGATGTGCAGGGCAATGAGCCTCCAGGACTAGGATTGAGAACCACTATAGTAGGCCAGTCATTGCACCTTATGGTATATTACTCATTAGTTGAATAGGTAATGGCAGTGCTTAGTCATTTCCTAATTTTTGACACATCCCCATTTATAACTCAATAAGTCATATGAAACAGATGCATTGCCTGTGGGTGAATAGAGAATATTTAGAATATGGTGGGCAGATGGGTGTAAATTGATTATCAGCACCGTTGTGATGACTACACAAGGATGTATACTGGAAGAGCTCATGGTTTGTATCACATTTTTATGTTTACAGTTTTTCCTTTACAGTCAGTAGAGAACATCTGTTGTTCCAAAAGCAGGGGAACTCTAGAGTCATTTGTAAACAGTTATCTTTACAAAAAGGCCTCAGATGGTGTAGAATCGTGCTGTGCTTGGGATGACTGTGGAGCAGAGGCTAAAGGGCTCTCTCTGTCAGCCACTACAACAAAAGCTAATCAGCAGGAAAACGAACACAGCCTCCCCGTTTTTGGACTCCTGTGGCCCTCCAGCTTGGCTAGAATGTCAGTTTTCCACGGCCCCTGCCAAACGCAATAGTAACTGAAGTATGCGATATCTCAACCGTGGAAGTCCTGAAGATGTTCGTTTTCAGGTGAAAAGCTGGTTCCTGTATCTTTTAATGACTTCTCCATTTCTGTGGTGTTGGTGATGGTTCTGATTTGAGGCACATTTAGGGAAGAGCTACACCTACTATGAATTATGAGCGAGAACAGGCTTCTGAAGAAGGCCGAAAGCACTGGTTTATGAAGAGATCATAAAGTCCAGAAGGGATTTGTTTTGTTGGTTCAGAATCTTGACCATTGGCTCCATGGCTGACTGAGAGAGTATCTGCTTGTTCAGGTGTTGTGCAAGAGCAAGTTGCACCAAGGTCTGCTGTCCTCTGTTTACTGAACTCTCACTCGTTACACAGCATGTTAACAGGAAGCCAAACAGAAACCCTCTTCTAGATGCAGTATTGAGAGCAGGGTCCTTTAAACTGTTGAGGAGAAGTCTTCATTAAATTACCAATAGCATGTTCCTCAAGAGAAACCTGACTGTAGGACACCACACTGCTGCTTCAGTTGAGGTTTTCTTTGTGGACTGGGTTATCAGTCCAGCCATCTGTCATAATGACTCATTCAATCCTGTATATGGTAGACACACCTCAAATGACCCTCCAAATGAACACATGATTGTGCCTTGGAGCCACCATTCAGATGACTTGGACGAATCATTTGAGTAGCAGTAGTTTGTTCAGCGTGACTACTTTTGTGCCCCACTTATCATAATTTGGGATCATGCTATCGTGTGTTGGTGTGTTTACACTAGTGAGTGTAATCTTTGCTGCTAACCCTCCTCAGCACACGCACGCATGTATCTGCTCAGCAGCATGTTTGCACGTACAGACCACAACAGGAAGGAGAGATGAAAAT
Source organism: Salminus brasiliensis (assembly GCF_030463535.1). NCBI lineage: Eukaryota > Metazoa > Chordata > Actinopteri > Characiformes > Bryconidae > Salminus > Salminus brasiliensis. The sequence goes on from NC_132879.1 coordinate 43,305,618, forward strand.
TTATAGGAAGTTAGAAAGGAATGAGGCGGAGTGTCAGACGTCAGCTTTCAAACTCTCAACCTTCAGTTATTTTGTAACTCAGTTGAAGGCCTGAATAACGTGTTTGTTGAGAACATGCGTTAAACTCTAGTAGACAAATATTTAACAAATTAATGTAAATGTGTTTTACCGTATCTTGTTTATTATTATCAGGAGAGGAAATAACACACTATCACAATACACATTACCTTGTCTTTTGATAATATGCAGGAGTGTTCCATCTGCTATATCGGAAATGCTCAGGATTGGCTGATATTGCTTTAGAAATTGTGTTGTTTTCTGGTGTTTCAGAGGTGACCAAGTAATGCGTACATTAAGTCCAGTCCAGTTATGTTGTTAATGAGCACAATTTTCAGCAAACAGTTGCGGAACAAGAGAGAAGACCGTAAGCTTCAGCAATAAATATAGGCAATAGAAGCAGCAGTGGTACGCATAAAACGCTGAAATTGTACTTTGAAGTGGGAAAATAAGGAAAAATTAGTTTGTAATTTTTCAATACTGAAAAAATGCACTGCCTAAGTAAGAAAAATCTCCAAAATCTCAGCTTTACAGAAGAAGGAAAACACCTTTGCCATCAGTGCCCGGAGTATGAGAGAGCACAATTCCCCCTTATCACTTTTAAAGCGATGTTGGCTGGCACGGGTGTCAGTTAGCTGGACCCTCATTGGCGGCAGTTAGAAAAGAGGTGGTGGCTGGCTCCGCATGTATCCGAGACCCTTCTAGTTTCGGGAGCATTGCTAGTGCTAGGGGCAGTTACGAACCGGTGGATTAATTGCCAGTACCTAATTTGAAGGAAAAATGGGAAATAATTGACAAAAAAAGAGAAACTTTTGAGTTAGATCCAGGAAGTTTGGCTTAGATAGATATACTTTTCAGGACCTGACACACCACTGTTTAACTAAATAGACTCTCAATATCACAACCACCTAAAATGTATAATAATAAAAAAACATCATTATCTAAGCATGTAAGCATCTCCTTGCCCACTTTAATCTGGCCACTCCCAGACAGCATTACTTGACTATTGTCACATTCTTAGACTAGGAATTTTACTGATTGGATGACAAACAATGTTGGTACTGCTGCTTATAATGTTGACATATAACAGGCTAATGCAGTAATATAATACTACAGTAATAATAAATTAGTATTATTAATCATCATCATCATCATCATCAGGAAATTTAGGTTAATATAATGTAACATGCATAGCACCTGACTACTATTCCCTACTCCCTGACTACTATTCCTAAACATGAGTGTTGGCTTGTGTTTGCATTTGATAAGAGCATACTTTGAATACTTGTTAAACAGCATTGCTCAGGGTGACGTGTGTTTTTTTTTTTTTTTTTTTTTTTTTTTTTTTTTTTTTTTAAATTGGGGAAAAATCATCTCAACAGGTCAACACATAACCTCACAGATATAAAGGCTTAACCAAGACAAAAGGATTAGAACAAAAAATTCTGACTAAAAAAGCTAAGACTCAAAGAGCCAAATTTGAGTGAGAGATCAGGTTTGGGGCAAAAACACTCTCAGATCCCCCAAATCTATATAATGCACATTAAACGTAAAGTTAAGAGTCAGTGCATAAAAATGCTTACCTGTCATTACGTAACAGAACCATTATTATTGAAACCTGGGCTGGTTCACAAACATAACTAAACACAAGTTCATTACTTAAATGGCCACTAGCCAGCATTCTCCACTTTATTTTTTGCTTTTTGCCCCCCAGTCCCTGCGTAGACTCTTACTAAAACCATTCCTACTAACATAACTAATTACATATTACATATCTTACAGGTGTATATTAACATGGCAATCATATATCTAATCTTCATTCTTCTGATGGTTAAATCAGTGGTTAAATCTGGATTCTAACAACTTGAATTTAACCCCATCTCACACTGTAATTTGGTTCTTTGAGTTTTATCTTTTTTTTAGTCATATTTGTTTGTTTTAATCATTTTTGGCTTACTTAAGCCTTTTTACTTCCTTAATCTGTGAGGTTATTTGTTGACCTGTTGAGATAATTTGTCTCCATTTTCTCTGTTCTCTTAATTAATTCCCTTAATATGTTCCTGTCCCTGAAAATCCCCTTCCCTATTACTTATTTGTTGTGTTATTCATTCTTGACCAGAGGAGGATAGGTTCACTTGAGTCTTGGTTCCTCTCAAGATTTCCTTCTCTCGCTCTGAGAGAGAGTTTTTCCTTGCCGCTGTCAGCATTTGCTTGCTCACTTTGGGCTTGGACCCAGATCCCTGCAAAGCCACTTTGTGATAACATCCGTTGTTAAAATCACAAAAATACACAAACTTCAAGTTAGGTCAACAAAGATTTTTTGCAGATTTGCATCTGGAAAAGTCACTCTTAGTCAGGCTCAAGGCCTAGGAGCTTTCAGAATAATCACCACATAACCCCTTTTAATACAGGTGCCCAAAGATGGGAAAACAAAATCATGGCTGGAATAGTTTGGAGATCAGTAATTCCTATTAAAGAGCAAACTAATGTTAATGTTCTAATTTGATGTCATTTTTACATTCTAAGGGAATAATCATCCCCTCCATCCTCCAAGCACCATGATGTTCATGGTCCTTCAGAGATTGAAGTGTAGATGTGTAAATGATATTCTGCACTCCTTACAGCGCTCACATGGCTGTCTGAAAATGATAGTAGAACTGTATAGTATAATTTGCTACTTCTGTTTTGCAGGTACTTTTGCAGTGATCAGTCTGATGATCGGGGGCGTTGCAGTCAGAGAAGCCCCTGACTCCATGTTTCCTCTAAACGGGACCAATGTGACAGGTCTAGTGGATGTCGATGCGCGGGATGCCAGAAGAGTGCAGGTGGCTGTAGTCCTCACAACACTAGTGGGACTCATTCAGGTACAACACCACCCAGAACACCAGAACACAGTAGTTTCATTTTATGGTCTAGAATGAAGCACACTCATATGGTTTAGTTAGGGATTGACAAATCAAGAATATTAAATCATCATTGTAAAATATATTATTGTGTCAAAAAATGCTTTTCTGTAAATATCGAGGAGATCGTCAATATTTGAACCTTGAAAAGCTGGACGTTTCATTACAAAGAACATAATTATTTCTGTTCCTTTGGCTGTAGTGCAGTGAATTTCAAATAAAAGTCACTGTAATAGCATTTTTGGTTGCACTTTTCAAGAATCTACTGTATTTTGTATGTGTGACTAAATATTGTGATACACTGTATGTAATAAATGCATTCAGCTGCTTTAAGTAGCAGCCGTTGCTGACACACAGCTTGTCTAGTCCCTGTAGACAAGTATTGCCAATGGAATAGGACTCTCTGAAGCAGACAAACATGTAGCCATTGGCACCATGCCTAATGCCAATATTCTTTTGTAATACCCTTGATTTTGAAAGAAATAATGAATGAGCATGTAGCGTACATATCATGCATTATGAAACTGTCCAAATTTCACCACATATATCACCTCCCCTAGTTTTAGTTCAACTGTGCCTTAATAACTGATGCAGTTATCAGTTGTCAACTATGATTGGACAATATCAATTTCATAATCAAGATCAGTTTATCTCAAATAGAACGCTGGAATATAAAGTCTTAAATAATTTTAATACAGAGGTAGAGTGGAGCTTCCCAGTATTCTTAGTTGATTTTTGGCTCCTGTTAATAAGTTCCTGTAAATATTCTTGTTTTTAATCCATTCACTTCACATATATATGTTTATATGTTATAACATGGCTAGAGGCCAGGTTTGGATACATTTTACATATGAAGGTTTTGAGATCACACTTATTACTTCAGCCTGTGTTGCTGTAGAATTTCTTAAGCACGCAATGCAAACATAAAAACCCCCCAAAATCCTGTAAAATTAGCTAGTTATATTGTATATTTATTGTATGTAGTGATGTTTACGTAATATCAGTGCTTAATTGGTTGTTTTTTTATCGTTATGCCATTGATTGTTTTTATGTTATTAAATAACATGTTATTTAGTCAAATTAAAAACTACATGCTTTATTGCTTCCATTTCCAAACAAAATTGTCAAGTTTTGTCATACCTCTCTGCAGCTGTTCCTTGGTATCCTGCGGTTTGGCTTTGTGGCCATTTACCTGGCTGAACCACTAGTGAGAGGCTTTACCACAGCGGCTGCAGTGCATGTATTTGTCTCGCAGCTCAAATACCTCTTTGGGGTTAAAACCAAGCGCTTCAGTGGTCCACTGTCCGTGCTGTATGTGAGTGACCTTCTCAGACCATACAGGCTCCATTTTTTTTTTTAATACAATCTGCACCTCCTGTTGCTTCATGTGACCATTTCCCCTGTGGATACAAAATTGTTTCCATTTTGTTTAGAACTGTTAGGATTTTGTCAACACATGGGCCAAGGATAAACTCAACTTGGCAGTTCTGTGTTTCACACAAATCCTCTGTATTCTGTATAAACATGCTTTATACTGAACACTTACAATAAACATTCATTTTCCTCACATTCCCAGCATATGCCGAGATCGCCTTAGTGACTGTTGTGTTTCTTCCGCGCAGAGTCTCATCGCTGTCTTTAAAGAAATCACCAGCACTAACATTGCCACTCTCATTGTGGGATTTGTGTGCATTGTGTTCCTCTACGGTGTGAAGGATGTCAATGAGCGTTTCAAAAAGAAACTGCCCATCCCCATCCCTGGAGAGATCATCGTGGTAATGCCATGCTTTTGTATTCTCTTTGTGTGCCCAATGCATGCTACAGTGCAGGCTTTACACATGTATACATTCAATTTTTTGACAACAATTGTGCCAAATGACACTTGCCTTTGGCATACACTACTAGGAAACTCCTTTCATTGGTAAAGAATCTTTCATGAAGGCTCTTCAGACAAAATTTATTTGAATTCAATGTATTAAAGTAATTGATGAAACCAAATGTTCATGGTATTGCTCCACAGAACCTTCTTGGCACCTTTGTTTTTAGAGTGTAAGACATTGGTATGCCTAAAACCATGTATTTCTGGTTTTGAATTCCCCTCATTTTTTAGGTGATTGTATCAACCGGAGTCTCCTATGGAATGGCTCTTTTTGAGAACTACCAAGTAGACATCGTGGGGAAGATCCCTATGGGGTAAGACCATGTACCATCAGTACTCGGTGACCTCAGCTAATGCTTTTTTAAACAGACACATAACAGAAAATAACATGTTCTCTCCCTTACTTTTCCTCCTCAAGACTGCTGCCACCCACCGTTCCAGAATTTACCCTCCTTTCTAACCTAGTCGCAGATGCTATTGCTATCGCTGTTGTGAGCTTCTCAATGGGAATCTCCTTAGCTAAAATCTTTGCTCTGAAGTATGGCTACAGTGTGGATGGAAACCAGGTAAAAAGTCACAGAGTTACAGAGATAGTTCTCCTACTTTGGCTAATCTCTCATGGGGTGAAGTGATGGATGGGTAATGTTTATAGCTTGGGTGTAATATTTCTTCTTGTAATCCTAGTTCTTATGCAATGCCAGAGTACTTTATGGCTCTGATTTGGAGCCAGTGTAACCTAATGGTGTTCTGATTTGTAATGGCAGGAGTTGATTGCTCTGGGGTTGTGTAACTTCGCCAGTTCCTTTTTCCAAACCTTCGTGATTACCAGCTCAATGTCTCGCAGCTTGGTGCAGGAGAGCACAGGGGGTAAGACTCAGGTAAAAAAAAAAAAAAACACACACACACACATACATGCATTATCTCCAAAATGTGGGAGAAAAATCTGGGGCATTTCAATCAGTTTAGTCATCATGAATTGACACCGTGAAAGAATAGCCAGACTGACATTAACATTAAGGTTAAAAATGTTATTAAATGGTTATGTAAAATGGTTAGAAATTGAGATTTCTGTGTGACCATGGCGATATACATACCTAAGGAAGGCCTGTGTGGGTATAAAACTGTGTGCGCCCTGGTAATGGGCGTGTTTTGTTTTAGACTGATATGGAGATAATAGTCATTTATATACTGGTTTATGACTTGTGTGCTGGCTTTGTTTAAGGTGGTGCATGCTGCAGTGATCACCTCGTGACGGTGGCTTAATTGCTGTTGTAAAGCCATAAAGATGAGATACGGAGCCCTTGCTTCTGTTGTGGTGAAATGCACTTACACTCTGCATGCGTATGTGTGTCTGTTTGTAGATTGCTGGATTGTTGGCCTCTCTGCTCGTTCTGTTGGTGATAGTAGCCATTGGGTTTATGTTCCAGCCCCTGCCACAGGTAGGTCAAAGCCATTCTGTCCTCAAAGGTATGGTCGTGCAGTTTGCAAAATAAAGTACACCATTGTTCGTCTTCATCCTGGAATAATTTTTTTTCTGTTCCTCCACACCTGATAGCGCATACAAATGGTTTGTTAACTAGTTAGTCCGGACTTATCTCCCACCGTGTGATCTTGGAAAAATTCACCCATTCATAATTAGAAAGTGCAGAGCATTCATTAGGTTTAGTGACAAAACTGCCTAAATACCTAAAATTATGAATGAAAATGTTTTGTTACATATGTTATGTAAAGTCAATTAGTCAAGGAGTTTAATCAAACGTGTTCACACTAAAATGATCATGGAACAGCTTAACATACTATTTCTCATCCTCTCCTTTGCCAGACTGTGTTGGCAGCCATCATTATGGTTAATCTGCTGGGCATGTTCAAACAAGTGAGAGACATACCTGCTTTATGGAGAACCAGCAAAATCGAGTTGGTGAGTTTTATATGTGCTGATCACTAGAGTATGCCTAAACAGTGCTGAAACCCAAGTTTATGTCCAATTAAATTAACATTTTTAGCAGCTTTTATGAATGTTTATGATAGGGGGGTAACTAATATTGGGCCAAAGCCTTCAAAGCTTTTTCTGACATGCAAAAAAAATACTATTGCAATTTCTATGCTTTTTTTTTTTTTTTTTTTTTTTTACTTTTTGTTTTTCAAGACAATTTGGCTGGTGGCCTTTGTGGCATCAGTACTGCTGGGGCTGGACTTTGGCCTGCTGGTGGCGATTGGATTTGCCATACTTACAGTCATCTATAGGACACAAAGGTGAGGACAATAGTTCTGAGTTAAAGTAACATCTGTGTGAACTAGTGATGTCATGAATCAGAACTCTATATGATACAGTACAGTGTTTTTTCTTAACACACAAAAGGGCAATAGGGGTTAAAAACATGCCTGGGTATTTATTTATTTATTATTCCTGGTTAGTGTATTAGAGCATTTAACATCAGAACTGTACAATATTTGGAACCCAGGCTTTGCTTTATAGTGTTCTGATACAACACTGTATCCCCAAGCAAATACACTAGCCTTATAAGAGACCACTAAATAATAGTTAGCAGAACTAGCATATGTGGTGAAGTTTTTACCAAAACCAAATATTTACCAAATCTTTACATGCCTGTAAGGGAAGATGTTTAAACTGATTAAACATGTATCAATTTATTTTTCATTTATTTGGTCAAATTAACAATAATTATTATTACCTGATAGCATATTAAATACTTAAGTTAATGTTCTCTTGATTATTTAACATGAAAAATAAATGTTCCGTCTCTGATCTGCATAATGCACTTATAACAGGTAAGTGCTTCAGTCTGGTTTTGGTTTTGGTTATATGATATTGGTTTGTGCTTGTCAAAGTCAAAATATTTTCTCTGAAATTAATCCTTTTTTTCAGACCCAAAAGTGTTATTCTTGGACAGATCCCAGACACTGGACTCTACTATGACATTGACGAATATGAAGAGGTAATATACAGCACTGTTTTGTGATTAGAATCCACTTCTTTTTGCTTGAGGTTGTAAGTTTATATTGTGTAACAGTATCTTTGATTGTCTGATGAATTCCTTGCGAGATCGTGTATGCAGCCCTGTAAATCTTAATCTTCACACAATTAACTCCGTCATATTATTTGTCCTAAATTCTGCCCTTCTTTGCTCTTGCTGCATATCAGTTGACATGTTCTGTGATTCTGGATGTGTTGTTTTAGTTTTCTTTTTCAGCGGCTATGGTTTACTCTTTGTTTGTTCACTTGTTTCAGGCCTCTGAATGTTCAGGGATTAAGATTTTCCACTCAAATTCTTCAATCTACTTTGCGAATAGTGACCAGTATGTAAATAATCTCAAGGAGAAAGTAAGTATGAAAATCTTTCACATTCCAAAGTGTTTAAAATATGTCAATAAGGTAAAGTAACTATAATATACAGGATACTGTAAAGCACCAGGAAAATAAGTAGCAAAAATTATGGGCACCAAGAACTGCAAAACTTTTAGTAGATGTTTGTCAGCAAGTTCAGCATTTTGGGGTTAGATCTTCTTCTCAGCAGTCTGACTTCTGTTATTCCAGACAGGCGTTGATCCCACCCAGCTGTTGGCTGAGAGAAAGTCTCAGCAGAAACATGCGAAAACAAAGAATGGAGAGAAGAAAAACTCAAATGACAGTTCACTGCAGAAGAGGAATGCAATTGCCAAACTGGTATAAATGTTGTCTTGTGTACATTACTCCTGAATACGTGCGACTGGAGGGAATAGACTGTACTGAGGGTGGGGAACTCACGTGTTATAGCTGCATAGCTTGCCAAGTGTCTGCTTGGATACAGTTACCAGTTACGTGGTCACTAATTTTAATCAGGCACCCATGTGTGGCACATGCTGTGATGTGGAGCTTGGAACTTACAGATGATTCAGTGTCTACATATGAATCCAGTGCCTCCACTATCTCTTACAAATCGCCCTACCTTTCTTGACAGGATCTGGAACTGGGTGTGGCTCATGTAGTGTTGGACGAGGCTCAAAAGCAGGTGGAAGTGCTCAGTAATGGGCAAGTACCCGAGGCGCAGGGTGAATCTGACTCTGAGGAGGTTCACTTCCTTCAGCCACTCTGCCCTGTCCATTCCATTGTACTGGACTTCACTCCTGTGAACTTTATGGACTCTGTCGGAGCCAAGGCTATTAAAGCTGTAAGTAAATACTTACTTTAAATACACATTTAATATCGTGTTATGTCTATTACATATATTGAACATAAGGCTCTGAGTGGCTCAGCAGTCTATTGTGCTGCCACTATGGCCAGAGCCTTGCCGCTTTGACATCAGCGGTCAGAGAGAGCACAAATGGCTATAGTCTTTCCAGGTAGGTAAATGACCCTCTCTCTCCTCATTTCTCTTAAGCGATGTTGGCTGGCACAGGTGTCTGTTAGCTGGCCCGGTGCTTTCCAACGAGTGCGTCTGCTGCCCGGTGCTGCTGCATCATGTATCGGAGGAGACGTCCTTAGCCTCCTAGTGTCAGAAGGGTGCTAGGTGGAGATTTGAACATGTGGGTTAATTGGCAGTACCAAATTGGAAGTAAAAAAGAGAGAGGACAAACTCAACACATTGATATAAATAAATGTAAAAATAAATAAATAATAACAATAATAATCTCCAAAAAGTAAACAGACATTTTATTTTTCATCACCATTGTTTAAGGGGAGCAACAGTGGCTGCTTGTTTTAACCAATGGCTGTATATATTGTATACAGTATATCATATGTGAACACTTGTAAGCCAATGAGCCAAACCATTTTGACCGCTCACAGATATTAGCAACCACCTTGATGAGCCTGGAGTTAACTGCAGCCAATAAATGAACCCAGATACTGTATCTCCTCTTAGTCCCTCATTTCATTTTTGAGAGTGGGTGGTCAGTTCACCTTCTCAGCTGACGAGGACCCGAAGTGGGAAAACTACATCAGCTTAACAGGCAGAGGCTTTCAGGGCATATTACGACCTGGAACATGGCAGGGGCCCCAGGAAAAATGAATGTAAGGACTGTCCACCAGGGGGAAACAAACACAATGTTGATATGAGCCGAGGGTGTTGGTGCCACCTGTTCTGCTCTTATGTTCTATCAAGAAAAAAAACTATTTGGACAGAGTAAAAGTAAGGATGATAAACTTGGCTGAGGCTCAGTCTGTTTGTTTTAGCAGGCTTGCATTAGATTACACCAAAGACCAACGACTTTCTGTTCAGTATCAGTTTAGTTTTGTGCATGTTAAAGCTGTGGACAGCATGATGACTTGATGAACATCTCTGTGGTACAATAGTAAAACAGCTCACTGTCGTTCACTGTCCTAGCATTTACCAGGTTGAGTTTGCTGGCATGTGTTGATACGGGACATAGAACTAAAAAGACATAAGAGGCTCTGCTGAGAGAGGTTCAGTTTGGTGACCTGGTCTTGACCATGTTGCGGGAATCGAATATTCTCAATCACTGACCATCGCTGACTATAAATGGAGAGTATTGTTCCCAAGCTTCTTTGGTTACATCGAGCAGTCTTCTAGGTCATCATCATTACAGAATCTGAAATGTCACATGAAGCCTTGGGGGCCGTCCCTACCGGCTAACATCACATACAAGATAAAGAAGACCCAGTCATGCCAATTTTTATCTTATCTTTTGTAGCAAAGTTGTAGTCCACCCTGGTGGGGCTCATGCATAAAGGTTTGAATATCGGCAGCCTACCTGCCTATGGAAGAGAACCAGTTCTGTGGTGATGGTCGTAGATGTCTGCCTTTCTTATTGTTTCTATACATGAAGTTACTGTTATGACGATTAAGCTTAAGTTATGTGTTCTGTACGACTGTGATTGATATGTGACTGAAATTCTTTCACTGCAGGTTATTAAGGAGTATGCAGCTATAGATGTGAGGGTGGTTCTTGCTGGCTGTAACAGTGAGTGTTAATATTTCCTTGGAATTACATTTTAGCTGTGCACATGGCACTACATCAACTCTCACATCAACACTGATAAATCTCCAGTCCATATAGACGGGTTTTCTGTTTACAAACTTCACTGGGTGTGCATGCGGCCAGGGGGCAAGAGTGCTTTGAAAACATACGTCAACGTAGATGTTGCACTGTTTGTTGACTCAATAAAAGAGTTAAATTTTTCATTTTCTACAATTTCTGATCCCCTTGCAACACTATACATTTTCAACTATCTTTTCTGTGGTTGTTGTAGTTTACTGTACAACAACTCCTTCTCACTGTTGCTCTCTAGCGTGAAGAGTACTGCTTTCTGTTGCTTTCTGCCCCCTGGTTACTCGCACGCACCTTTGATGACGTTGCAAAGAAACCAGTCTATATCGAAGCTGAAAAAAAGGCTATTTTGAATGACATTTTTATGTCATGTCATGAAAACCAGTGCACTTAGGAGACACTGGGCCTCCTTTAGATTTAACAAATTTAGTTTACAAAGTTGCTCATGACCTATATTGAATATTGGCACAGGCCCTGAGGCCCTGAGGCCCTGACAATTCTAGTGTCTGTGCACCCTTAATCAGAACAGTGGTCATTTACATGTACCAGTCTTAAATGCACAGTAACAAGATTAAAAATAAGTTAGAAAAGGATATTGGTACATAAAACCACAGAAATACTGTAAGTGAACCTCAAACAACAAAATGCTAATAATGAATGAAAGCCAATTAGTATCTTGATATATAATTTATATATAATTTATTCATCCATCAGCTTTCATTCATTATTAGCCAAATTTTGTGACACCATAGCACAATGTTTAAATCATATATCTTGGCAAAAGTGCCTCTGGAAATGTATAAAATGAGCACAGTAACATATTTTAAACACTGCTTCTTTGTGCATAAATGTTATTTGTATTTATTCTAATATTAGTGTTTTGTGTTATTAGTGTATTAGTGAACCACTGAAGTGCTCTAAGCTAACTTGGTGTCTTGCCCTGGATAGGAACCCTGCTGTCTGACCTCAGGACTATGCAGTTCTTCAGTGGACCTGTGACCACAGATATCATCTTTCCCACCATTCACGATGCTGTACTATACTGCCAGCACAAGCGGGCCCTCCTTCCCTGCCCTGCGGTCCACTGAGCGCACAGGAAACACCAGCACTGATCGTGACGCTTTGTGGCAAGAGTATGTAGTGCAGGGAAAGATGCCCAGTTTTGTTTCGGAAAGCATTGCACATACTGCCCTCCTTCCTTACAAGGACTTAGAAATGGCAGCCCTACAAAAAAAAACAAGGACCTTAAGGATAAATAAAATAAATCTATTTAAGTGTCATTATCCTTTCAGTGTTACAGCTGTCAAACATCTAAAGTGGTTTCGTTAAACAGCAGAGAGATGCAGGCAGAGATTAGTCTTCTTCAGGTACGCTGCCATGACCAGGCCTCAGCACTGACGCAACGACAGAACTGACACCTGCGCAAGCGTGGATGAGATGTTCAATCATATTTATTGATTTCTGTAGCATTCCTCAGCATTTTTGTACTGAGCACGATCTTGGTTTTATCCCAATTGTTGACTTCTAATACTTACATAGTGTAAAGACTTTGCTTCTCAGTTTCCTGAAGTGCAATTAATTACAATAGTGTTTCTTTGTGGAACTTGGATCAAATCATATTGTCAAAGTTATTACTAACTCTGCACCGAGATAAACGTTTTCATCTTTATCTTGTGATAAACGTCTTTATCTTGTGATTTTTCTTAAAATGCACTGTTTTTTTTTCTTTTTTTCATCAAGGTCAAGTGTCCATCATGAAAATATAGACTGTTACAGCGATATCAGTTGTGGTTCTGGGGACTTTCTCATTACCTTTACGTCTTGTATAATGTCAAATTACATGCACGTAATAGTCTTATTGCAATTTCCTGGTAAATGACACAGTTTTAACTTCAGCTGCATTTTTCAGAGAGCCATACGTCTCTTAACATGTTCTATTATATTTAAGTCATGCAATTTTAAAGCCTCTCCTCTTACTGGCAGTCGTTCTTTTGTGGATCATAATTTGGCACTGTAGTCTGTAATCCAAATCCAAATGCTGATTTTATTTTCATCTTCTTTAAAAAAAAAAAAGTTGAAACCAAACTGCAGATGTTTGGCCATTATTTTTGTACATCCTTCTGTACAGTTTTTAGTTATGTAGTTACATGAATGACTTTCAATGCTGTAAAACTACTAACTCTCACCAACAGAATGCCAACTAGTCTGATTTGGTGCTCTGATGAACAACACGCTGTGTCTGGGCAGTTAACATGGTCATTATTCAGCTATCGTTCATTGGTTGAGATTTTTTTTCCCATTCTGAAAGGTTCTGTTAGTCTCCTGCATATAAATGAAAAACCAAAGCCATGAAAGCAGTGGCAGTTATTTTGTGAATTGTAGAAGTATTTTGTTTAATAAAACCTAACATTAAAAAAAGCTGTTTTGTTTTTCTTCATTTTTTTAAATTCATTTAACACCTTTTAGGTGCATTTGGAGTTTGCTTTCTGGATTCCGATCTGTTGATGCTGCTGCGATTATACTTCCTTGATAATATCTTAATATACATTACTACCACCACATTTTCATTAACAATTTTTGCATTAATCCAAAGCACAAAAGCAAGTTTAGTCAAAGGTCCACCTAAACCCTGAAAATATTGAAGTGGACCATAATTCCTCCACAATGATTTGAGACACTCATTAATAACTTTAAAAAGCATTTGGTAGCAGTTATTGCTGCAAGTGGAGGGCATAACCAAACACTGAGAGGAAAAAGGAAGGGGACAATCACTGTGAAAATGTTGACAAATGGTGAATTGTGCTGAGGAAGCTTGCTAGTGGTAGAACACCTAGCTCTGCCTATGTCAAAGAGTACCTCATTATTATTTTTGTTGCCAAAATCAACCCTGTACTGAGGTTTAAGAAGCTATAGCTATTTTGGCACGCTTCTTCACTGTAAATGATGCAGCAAATAGTTGATGTGTACCTATAATGAAAATTACAGGCCGCTCATCTTTCCAAGTAGGTGAACTTGCACAATGAGTGATTAAATACTATGCCCCGCTGTACAAGTTTACAAAAGCCATTTACAACATTCTGATCAGCACTTGAAATCAGCGCTGAATTCAAAACATTAAACACTAACGGTTATTACATCAATCGTAAAATTAATTAAACCGCCATTTGATGCGTTTTATGACAATTAAGGTAGCTAAATTACAGCAGACATGTTTTGCCGGCTACAAAGTTTCTAGTAGATCTCACATTGTGATCTCACAATCACAATGGTCCTCCCCCCACAGAACAACTGATTGCTTTCAATGGAAAACATGGTTTTGAGAGCATGGGTTTAAAGAGAGAGGACACTTTGTCAGTAAGACTTACATTTTCGTTTATTAATTACTGATAACACAATCTACAATGAACTACACTAAGCTGCATAGCTTAGCTCTTTTGCAGGAAAGTTGAAAAAGGAACAATGACATGGTTTAAAGGCGTGGAGAAATCATTTTAGTTGTAGGTCATGTATCGTGGTGTGGCACTGAACTTCGCATAGGACTTAATGACCTTGTTCACAGCCTCCAGGAAGTCTTTCTCTGTTGCAATTTTTCTTCTAGCTCTGATGGCGAACATGCCAGCCTCTGTGCACACACTCCGGATCTCGGCTCCTGAAGGACGACATTAACACAGAAGATTATTTCTTGAGCCCAAATGAGACCCATAGTTAACTTAAATTCATCAAAGATCATCTATGAGAAGCTCGGTTAAGTCTGTGGAAAGAGGGATTTGGGGTTAAATCCTGCTTAAAGGTGTTATTTGGATGAAGGTACCTGTGCTGTTGGGACAGAGCCGTGCCAGCAGCTCAAATCGAATATCCCTCTCCACGCTCATAGAACGAGCATGGATTTTAAAGATGTGAGTACGTCCCTGTAACACAAAAACAGATAAAAGTGGTTTAATACATTTGTGCAAATTGCTGGATTCATACCCATGTTGTTTTACTAAAATCATGCTTCTTCACCAGTAGATGGCAGTAAAACATCACGCACACACTGATGACCGAGTACTTTGACCATTATTGCAGCCGGTCTCAAACTTCATAGTACATTTTTTTTTACTGTACAATGTACTCTTTCCTAAAGACATCAACATTGCCTCAGACTGTTCCCATGAAGTTCAACTCAGTTACAGGCACACATTATAGGGCTACACTAACTACACTAGCAAATCACAACTGATGACCTTGCACTGCATCAACAATGTAACAAAATGTAACTTAAAGTGAAATGTTTGAAATAGATTGCTAATAGTATTTTATATAGGCTAAAAGTCATCTTTTATATATATATATAAAAAAAGCCTGTGCCACACTGCCCAGCAGCACCAAGAGCAGATGAGCAGGGGAAGGCCAGCGTAAGTGCCAAGCAAGTAAGAGAAACCCAGGCACTGGCTTTTTAGCACTACTCCCTGCCGGGAGGAGGGCCTCTGGCCTCCCAGCACAACTTGTTGGGTTCTCTGCTCACCATTTGTGTATGCACTTTGTCACACCTCACCTCTTGGTGCTTGGTGGCATGGTACAGGCATTACCCAGTTTGACAACGTAGTAACAGATTTCTGCATCAGGGAAGAGCGCTTATATTGTGAGGATTTTAGGAACTGTTTGCTTTACATAGATATGTTTTATATCTGCACACTCATGGTATTAACTAGTGCCTATAAACTTCTGATAAACCTCACGTTGGTTTGCATAGTGTGTGACAAGCTTTAAGTCTTGGTCTGGTAATAGAAGTGGTTGCCACTGACTAAAACACAGGGCAGGACCCAATCCAGACTCACCTCCAGGTCAGGCAGACTGAACTCAATCTTTCGGTCTAGACGGCCAGGTCTCATCAGAGCTGGGTCCAGCGTGTCAGGTCGGTTTGTGGCCATCAAGACCTTGATGTTCCCTCTGGGGTCAAATCCATCGAGCTGGTTAATAAGCTCCAGCATGGTCCTCTGCACCTCATTGTCCCCTCCAGCCCCATCATCAAAACGTGCACCTGAAGGACCAGCATGGGGTCATCGGATTTGATCGAACTTTGTGTGGTCTTGCTAACAGACGAGGCTAGTGGACTTACATTGTTTGCTATACATTATACTCTTGCTAATGTCAACAACATGAAGTTCTTGTGATCCTTAATGAAGCATTTACTGTAAAACTATATCTAGCTCTGCGCAATTCGTTCCATGTTATGAAAGGATGTCTGCAGGACACAGTACCTCCAATGGCATCAATTTCATCAAAGAAGATGAGGCAAGCCTTCTTAGTCCTAGCCATCTCAAACAGTTCTCGAACCATTCTAGCACCCTAAAAAGAAAAATACGAAAAAAAATAAACCTGTTGTATTAATTCAGTCAAAACCATCTTCCAGGAACATAATTAACGAATGTAATGAATGTAGGTTTTTAGCCATTGGTTACTTCTAAGAAACTCACCTCTCCTACATACTTCTGTACCAGCTCAGAACCAATAACTCGGATGAAGCAAGCATCAGTCCGGTTGGCCACAGCACGAGCACAAAGGGTCTTTCCTGTGCCTGGGGGTCCAAACAGTAGCACTCCCTTAGGAGGCTCAATGCCCAGGTTCACAAAGCGCTCCGGCTAAGGGCAGAGACATACATTGTCAGACCACGGAGTAAGCTTTCTAAAAGGCAAGATAAGGAAAAGCTAAAGTTGTGGTACATTCAATGGAATTTTGAATGTATTACTTACATGCAGCAGAGGAGTCTCAACTACTTCTCTGAGCTTCTCAATCTGCTCTTTGCAGCCTCCCACATCACTGTAGGTTACATCGGGCTTCTCCTCAACCTATTTAGGAAGAAATACTTAGGATTACAACATAATGAAATAAGGATTTGGGCTTACTCAGACACTCACAGGACTTTCTCTAATGAAGTTTATGCCATTTTATTTTACAGAAAACAAATGCATCCATCTGATATTTTACATCAAATTAACCTATTAAAAAGGGCTCATTTCTCACCTGCATCATGGTAACAGTGGGATCAATTTTGGGTGGGAGTGGAATGTGGATTTGGTACTTGTTTCTGTCAACACTACGGGGGAAACAAACAATACAAGAACATTAGCTGTGTTTCAGATTTTCTAGAAATTACAGTGCATACCACTGCCTTGCCCCCTTCAACTTACCCAACTCGCATTCCTTCCTCAATATCAGTGGGGGCAACCTGATCACTCAGGTCCACCACAAACTTGGCAAACTGCTTCACATTAATGATGTATTTTGGATCTTCAGAGTCAGCATTGATTATCTTGGTGCATCTAGAAATCAAGATTACACCATTAAAAAACTAAAGCTACAAAGTTTTTAGTTTGACATTGAATCTGTACCAGACAGCTTATTTTCTTGTACTGTCCTCATCATACCTGGCAACCTGTAGGGGCTGCTCACTCTGCAGAGTCTGTTTGTCAGCAGCCAAGTCCCATAATGCAGGGGGAGCCAACCCTGTGTCGGACTCTTTAATGCCTATAATCACAGCAAAATACATTCAAAGACTTAAACATCACTCATTTGCTGATAAACAGTTCACATGGGTAAAGATTCATTAAATCTTAGAATTAGACCCATCTTCAATAAGAAAGTATATCACAATATTTTGTAGTAATACTGCTTTAGAGCACTTTAGTCAAACAAGCCTTTTAGATACGCAGTCACCTCTATCCATACTTCATGTGAAGTTTAAGCAGCTGTGTTATTGGTTTGGAGTAGGGGTGGCCAATGTTACGCCAATGAGGCCAACATAAAACTGTGAAAAATGTTGTTACTGTGATACAAGCGAGCGTATCATGGATATTGTCCATTCTGACCAGCTGCACATTTCACTACAGGGTGTAATTAGTGCTGTTTAATTAGATGAAGTGCAGTAGGTTTTAAATATAAATCCTTGTTCTCGATATGGGAGAATTTAAATAGTAGTTTTAAAAATCTGTCACTCCTAAAAAAAATGTGTCTGCATGTCAAAATAATGTGATATGCATAGTGTATCGTGAAATTGACTTTAAACAGTGTGATCTAATATTTTACCATATCTCCCACCCCTAGCCTGGAGTACCCTTTATAGCTCATGGTAAAGGTTACAGTGCTGTATTTTATATACGAAGTGTCTACAACCTACCCCAGAATATTTCTATGGGAAAATTTCGAAAGAAAAATACATTTTATAATATTAAACTACGCCTAGTCACAATACCCATACCTGTGAGTTCATTTATCTTCTTGAGAAGCTGCTGGATGTCATCTTCCACTTGCTTAATCTGACGAGAATAGGTGCTTTGACCCTGTGTATTCATAAATTGGTTGACATTTGGTCACTTACCCCACTAAATATTTCACAACAGCACAACCATGTAACATTACACACCTGATTTTGTCAATGATGTCAAAGATACAAAAAAAAAGCAGTGTATTGCCAAATTATATAAGCTATTGAAGATACACTTACGTATGTTTTCAGAAGGGCAATATCCCCTTCGTCCAAAGCTGTAAAGAAAGAAACAAAACAAAGCCAACGAATGTGAAAAAGCCAACTTTACAGAGACAGGAGGTTCTCATTGAAGCAGCTATAAAAAGGAAATCAATCCACTCAGTTTATTTGTTTAGCTGGCTCTTAAAACTACACTATGGAGAGAAACGCCAAGATACAACAGCTTTAGCACAGGTGGATCCAAACACTCCGGTGTAGCAACTAGCTAGATCAGCTTGTCTGCTCCATAAACAACAATGCGTATTTTATTTAGCTAGTTCGAGGCCATCTTCTGGACACTGCATGTGTGTTAGCCATGCACACATTCAAGACCACTAAACTAACTACTTAGAAAACAGAGCAATGTGATTTACATCTAACTAGCTATAGCTCGACTGCTGCAGTTTGGCTGAGTTGACGTTTAGCTAGCTAGCTATGTTATCTAGCTAGCTAGCTAGCGCTGGTGAACGACAAATGAGAGACTACAGTTAGCGAATATTAGCTATCTAGCTAACTATTTGTAACGGAAACAAGTATTTCAGATAGCTAAAGCTATTTCTCCTGCTTCTTTTCCGAGCCACTCGGTAAAATCACCCAGCTTGCTTAGAGCCAGGAGACTAGCACAGTGTCCCCGAAGCTAGCCGGGGAAGAGGCAGCTATGGCTAACGCGCTGGACTCTCTCTCTCTCCCCAGTCTGGACACTAGAGTAAATCTATGTAGCTAGTATAAATATAACAAAAAATAATGTAAAATTACAGTACCTCGAATTGGCGCGTCATCTTTCTCCTCTTCTTTTACTTTGCGCTGTTCGGTTCCTAAATAATCGGGCATGTTTGCTCTTCTAGGTTTGCTTTGAACACAGTCGAGGCAAGATTACACAGCAGGTTTTTAGCTAACACTGCTAACTTCCGCTGATCTCACAAGAACAAACCAACTTGACTTTCCACAGTTTCAAAATTAAAGTCGCGTATAATCGCGTCGGCATTTCAGAGCCCAAAGCCGGGTTTCGGGCTCTTATTTTGAAAGGCCGTCCCTCTATGAGCCTCACTCGCTTGTCTTTAGCCATGTTATTGTTTTCCTCTGCATTTTGTAGCGAAGAGGCTAATTTCAAACTTGATTGTGAGTATTTTAGTAGGTGCTATCTATGTGTTATTGAAATATATTCATCAGCAGTATGCTTTTTTGCAAAGTAGCGAGTTAGTTCGTTAATTTAGCTGGTTGTGTTAATATATTACAAGCTGATCAACCAGATCATTAGCTAGCTAGCTAGCATGCTTGAAGAAACCCCAGGTTGAAATTTGGGTTATTGTAGCTAGTGCAAACTAATGTACTTGACAGACGATGGGTGTCTTTCATGTGGTTAATGGGTTATTTATTCAATTCTCCTCGTTAAAGTTTGGATTAAGGTTTTTTTTATAACATGGTCGTGAGAGAGTTGTGTGTTCTAGCACATTTACCTAGTTAGCCAGCTGTGTGGCTAGTAAGCTATCAGCTTGCTATAAGACAACTGTAAATTAGGAGAACGTGGGAGTAGTGATAATAACAACAAGGAAAGTAATGTACAGGCATACCTAAAGAAAAATCTGTCTAACATTTAGGTAGCTATAATGAATATTGTCAAAAAAGCTCTGGTTATGTAGCACTAGCTAGCTAGCTGGTTATACTAGCTACAGGAATCTCATATATTCTGTAGTATTGTCTTTAAATCATGCAGTGGTGCTTTGGCTTGAATTGTACGTTTCTAGGTAAAGCTGTAAAAATGCAGTAATCTGAAATGTGAGTAATTCCTGCATGATTATTCCTGCCATTTCTCTGCAGTTACAAAAATGTATCCCTCGCAGTGCCATAACTGACAGGAGCCTTTCAGGTAACCAATCCATTGACACTATCAACCCACACTTCACATTACTTTCCTTGAAATGCTGATGATGTGCAGACAATATGGTTTGAAACAAACACCAGTATGACTTTCATCTTTCTCTATTCTGTGCAGAATGAATGACATGAACCTTAGCCCTGTGGGCATGGACCAACTCAGTGTACCATCTGTCAGTGCCAGTCATCTAGGCCTTCCTACCTCACCTACTCACACCCCCATGGCCACTCCAGGTTAGAGCTTGGTTTCTGCTTCTACGTTTCATTGCTTTTTTTGTTTCATGCTTCACGTTTGAGGTTGCTCTCTAAATGTGTTTAATCTACGGATCCTTTTGTAGGCATGCCAGTTGCCATACCAAGCTTGGGTCCATCTCTTGGACCACTGCCTTCAGCCCTGTCACTCATGCTACCCATGGGTCCATTAGGAGACAGAGGAGTCATGTGCGGCCTTCCAGAGAGGAACTATACACTACCGCCTCCCCCGTACCCACACCTAGAGAGTAGCTATTTTCGACACATCCTTCCAGGTAAAGTACTTGCTACATTCTGGACCTTGATGCAAAGCTTCCTTTGTAACCAATTGACTTAATAAATGTCATTTGGGTTTTCCAGGAATTCTGTCATATCTGGCAGATCGTCCTCCACCACAGTACATTCACCCCAGCAGCCTTAACATGGATGGGACCCTGTCTGTACCTAACAATAACCCCTCTGGCCTAGACCCTTACAGCGGCCCAGGTGGGCCTCTGGAGCAGGCAATGGTGTCTATAGACTCGCGGCAAGTTGGTGGCCAGGCAGATCTCCACCAGGGCGGTGCTCACGAAGTACAACTGGACACTACTGGACTTTCTATGGAGTCACGTGTCAACAGCCCCATGTCTCCCGATGGAATGGGAGAGGAGCTGGCCACCATGGATGGTGTAGTGGTGGCAGAGACGCAGCAGCAATTAGGGGCCAGATCTCAGACCCATGAGGGCCTTGCTGGAGTGGACTCCTCGGGGGGAGTCATGCCATTGCACGGCTCTGGGCTGGAGCTGCCGGTTGTGATGGAACAGGAGCATATGAACGGAAGGGTGGGGGCCAGCTCAGCAGGGGCTGGAGGTCCAGGGGCTCTGAGTGAAGCCTTGCACTCTAGTGGAGAGCTAAATTCTGGAGTGGTCAGCGTGGTGCTCACTGGAGCCATGGCGCAGCAGACTCAGCTGGATTCTCTACATGGACCTTCAGGCATGGTGCTGGAGCCTGTAAACGTATCCCCTATCACTGCAGAGGTGTCTCTGGGGCCAGACAATAGCTTGGTGCTGGTTAACTCAACCCTACAACTGGAGGACTCAACATCAAATAAGGAGAATATAGCCACTGCATTCATCTGTAAGTCCCTGCTTTACATATGTTATGTATGGGAGGGTATACATAAGCCCTACATACTGCTTAGCTGAATGGTCTGGTATGTGTATTTTGGTTACACATTAAAAATGCAGTCATACCAATTACATTAAAGGGTTACATATTCTTATTTTAATATATGCATCATTATGTGCTTAAGATAAAAGCAACACAAAGTGGTCTAATATATAATACTTACCAAAGTCAGAACTGCTTATAGTAGTGGAGAATAGAACTGTCTGAAGCCTTTAAAAGCAAACTAACAAAGTTATTGAAATTGTTAAAAATGCACTGCTTGATTCCCAAGGCTTTGTTTTACAGTAGTTTTAAGCTAAGATTTGGCCTATTTTTAAAAAATACATTAATTAAGGATGGGTACATGCAGGTCATTGTAAGGCAAAATAAAAAAATAAAAGTTTTTTGGCTTTTAGATATGCCACTATTATACCGGTATCAATAATGCATATAAACAAAAACAAACATGTAGGTTTAGGACAGTAAATAAAATGAACATATAGAAATCTGTATTAATACTTGGGTACAATGCAATTATTACTTAAGAAGTATATAGTTATACCAAAGTCTATAGATGCAGCAGTATTCTAATCTTGTCTATGAATATCATCTAATTATGGTTCTTTATTGTGGTTAATGTGAACAGGGTGCACTTTATGTGAGCGCTCTTACAGCTCAGACTGTCCTGAGCATGGACCGGTCACCTTCATCCCAGACACACCCATTCAGAGCAGGGCCCGCCTTTCTTTACCCCGCCCACTGTGCCTTCGTGTATCTGTGGCTGATGAACCCAGTGGTGAGTACAGACTTGAGGACTACTGTAATAGATGTAATTAAATGTTCAGTCTTAACTAACATCATAAGGTGATCAATTTTAGCCTTGTGGTTTTTGACCACATGTGTACCACACTGCAGATTCAGGTCTGGGAAACCGGGTCCATGTGTTCACAAACAACTTCTGTGTATAATAAAAAATGTGCTTACATTTCCTTGAAAGGTTGAACAGCTCTTGAGATAAAAAGTAAAGAAGTTTTGACTAAAACCCCAAGCACATTGTTTTGTCAAATCAACTGACAGTTAATTAATTATTTAACTATTAAAATTAAATTTTAATAGTTAAAAATTAATCTATTTAGCAGTACAATGATAATGTTCCATAGACCTTCAATAATCCTTTTATGTGTTATCCTTAGGTGTATTTGCACGAGAGACCATCCCCACCAGGACTTGTTTCGGACCAATGGTTGGGCAGCACTGTAGCAGTGTGGAGCTTACAGACTGGTCTGACAAGGACACCCCTCAGCTATGGAAGGTTGTTGTTCCTCTTCATCCTGAGACACTAGATACTAGTAAATGAGTTTTTACAATTTTGCACTTCCCACACAAAATTCAGTGTTTCTTTTGCATTTGAAAACAACCTAATGTTGTTTTTGAGCTCCTAATAAATGCAGTGGTTTTGAGAGGAAAAGAAAGATAAAATCAAATTTCATTTCTGACTTTCAGATGTTCCACAATGACATCCTTGAGTTCTGTATAGTGACGACAGATGAACACGAATGCAACTGGATGATGTTTGTGAGAAAAGCAAGGTATTTTAAAGTAGAATCACATGGGAATACTACATGGGAATAACAGCCATTAAAGTGGTAATCAAATGCCGGCTCTTATTAACGGTATCTTTGTATCAGTGTTTTATCTGATAAAAATGTGTTTGCAGGAGCACAGAGGAACAGAATTTGGTGGCATATATCGATAATGGGAAGCTTTATTTCTGCACGTCCAGAGAGATTCTCCCAGAGCAGGAGCTGCTGTTCTATTACAGCAGGGAATACAGTAGACTTCTTGGTAAGATATCAGCACAACTCATGAAAGAATTGGAAACTAGCTAATAAGTTGTATCGGCTTTGGAGTGATACTATAGAGAAACTCGTGTGGTTCCTAAAGCAAACTTAATGGTTCTCAAACTAGTCTTTAGAGACCCTTGGATGTTCCGAGCTTTGTGCACATGTGGACCTTCTTGGGCTTACTGAGAACAGGTTTGAGGACCACTGCCCTAAAGAACCTCTTATTTGTAAAAGAGTGTAAAGACCATATTAAAGATAGTGGAACTTCTATATATTGTAAATGCTAAACAAAATCTACCTTCTTCCATTGGTTTACTGGTTGAGGCTACCTTCTCTGGTTGTAACACATTACTTTGTTGGACTAGGCCACCTTCTTCTATTGCTACATGGGACTAGGCCACCTTTTTCCATTGTTTCATGAAACCAGGCCACCATCTTCTACCTTCCTCCTCAGCTTTTTTGGACCAGGCCACTCCCTTCCATTACTTAATGGGACCAAGCCACTTTTATCCATTGCTCCAATGTCCAGTTCTGACACTCACATGCCTGTTGTAAGAGATTTTAACCTTGGACAGAGGTTAGCATTGGCACTTTGATCAGTATGTGGCAACATAGCCCCACATGCAGCTGAGATTTCTGTGAGCTGTTCCATGGTAGCGTGTCTATCATTTGAGCACTTAACAGCCTTGCCATTTTTGAGATTCTCCAATCCATCTGTCTATCCATAATGTTTTGTCGTGCAAGCAACAGAGCTAACACTAAATAGCAAATAAATGGCAGATGAGGCAGTTAGGGGAAATGTTATAATAAATAAAATTATAAAAGTTATAATAAAATTAAAAACATAATAATAATACCTGAGAAGGGGCAGAGAAAATCTACCTCCTAATGAAACAAAAATACCAAATTAAGCTCATTTCAAAGTTTGCTAAACAAGAAAACCTGCTTTGTTAGACAGGCCCAGTATGTTTAATTTTTTTTGGTATGGTTCTGTACAGCATGTTTCTTGATCCTATAATAAAATTTTTAATCTAACTTTCAGGTGTACCCCAAGTACCAGAGGGGCAAATTTGTCACTGTGGAAAAGAATGTGCCTCTTTCTCCGAGTTGAAATCTCATCTCAGCAGCCATACCCACAGTCAAAGTCCAACCCACGAAGACCCTACCCGCACTGTCCACAGTCAGCCACATCACCAAGAGAAGCTCTCCAGTGAAGCACCCAGCCCCACCTCTTCCCCATCATGGCAATGCCATTCGCACGGCGATGGGCAGGCCAGCAGCAATGGGCACCGTCATGGCAGGGAGAGGAAGTTCAAGTGCAGCATGTGTTCACGAGCATTCACCACGTCCACCAAGCTGAATGTGCACTTTATGGGTCACATGGGTGTGAGACCACACAAATGCAGCTACTGCAGCAAGGCCTTCAGTGACCCAAGCAACCTGAGAATGCATCTGAGAATCCACACAGGTAATAGATCAGTTCCATCCAAAATAAGATTGTATTTGTATGCAAAGGTTTGGGCATCCCTGGCCAGATTACATATTATGTTAACGTAAACCGTGTGAAACACAACCTCTGCAGCAAACTGTTAAAAATAAAAAAATTTGTTTTTCTGCAAAACATACTTAGTATTGAATAAACCTTATGAAACCAAGAGAAAAAATATTATATATATTTTGATTTAATTATATATTTATATATATATATATATATATATATATATATATATATATAATCAGGGGCACTATAGGGACCTATGTGTTAGCAGTGTAAAGTAGATTGTTTTGGGACAATGGGACAAATTTGCAGAAATTCAGACATGGGGCAAACACTTTTCCATGGGACTGTAATGGGCTCTACAAGCATTCATTAACTGTAAATAAAATATTTTATTAATCATTTAGATGTAGGTGTTTTCCTTACCTTTAAAGTTTCTTATACATGATGTGTGGTCTTTCCCCAAAGGTCAGAAGAACTTCAGATGCACTGTGTGTGGAAAGTCTTTTACTCAGAAAGCCCACGTGGAGTCTCATATGGTCATTCACACGGGTGGCAAAAATATCAAGTGTGACCACTGTGACAAGACATTCAATAGGAAACAGGACCTGAAGCAGCACATGTATTCACACTCGCTGTAAGACCCTCCAGTTATTCTTTCTGTATTTTTAAATATTGTGCGCACGGACACATGCGATGCCTGCTTGTTCAACTAATGTCACACGTTTCTATATATATATGTATATATACCACCCATGTCTCATAATGGCCTCTGTTTGTTTCTCTGCCTTATGCTACAGAGACCGCCAGATTACCTGCCCAAAGTGTGACAAGCAGTTCCTCAAGACCGATCACCTAAAGAAGCACCTAAACTCCCACGATGGGAAAAGGGACTTCATCTGTGAAAAATGCAATAAGGGCTTTCTCACTAAATACCACCTCACACGCCACCTCAAAATCTGTAAGGGCCCAAAGACTGGCAGAGGAGTGTCCCATGAGGAGGAAGGGGAGGAGGATGAGGAAGAAGAGGAAGAAGAGGCAGAGGAAGAAGAAGAAAGAAGTACTAGGGGACCAGATGATAGAGAGGACTGTGGCATTGGCATGGCGGGGTACTCCCCTGACAAGACTCTGTAACCTCTGACTGTGATTTGCCTTGTGTATTTTATTTATTTATTTAACCCTTTTTCTTTCCCTTTACTCTTGTTGGACTGTCTGGTGTTGCCAAAATTCTTGTCCCTGGTGTATTAAAGATATTTTCCTACTCTAAATTGTAACGGATTAAATTTTGTTTTTCACAAATGGAGCAGTCCTAAAACAAAGTATGATGATGATCATAGTAATAAATAATTTGTCATTAAACTTACAGTACTTAAACAATTGGTCAGAAATACTGCCTCCTTATGATACTAATGTTGGTTTCCTGTATATATTAAGTACTAAATTAACAAGTACCTTCATACTACTTTGCCTAGGTTGTTATTTATTTTGGGGTTTGTTATGGAATTATGTAACTTATTTTATAAATCAGTTCTATAAGAATACTCACTGTCATGATTTTTATTACAGTGCCATTACATTTATCATATTGTATGTAAATTAAACCCTTCAAAAGTATGAGTTATCATTTGCAACACAAATGTTATCTCTTCTTTTTTAGAAATGCATGGTTGAGCATATGCATCTTTTGATATGAGCGAGCAATCTGTAATGAGTGAGGCCATAGGGCCATATTTTAGCAATCTTTTGGCAAACCATCAACCGCACAAATTTTTCTTTGCTATCAAAAAGGTGGGAAAGTACGCATTGCTTGGCTCGAAATGTGCAAAAGGCATGTACTAAGTCTCTTGATTAATCATGGGTGTATTTTAATAAACAAACCAACCCTTTAAGAGCCAGGTGCGGTCTGACTTTGGCAGATTGCTATTTCAGTGGCGCAAAGCAGGGGTGTATGCACATTGGCCACACACCTGTGTTGACAAGTCACTGCCAAGATAGCAACGAACATATGACTGATGATTTTCTTTGCACAAGCCACCAGGACTGTGACTATTAAGACGAGAGGGGGTTCAGTCCCTAATCAGCCACTTTAAACCATTGGCAGCTGCCGTTCAGTAGTGGCAGTAGCTAACTCCAGTGGCATCAGTCATGTAGACCATTGGCACCTGCCGTTAAGTAGCGACAGTAGCTAACTCCAGTGGCTGCTGATGGTGTACTGTGTTAACCAACTGCTTAAAGTAAAAGATTTGTGTTTTTTTTGTGTGTTGTGTTAGAAAGACCTGTTGCACATGCTTCCCAGTGGCTATTATTATTGATAACTATTGATATTGATAGCAACTATGATTTAAAAGTATTAAAATAATTATTGCTTGTTATACATGTATGCACCATATATGATTTCATTTCAGCTTGTAATCCCTCCAGGATATTACAGTATTATTGCTATATATATATATGTATGTATATATATATATATATATATATATATATATATAAAGATTGATTTTACTTCTTAAATTACTTACTTAACTTAATTAAAAAGTTAACTCATATTTTATTTTCATTACATTAATTAATGTGACATATTCCATATATATAATGAATAATATGTATAATATAAATATGTGTGTATGTATAAGTGTGTGTGTGTGTGTGTGTGTGTGTGTGTGTGTGTGTGTGTGTGTGAAAGTTACACCTGGAGTTAGCTATTGCCTTTACTAAACGGCAGGTGCCAATGGCTCTGAACCCTTGCTGATTAAGGCTGTTGACAACCCACCACCACCACCACACAGGACTTCACTGAACATAATCATTATTATTATTATAACAAATACTACGTCCTGCTTAGTTGCACAACATTGTGTTACACATCGACTTTGCATGTGTTGCACTTTACACTTGACAACTCATCTTCTCTATTTTGTATAAATGCAGTGAGTGTACTGATAGGTTCAGTCTTATATTTGTTATTATGTCTGTATATATTTTATATTATATGTTATTATTAGTTATTATTATGTGTTATTATTAGTAGTATATATTTTTAAATCTAAGTTATTTAATTCTACATTAAGCTGTACCTTCTCATTTCACTGCTAGTTGTACTGTGTATAATTATATATGTGACAAACTTTGAACTTTGAAAGCAGAATTATCATGAAAAAAATATGTAATCATTAAAAAATGTGGCGCGTGCGCATTACGCATTGCCGCACAGTCTCGAAGTAGCACATATCGATGGGTAGCACAACTCGACAGAACACCGGAAAGTGCTGCTGTCCTCTCGGGCTCATCTTCCCTGTGGGGAGGACATGGTGTCAAACACACTGTTTGCTGTGGCAGATTCAGTTGTCAGAGTGCAACATGCCAGTTCACCTACAATTCATAACCCTAAATATAAACACAGCTGAGACTATTTGATACAGGATTCTAGACCAATATAAACCATGTATTTACACTAATTAAAACACGAGGTACGAGGAGGGATGAGGTCCGACTTCCCCCTCTGGACTTCTGGATCTGCAGCGAGGATCCGGTTGGATCTATGAATCGATTCACGAGTCAAATGTCTCTCGTGAGCAAATTGTGTTAGCGTGTGCTGTACGAGCTACAGTTTGGGTCTGTTGGCGTTAGCTGGATAGACCCAAAAGCTAGACAGACCTTTTACAATCCACGTAGCTAAATACATTTATAAATACATCTATTTAAAGATTTATCTGCTCAACTATGGCGACTTCAGTGAAACTCAACACCGGTGCAGACATGCCCATTGTCGGTCTGGGAACATGGAAGGTAACGTTTATACCCTCGACTAACTTTACAAAGTCTCGTATTGTCCGTCATAAAATTAAATTATTTGTGAAAATCCTTCTTGAGAAGACCTCTTAGACTCAATAAATGTGCTTTGTGGCAGCTTAGATCTGTTAAGTTTCTAGTAATTCACAATTTGTTCCCAATTTGGTTTTTGCTTGTAATTTAATTTAATGTCAATAAAATTATTTGCACATGTAGCTCTGTCCTTCTCTCTAATCTCATACATCATATACCTTATCTCATTTGATTATATACAAAAACATCATTTTTTTAGTCTGTGATTATTACTGGCAGTTCAGGGTTAAACATATAGGGTACATAAAGTGGATAGGGGACATAGGGTACACCACTAATGGTGTCTTTACATTTACATTTTACATTTACATTTATGGCATTTAGCAGATGCTCTTATCCAGAGCGACTTACAAAGTGCTTTGCTATTTACCCAAGAAAACCTCAGCTAGTTAGAATAGACTAATACAAAAGATACCTCCAAGCTTAGACATTACTAAACACAATACAATAAGGCAACCATAGAACGGTCTTTCAACACCTAAAGCTGGGACACATAAAAGGGCAATGGCCAGTTTAGGATATCCACCAGAGGAAAACATGGTGGTGGTAATATTTACAGACAGTTTTCTTACACCGCAAATCACTGTTGCTTTCTCTCTCAGTCACCTCCAGGAAAGGTGGCAGAAGCTGTAAAGGCTGCCATCTCTGCAGGCTACAGGCACATCGATGGAGCATTAGTCTACCAGAATGAGAAGGAGGTTGGAGAGGGTGTTCATGCCAAGATCAAAGAAGGAGTCGTGAAAAGAGAAGAGCTTTTCATGGTCAGCAAGGTAAGGTCTGGGCTTGATATTGTTGAACATCTTACATTACAAGCTTTAGTACGTTAAAAATTGGGGAGGAGAACAGGGCAGTGCAGTAAAAGAGCATAACAGCAAATACCTCTTAATATCTCCACAGCTTTGGTGCACGTTCCATGAGAAGTCTGCAGTAAAAGGGGCGTGTCAGAAGACCTTAAGTGACCTGCAGTTGGATTACCTGGACCTGTATCTGATCCACTTCCCAATGGGCTTTCAGGTGGTTTTAAGGTGCATGTTCAGTCAGACTTTAAAAGAAAGTATGGTCAGGTTCAGTCCAGCTATATGCTGTGATGTGAAACCTCATCTTGAAATCTGTTGCTTAAAAATAAAGGCTTGTTTGGAGTGATGCCACCTAAGAACCCTTTTTAGCATCATTTATTTTTAACAGTGTCTATGTCAAGAAAGTGTGGTGCATATTTAGGATCAGATGGAGCAATGACTGTTCAGTATAGGCCTTAAAGAAAGAAATTACATGTCATACAAATAGCATAAGCACACATTACCAACTGGCTCTTTTTTGTTTCATTTTTTAAAAAGTCACAAGTCTTCCTCCAAGATATCACTGAGCAAACATTAATTAAATGTGTTTCATTGTATTATTAAGACTCATTCATATCCAGGACAGATTAAATGACCATAAACCATAAAATAAGCTGTTTAACCGACAAGGGTTATGGACACACAATTGTTTAAAATATATATTATTGCTATTTTTCAGGCTGGAACAGATCTGTTACCACTGGATAGTGAAGGCGTAACTATCAATGATGATACTAATTTCCTGGATACCTGGGAGGTGAGGAAATGACCAGTTATTGCTTATTGTTTGGTTCTGCTGAAGAACATACTTCTATGTTCCTATTGTAAACACCAGTGAGTTATACATTATGACTACTTGAATGAAAATGCTCTTGAATGCAAAGCTGGAAAGCTTTATTAACCTTGGCATAGTTTAATAATAAGAGTTTATGGAATTGACACTCTCTAACCGCAAACACTTGTCTTTTTTTTTTTTAAAGAAATTGTCCTATAACCAAAACAGGACTAAAAAAGGGACCAATTCCAAAACCCAAACTGTATACGTGTTATTCGCTCATTTTATTTACGGCTCAAAATGTACATACATCCAGCCCGCTACTGCAAGTCTTTTTCGACACCTAAAGTTGAGACACACCAAAGAGCAATGGCCACTTTAGCCCGTGGCTTTGCCTGTGCCAGGGCCTGCAGAAGGGTAGCTCAAATTCAGCAAAACTAAAGCTGGAGAAGCTGGCAGATGCTAGGCCAAAAGCTAATCTTAGCTCACAGAGGCACCGTTTGGAAAATTGCCCATCAGTGAAACACAGCCAATGGGCGTTTAAAAAAGCCCCTCCCCGGCTGGAGCCCATTCAACAGCTGGGAAACCTGCCATTCCCTGATGAATGCATCCTCAGGGAAAAGCACCTATTGGATATCTCTTCATCTTTCCCCACACCAACCGGACAGCAGGAGAATCTGGTATGACTTGCTACAGTGCTGAAACCAATCCTGTTCTAAGCTATGCTAGGTTATGTGGCTCCTGCTATTGGAGAATACCAGTGGCAGTAAAGGACTGCAAATATGTTTAGGTAGGTGGCACGTGTCAAAGCTAGGTAAAGATCTGATGCTTGCCAGCCCATTTTAATTGTGGCCAGGGGTTCTTTTGATTCTGACAGATACATAGTATTCCTCCTGTAACCATCATTGAAATGTCTTTGTAGACTTTGTTACGCTTGTGTATCTTTAAACCTTGGGGGGCCAACACCCTGTTGTTAGTTGGTTGTTTGGGCCCCTCCACCAACTTATCCTTGCATTCTAGGGGTACACCAAAAGCCTTACTGTTTCGTCGATGCTCTGATCCAGTCTTTTGACCATAACATTGCTGCCGTCTAACATATACCCCAGACCTTGTCAAAAAATATATATTTT
This sequence comes from Salminus brasiliensis, assembly GCF_030463535.1. Classification (NCBI taxonomy): domain Eukaryota; kingdom Metazoa; phylum Chordata; class Actinopteri; order Characiformes; family Bryconidae; genus Salminus; species Salminus brasiliensis. The sequence continues at coordinate 43,337,211 of NC_132879.1, forward strand.
GATCAATTTGGTGTTGTTACAATATAAACCGTGTTATCCACTTCATTTGTGAGAATAATGATGTTTGGCTCATTGGTGTACACTGCTTATTTAATCTGCTACACATTGTAAATTGTTATTGATGTTCTAGGGTATGGAGGAGTTGGTGGATGCTGGACTAGTCAAGGCTATCGGCATCTCCAATTTCAACCGAGAGCAGATTGAAGCCATCCTGAACAAGCCAGGCCTCAAGTATAAACCTGCCAACAACCAGGTAAGGTCCTGTAAAATGTAACTATAATGAAAATGTGGGTTGAGATATAGCAGTCTGCCTATGCATGTCATTGGCATTAGAAAGGACATTGGCATTAAATGAGAAAAGCTGTCTTGTATCTAATAACTAGACATTTGCCCACAGCAAGCTTTGTAATCCTGTTGCTTCCTTGGTGTCCTTTTTTTGTTGAAAACGAGTGTGTAACTTTCAAGCAGTATCTGCGTTGCAGTTTATTTTGATATATTTTGAGTTTATGTCGCATAGCAATGATGGTGTACCAAAATACCCGATTAAAACTCCAGCTGTTATTCTTTGGTTTTCATCAGATTGAGTGCCATCCCTACCTGACTCAGGAGAAACTGATCAACTTCTGTGAGTCCAAGGGCATCTCAGTGACTGCGTACAGTCCTCTGGGCTCTCCTGATCGACCATGGTAGGTGGTCTTCCTTAAACTTACCAGATAAGGACTTTTGTGACAATTTAAAGGTTTATATTTTAAACAGTTTAATATTTGAAATAATTTACTTTGAAGTTAAACCAATTGTACCCTGTTTCCAAAAGTTAAGACAGATACCTGGTGTCTTACTGAAAAAGAACACAAACCACAGCACCCTTTTCAGCCAATTTAAACAGCCCTGTTGAGAATGGCTTAAATGATAATGAACCACTGCTTGTGTGACCCCCACCTTCCAGCCTTGCAAACCTCTGCATATTATGTAAAGTAAATAAATGTAATAAGAAATTTCTTATAAGCATTTAAAGAAAGTTATCCTACTGGAATGTGACTGTTTTTACAGTTCTGTTATTTGGTCAGTGTGAGCTTTGCACCGTTGGCACAGTCAGATGCTGCTCATAGTCAATTTTCAGTTTACTCACACTCATAACCATGGCCTAGAGCTTTACAAGTCAAAAAACTTTGGCGAAGCAAGAAAAACAGTATTGACTACAATAATGAGCTTGACAACCTAATGTTACTTGCTGCATATGGGTGGTATGAAAGGTTTTTATTAAACACCACAGAAGCATATTGCTTGTGAATGCATAGTTATGGCAGTTACATAATTACACTGTTGCATGTTGCATTGTTTTCTGATTAATAAAGAAATTTATGTATATATTTTTGGCAGACATATGAGGCACAAAGACTTATTGCACTGCTATTTTTACCTGCTTAATACTTGACAATGAAGAAAAATCTCATAAAACACCCATTCATTATATAATAGCAGTATATTACCAAACCATTTAACATCTCATTTTGTAATGAATGTACTTAACTTCGTGTTTAAAGCACCAGTGAAATGACTTTTGCTGACACTAGCATAAGGCAAAGCATTTGTTTCTAACACCAGGGCCAAACCAGAGGACCCTTCATTGCTAGAGGACCCAAACATTAAGGCCATTGCTCAGAAATACAACAAGACCACTGCTCAGGTAGGCAGACTGGAAAATGAAGCCAATTCAGCAGCTATAGACAAATATAATAGACAAATTAATAGACAAAAATAATAGACAAACATGGAGAAATATAAAAGACACAGTCAGCAGCTATAGACAAATATAATTTAACTAACCTAATAACACACAGAGATCAGTTTATTTCATTGCTTTTATTGAACACATTAAAGCTTCGGTGCAAGCTAAAAAAAAGTAAGTGAGCCTCTTGTTAATGATTCTCCAAGAGCTAACTGACAAAATGTTTTAATTACAGAGATGAGATTGAAAGTCTGGTTTCACATGTGCTTTTAGAAGGACAGTAGAGGGGAAGACACTCCTGTCTAAAAAAACCTAAAAACAAACAAAAAAACACTGCAGCTTATCTTATATTCAGTATACATGTATACTGCATGGAATATCAATTTAGTGAGCTTTTTTAGATGCTGTGTCGGCTATTGGAACTTAAAATGTGCTTTTTGTTTCACACTAAACAACTTACAGATCCTCATACGCTTCCACATCCAGAGAAACATCGCTGTGATACCCAAGTCTATCACGCCTTCACGCATCCAGGAGAACTTCCAAGTAAGGAACTTTCGTATTACAGAACAGTGAATTTGCAGAAAAAAGACACAACAGAACATTTTTACTTTTTCAATTATTTTATTCATGTCCAAAGGTCTTTGACTTCACACTGACTGATGATGAGATGAAGACTCTGTTGGGCTTCAACAGGAACCTCAGGGTTTGCCCCATGCACTGGTGACTTTGCCTTTCCATTTTTCCTCTTCCATTTTTTGACTCACTTTGTGGTTTTTGATGCACTCTATCAATATCAAGTAATAATACCTCATAGACTGCATGTGCACATCATGTCCTTGTGCTTGCTGAACATCTCATTCCAAAACTATTAATGAGGTTGTTACCTGATGTTAGACAGCAAGCCCTGTCTTGCAGTAACCATTCAGTTCATACCAAAGGCATTGGTTGGGATTGATGTTGGGGCCGACAGGAGTTAATCTTTCAGTGTTGTGAAGTTCATATTTTTTGTGTAGGAAGGCTACTGTGTTTTTGGGGTTACGAGGTGGGGGTCATGGACCAAATAAATTAAGAACCAGTGGTTTAAGGCATTTCAGGAGCTTTCATGGCCTACAGTTTAACCATTGACCTGTTGTTGCTCTAAGATGTATCCACTTCACACTAACAGTATTTACATTTAACAAGGGGAAGTTCAGAACAGAAGGCTGGTTGTAAAGGTGGTATCCTGTGTCACTGCGAAAGGATGTCTATCAAAGTGGCACTGTCGTAGGATGCCACCTCTCCAACAAGTCAGTTCTGATGGAATGATGGCACCCTTTGTATTGTTTGTCATCTTTATTGACTGTGGATGTAGTATGTGTAAATAAGAATTTATGGGTTCAACTCTTTCGTCTTCTAAATATCTTTGTCTTTGTATTGCAGGGGTGTGAAGCACAAAGACTATCCATTTAATGCTGAATACTAAAACGGAAGAAGACTCATCCAAGATGCTGCCTAAAAGCTTAAAAATGTTGCACTTTCTACTTTCTTTATATGTAAATATTGCATTTTGTCCGATCTACTATAGCGATCTGTCAGGGTAAAGCCTAGATAAAGCAATGACAATGTGACTGCTTCAACATAAGAGCTTATTAGTATTTTCAAGGAACATAGATAATCTTCCCAGGTCAAAGTGACCCGTTGCATGTTTAACCTTCTGAAAGTAGCATATTTTTCTCCATAAACATTGTCTTTAGTGCAATTAATTTAAGCTGTGATGACTGTAATCAAAATGAAAATTTTGAAGTAAACGTCATTTACCTGTGATAATCATCCTTTTTTCGATATTCATTTTGATACTTTCTATTGAATTATTATTTGGCCTTTGGAGATATGAATGTCTCTTTGGAAGTTGATGGCTGTGGGACAAGCCATTGGACCCCTCATTTGACCCTCAACCTCATCATTTGACAATTTATTATCATGATCAGACTAGATTATACCTGTGTAATATGTTGCAAATGTATGTTGCTCTGGATAAGAACATCAGTCAAATGCCATAAATTCTAATTCAGACATTAGAGGTATTGCATGTTTGTATCTAAAGGAGTAATTCAGTGGTGAATAAGAGGTTCTGTAATACGACACAAAAGACAGAACCTACAGAAGACAAATATGCTGCTTACATTCACCAACACATAAAAAGCACATGATATTCCAGCAAGTTCACAAAACCCTCTTGTCACATACGTCAGCTGTGCATTTCATTACAGTAATAATGCAAAAATCTTGACTTTATTGTAAAATAAAACACTGTAATAATACTGATTTCAGTTATCCTTCTGTGTAGTTTTCTAAGTTACACTAGGCTAGCACTAATTTAATAAGAATAGTAGTAATGTAAAAAATGCAAGACATCCGTACATTGAAATGCTTGTGGTGAGCAGATAGTTTTGCAGTGAGTTAGCTGATACCAAGCAATAAATTCACTAAAGGATGCTGAATGTTTTATCCAGTAAAATCTGAAGTTAGTTGTAACATGAACTTAAGGTTCTTGTTCATTAGCACTATTTGGTTATGCTTTGTGTGTGTTATGCGCTGTGCTGCTCCAGAGACATGTGGAGATCAGTATTCTGCATTCAGAGGGAAGTCCTTGTGCTTGGAAGCCCTAAATGAAAGGGTAATAGCACTGAGTTTCAAAAAGATCAGAAATAAAAAAAAAGCCTACATATTTTCTTAACTCACCATTCCATTGGAAATGCTCTCCAGTTCCTGTTGAAGCTCAGAATGGTGTCCATATCTTCCTTACTCAGCTCAAAATCAAACACCTGTATCAAAACAGAATATTCACTCTATGATCTAGTGCAATATCCCTTTTGTGTGGACTGCCTATTTACAGTTACAATCAAAATTATTCAACTCTTGCTGCAAATTAGGTTTTGTTAGCAAAATATATAAACTTTCAGCTGTGTACAATAAACCAATCGAACAAGAACAAGCGTTTTAAGTACTTAGTAGAGCACCCTTTTGCTGTAAAGCCAAGATGCAAATGTAATACCAGATACTGGCAGCATTCCTTATTGCCAATGGCCTCTGCTTCACTAATATCCTTGACCTTTTTAAAGTCCCCCAAGGCTTGGTTTTAGAAAAGTCCTAGATTCTAGAGTGACCGTTACAGTCGCCTGACTTGAACCACACTGAACCACTGACTTGCAGAAGGCAGTTGCCTCAATGCAAACCCAAGAATATTGGGCGCTCTACTAAGTCATGTAGGGGTTATATAATTCTGAGGCTGCAGCTGAACTGCATTTTGTGTTGAATTTGGAGGAAGCACTTATGTTAGTTGTGTTGAGCTATTTAAATTGGTCTTGTTTGATTGGTTTATTAAACAGCTGAATGTTGAACATTTTGCTAATAAACCTCATTTGGAATGTAGATTGAATAATTTCTTAGTATGTATATGTGAAGACATATAATAGTTGTGACAGTTTACAACAGTCTTTTTTGGGGGGGAGGGAGGCGGACAGAATAAGTTATCACACACATCTTTAATGAAAAAACGTTGGACAAGTCAATATTTTAGGTTTTCATCAGAGGGTCAACATTATAAAAACCAGAGTCAGACCATTTGGAAGCCATCAACAAGCTTGTGGAAGAAGTCTGGGTAGCACTCTTCTTGGCAGAATTACTAGCGTTCATTTAACCCCTTAAACCTCTATGGCTTATTACATTCTAATGTGTATTCCTCAGTAACTTCAGGGACTTATGTGCAAACTGGTGTGTCATTGGTAATAGACGTCTGTGATAAAACTTTTTGCCTGCCAGTGGACAATTAACCATTTAAGGAGTTAAAGTTGTTGGTTTTCTTGCACAGACCAGACCTCTATCCATAGTCTACATATTTTCAGTCAGGTCATTCCAGACTCTTAATGTTAGCCTTCTTTATCCCCTCCATGGCCACCTCAGATGTGTTTCTGAGATTATGGTCATGTTGGAACACCCAGTTTCAACCATTTAACTGTTTGAGGTTATGCTGAAGAATAATAATCATCTACTTTGTACAATGTTCTAGTTCCACTGGCAGCTCAACAGCTGGTCCAGTGTTCTTGGGGTTGCAAAGGGATTGGAGTTACAAATGTCTCACACATCTGGTCATTGTGACCAAACAACTCTGTCTGTCTCATCAGACCTTAAAACTTTCTTTCTGTTTTTTTTTTTCATGAGGTCAATTGCAAACTCTAGGTGAGCTTAAAGGTTTCTCTCTAGCGCAGGGGCTTGTTTCTTAGATAACAGCTTCTATGTCCATGGTGATGTAAAACTTGCTTGACTGTAGACCGTGACACTGGTGTTTTGGCAGCTTTGCATTTATAGCAGGTCGTGCCTGGGAGGATCTTGAGTTGTTCCTGACCATCAGAACCAGTTTCCAGTTTTGGCTTCTTGCACAGTAAGGCATTATTCAGTGACTACAGGGACTGATATAGAAACTTGTGGGACTATTTTTTGGTAATAGAGGTTTTCAGTAAAACCTTCGGCCCACTGGTGGTCTGTAGGCCTTTAAGGGGTTAAGTGTTCGTCCAGTCTCCCATGACCCTGTGTGTATATATTTTATTGTGTGTTGATTTCCACCCCCACCCCCCACCTCCCCCGCTTGTGCAGTTAAAAATATATCATAGAAAGCCAAGTATTATCATAACAGGTAAATAACAGCGAAATAACAGCTGTGCATTCAGTAGCATGAGGTTAAAAATCTAGCATAATTACCTGGAAATTTTCTTTGATTCTTCCTGGATTGACGGATTTGGGAATAACCACAACATTCCGCTCAATGTGGAACCGGATTAGGACCTGGTGACAGAGTTCTCTGATTTAGCATGTCATGTGGTCTTAAGATAAGATGGTGATAAGACCTTCAAGAATGTTCAAGAACTTGTTAGAGCTTATTTTACATGTACATATAAACACACACGCGCACATACACTATGCGTTTAAATGTTTGTGGACACCCCTTCAAATAAATTCGTACAGCTGCTTTAAGTTGGAATTATTGCTGACACAGATGTGCAAATGCACACACACACAGCTTGTCTAGTCTCTGTAGAAAGGTATTGCCAATAGGACTCTGTGGAGCAGATACATATGAACCTATTGGCCCCCTGCCCAATGCCAGGTGTGGGCAAAAGCTATAAAAAAAAACCCTCCCAGCATTGAGTTGTGGAGCAATGGAACTGTGTTCTCTGGAATGTTCATGCTCAGTGCAATACTTTTGGGATGAGCTGGAGAGTTGGGGATGAGGTGGAGTGGTGGTCATCCAACTTCTTGACCTCATTAAAGCTCTTGTCTCTGATCATCCTGATGATGAGTTTTGGCTTAACCCGAATGCACTTGCAGCCTGCCTCAACCAGTACATTACAGATAACTCCACCGTTGAAGGTTGCAGTGAGGGACACCACTCCCAAGGCTATCTCCTCACCCCCAGTATACCCTCGCTTTTTCTATGGGGAACTGGAGCAGTAGGGAGTGCTCCAGAGGAGGCTTCCCAAGATATTTTTTTGGGGCCAGAGAGATGTTTGGGGACACAGGGAGTAAGGAGTCCACAGTGCTGCCAAGTGCCCTGGAGGAGGCCTGCAAGCCAGCTGGGGAGTCCACAGCATCGCCAAGTGCCCTGGAGGAGGCCTGCAAGCCAGCTGGGGAGTCCACAGCATCACCAAGTGCCCAGAGGAGGCCTGCAAGCCAGCTGGGGAGTCCACAGCCTCTACTCCAGTGCAGGTGGTCTTGTCTGTTCTTTCTGCTCCCATGATGGCTACCAGGTTGTCTGCTCCAATGTCTGTGGTCTCGCCTGCCCCTGTCTGCCAGCAGTCTTGTCTGCCTCTGCTCCAGTGCCAGCTCCCAGGACTTCTGCTTCAGTGCCAGGTCTTGTCCGCCCCCTTCTGCAAGCCAGTGGCCTCGTCCGCCACTTCCGTCTCCGGCAGTGTCTACTCATGACTCTGTTTCCCACCAGGCTGGTGCATTGGCTCTTCCTAGGGAGCACCAGCCTCCTGCTGGGTTGGTTTAGGCCTCAGGGACCTGGGCCTCCAGAGTTTTTTTTGTCTGCGTCTGATGGACGCACCGTTGGGGAGGGGGTACTGTTATGTCTCCCTATGCTGGCCTCAGCAGGGAGCTCATGCACAAGACATGAGCTAGACAAGGGTTAAGCTCCGCCATTCACCTGAGGTCCAGCTCCAAACACACAGGTGCTATTCATTAGGGGACTGATTACTAGTACTAGCAGACTGTAAGATGCGTAAAAGTAGTCTCCAGCAATACTAAGATGTCAGCAAGGGTTTCCTTCTTGCACACTTTCCATGAACATCATCAAACTTAATGCTACTTTGACATCAACTGTGGCAAGCGGTACCTGTAGGTCCCATGATGACATTTTAGTATTGTTGGAGCATTGTAAGCATCTTGTGGTCTGATCTTGGATTAAAGTTGCTAGGATGGCCGGATCTGGCCATATATAAAGGATGTAGTGGACAGTTCTTTTTAAATCCCTTCCAAGACACACATGAATGACACTCATCTAAAGCAACTCTTTGGAGCTTGTCATGGTGATTCCACTCACTGAAACAGTCAGAAGCTAACCACACTAAATGTCTGAAGTTTAAGTTTAAGACAGCCTCCTACAGCTAATGAAGTGCACCAGATTTAATATCTTGTTAATTAGGCTTGTTATAAAACTTTAGGTTTTAGCTGTTTGCAATAAATCAAGTTTAGCTTAGTTCTCCAAATTCAACACAAAATACCACTTTTAATGATTACTGCATTAGCACAATTATTACTATAATTACACAGACAATTTTTTGGAGGTAATATTCATGGGTTTGCATACTGTAACCAACTTCTTGAATTCCCACCAAAGTCAGGCGACTGTGATGACCGTTCCAGAATCTTCCAGGACTTCTTCTGAAACCAGGTCTTGGTGGACTTTGAGGTATGCATGGGATCATTGTACTGTTGAAAAGTCCAGTGGTAAGCTTCAGCTTTCTCACAGATGATATGACGTTTACAGATATCCTGATACTTGATTGAATCCACCTTGCCTTCCTTACTCTACAGGTTTCCAGTGCCAGAGGAAGAAAAGCAGCCCCAGAACATCACCAAGATACCGCTATGCTTCACTGTGGGCAGGGTGTTCTTTTCAGCGTATGCTTTATTTTTCTTTCTCCAGACATACCACTGACCCAAAGGTCTAAAGTTCCAGTTTCGGTTCATTGCTCCACAGAACAGAATCTTCTGTGGCTTAATTAAATGATTTGATGCAGATTGGAGCCATTTTTTCTTGTGACTCAGAGGGAGTCAGTAGAGCTGTACAGCCATGGAGACCTTCAGCGCTTAGCTTGCGTCTTACTGTGCAAATGGAAACCTCAGTGCCTGCTGCCATTAAAACATTCTGTCACGTCCAGCTAGTGTAGCCAGCGTTCCACTAACTGTGAACTTGCGAACTATGCTACTAATTGTAACTCTGGGAACATTCAGTGCTTTTTGTATCTTTTTGTATACTTTTCTTTGTTTGTGAAAGGCCATGATCTCTTCTCTGAACCTTCTGGACAACTGTCTTGACTTGCCAAATATAACATGCAATTAAACAGCCACCAGACCCACTAGCCAGTCTAGGTATTTGAGTGTTTTATCTCAAGCACACCTGATGCAACTAATGAAGACCTTATTGTATCACTTGATCTGCAAATATGTGCTCTTATGAGGGATTATATTCAGAAGGTTGAATAGCTGAAAAACTGAGATTGCAGTACATTTACAGCATTTAGCAGAAGCTCTTATCCAGAGCGACTGATCACTGACACAAAAGTACTTCACTGTTTACTCAAGAATAACCTAAGCTAGTTTGAATAGATTAAAAATTCAAAGATACCTCTAAGCTTAGACACTACTAAACACAAGTCAATATAGAGACCATAATACTCTACTCTTCGCCCAAGTACTCTTGGCCTTCAGTGTGTGTTTGAAGACAGTGAGCGACTCTGCTGTTTGGGCACCCAGGGGAAGTTTGTTTAACCACTTCGGTACCAGGACAAAAAAAAGCCTGGAAAAAGCCTTGTCTTCTGTGAATTTTAGTGGATTGCGGGTCGAGCCGAGCCATACTCGGCTTTTGGCCATTACCATCAAGTACAAAGGGGCTGGTCCATTCTTGGCTTTGTAGGCCAGCATCAGGGTTTTGAATTTGTTGCAGGCAGCTCCAGGAAGCCAGAGAAATCACATGTTCTATTAGCTGTGTGGAGCTAATTAAACTGTTTGTTTGATTGGTTTATTGCAAACAGCTAAAAGTTTGTGCATTTTGCTAAGAAACCTAATTTGCAATGGTGGTTAAATAATTTCAATTGGTTGACAAACAAGGTACCTGTGCTGTTGTCTTATTATGCTTAGCAGCTATGGCCTTAATCTTTGGGTCCTCCAAGAGGGATGGTTCATCTGCTTTTGCCCTGTAAAGAAAAGACCAGTGAGTAGAGTTAAAAAATATTCAACGGTGGGTTAATCTCACTTCTGCTGTAATGGGTAAGTTAATCAATTAGTGGGTTATTTAGTAAGAAAAGGGTTTCATATTTGCGCACCATGGTCTGTCAGGAGATCCCAGAGGACCATACGCAGTCACTGTGATACCTTTAGACTGACAGAAGTTGATCAACTTTTCCTGTGTCAGATAGGGATGACACTCAATCTGTGGAAGAAGATAAAAAAAACACAATTTTCTCTGATAATAAACACTAGGATTCCTTCAGCTGTTTATCATATAGTCAACATAACTAAGATTTGAGAGGAGAATCATCTCTGACAATTTCCTGTTTTTTAACCTAACCTAACATCCTATACATTTCTATCTCTTAACTTGGAGATAGGAACCCAGTGTTCATTAAATTGGGTGTTATTTTAGCTTACAGCAGTAGCTGTTTTACAGCTTCCTTCCAGCTGTGAAACAATCTTTTCTGGAGCTACATTTGTTAAAGCCATGGTCAGAACCAGCAGAATGAATATTGATTGATACTGTAAGAAATACAGTGTGTAAAAGGCTACCTGGTTGTTAGCAGGTTTATACTTGAGGCCTGGCTTGTTGAGGATGGCTTCAGTCTGCTCTCGGTTGAAGTTAGAGATGCCAATAGCCTTGACCAGCCCAGCATCCACCAGCTTCTCCATTTCCTTTATGATTTTTGAAATGAATGTAATGAATTATTTACATTCAGAGAAACGTTTAGGTTTTTATAACTCTTTGAACTCTTTCACATATTAAAATGTGATTTGTTTTTTACGTACCTCCCATGTCTCCAAAAAGTTGCTGTTATCTGGAATAGCTTGACCCTCAGCGTCAAAAGGCACAATCTCATCTCCAGGCTGTAGATGTAAGTCCAGAGGTCAGGATTTATGTAAATGTAATGCCATTTACATGTTGGTTGTTAATTTGTTATTTGCAAATTGGGCTTATTAGCTAAATTCGCAACCTTTTAACGGTTTGTAATAAACCAATCAAACAAGAACAATTTAAATAGCTCAAGAAAACTAATATAACACGTTGTTTCTTTAAATTCAACACTAAATACTACTTATAATGACAACTGCAGTCTCAGACCTATTCAACCGCTCTGAACAGAGGCTCCCATAGGAACAAACCAGGTGGCAAATCAAGGGCTTCATTAGTTTCATCAGGTGTGCCTGGCGTAAAACACATTAAATACCTGTCTTGGGGTTTGCTTTATGTGACGTTTGAGTCAAGACAGTTGACCAAAAGGCTCAGAGAAGAGATCATGGCCTTGCGCAAACAAGAAAAAGGACACAAAAAGAGCAAAGGCACGGAATGTTCCTAGCGATACAGCTGAAATAATAGTTCACATGTTCACAGTTAAAAGAACAGTGTCTCCGCTACCTGGATGAGGCAGAACTGGAAGCTAACACTGGGTACCACCAGATTCATGAGAAGGACAATGGTCCCAAGCACACCTTGAAATCCACCAAGGATTGACTTGAATCCCATGGAAAATCTTTGGAAGAGGCAGTTGCAGTTTTCAAACCCGAGAATATTAGTGAACTGGAGACCACAAGATTCCTCAGGAACGCTGCCAGAAGCTGGTGTCTGGCTGTGCATCACATTTGCAACAGGCCATGACAGCAGAATGGTGCTCTACTAAGTATTAAAGTTAGTGTTGAATTTGTAGAAAGCACTTGTCATATTAGTATTAGTGTCTTATTTAATTGGTTTATTGCAAACAGCTGAAAGTTTTTGAAAGTGATAAACCTCATTCGCCATGATGGTTGAATTGTTTTGGTTGCAACTGTATAGTTCATAATGGTACCTTAAAGCCCATTGGGAAGTGGATTAGGTAAAGATCCAAGTATTCAAGCTTTAGGTCACTCAGGGTCTTCTCACAAGCTCCTCTAACCAAATGCCTCTCGTGGTATGTGCACCATAGCTGGAAAGATGTAAATCTGTAAATTATTCCAGTGAAGTGCACTTGCCTCTTTCGTATTAGAAAAATATAATTACTAGCAACTCACTGGTTAATGTTTACACTTTTAAACCCATAAGAAGATTGCCTACCTTGCTGACAATGAAAAGGTCCTCTCGTTTTACCACTCCTTGATCCATCATGGCATGAACAGCAGCCCCAACCTCTTTTTCATTCATATAGAGAAAGGCACCATCAATGTGACGGTAGCCATCCAGAATTGCTGCCTTTACAGCTTCTTCTACCTGCCCTGGGGTGGACTGTGGAAAAAATCACATACAGGGGAGTTAAAGAAAACACCAAACTAGGGCAGTGAAGTTGTAGTGAAAATGGGGATTTAAATGCATTTTAATACTAAAAGTAAAATGACATAATAATAATGCGGCTGTTAATTCTGTTATCATGCATTTGTGTGTTGAATCTTACTGTGTAGTTTTTGTGAATTTTAGAGACTTTTGGAGTGCTCAGCCTCCATCTTCGTGTAGTGTGTGTGAGTTGGTCACCCTACCCCCCTTAGTGAGTGAGTTGAGGGACAGCTGTTTGGAGGTTTTAGCCTTTTCCGAATCAGTATGCATTGCAAATAAAAGAGCAATGAATCCTCAGTAAACAACAACAACAACAACAACAACAACAACAATAATAATAATAATAATAATGTCCACTTGGAAATAAAACTATTGTGGGATATCAAGAATTCAAGATCTTGGCATGAACAGTATCAGCAGAGGAGTCTGAGAAAATGTATTATATCTCATCTGGTCTATATTTCATCACGTATCTTACCTTCCATGTCCCCAACCCTAAAATGGGCATTTGTGCTCCTGTTCTGAGAGTGATGGCGAATGTCATGATGAAGCGGTTCTTCTTTTATCTAGACCCACTACGGTAAAGTAGCCTTGATGCCACCAGACGTTGGACTGTTTCTCAACACAGGCAGCTTTCTGGATAAAAGGCTTACATCAGAGCTTGATTGGTCAGGTCTGGAATCCACCCCTTAGCTACTAAAGCTGGCAGGGGAGGACTTGGAGTAGCAGCAGTTAGTCCAGCAAATAATTGCACTCCGTAAACTGACTCAACAATGAGCTCATTGAAAGGTTTCCCATGTCATGCATTATGGTTGAAGGTGGTACAACTTTCAAAAAGCACTGACAGACACATTTCAGGATCAGTCAAACTAATGGATTAAGTAACAATCTGCAACTGATCCAGAAAGGCGCTCATTAACACCAAAACCGTGGCACACATTACACTGGTCCTTAAATCACTGTATTGATCAGGATCAATTTTAAAATCCTATTTCTGATCTATAAAGCATTACATGATTACACTAAACATCTCTAATTCACTTACACATTATGAAGCTCCCATATCATCTGGAAAAGTGTTCACATGCAGAATCAAAACTAGGAAAGGTGAAGCAGATTTTAATATTTACGCTCCAACCCATGAAACAAGCTTCCAAAATGTTGTCTTATTTATACCAGGGCCTAAACTATTGTGATTTACAGGCTTTTACATAATCTTCAATTATTTTAAGCTCTTAATTCGTTTAAATTTAGTTTTGTTTTTGGAATTGGAATATTTAGTCTTTTTTAACTGTACCAACAACAACTATGGGTTTCTAGGCATTTGTCACCCAGGTTCTGACCTTACAAAATTCTTACATGTACCACTAAGGTGCACACCATTAAATGTGTAATATTTGTATAAAGATATTTATGACTAGGCTGAAATATGATGCCTGCAGTTTCAGATGGAACCTTTTTTTGACTTATTTTTTTGAGTTATTACTAACTTCTGTCAATACACAAAACCATACTATTACTATGCATACTACTAAATATTATTATTATGATTACTTACAATACTAGGTACATACTCCAGTAATGTCATTCTGTAATGGCAAATGGTCTAGATCCAGTATAAGAAACGGCATTGTTGAGGCTTCTTTGTACCGTTTCTAAATAACCTTTTTCATAAATTATAATCATGAGAAAGACCTTTGTACCGTTTTAACCTCTTTAGGAAGTTATGAGCAAGCTGCTCAGCAATTGAATGGATGTATGGCATGTTCACATTTTCCAGCAGGCATCTTTCTTTTCACTGTAATGTCTTTTCTCACACACTTTATGTGTAAAGCACCTTGTCTAATCTTTGCTCACGTGTCTCCTGGACAAACAGCCAAAGCACAGACTCTTAGGTCTTAGGTCTAAAACTTTTATTTCAGAGCAGAATGTGCAAGGTTATAGGAGTCTGTTGTCACTCTTGTGACTCTTGTAGTTTACTTTGCGAGTTCCTGCACGGGCACAGGTATCACCCACAGGCTCGGTAAATGTGTTGTGCTGTCTTTGCATGTGTGGATTGAATTGGTTGTCACCGACATCTGGTGAGAATTTCATGTCAATTGCACCTTTAGAAATATCTGTGGTCTCACCAGAATTTCACATGCCTCAGATCTCCACTGACTGAAATGCAGAGAAGAGCTTCAGTCATGCTCACTGTAACACAACGGCATTCACTGAAAAGGATTTGAGCAGTTCAAGTTTAGATTAACCTCCTGTGCCCCACACAGAACATGTGATTACTCTGGTATTCTGTTCACACATGTTTCTGTACTACAGCAGGAGTGGGTGATAGCACTGTAGACTGCACAGTATTGCAGTAGTAGAAGACCACATCACTGGTTGAGCTACATTGAGTCACTCCACAGCATTTATCTGCACAGTTTCTTAGTTTCATGTGTTGCCATCTTATCACAAGAAAAATGGCTAATTTGTCCTCAATAAATAGTGTTTCACGAATCCTGCAGGTATTTCTGAGCATTCAGAACCTCATTCTCAGTCTCCTCTTCCTGGTGCTGGTCCTGGGCAGTCTCACTCACAGAGGAGAATTTGAGCCGCTTGACATTACAAGAAATCTGGGCAATATAATGACAGTTGTGTAGTTTGATACTACACATTTCTAAACATAGATCACAAGGGAATTCCAGTAATATATTACTACCAATTTTGAATTGCTTATATGTAGAATTGTGTATAATTTACATTCTATTTATATAAATTAATATTAGCATTTTGTGAATTACTTTGTGTCATTAGTTTGGATTCCCCTAGTCAAATTACGTAATACTTTTCTAAGTGAAAACAAGTGAACAAATTGTGTACAGTGGTGTTCAGCTGTCTTCTCTATGATGTGGTGTGCTGAGGAGGTAGCATGAAAAAGAAAGATGAGAGACGACTCGATAGGCTGGTCAGAGGTGCTGGGTCAGTGTTTTGTGTGGAAGAGCCAGAAGAGGGAGGAAGACGGATCCATCCATCCATCCATTCATCCATCTACCCGCCTATCTATCTATCCATCCATCCATCCATCCATCCATCCATCTAAATATGTGAAGAATAGGGTCAGTGGTTGGTGTGGAAGAGCCAAAAGAGGGAGGAGTACGGATCCATCCATCCATCCATCCATCCATCAACCCATCCATCTAAATATATGAAGAATAGGACTCTCCTTAGAGGACGTGATTTTATCAGGGTGCACAAACTTGCATACGACTGGGGGTTTAAATAATATTTCAGGCTGTTTAACAACTTTGTTTAACAACACAAAGAAGTGCATATTCACTGAAATGCATGCAGAGGTCACAAGGTCATTCAGTTACCAACTGATATTAAAAACACAAGAACACCTTTCAGTCTCACCTCAAATAATTTGAATAAATCACTGAAACAGGTCAGATACTAAAGCTTTTAATATGTTTTAAAACATTATGGATACATCATTTACCGTGTCAAACATGTATCATAAAAATATTAACCTTCATGGAAGCTATCATTGGCCTACATAGTTCAAGATGGAGCATCACTGGCAAACAAGCCATTTTAGGAGAATCTTTTAGTTAGCATTGTGAACATGTCTAAATACAGTTGAATGGAATTTTTTTAAAATCCTATGAAATGTTGTTACATTAGATAAAATCAGGTCTTACAGAGATCTACTGCCTCTCGTTAAAGCTCTCTCTCATGAAGGAAGACACAAGTTCTGTTCAGTCATCAGACTCTTCCTCTTCTGAATCCTTGGATGAAACATCACAGTCAGATACTGCAGATAGCTTTGTGAGGACATCCCCAAGGGGGCGGTTTTGGGACATGATCCCAGAGCCACAGAATGAAGTTAAAAACCTAAAGACATCTGAGAGCAATGAAATCAACATGGCTGTGCAATTGCACAAAAGGCTCAATGATGACATTAGTTTAGATGAATCTATTGCCATCCCTTCTCATTTTAAGGTACTATTTTTGTTAATTCTGCTTCTTGACCCTAATTCATGTATTATGTGTAAACACTTTAGTACCACTCTGCCTGTGGATAACTAAAATGGAAATGGTCTCTTCTTTTTAAATAAACAGAAAAAACAGAAGGGATCCTCGATTGTTCTCTCAGGAGACTTGAAGGAGGAAAAGCATGTTCCAGAAGGCAAATTGTGTTCTCTTAAGTAGAGGAAGGGTCTGTCAACTTATCCAATACACTAATGCAAATCACATGGCCATCACTTGACTTTTCATTCTTTATAATGAAGCATAATAAAGTCTACGCATTTCAAGTTATAGTTATATAACATATAGTATAGTTGATGTCCAATAATGAGGCCAAACATTTATTATTAGCAAAATGTGGTGTTGCTTATGTTTTGGGTATTTAAAATGCTGCAGTTCTGCTGCATGAAAATCAAGCTCATATTTGATCAAATATCAAATATGAGCTTTACTTGTTTGCTGTGTAAAGAGACTTTCAGGTAGACTTTCAGACTGAATCTTCACTCTCGCCTCCAGCCAACTCTGTATCTTCTCCAGGATTGCTGAAGTGTTGTCCAAGGCATTAAGAAAATAAGGGCAAATATCAGCTTTATCAATGACTTCAGCAGAACCTGAAGCTGAAGCCCTGGATAGTCTTAATACAAAGAGGGGTATCAGACTGGAAACTGAAAAGACATGATCTCATAGAGGAGTGCAAACTTTACCTATAGGCTCTGATTTGGCTATTCAGGGACTCCTATGAGTTATTGTTTCTGCGATCAGGTGTCGACCAGAGGAGAATAGGTTCCCCTTTTGACTCTTGGTTCCTCTCAAGGTTTCTTCCTTTTGCAGAGGGGAGTTTTCTTTGCCGCCATCACCCTTCACTTGTTCAATAGGGGCTTGGACCTGGATCTCTGTAAAGCAGTTGTACAACAGCATGATAATGTGATTCAAAGTGAACCTTTATCAAGGCTATAGGGACTCCTATGGGTTACTGTTTCTGGGATCCGGTGTCAACCAGAGCAGGATAGGTGCCCCTTTTGAGTCTTGGTTCCTCTCAAGGTTTTGTCCTTTTGCTGAAAGAGTTTTTTCTTGCTACTGTCACCCTTGGCTTGCTCAATAGAGGCTTGGACCTGGATCTCTCTAAAGCATTTCTTAAATAGTGTGATTCGGATGGCAGCTGGCATTGCCAGAGTTATGGTGGTGGGTGTGGCGTCCAAGAGAGAAACCTCGCATGAAAAAATATGACAACACAGAGCAAGGATACTATAAAATACTGGCAAGCAAGAGCTGTGAGACTCTTTAAAAGAGAGGCCTCTTAAAGTAAGAGACTATAAAGGTAAAAGTGTACCTTTTTGTCGTGTATGTGTAAATAAAGCACTCTGGTTAACTTACACTGGCGTCTATTTCTGTGTATAAACTTATTTAATTAATCTTACTCAACCTAACATATTAACTTAATGTGCTTTAACAGCTCCCAAGTGGAGCAGCTGTCTAAGCGTTGCCCCAATCAGTGGCAGATCACTGGCTCGAGTCTTGGTGATGGCACAACCATCCACGGCAGAGAGGACAAGTGTCACAATTGTTTTCATCCAATAGAACTGGCCCTTAGCAATCTCCTCCAAGCATGTTTGCCTGTCCAATGCTCTAGTATTTGGGACAGTTTGAAAAGATGGAGTGACTTGCTTCATGTGACTCGAGAGAAAGCATATGCTAACCTGCAAGCACTGGTGGTATTGTGTGAAATCCTAGCTACTGGGTGGGAAATTAATATGTGTAAATTTGGGGGAACACTGAAGAAGACTGACCTTCAATTATACAAGATGTCAGTTTAAACATATCTGAGCACAGAGCCGGCCCAAGTCATACTCAAATTACGTGGCTGCTTAAGGCCCCAATGCCACCAGAGGGCCCCCAAGACTAGCAAAATATCATGATAAAATATATATAATTAAAAACTAACATTGAATAATAAAACTGCCACTGTTGGGAAAATGCAAATATGCGCTGCTTGGGTGGTCGATAAAGGCCTGGGCGCTTCAGCGCATTGCACAATATCTCTCTACCTATGAAATGATAAAGCATCTGGTGCTGAGGTTGTGGTATCGGCGGGCCCCAAATTTAAATCTGCTTAGGGCCCCATAAAGACTTGGGCCGGCCCTGTCTGAGCATGCTCAGGCAATTTAGAGAGCTAAATTAGCTAAACTCTAGCTAAATATACTTAACTGACTTACATGATCTTTCTAAATCATGATCTGCTTCTCGTATGTCCACAGAGTTGGATGCGATGATGTTATAGCAATATTCTTTTATTTTTCTTTACATTTAACTTCCACAAGTTGCTGTTTGAAACTGGACATCACATCAGAAAAAGTACATCAAAGAAGGCAGGTTTTACAGTATATAGAGTCTTACTATTATGACTAAATCCCAGTCTAAGGGTAGAGAATATGGTGGTGTTGATATTCTAGACTCAGTTGGTAATCAAAAAGTGGGATGCTATGTTACCCAGGCTTAATGTCCTGGACGACCAGCTTTTACCATCTCTGCTGTCCAATGTCCACTCCCTTAAAAATAAAAGGGATTTCCTCAGACTAAAGCTTACTACACTAACTCAAACTCAGCGGCCAAGATAGCCAAACCAAACAGGTGCTAGGAGGGTGTTAGGCTAAAAGCTACCTACCTAGTGCAAGGACATGTGGTAGGACTCAGTAATAGAATTTGTGGTAAGACTTGGGAATAATTACCCAAAATGTTGTGCTCTCGTTACAGTGCTAAACACATCTATGGTATAGTATGTTATGGTCAGTGCTGGTTCATAGAGAGTCTGACCACTTCCCATTTTCCCAACTGTATCAAATACTGACTGCAAAGTGCCAGAGGGAGTCTGCGAATGAGTCCTCAATGAATAGAGGTGAAAAAAGTCTACACGGCTAACAACTCTAAGTTAAAATAGTCTACAACTTATGTTTACTATCAGGATCCGATTTTGGAAAGTAGAATGACGTATTTCACTAAAAAGGAAAAAAAATTGTCAATACATACATTGTCTACAGCAAACAGGTTTTGGGCAAATGAGACACTAGCTAACCATTACTATCACTGTGCAGACAGGTATTGTCTTATAAAAAATAAAAAATGCCTTTAATTAGTGCTTTGTTCGGTATGAAAATGATCAAACACTTATAAACTATGATTTTGCTCAAATTCTCTTTATTAACCCATTCATTTTGGACTTGCTTGACAGCCAAAAAACAAGAGCTCTTTCAGAGGACAAATAACAAGACTGTTAATATGAATGTAAAATGGCATCTGGGCTTTTTTCTGGGCCAAAACCACAGTCACACTTACTATTAGGGACTGTAATCATCAGAGAACTTAAACTATTGAACTAATACATTTTAAGGCATCTATAATCTTTTATGATTTACATCAACAGACACAGAACAACCGGGGAAGTAAACTCAAGCAATACCCTGTCAAGGAAGTCAGTCTCCCTCATAACAAACTGCTTTTACTTGTATAATAATAAAGCGTTAAAAAAGTTAGTTTTAATCAGAATTTCTAGAACATTAGTAGTGAGATAAAAAGGTAAAGGTGCACATATTTGTCACTGTACAGTGAAATGTGTCCTCCACATTTAACCCATCTGGTAGTGAACACACACTCACACACACACATGTGTTAGGGGCAGTGAGTACACACACACACCCAGAGCGGTGGGCAGCCAACTCCAGCGCCCGGGGAGCAGAGAGGGTAAAGGGCCTTGCTCAAGGGCCCAACAGTGGCAGCTTGCCGAGCCCGGGAATCGAACCCACAACCCTGCTATCGATACCCGGCGCTCTAACCGCTGAACCACCACTGACTTTATAAGGGAACAAAAAAATAATAACAGAAAAAAAACTTGAGGCTCAAAAATAGAAAGATAAGCACTGTGGAGAGTGCCTTGTAGCAACTTTAGCTGCATGGTCATTTTAACACATCCACTATGGTCTTCTAGTCGCATCCGTCCCGCCTTGTAAACCAAGGTGTGCCGTCTCCCTCTAGGGGAGAGTCTGCTTATACGCACGCTTCGTTAAAGCGCGTCCTTACAGATGTATTTAATTTATTATAAATGCTAAACTCAGTTTTGTAAGAACTGTACTCAGACCCAATACGTTCCAAGTTTGACATAATACATGAGTTAAAGCGAACAGCAGAGCAATCAACCACTCCCAAAACGACTCCACATGTTCTTGTTAGGAAACGGAGAGTTAACTTGCATATGTGTGTCACATGACACGATTCAGACTAGAGCAGTCGATCCGGAATGAAGCCGCCGCGCGAACCGATTCTTTTGAACTGTCTTCCTGATGCTTTACTATACGTTGATTTTGGGCAGAATGACGACTAAGTCTCGACACGCATTCTCATCAACAGAGTCAAACGTGTATGGGCTGGCATTTACAAAGCAGACACAACAGTCAGAATAATAGATACCTTGCGAGCAACTTAAATAAGTCGTTTTCATATTTAACGTGTTCCAGTGTAATACTTCATTGCTAGTGTATGCTTTAATGGTGTGAAAGACAGTTATTTGACGATACATTGCTAGTTTTTCGTAGTAGGCGATACAAAAGGTTTGGTTTTCTTGGACTGCTGAATCGATTCCATCGGTTAAGTGAATCAGTTCAACATCTCTCGTTCAAACAGCTCTCGTGAGCGTCAGTTGACAGACATTGGGGTGTCTTTCAGAAGCTGCAGCTTGAGTAAACTGTCATTAGCTTGCTAGAAGTAGCGAATATTTTTTTTTATTATTTTTAATTATTAGTTATTTTTCAGATTTATCCGCTCAACTATGGCGACTTCAGTGAAACTCAACACCGGTGCAGACATGCCCATTGTCGGTCTGGGAACATGGAAGGTAACGTTAAATCCCGACTAACTTCGCGAAGTGTCGTATTGTCCGTCATAAAATCGTGGAGGGGGGCTGTTTAAAATGAAATGTGTTAAAATTCATGTATAGAAGACCCTTTAAGGCTGAATTAGAACAGCTAGGCTGTTGGGGATCATATTACAGGGCTAATATGCAAGGTGCCAGATGCTGGAAATGAACTTTCCAGCGTTTTCTAGCTTTAAATTCGCAGCTTGATTTTCACCAAAATATTTGGGTTAAATATAGCACTAAATGCAAAATCTGGGAATAAGCTGTACGCACAGTTGCATGTCGAGTCTCTTTGTTTTTTTTTTTAAATTCCTCATGTATGCAGAAGTCAAGGGTATCTTGCATGATCAGAAAGGTAAACTTATCTTTACAGTCGTTAACTGATAAAGAGCAGTTCTGATCCCCTGCACTGATCATCTCTTTAGTGAGGAATTCTGATTTGAACTCTTACTAATAGATCTTTAGGAGACATAACGTGGATAAGGTTAAAATCACTGTTGCTTTCTCTCTCAGTCACCTCCAGGAAAGGTGGCCGAAGCTGTGAAAGCTGCCATCTCTGCAGGCTACAGGCACATCGATGGAGCGTTAGTCTACCAGAATGAGAAGGAGGTTGGAGAGGGCATTCATGCCAAGATCAAAGAAGGAGTCGTGAAAAGAGAAGAGCTTTTTGTGGTCAGCAAGGTAAGGTCTGATTTCTTCTTACGATAGATTACAACCTGCATTGCAGCCTTCAAGATGTTAATGATGGCAGTTAAAACAGTAAAACTGTAAATGAACGATTCTCATCTCTCCGCAGCTTTGGTGCACTTTCCATGAGAAGTCTGCAGTTAAAGGGGCGTGTCAGAAGACCTTAAGTGACCTGCAGCTGGATTACCTAGACTTATATCTGGTTCACTGGCCGATGGGCTTTCAGGTGGTTTGTGATGAGAGAACCTGAATAATATGGATAACGTTTAACCTTTTAGATCGAATTACATTCAGTTTGAATAATCAGTTAAAAAGGTATGGTCCAGTTGAGTCTAGTTATTTTCTGTGTTGTAAAACCTAGGCCTGTCACAGTTATTACTGGAGAAGTCAAGGCACCACTTTTTCTTATGCTGATGTAAGAAACCCTATGTTGAAACCTTGCCGATAAGCATTTCTTAATTGAAGCACTTTTCTTTAAAATAATTTGTTACAGGATTGGATTCATTCTTTTTTTTTGCTTTTCCTATATACAATCTAGCATCTACTGCTGTCCAGACACCCCTCAATAGTAGTATACCACTGTAGATATTTTGCATACGTGTTCATATGCACAGCAGTGCAGTCTATCATTTCATATGAGTACAAGTCGCCCACTTGTCTTTGAACTTCCTGTTTATTCTGACCACTTTACCTCTTTAAGAAAACAGTGGGTGTTTGTCAGCATCACGAGCAAGAAAAACTGACTTGCACTTGAACAATATATTTGCTGTCTTACAAAAATAAACTGCCAAGTGCAGAAGAACGGACCAACTTTTAATAGCCCAAAAGCTGAGAGCATCGTACGTGGGAGCCCAAAACCACTTTCGTTCAAAATAAATGACTTAACCTAGTCTTATCTGACACAACAATTTTTTTCATTTGCTAAAGCCTAGCTTATGTTACTGATGCAGTCTCTGGACATCAAGATTAACATGAATGTTGAACCAAAGTATATGTCTGTAACTGTGAGGTAATTGACGTTAAAGGGAAAATGGAGCGAGAACGAATTCTAGTAATCACAGGAACTCTTTATCTAATAATGAAAAGCAGCTGAGTTTAGATGCTGATCTAGAGAAGTGTCAGGCTAGTATGTGGGCTAAGTATTTTAGCAGTAAGCTACAGATACGGTGAATAGCACTTCCTCTTTTCTTATTGTGAAATTCTATAAAGAGGATGTTCTAACCCTTTTTCAGGCTGGACCAGAACTGTTCCCAATGGATAGTGAAGGCTTAACTATCAATGATGATACCAGTTTCTTAGATACTTGGGAGGTGAGGAAATTACCAGTTACTGCTTAATGTTTGATTCTGCTGCAAAAGATTGAGTCTGTTACACCTCACTGTAATTTGGGCTTGATGTTATAGGGTATGGAGGAGTTGGTGGATGCTGGGTTGGTCAAGGCCATCGGCATCTCCAACTTTAACCGAGAGCAGATTGAAGCCATCCTGAACAAACCAGGCCTCAAGTATAAACCTGCCAACAACCAGGTAAGGTCCTCATCTGGATCACAGTTCCTTATTTTTTAGCAATGTATCAAGAACAATGTACTGATTGTTAATAGTTATTCCTGTATTACCTGATAGTGTTGCTGCCCTTTTGGCGTGGTGTGCAGTTGGCTAATTAAAAAATTGTAGCTGGTCTGCTGGATTAGCTTTTAGCCTAGCACTCGCGTCCCCAACTTTCACTTTGAAACATGATGCAAGACGTGGGTCTCAAACAGTTCAGGTGTTGCCATAAAGAAAGTACAAACCCAAGACGAAGTAGCATATGTTTACCAAATTAAATAAAAAACCTAAAATATTATAAATTGCTAATAAACAAAAAATTGGAAACAATTCGTAATTCAGGCAATAAGACTGAGAGCTGGATTCACATAAGCTGCATCCACTTTTACAGAGCCAGGACAGCTGAAATTGTGAGTGGGTAATTTCTTTAAATATAACATAGAAGTTGAAGGTCAGGAAGAAGACCTACCTGCACATTAGACCTACCCGCACAAATAGAATTCTGTATATACATGCCTGTAATAAGTTCAGTATAATTTTGACCAGGCATATAAATATTATATATATATATATATATATATATATATATATATATATATATATATATATATATATATATATATATATATATATATATATATATATATAAGGTAGAAAGTGTGTTTTTCTTTTCTCGTCTACTCTTATGCTTTTGCTTTATATTTAGAGGCGGTGGAAAGAACTTTAGAAAAGACATTTAGCGTTAACCATGTTACCCCAGACTCTGAGTCTTATTTACTGTGACATCTCCACAAAGAAAGGCCATCTTGCTTCTAATAAGCAGCCTTTTGCCCACAGCAAGCCTTGTAATCGTGTTACCTCCTTAATGTCTTTTCTTTTATCTGGAATGACTGTGGAACTTTTAAACAGAGTCTGGGTTGCAGTGTGCGAATTTATTTTTATGAAATTATAAAAAAGGAAAGTAACAGTAAAATCCTGCCCTCAATTTGGGTTACACTCTGGGCCCAGCCCATTGCCTTCAACCATGTATTCAAATCCCTAGACACCTTGCAAGATATTTGAATGGGTCATGTAAATTGTTCAGTGTTTTACTGAATTAATTATATTAAAAAATTAATATTATATCCATAATTCCTAGAGAACGCTCAAGGTCTGGCATCCCAGATTCACGCCCCTTAAAGCTCACCTCACAAACCTGTTATTTATCCAGTTTCATGTCCATGGAAACATGTTGGACTTCCTGGTGACTAAAGCCGCACCTAGCCACACTGTCACCATTTAATACATAGTCAATGGCATTAGTTCCATCTGGACACTGTTCAATACATCAACAAACATATACACTTCACACCCCTAAATCAATAGTCTAAATCCACATTGGTCTCCCTGGTGACACAGGCTACACCTAGCCCCGCTTTGACCATGGATGCATGTTTGGTGCCAACAATTCCATGTGGATTTTACACACTATATCAACACTACATCAACATCATGTGCTACAAACAGCCTGTATTTACCCACCAAGCCACACTGGACCTTCCCCAATCTGCCTGTGTCCTTTCTATCTACAACTCTCTCACCTCAGTCCTCAAATCTGCATATCTTATATTCTTCATTTTTAAAGGTCCATCAACTTTCTTTATCAGCTTTATTTCAAATAGAACTATAAAGGCTCTATAAAATAAATTATTTTGCTGAGTCAGAGAACACCACCATATTTGGCCTCAGCGTTGTTAACACAATGCCCTGTAAAACCTGTAGTTTTCTACCTCTATTCGCTAACAGCTTCTAGTCTCATGCTTTAACCCATTTACCAATATTAGCAGCCTGACCTTGTTCTCAGTTACACTCCCATTCAGATCCAATTGCCCCACTACAGACACCAGTAGCCATAGCCTCTAAGAACTTATTGTCCTATTAACCTGATTATGCCTCCATGTCTAACGATCCTGTGACAAGCGAACCTGACATGTTGATAAAATGTGTTTCAGGGTAGCATCCAATAGAACTTCATTATGACCTGCATTCATTGCCCATAACTCTTGCCTGGTGATTCTTCGCTTCTTTACATTCTCCCACCTGAACCATTGTCTTGCCTTCTCATTGCTTTCTGGCGATATTTCTACAAATTGCCTGACCCATGCCTTGTTTCAATGCACTTTTAGCTAACTGTACCATGTCTCGTAGATTGCACTTTCTTCTTGCTTTTGTAACCTGGCCCAACTCTTAGCTGGTTTCTCCAAAATAGAATCAGGTATCAACTCTTCCTTCAACAGAAACCTTTCCAAAAAGTTTTCATTTTATGATTGACAGACTAATGATTAATCTTCATTCCCTTCCACCATATACTATCATTCTTCTCATCATCTCAAGTTGCTGCCGGGTACATTGTCATTTATCAATTAAATGCATACCAAAATTGTGGTCAAACTCACAACCTGCTATACCTTGTTTATTTTCTTCAGGTTGAGTGCCATCCCTATCTGACTCAAGAAAAACTGATCAACTTCTGTCAGTCCAAGGGCATCTCAGTGACTGCATACAGCCCCCTGGGCTCTCCTGACCGACCATGGTGGGTAGTCTTTATACACAGACATAGAAAAATAGAATGGCAAATAGGCCAAAGTTTACTTTAACAGCTATTAAAATACTGTTATGGTCAGAAGTTTGCATACATTCACCATAGGCATTGTTGTCATGGCAGTAGAGGGCTCAGTGGTTGTAGTCATTAGAGTGAATAACAAAAGAGGTGAAATGGCAGCTGAATGTAGAGCATTGCTTTATTGAGTCATTTTGAATAGAGCTGCACAGCTCTCACAACAGAATGCTGGCTACACCTTAACTGTTGGCATGACCCACAAAAATACAGTGCAACAGTGGGGAAGTGCAGTCACTGTATAACTGTATAATCATTTAGGTGTAATGTATAACTAGCCAGGTTCCCAAAATAAGTGCAGAATAATTGCAAAAAAGAGGGACAACAAACATAAAATATATTATTCAATAATTATGCCTTAAGGACTGGATAAGGACATTAGTTTAGACATATTTTCCACTGATGTGTTTTTTTATGCACATTGGTGTAATAAACTCTAAGTATTAAAAAGGACAAAAATGGTGTGAATGGCTTATTTGTATTCTTTCTTTCTTTATTATATTTTAATGCTTCTAAAAGCTACTTCACAGAAAGCTGTTGCAATAAAAGGGTTATGAATACACTGAATATTGCTGGAGACATTTTGCGAATCTGATTCATTCAAGGCATTTTAAATCAAAACACTACCCAAAGAAAGCTTTTTGATTGTTTTTTCTTTTTTTTGATCATTATATGTAAAGAAGACAGACATTTCCTCTTTTTGTAATGGAACCTAAAATGGCTATATGTGCATTACAGATATCTCACAATATGTCCTTTCTGACAGTCAATGACAACGTGACTTTATTTATATCTGAATGATAATTCTGCAGATGTTTAGAAAATAATCAAAAACAATTATGCAGTGTGACCATGGGGAAGTGCCTGTTTTGTTTATTAGGACATTTGCAGTAATTGTGGTGAGGCCAAGCAGTAGGGCTCAGCAATCAGAAGGTTATCATGTGACAATCCAGAAAGCAGAGATTACTAAAAACACATCAGAAACTTGAAACTGGAACTAAGACTAGGGGCCACAGACTCAGAATCGGTAAATAATTCAGAACTTTGCAAGTTGAAAACCAACACAATAGGTCTATTTATACAGAGATACGGCATATAGACTATTTCTTAAAGATTAATTTTAGTAGGCTATAAAGCAAAATGAGCAAATTGGATTTTGTGAGGAAAGTTAGCATGCATTCTTAATGTAAGTATTTCTTTAATATTTCAGTATTAGAATGGGCATACTGTGTATTTGTTTTAGATACATTGGTTAGACATTTGCCAGCATGCTGCATTCTATGCATTATTACTGACATACATCACTGAGTAGAATTTAATACATGTAGCTGATGCATATGAAAATCACAATTTTATATGCCCTAGTTTCCCAATGTCAGCCATTTAATTTAAGCCATTCAAAGGGCATTATTACTAGTAAAATTCAATTCTTACTAGTCACAATTTAAATGTTTATAGTAGGAATTTGATGAGGAACTTCTCATAAATAAGAATTATTTTTAACAAAATAAATAATTGTTACTAGCATAAACATATAAACACAGTAATTTTAGTTTTTGGATTTCATTGCCTTAAAAAACCTGCACATATAAGATGAGTATTAGATGAACTGATCTCTAAAAGGCAAAAAGTTAAAGACGAAACATTCTTTTCCATATTTTAAGCAAGATTACTGTAATAAGTGAATTATGCTATCGCAACTAAATTTGCTTCTTAAGGTTATGACTTTTCACAGACCTCAAATCTTGTCCCAGCGGTTAGCAGCCATGGGCTCCTTTAAGCAGCTGATGGATTAATTCATTCATTCTTAATTTGTTTGTTGAAGTAAAAAATCCCCATTTTTATGCTGAATTCTATAAAATTAGCAATGCCACAGATTTAATTTTAATAAACTCACATCACCCTTTTGCCCAAAATGATAGATCTTGGTGTATAAAGCAACAATAAAATTACAGCTACTTTGGCAGACACAACATTTGGAGTAATGCAAATTATCTACCCTCTAACACCAGGGCCAAACCCGAGGACCCTTCATTGCTAGAGGACCCAAACATCAAGGCCATTGCTCAGAAGTACAATAAGACCACTGCTCAGGTAGGAAGTGTGGACATCATTTCCACCACTATGTAACGCTACTTGCTTGTATTATTTTTTTTAATCTAGTTTAAGGTACTAGTGTGACAGAATGCCTGTGATCTACAGCCCTGTACAAAATAGTGAGAACAGTATACTGTGCTGTGAAAATATTTGTCCCTCCAACAGAGACAGACAGAGTGTGGGACTAACAGAGCACTGGAGAGAACAGGGATTAATGTGTTTCAAGCTGTAAATTATGTTGCTTAAATGTTTGCGTGTTGTAACAAGGTTTTGTCTCCATTGCAATTCCACCACAACCCATTGGGGGAGCTGTGTCTTACAGGTTGCCAACTAATAGCCTACTCTGAGTCCATTGAGATGCTGTGACAGGACCTTAAACGGGCAATTCATGCTTTCTAATGTGGCTTAATTAAAGTAATTCTACAAAGAAGAGTTGGCCAACATTCCCCCTCAGTGATGAATAGGACTGATCTCCAGAATCACTTGGTCATCAAGTACTCATCATGTACTTTATTACATTTTGGATTGGATGAAGATTTTAAATTATGTAAAAATTAGGGAATCAGGAGTCATTCAGTCAGGCAGTCATTTGACTATACTTGACCTTACA
This sequence comes from Salminus brasiliensis, assembly GCF_030463535.1. Taxonomy (NCBI): domain Eukaryota; kingdom Metazoa; phylum Chordata; class Actinopteri; order Characiformes; family Bryconidae; genus Salminus; species Salminus brasiliensis. The sequence goes on from NC_132879.1 coordinate 43,366,219, forward strand.
TCTCTTCAAGCCTTGGTCTTTTTTGGGTCTTTTTCAGACTTGCCTATTTTTATATGCCTTATATGACTTTATGAATATTTACTAAAGCTGTCATTGGAGTATACTGGACCAGAGTTCAGAGTTGTTTTAAATAATTTACTCTAGGCTTTAATGGGATGTTCAACATGTGTTTTTTGTTCCATAATGAACTTGCAGGTCCTAATACGCTTCCAGATCCAGAGAAATGTTATTGTGATACCCAAATCCATCACTCCCTCACGCATCCAGGAGAACTTTCAAGTAAGCTCATGTCACATAATGGGTGAAAGAGATAAAGAACTTGAAGATGGATTGTTTAGACTTATTTCTTTTCTATTTGTTTTATTTGTACTAAAAGGTCTTTGACTTCACACTGACTGATGAAGAGATGAAGACAATTTTAGGCTTTAATAGGAACTTCAGAGTTTGTCCCATGCACTGGTGAGTGTGCCTTCGTGTTTTCTGATGCACAATATTAAAATCAAGAAAACATTTTTAGACAAGTATACATCCAAATGTGCTCATTGAACATCTTGTGTTAACGAGGATGGACACTGAAATTGGGCAGTAAAACCTGGCTCACAGTCTGTTCAGTTCGTTCCAAGGTGTTGGATATGGGGTCCTAAGTGGCATAGCCGTTTGAATTGCAGGTTTGATCACTGGTAATGCAGTAATCTGTGGCCAGGAGTCCCAGAGAGCATAATTGGGTTCATTATCTCTGGGTGGGTAAGATAAGATGTCCCTCCCATTCCCATTGTTGCTCTGTTTAATGCTAGTGAAGGTATCTGTTAGGCCAGGTACACAATTTTTAGAGTTGTTTTACTCTTCCCAAGTTTTGTAATCAGGACCTTTTAGTCGTTGCACTAACTTTTAGTCACAGTACTTTTCACACTACAGGATTTGGAGTCGCTTTTGGATTGTGTCAGCAGTGCCTATTTGCCTCCAGCCTGAGGCTTTTGTTTACAATCTCCAGAAACAGTTAGTTACTCAAAAATCAGAGCTAAAATTGTGTAGTGTGAACCTAGCATTAGATGATTTCACAGAACTGGCACAGAACTTCTCCCAATGTTTTGTCGTACAGCAACAAATTAGAGTGCTAAAGTGTGTTGTTGTGCATCACATCATCATTCAAACTATGCACTAGTATCAGAAAAAAGCATTAGATGTTTTCCTTGGTTTACAACCATGGTCCTTCACCCCACCTGACCCAACTATATACTCCTTTTAGAAATCCCTGATTGCCTAAATAGGGTGTTGGGTACAGTTGGTAGCTCACCAGAAGGAGGCTTGGAGTGTTTCACTAGAGGGCAGCTCAAAACGACAGAAATTTGACTGAAGGGAGGAATCCTCTGACAGTCACGTAAACATCATAGATATTTATTTTGAGATATCATCATCATGTCTATATGCTTAATTTTATGCACCTGTTGTCAATGGGTGTGGCTGAAAGTCACAGAAGATATGTCCTCTTATTTTTGGTGTGTATGCAGTGTTTTGTCAGGTGCGTTTTAGAGTCTCTACATCTAGAGCTTGTTTCTTAATGTTATATTATCATGTCGTGTTTGTTTTGCAGGGGTTTGAAGCACAAAGACTACCCGTTTAATGCTGAATACTAAAAGCGAAGAAGCCTTATCAAAGATGCTGCATAAAAATCTTAAAATGTAGCACTTGTCTGTTTGATTTACATTACATTATTGCCCCCTTATTGTTCTTGTGGAGATCTGGCAAGGCGAAGCAAAGTGACGACAATTCAAACATTCTGATTAGCTTCACAGTTTCTCTATGGAGAACATCTACGAATCTGTTGAGAAACTCAGACAGGGTCAGTGGGCTGCTCTCATACACATGCCAATACATTCCTATCTATCAATATGAACTGTTTATTTAATTCATTATCCTTCTTCTTTCACCATATTAGTGGCCCTCAGTGGTGTACCTATCTACTATATACATTCACTCAATTCTTAATTGCATTTCTTTAATGTGAAATGAAATCATACAAAAACGCAGACTTTTCAGTTACTATATAATTTGAATCTATTATTTTTGAATAGTTTTAACTCCTCATAGTAAATCTTATAGTAATAATAATCTAATGGAGTAATTCATTAAATGGTGAAAGTATTTGTAACGGGATAGGCTGTCAGAAAGACAGAAAAAGAGATTTCAAAACAAGTTAGTAAAAGTATGAATGTATTGGCCTACATTAAAACAAATTAGAGTGACTTGTACGAAAGTTGTGTTGTTACTGAAAAAGTTACTGAAATTAGGTTCTTTTGTATAGATATAAACATTTTCACTCAAGAAACTCAGTTATCAGTCTTTCTTTTTTTATTTCAAAGTACAAAGCACTTATGCATGTACAAAAATAGCTTTATAGAAATGTGTGTTTAACATTTTGCTCCAGCAGTACATTGCCTACACTTTACTGCCAAAAGTATTCACTTACTCATACAAATCATTGAATTCAGGTGTTCCAATCAATTCCATGGCCACAGGTCTATACAACCAAGCACCTAGGCATGCAGACTGCTTCTACAAACATTTGTAAAAGAATGGGTCACTCTTAGGAGCCAAGTGAATTCCATCGTGGTACCGTAATAGGATGCAATCTGTGCAGTCCAGTCCAGTCGTGAAATTTCCTCGCTACTAAATATTCTACAGTCAGCTGTCAGTGATATTATAACAATGTGGAAGTGACTGGGAACGACAGCAACTCAGCCACGAAGTGGTAGGTCATGTAAAATGACAGAGCGGAGTCGGTGGATGCTGAGGCGCATTGTGTGCAGAGTCAGTTGCTACAGATCTGGGGGATGTCCCTTCCTGTTCCATCATGACTTCACACCAGTGCACAAAGCAAGGTCCATAAAGACATGGGTGAGTAAGTTTGGTGCAGAAGAACTTGCCTGCACAGAGTCAGGAGACTGCAAGCCAGGCCTTCTCGTCCAACATCAGTGTCTGACATACGCTTCTGGAAGAATGGTAAAAAAGATTCCCATAAACACATTCTTAAACCTTGTGGAAAACCTTTCCAAAAGAGTTGAAGCTGTTATACCTGCAAATGGTGGCCCAACGTCATATTAAACCCAATGGTTTAAGGATGGGATGTCACTCAAGTTCATAGGCGAGCGAATACTTTTGGCAATATAGTTTATTTTCCATTAGTTTGAACACTCCATTTTTTCCTCCATCTTCCATGCAAGCTGTGAGCAACTCCTTGTGGCCTGATTGTGTGTATTGGCCTTCAAATGCAGTGTGTTTTGCAAAATAAAGCAAACAGTTCAGTCAGCATTCTCACTTCAGTGTTTGATGGTGTATTTCATAAATCTGTATTTTTACAGTGGCCTGTATCATTTCAATTTGCAAGGGTGTGAAATTTGCTGTTTTCTAAATTCAGTTTTAAATGTAGAGGTTATGATTTTCAGATAAAACATTTTTAAATCCCAGAAATACAAATCTCTCAGATTTAAACCTCCAGAAATCCATATTTTACTAAAAATAGGTCAAAATGAAAGCATGTGGGCTTCCAAGAGAGGGTGATCTCACAACCACCAACCAGGAGCCGCTTCAGTGGCTCGAGTTCACCCAATTAAACATACACTATAGTAAAATAAGCAAATCATACATTTTTATTTGAATAATTACCTATCCAGTTATGTAGTGGCTGTTTACCACATACCACTCAACGTGGTAAACAGGCAGTGTGACCATGTTTTTCAATGTAATGCACCAATAACAACAGAATTGTTCGTCACTTTAACCAAGCTTGATTAGTTTGGTATGATATTTGTATATATAGTAGCCGTCTGACAGAAACCTCTCAAATAACAACGTTACAGAGTAAGTATAAAACGTTTTTAACTTTCAATAGAAGTCAGTGTAAAAATATATATTCAAACGTTTGGGCACCCTTGACCAAATTAATCAGAAGTAGTAAACACATCCTCTGTAACAACAAACATAAACCGTTAATCTAACATATTACAGTATTTTCGCCAATTTCTAACACACAGTTAATCTTTAGCAACAAAAAAATCTAAATCATCATTGTGACTAGTTTGAACAATAAGTGTTGGAAAGGCTTAGAAGTCCCAGACCTTGATTAGCAAATCAGGTTTAAGGTATGTCATCAATTATAATTAATAACTGCCAGCATAATCAAATTTCCAAGATGTATACATTCTCTTCAATTATATCATCAATTGTTTAATTACTTAATTTACTCTCCAAATGTACTTAATTCTTAAATTTACAAAAACATGGGCTCCTCTGAACAGCAGGTCTAAGGGTCTATAAATGAATGTAACAAGGCAAATCTATAGGGAAAATCTATAAAAAGCCAGCTAAGTTTTTTTTTTTACTGTATTATGTCTCCGAGATGGTCTGCGTAGTCTGGCCCCAGTCTGTGCCCACTACTCCATTGTCCTCACTAACACTCATGTGACTGAATGCAATCAAACCCTCACAAACCCACAATGTCGCAACATCTTTCCCAGAAAACTTAAGGGAAGAGGCTGCTTTTTAAGCAATGTGGGAGATAAAGTTTTATTAATGGAGCATTCAGTTAAGTATGATGTTTGAATTTGTAATGTTAATTCCACCCAAACTGAGTATTGAATTATTCCTTGTACATGATGTTTGTTCTTGATTGTGGGACAGAAGGTATGCTCTGGAATGCTTTGACTCCATGGGTAAAGACTGGTGTTCAGGAAATTCTTTTGTTTGGTACTCCTAAATGCAGGGGTATGAGTGGCAAGATTGTCCACAAGGTGGCCCTTTTAGTGCTTAAATAGCATGCAGTGCTGTGCAGTTAACCTGCCACTCCAGTGCCCGCTTAAGCTTAGAATGCTGTCCAAGTCTTCCTCACTCTGCTCAAAATCAAACACCTGTTTAAAGAAAAACAGCTGAATCCTGCATGTATTAGTGTTTACCCTCCTCTTAAAACATCTGATCCTAGCTAATGATCAAGCTAACCAATAAAATGTGCAGGGCCTCTAGGACCAGGGTTAGGAACCACTGATGTTTGGGCTGCCTACTATGTATGTGTAAAGATGTCAACACACATTTTTCCTGGAAAAAAAAAAAATCAATAACAATAGCATTTTTTGCACAGCGCGTTACATCTTGGTTCATTTTATATTTTATAGCACTGCATTCAGCTAAGTATATAATATATATATTATACAAGATGTAACGCCCTGTGCAAAAAACGCTATTGTAGAGAATTAAATTATTTAGACTTCAGTCAAAGGTTCACATAAGTTGTTTTGAAATCACGCCATTCAGATTTTCTGTCATGATGGATTCCCCAGTGTAGCTAAACAACAACAATGTCTATACTAATCATTGTTACTTGTTTTAGTTAAAACTAGCCTACGGCTATAATCCAAAACATCTCTAATAGACATAGAAGGAATGTAGACTGACTGCTTAAAACCAGCCATGACAACACTCCCTATATTTAAAAGAAAGCATTATGTTATTTTTTATTTAAGTATTTTGTTATTAAAAATGTATTATTTTATAAACCTAAATATATCATAAACCTTAACATTTAAAAGCATAAGTTCTAGTTTAATGCAGACATCTACACACTGTAATTAGCCTGTTTATCCAATCACCATCGCTGTGATAAGGCTATTTCCCACTAATGATCCATGGTACTTTAAGCATTCTATCGATGGTGGATATTCATTAATTTTATGAGATCTACAATAAACACGGTGTAAAACACTTACCAACATGCAGTATTTAAGAACAGTAAAGTGCAGTAACAGTACATTTTTCATAAATCCTTGCTCTATTATTACTACGTTTATTAGTATTAGAGTAGCTTGCTGGTATGTTAGCTATCTGACAAGCTTCTAGACTGATTTAAACAAGACCACTTTCTTACCTAGGTAAGTCTATCACTGTTGAAGTTCTATACACACAGTAGAAAAAACAGCAAGCAGATTCTGCTAGTGTGGGTTCCCTGTATTTCAGCAATGCACTTAAAAGCTCCAATAGCCCCCCCCCCCCTTGTGGAGATCTATACTTGAAGCTTGAATGGCTCTTGATACAGATCAGCTTTTGACCATTGCCATCAAGTACAGAGGTGCTGGTCCATTCTGAGCATTGTAGGCCAACATCAGGGTTGTGGAGTGACATGGCTAAACTTAGAAGTTACAGAGCAATGCTAAGCACATTGTACTCGACTGCTAATTCATATTAATGATCAATGTTTGGGGCTGATGATCAATGATCAAATTCTGGCTACCTGGGCTACCTTTGTACTTGAGGCCTGGCTTATCAGAATGGCCTCAATTTGCATTCTGTTGAAATTAGAGATGCCGATGGACTTGGCGATCCGTGCATCCACCAGCTCCTCCATTTTCTTTATGATAGGAATATGATATGATAGAAGCATTTTAATTCAGGAATTAGAACATCCACATTTACAGAATCTATGTCATGTTATGTAAATTGATTTACGTCCCATGTCTCCAGAAAGTTGCTGTTATCTGGAATGACTTGGTCCTCAGCATCAAAAGGAAAACTATCTTCTCCAGGCTGCAGATTCAGATCCAGCAGTCAGGTATTTTGCACATTTGGTGTCATTCACAATTTAAAATGTATAATGAATCCATTGAATACATTAGGGCTGTGTATTGACAAGAACCTGGAGATAAGATATAATCACAGGAGTTACTATTCAATATATTGATAACTGTTATCACATAAAAACCACACCATAATAAGCATAAAATCTGAGCAAAATCTGAGCTTTTTATGCATGTAAACTGTACAACTGTACAAAATCTGTATAAAATATATTATTAAAAATCAATATTGTGTTTTTGAGAATTGATACAGTATTGCAAAACATAATATCGCAATACTTTGATAGATTTATATTTTCATCCCTCCATAGAATATATCAGTAATTAGTCAGTGATCACACCTTGTAAGGCAGGTGTGGGAGACAAAAGCAAAAATTATGCATGTTGTCTATGACTTGACAGTTTTTTTAATATTATGCTTTTTTATAATCATGGCATTAACACCAGCCCTTACTTCATTTGCATTCTCATAGAGATAGGCCCCATCATATGATGGTAACCAGACAGGATTGCTGCTTTTACAGCGTCTTCTACTTGACCTAGGAATGCCTGTGGAGAAACATTGCTGCCACTTTTAAACTTTGTGTCATGTAGTCCTAAACTACCAGTATATTGCATTGTTCAACCCCCTTAAACAGCCTATGGTACAGAAGTCCCTGTCCCTGCATTAGGGGATAAACTTGCCTGTTTGCTAACATACTGAATGGTTCTATACAAGAAATAGCTTTACAATAGATTTGAGAAGGTTTTGGCATTGACTGTATTTTTTAATTCATGTTAGAGGTCTTGATTCTTTAGAGTGATCATGATAGCAATCAAAAGTTGCAATGTCAACATTAGTGTTGTAGACATCCTGACTCCTGATTTCTATCACCGTCACTCTAAGAAATTTGAGTTGGTAGTATTCTCTGAAATATGCCCTTTCAGAATTCCTGAATTCCTTTGTTTACAGACCAACAGCTGCTGGTTATGCAAAATGTTTGAATAATCTGTGGAACTATCCTCTCATTATCCTGCATATAACTGCTAACAGTATTGAGAGTAGTAGATAGTAGATGCCATAACAATGAAGCAATTTCTTTTCACCTACACTCACACTGTATCTGAATTCACACCTTATCCAGTGTCTTTTATCAATAGTAATGTAAACATTCAGATTATATCAAACCTGTACATTTAAATAGCTTTAAACAATATTTTAAATAGAACTATGTATAGTGTATGTAATGTGTGTATATGTACTTTCACCACTCACCTTTACACCTGTGTAATGTGACGTGACAATAAACGTGATTTGATTTAATAGGGACAAGTATAAAATAAATAGATATTAAAAATAAAAAGAAGAATGGGAGGGACATCTAAGAAAACATCTGCAAGCATAATTCCTCAGTTGCTTAACCATTAAATTCAATTATATCAAAAGCAACCCTACCTCCCCTGTTCCCAAATGGGCATTCTTGCTCCAGTATTGAGAGTGACAGTAGAGGCCATAACAATGAAGCAGTTCCTTTTCACCTAGAGCTACATCAGTGAAGTAGCATTGCAATTATGAATGCACTAGCAGTTTCTCTGCTTTTTTAATAGAACTGCTAATGAGAAGATGCTAAAGAACTAAAATCTGCATAGAAAATGTTCCTTATTTTTCTGCGTTATGATTAAAAACTCAAAATCTGTGCAGTGACTAACAGCAAACAACTATAGAACTAAGAGTGAGCCACAAAGGAGCCTGTAGTTGGTTAACCACACCTAATATAGTGACCACACCTTACCTCTTAAGATTCCATAACCATAGTTATGTAATCCTATAGTGAAAGAGTGAAATAATTAACCTCTGTAAATACAGTACTGTATTGGTATTGCAGATATGTCAGAGCTCTACAATTTCAGAAAGAAATATGAAAGAATTGCCTGTTGTAGCAGACTTAATCTTAGCAGAACATCACATGGGGTATCCAAACAGCCCTGTATGTGTTTCAGGGTTACTACCAATGCATGGAATACACCTTAAGTGATTATGAGCTCATAGCACAACACAGTGATACATTTCAACTGCTGGCCTCCCAAACAACCCTGTGTTCTCATTAAAAGAAATTCTATCTGCTAAATTATACCATTGCTGTTGGAACAAAACATTATCTCTAAAATGAGAATGAGGAAGTTCATGTAAAAAGAAAAATGAGTAAATTGTTTAGAGTGATTTATATTTATCCTTTCACCATAAAATGATCGACTAAAACATAGAGACTAGCTTAGACTTACATAAACTCCACATTCATCTAAGAAGTTCTAATATGCTGGTCTGGTTTGCTGGTGTTTCTAGGTGGACAGTGTAGAAGGTGGTTGCCCTTTTAGATAAGAAACAAACAAAAAAATGGTTTCATCATGTCAGTGAGGATATATTAGATTTAGCTTACAAGTTATTGAGATTATCTGTCACCAAGTTTTAATGGTTGGTATGGGATAGGATGCTTTAAACTTCTCCACCAGGGGGGCGCTGCTACACTGAACTAGCTACTAGCTCTGTATTTATCATTAAACAAGAAAGAAAAAGTCACGATGAACAACAACACGCTGCCTCACTCGATTAGAAACAAACATGATCCTTCTTAGACTGTAATCTAATCCTGCTGGTAATCACTCTATTTTTAAAATGTACCTGTAATGTTTTACAGTTACTAGTTATATATATCCTAATTATGTAGCTAACATTGTTACATGTGCTCCCTTACTGCCCAATCGGTGTATTTATATTACTCAACAGCTTTAAATAAATAAATAAAGAAACAAATAAATAAATATATGAATGAATGAATAAAAATAGCACAGATCCTGGAGGTGGTTGTGCCAAAAAGCTTGTATGACTGAACATCAAAAGGTCAGTATCATTGTCAGGAACCCTAACTTTATAATGCATGGCTTCTGTGTCTGCCATAACCCATGATGAGCTCTTGGTATCTGCCATAACTTTGTAAACGCTCACTATTTAATGATAGCCCTTGAAGCCTGGCAACATAGTTAGTATTTATTTCTGGGGGTAGAACACTCCATGGTGTAGATGGTGTGTTTAAATTGCATTTCTGCACATTAGGAGTGAGGGAACTCTGAGGGCAGCTGCAACCGTAGACGTGAGGGATGGCAGCCCGACACTTAAAAGGCTGCACCATTCACTGTATATATAGCCATACTTTAATATATTGGCAGTTCAGCTATGGCTCTGGTACTTTAAAGATTGGACACTCTTCATTGATTGCAGGATTTTCAAAAAGAAATGGGTTCAGTTGAACCAGTTTAGCTTCACTGAGGGTTTGCTTCATTGAGGCAAAGCCATCTATCAAATACTTTTGTTGAGGAATGTAGTCCTATAAAACTGCTTTTCAACTGTTCAAACATTTTTAACAAAGACAGGGTGGTCCCACCACACAAAGCACACATGACCTGGTGAAGGCACAGTAAAACATTGAGTAATGGTCTGAATATTCAGAGAATCTGCTTTGTGAGAAACCATAGGCTCATTTGCTTCATCTACCACACCTGAAGTACAGGTGTACTTTTGAGCTCACTTTATCCCACATGTTAACACAGTCAAGTCCAGTTGGTCTTTACTGTTTGAAAAATAGTGACAGGGCTTTTCTATACCAGAGTGCTGCAGAAATACCTGTCCATACGTTGGTTCAAGCAGAGTTAAGTTCTGTATTGTTCTTTCATGTGGGTTTTCTAAAAGAACAATACATCTTCAGCTTGTACAAAGAGCAGTGACACAGATTTCCCAAGACCGTGAATGCAAAAAGAGAATGCACGCCAGCCCTGATTTGAATGTTTGGTGTAGTATCTGTGTATCTCATTTACTGTCTGTCTGTTTATGTTCCTACACAAGATCTTTTGTTTGCAGGTATTGCAAACCCCTGTTGTAAATAGCAGGAAAAGTGTTACTGCTGTTATGTTTCTACATAATAAAAAGTCAAGCTCAGTACTATTAAGTTTTTTAACCAAATGTATAAAGTATTTTTATTCATGTTATTTTCATTATCATTAATACTCTTCACTTAAGAGCAGGGCAATTTAAGAAATTTGAGAAATAGTAAGTTTATAGGAAGCAAAATTTGACAATAAATTATGTACATTTTGGTGTGCTTTTTACACAGGAAAATGAGCATTGATAGCATTGATCCACACCTAAACTTAATCTTAACCTAGCCTTAACCTACGCTTAACTCCCACTTTAATCTACACCTAAACCTAACCTTAATCCACACCTAAACTTAATCTTAACCTAGCCTTAACCTACGCTTAACTCCCACTTGAATCTACACCTAAACCTAACCTTAATCCACACCTAAACTTAATCTTAACCTAGCCTTAACCTACGCTTAACTCCCACTTTAATCTACACCTAAACCTAACCTTAATCCACACCTAAACTTAATCTTAACCTAGCCTTAACCTACGCTTAATTCACACTTTAATCTACACCTAAACCTAACCTTAATCTACACCTAAACTTAATCTTAACCTAGCCTTAACCTACGCTTAACTCCCACTTTAATCTACACCTAAACCTAACCTTAATCTACACCTAAACTTAATCTTAACCTAGCCTTAACCTACGCTTAACTCACACTTTAATCTACACCTAAACCTAACCTTAATCCACACCTAAACTTAATCTTAACCTAGCCTTAACCTACGCTTAACTCCTACTTTAATCTACACCTAAACCTAACCTTAATCCACACCTAAACTTAATCTTAACCTAGCCTTAACCTACGCTTAACTCCCACTTTAATCTACACCTAAACCTAACCTTAATCTACACCTAAACTTAATCTTAACCTAGCCTTAACCTATGCTTAACTCATACTTTAATCTACACCTAAACCTAACCTCAATCTACACCTAAACTTAATCTTAACCTAGCCTTAACCTACGCTTAACTCCCACTTTAATCTACACCTAAACCTAACCTTAATCCACACCTAAACTTAATCTTAACCTAGCCTTAACCTACGCTTAACTCATACTTTAATCTACACCTAAACCTAACCTTAATCTACACCTAAACTTAATCTTAACCTAGCCTTAACCTACGCTTAACTCCCACTTTAATCTACACCTAAACCTAACCTTAATCTACACCTAAACTTAATCTTAACCTAGCCTTAACCTACGCTTAACTCACACTTTAATCTACACCTAAACTTAATCTTAACCCAGCCTTAACCTACGCTTAACTCACACTTTAATCTGCACCTAAACCTAACCTACACCTAAACTAAATCTTAACCTAGCCTTAACCTAATCTCAACCTACACTTTAATCTCCACCTAAACCTAATTCTAACCTAATCTATACATTAATTTACACCTAAACCTAGTTAACCTAATCTACACCTTAATCTACACCCAACCCTAATCTTAACCTACAACATAATCTTCACCTAACCCTAACCTTAACCTGCATCTTAATCTACATCTAGACCTAATCTTAACCAAAGTGAAATGAGGAATCCTTAGCGTTTCTCTATTGATGTCCGTCCATTAATTCCTGTTTTATAAGATCCAAATACAGCATTTTGTTTTCATTTCTTCTTCGAGTATAAGACAGACAGGTTGTGTGAGTGTGAGTGTGAGTGTGTATTTTGCCCAAAAGTGCCATCAGTGGACCAGTGCAAAAGATTTGTTGAATATTTTAACTGAAACAATTGACATATATGGACGTTTCAGTTGGGGATCATGTTGAAATAAATAACTATCTGCAACACTACAGCCCTAATTAAGCCATTAATTAATAAAATAGTAGACATTGATCAATAACAATTGTTCATTAGCACTTCTTAGCAGTTTATACTACAGTAGGAGATTTTAGTCAGTTGTTTATTACGTTAAGCCTCTGATGCACATCATTGATGTAACCTAGGGTCAAAGGCTTGATCAGGGGCCATTGTCCGAGTAACACTCACAGTCCACAATTCACCCATCCTGAACAACAGCCGTCTTTACAGGCCTTTTCTGCTGCCTCTGTGATGTCCTTCTTGACATTCCTTTTTGTAAATCAGACGCCAGGAAACCTGGCCTAAGGGTAGTAAAAGTCGTGTGTCATTGTAGCGTGTTGGAAACGTGTATTGTCTACCCATGTCCTCTTTCAATGGTCTATGCTTTGCTGTTGCTGAGATACTTACTGCTAACCTAAAGTTTTGGGGAAAAAACAAATGTTATTATTCATCACTTACCCCAGATGCAGTCAATCAGCCATGACATGTTTGATATCTGAGGTGTGCCTTTTCCCCATGCGTATGGTTTACAACAGTCAAAAAAAGGATTTTGTAAAAAGCATTCAATTAGACCATATTTAAACAGTTTGTGATGGTGTTAAAAGCAAACTGTATAATGGCTGCTCAGAACTGTGAGGCAGGTTGATCTGCTTTAGCTGGTGCAGGAAATGCATGCTCTGCTGTATTTCCTTTGTAGGGGGCTTGATATTGATGTCCTTCTTGAGATCCAGGGTGATTATAATTCTCAAGAACTGGATCACAGCCAACAGTTTTGTCAAAGATGGTGAGCACTGGCAGGGGTGGAGGGCTTTGTTTTTGAGCATGTTCTGCTACAAGCTATTGGCTTCTCTGTAGAAGCAGCTGTTCAGCTATACGTATGCAGACAGATGCATCACCTTCTCTGATAAGACCAATCACTGTAGCGTCAGGATTTTGACAGAGCATACTTTTAAAAACCTATTCATTCTTTTAAAAACAGATTTTAAATAAAAAAATGTATTGCTGATGTTTAGCTACAGGAAGAGAGTTGCTGCTCTTTGCCTGTAAGGAAGCTGCTAATCCATCTGCAAGTAGAGGCATGCAAGCCTTTCTAGGAGCTTGTTTTGGAGAAATATGAAAATGAAAGGATAGTATGAAATACCTGTCTGAAACAGGATTCCTGCAGGTGTTCTTAACTACTTAAATCTTAAACAGCCTATGGGCTGCCAGCGGGCCATCAGTGTTATTACAAACTTCTGTTACCAATAAATAGCCCCACCAGTTTGTACAGAAGTCCCTGTAGGTAGAGTAATATTAATTGTGTAATAAGCAGTGCTGTGTTAAGGGGTTAACTCAGGAGGTTTGTATGTGTCCTTTGTGTGCTTATAATAGTCTCTCAAAAACTTTTAGGACTACAGAGGTGAGAGTAAAGGTCTGCAACAACATATAACATATACAGTATAAATATGTAATATAAATACAATATGAAATATTATAAACAATACAACATAAATTGAGCAGTAATATAATTAATATTAAACCTAAATAACAATAATAATAATTGTCAACAAAAAACTCTGCTATCAATTAGTTGGCTTGATGATGGTTGTCCTGATGGCAAGTCCTATTTATATTACATTAACAAACACAGAGTGAGCAATTTGTGACTGTGCATGACACAAAAAGTGTGAGAGAGGTGTGAGACAAACACACAGAAACGCACTGTAACCTAATAATAAGCCCTATTTGAATGGGATTAAATGGAAACCTGGGCTAATTCTCTTTTCACAGGGGCACTTCTGTGATTTTATTTATGTCCCTCCCTCTCTAAAAAATTACAGGCAAAATGGCTGTGCTGTTTATCACTCAGAGGTGCTCTGTGTGTTTTTCCAGGTAAGTGCCTCAGTTAGGTACTAAATTTGCTCGCCATGTGGTGATTTTATTGCCGAGGAGGAGGAGACATAATGTCAATGTATCAAAAAGACCTGTTTTGGAGATTCTGGCATCCAGACAGGTTAGAGTGGCTATGTGTTGAGCTTTTTATGCTAGGTCTTCGGACCTGAATCGGTTCAGCTTGGGTGTTAAATTTGTGTTGTGTTGTTGCTGTGTCTCCTGAATCGAATCCAAATGATATAATATGTAAGGTATGTAAGATATTTCTAGATTTGTGTCTGTTCCATCTGCCTGAGGAAAATCAGAATGAGGATCTTCTAAAGAAGTCTGATGTACAAAGCCTTATCATTGAAAAAACATGGTTTTAGTTTGTATTGCAGTAGTCTGTTACTATGTAGAGTTTTCAGTGATTATTAATGACCACAGTTTTTCTGTTTGGGTGGGGGGCTGTGTTAGTTTTGATTGGTATTCTTTGTATTGCGTGTTTTATTAACATGGTTTATGTTTATTCTTACTGCTGGGGGTGTTTCGAACCCAGTCATAATATTGCCTTATTTGAATGCATTGCTGCTGCTTTTGATAAAATGAAAATAAAAATAAGGCCTTAAAAGGTTTTGAATGTTTTTCTACATTACTAAACCAGCTAAACTTGTATTAGGCAGGAAATAACTATAAAGCTCAAGGCACAAGTAATCAAAAGGCTGTGCCATATGTATTATTCATATTGTGAGATGGATTCAGACTCTTGTACTCTAGATCAACACAATGCACACCTATAGCAGAGCTGAATCAGAGACCTGACTGCAAAACTCCTGAGCAAAACTGATGTCATGCATTATTACACAGCAGATGTTTCAGATAGATTTGCATTAGGGTGCAATTACAAGAAAGACCTGTGATTTGCTTGATGTTGTAAAAAATCAAATTGCATTTGTCAGATTCAAAAAAATAATAATAACAATAAACAAACAATCCCAAATAAATAGATGTCTTTATTCTCTTTTTTAAAGTCTCTGTTCTAGCCCTTTAGCTCGAGAAGCAAAGTAGCCTTTTCCTTGGTCCTGATAAGGCCTTTCCCCACAGTTCTTCAAACAACAACAATGCCGTTCCTCCTGTTTACTCTGTTCTCTCAGTTTGGAAATCATCTAATTACAGACCCTGGCTTCATATCTGCCCCTAACAAACAACTGATTTTCCTGTACTTTCTCTGCGAGCGTGGTGGATTCTGTCCCTAAAAAGACAGGCTAGGCCTTGGGGTCATGGCTCTTTTTTTTTGGGCTGAATTAGGTAGTTTCCAGAAAAGAAAATATCTTAACTGAGCAATCCTGCAGAACTTTACATACTAACTGCTGTCACTTATAAGTTATCCTACGTATAATATGTGGTTGTGTAGTGCTTAGTTTTACATATATTAATCTTAAATAATTACCCTGATTATACCCTTCATTCCGCTGAATATATTTTATTCACTACAAATCACCATCACTGCAAGCAACAAAGATTAAAATAGACTCATAAGCAAACGTGGATTGTATAGAATAAACCTTACATACCCTGTGAACTAAGGAGTAAGTTTGATTCATCTGGGTTTTTTCCAAGTTTAAACTTAATTTCTGTTGATGCAGTTCACACAAATTATCACATTATACTGTGTTTATGCATTTATATGATGAATTTGTCTGTAGGACAGAAGGAAGATTTTGACTGTATGGATAAGTAGTGGAGCTCAGTATTCTGCGTTCAGTGGGTAGTCCCTGTGTTTTGTAGCCCTAAATGAAAAAGTAAGAGTGTCAGTTGGACAGATCATGAAGGAAATAACTAAAGCACATTCAATCTCATATTCTCTCACTTACCACTCAAATGGACATGTTCTCCAGTTCCGGTTGAAGCTCAGAATGGTGTTTACCTCTTCCTTACTCAGCTTAAAATCAAAGACCTGTGTAAAGAAAAACAATATTCATAGCATGATATAGCTTAGTTTTTGTCCTTTTGTTGTGATGGTGTACGGAAAAATGCACTAGACCAAAGTGTAAAACAGATACCTGGAAATTTTCCCTGATTCTTCCTGGATTGGCAGATTTGGGAATCACCACAACATTCCTCTCAATATGGAACCGGATTAGAACCTGAGGTGGTGAAAACAACGCTCAATTAAATGAAAGGCAAACAGGACAATGCAAATGTGGGACAATTAGCTCCTTGAAAGGTTTAAAATCAACTTCATCCAGTTATCAGGAGTGTTACAGCTTCAGCATTCTAATCTTGTAGTTATATATATCATATTTGGAAATATGCTCTGAATAACATTCTGCACAGCTTAGCTTCTACCTACTTTCCATTTGATGTAAATGCTTAGAGGATGTTTTAGATAATGTGGTGCCACTAAGAATGAAGCCCCAAGGTACAATGAAATCTGCTTGGTCAGATAAAGTTATCAACTACACTTATTGCTGCATGAAGCAATCTTTCTTTAACTCTTTAACAACTATTTAGCACTAAGATACAGTCTGCTACTGAGCTCAATATGCCAGCAGTCTGCAGCAGCAATGATTTCACCTCTACACATTGCCTACCTGCTACACAACCAATATAGATATGGAGAATAGTGTACCTAAAGCAAAGAGTTTGTAGTTCTTTAACTATCTTATCTCACAGTTAGAGCTTTACAATCATTTCTTCCTCAAAACCATCCACAATCTATTCAAGTCCTATGAGTTTACTGAAATAATTACCACATTAATTACATAATGAACCATATTTAAAGAATAATAGACCTATGTGCTAGTCAAGAACGTTAGCTCTCAAATGAAAAACCACACTTGTGTAGGGATCACATTAGTAAAAAAAACAATCAGGTTATAGACCTCATCTTAATACAGAAAGAGCCCTAGAAAAGACATTTGGAATATTTAATTCCATTTTAAACCAAAGCATTTTGCTGGTTTTACTTAATCTTAGCAAAACCAATATTTGATGTATTTGATTCCTCAGAACACACTCTATTACTAGAGAAACAGGAAACCCTGTCTGGAGTCATGGCAATAGCCCTGTTTTAGTTAAGTTCTCACCTAACTAATTGTTAACAGTTTGCAAATAAAAACAGCTGTACATATAAAAGAAGGTCAAGTGTCCCACATGGTTCTATTATAGGACCTCTACCATTCCCAGTACAGTTATCTATAAATCATCTATTGCATCATTTTATGCTGCTATGCTGATGATACACAAAGTCTCACAGAACATAGGTCCTTTTTCTTGGCCAAAAAGCATCTGATTTCATGATAAAAAAAAGAAAAAGAAGGAGCAGCAGGAAAAAGCAGGAAACTGATTTTATGATAAATATGCCTTCTCAGTTGCACAATTACAACTGTTCAATTGCCTACCACTAGGTCATTTAAACTTGAGGACAGGGAACAGGGAAACGGACCTAAGTGCACAGCTAATTAAGAACTATAAACTAATCAATTCCAGAAAGGTTTTCCCAAGGGAAATCTAAGGTCCTAACAATCAACTAGGACAAGCAATTCCAGGCAAACAGCTAGAGGCATAGACTTTCCCCACTAGGGGCACAAACCCAGACTGCCTGGGACCAACCCTAAGTGGAATAAAGAACCCATACTTCAGATAGGAATATTAGAGGGGACTGGCTTGATTGGAGACAGTTGCACTCATGCAGCATGAACTCTAGTCTGAGCCCCAAGTATGTGGCAAGCACTTTCACCTTTTACCTTCTGGTGGTGGGTTGTGGTTTAGTCCACCAGGCCCTTAGAGAAGGATAAAAAGATCTACAGAAAAAGATCTGGAAGACCACTAAAACTGTCACCATCTAGTAAACATTACATACACACCTGCATGTTTCAAGGACTTTGTGAAGAGTTGTGTGGGTTACCATGCAGGCTGACCTGGGGCATTCGTGTCCACAAGTGTCCCAGAGCAGAATTATGCAGACCATGGTTGTGGGGAATGTTGCAGCTAAGCAGGGTTTAGTGTTACTTTTGGTGAGTTGTAGCTGCACCACGTTTTTAAGAATGTGTGACACATTTGTTGTGACCTTAAGTGCCACTGTGCATGAGGAAGCGGACATTTGGCTAGTTGCAGATAATGAGAATTGTGTTTGTTAAGGCTGTGCTGGGTCTTATTCACTACAATACACTACAATAGATAGGTACCTGTGCTGGTGTTTTCTTATGCTTAGCAGCTATGGCCTTAATGCGTGGGTCCTCCAAGAGGGATGGATCACCTGGCTTTGCCCTGTCAAAAGAGATGTGTTCACATCAGTTCTGCAGTGATGGGTGAATTGCTTTATTAATTAATAATAGGAAATAGGCATAGAACGGTTTTGAGTGCATCTAACTAAATGGAAATAGCATAGAATCACCCAGTTACCCTGGTTGGTATCTGTGTAGATAAGGATTTTATTTTTACTCACCATGGTCTGTCAGGGGACCCCAGAGGACTGTATGCAGTCACTGCGATGCCCTTAGAGTGACAGAAGTCGATCAGCTTCACCTGTGTCAGGTAGGGATGGCACTCAATCTGGAACAGAAAACAGTAAAAAACATGAGCTCTTTTCTATTGGAAGACAATTAGGGAAGAAATACAGTGTGCAAAAGGTTACCTGGTTGTTGGCAGGTTTATACTTGAGGCCTGGTTTGTTCAGGATGGCTTCAATCTGCGAGCGGTTGAAGTTGGAGATGCCGATAGTCTTGACCAACCCAGCATCTACCAGCTTCTCCATTTCCTTTATGATAAAATTGTAAACATTTATATGCATACATTCATATATTCAATCTATATGCACGTGTTCCATGAAATGAACCAATATAGAGTCCCTTATTACAGAATAAAACTTCATACAGGATGCTGTATTTAAAAGTTGTCAGCTAATGTAGCCGAAGTTGTAAAACAGATAACATTCCTTTAAATCTTGATAAAAGTTCAGGTAAAATTTGGAGTAGAGACTTAAAGATTAAAACTTGATTAAACTTCATTGTAATATAGCAGATATTCTAACTAGCTACTAGCTACATACTTGCTATCTAAACTACTGACTATCCAACCATTTGTTTTAATTATTTGTTTCAAATAATGGCTGCAGTGGTTCAGGTATGAAAGTCTTGTTATGTAGAACCATACTAAACTAACAAGACTCATTTTTTTTGAAGCCATGTTGAACCTGACAGATTTTAGTGAGAATTGACTTTTGTATTATACAGTTCCTTTAGACAATAAAGGGACTAAAATCTTTACTAAAGCTATGAAACTAGAACTATAACAATTATCACTAGCACTAATGAAAAAGACACTTTCAGTTTTTCTATATTTAAAATATACTCTATGGAACAAAGTATTGGGACACCTGCTTATTCATTGTTTCTTCTGAAACCAAGGACATTGAAAAAGAGTTACATTCAGCAACAAGAGGGTTAATGAGGTTAGGATGTTAGATGGTCCCCAACCCCCCAACTCCTCAACTTATCTCAAAAAGTACTGGACGGAACACCATCATTCCAGAGAACACAGTTCCACTGCTCCACACCTCAATGCAGAGGGCTTTAAACCCCTCTAGCCCACTCCACCCCAGAGAGACCAATTTATTTGGCAATATTTGTCTACAGGGACTAGGCAAGTTGTGGATGTGTGCATTTAAGCCTCTGTGTCAACAAGTGGGTGCCACTTACAGCAGGATGCATTTATTAGAGGATGTTTCCACATTTAGCTATCCACATACTACTAACATACATTACAGCAACATACTAACAACATCCTTTTCTCATCCTTGTCTGCATGGTTGCTCACTCAGGAACACATGAGTTTCAGTGAGTAATCCAGCTTAACAAAGAGCCTGATATTAAATTCCAGTGTTTACTCTTCAGCAAAATACACACTGCCTTCTTTTGTATCATTAAGTTCAGAAAGATTTCTGAAGCATTCTAAAAATTTTACTCACTAAAAACACATCTTTTGGTTAATTCGATTTTTATTATTTGTTTCTAACAGTTTAGCCTTAAAAAGAGGAAATAGCTTTCTGCATGAGTGATCACATGATCTGAGCTGTCATGTGTTATCACATTCTCTCTGTTTACTCAGTGTGTGTGTGTGTGACAACAAACCTGACTCTTTTACTACACACACAGGTAAGCAATTTTATAAACAAGTGATAACCTGATAAACATTTTTCCAAAAGTTAAGTATGTTGACTCTGAGGTATCAGAGGTTTCAGCATGAATCCCGGAAGACAAATAATTAGTATTAATTCATAAGCAAACAAGTATAGGGAATGAATAAAAATAGTGTAGAGTTAATTACCTCCCATGTCTCCAGAAAGTGGCTGTTATCTGGAATGGCTTGGCCCTCAGCATCAAGAGGAAACATGTTGTCTCCAGGCTGCAGATTTAGATCCAGCCATCAGCCATTCACATGGTACAAATATACACTTATAATTCTAAATGTATGTTTATTAATAGTACCTTAAAGCCCACAGGCAAATGGATTAGGTAGAGATCCAGATAGGGCAGGTTTAGGTCATGCAGGGTCTTCTCACAGGCTCCTCTAACCAAATGTCTCTCATGGAATGTGCACCACAGCTGAAAAGATTGAATATGTAAAAAACGGCCCATTGAATATTACTCTGTTTGTGTTAGATTGAGCAAAGTGTAGTTATTGGTAACTGGTAAAAATTGTAAAGTCATGGTTATATGCAGTGCTTACCTTGCTGACAATGAAAATGTCCTCTCTTTTCACCACTCCTTGATCAATCATGGCATGAACAGCAGCCCCAACTTCTTTTTCATTCTCATAAACATAGGCACCATCAATGTGACGGTAACCGGCCAGGATTGCTGCCTTTACAGCTTCCTCCACCTGCCCTGGGGTGGACTGCAGGGAGACATCACTTGTAAGTGTAATGATGTTCTCTAACATACTGAACCCAAATGCACAACTACCAGCTACCAGATTTTCAAGAAAACACCAACAATGTTAGACAACTGGATTCCAAGATTAGGACAAAATGATGATTTAACTGCATTTAAAGTGTCTTACCTTCCATGTGCCCAGCCCAACAATTGGAATTTTTGCTCCATTATTAAGAGTGACAAAAGATGCCATGGTGACGTGTTTCCACCTAGAGGTGCTATAGTGAAGTCTTGCAGCTGTGATTCCACCAGCAGACTCTCAGCTATTTAACAGGCAGCTCCCCAGATAAAAGCCAAGCATCAGAATTTGACTGGTCACGTCTGGAGCCCAACCCTCACCCACTGAAGCCAAGAAGGAGGAGTTTACAACCAGTTTTGCAAAAGACTGCATTCATCAAACCTGATGAACTGCTGCTGTTTGAACTGCTAGCCTGTAAGGGTTGGGCTCCAGACATGACCACTACTTCTAGCGAGGGTGATATTTTCATTGATATGTACATCTCTTGGATACAGAAGTGGTACAGCTAATGTGGACATGCATTAGAAATTGTTTATGAAACCAACAGTTCAACCTTCATAACTGTTGGAGTGAAAAATGTATGGTCAGCTAATGCCAACTTTGTGGGAGGACTGCACTGTTTGTTGACCACACCTAATATGATGTCCACGCCCTACCCGTTATGATTAGATTGCCCAGTATAATAAATCCCGTTCCATGTATATGCTTTAAAAATATGTTTAATATGTGTAGCGGCATTCAATGGAATATGATTGTGTGTTGGAGGGGGAGTATTGTGTTTTAAGGGAGAAATCTAAAAGTGGTGCTGTGGTGTAAAAATAAAAAGAAGGAAAAAGATGCATAAAGCAAAGATTGAACAATCTATTATTATTATTATTATTATTATTATTATTATTATTACTAGTTGCAGTTAAAGAATCCATAAAAACCTTTCACATACCTGATATTACTATATACACAAAAGTATGTCAGCACTCTTTTGTATAAGCCATTACTCATTATTTGATCAGTTAGTAGGAACACCCTAGGTCATGAGATAGCAAGAAAATTTCTGCAGGTAATTCATGACTTAGCACTTCTGGAAAATATGAGGCAAAGTGTCTTATCCCATAAGTCTTTTACATATAATGGCCTTGTTTCAAATATGTCATGCCACCTTACCTTTCCTTTGGTCAGTCATGATACAGAGCCTCAGCCTCACCCTCCTTCTGGCACATGAGGGCCCCATCAGCCCTAATGTGACCCCACTCAACTGGGAAGGCTACAAATATTTCAAGATTCTAAAATGTTGAAATCAGTATCATCTGTTGTTTGAAAAACTGATCCAGTGAAATTAGGTGTAGCTTACTCAACAGTGTAGTGTATCATTTATTTGATTTCAGCACATTTGCCTGTTTAAAATAGCCTGTGTTTAAATGTGCGTTTTATTTGCTAATGCCCAGGGCACCGGCCCATTTGTAAACATCATTTAGCTTTCAGACCTCAGGTGTAATGAAATTATCACACCAGAGATGGGACAGCAGGTTATCAGACTCACAACTCACTTCAAAAGTCAATCTTAGGTTTATGCTGTAAATGAATTAATATCAGTAATCAGAAGAGACTCAAACTCTATTGAAAACAATAGCGAACATGGGTTAAATTTACAAAGAGGCATTCTCTTCGAATAAGGCATAAATATGACAGAGTAACATTCTTTGTGCACAATAAAGGTGTGTGTTCTTTTTTCTGTCTTGAGATAGACATTACCTTTTTATGTCTGTGTTTGAATGAGTGGGCTACAGCCAAGAAAGCCCAGCAGCGTCTCTACTTCCTCCGGAAGCTGAGAAAGGCCCATCTCCCTCCACCCATCCTCACCCTCTTCTATAGAGGTACCATAGAGAGCATCCTGAGCCGCTGCATCACTGCCTGGTTTGGAACCTGCACAGTCTCTGACCGCAAGACCCTCCAACGTATTGTGAGGTCAGCTGAGAGGATCATCGTCATCATCAGAGTCTCTCTCCCCACCGTCATGGACATTTACACTGCCCGCTGCATCCACAAAGCAACCAGCATTGTGGATGACTCCACCCACCCTTCACACAAACTGTTCTCCCACCTGCCATCAGGAAGAAGGTACCGCAGCATCCGGTCCAACACGACCAGACTCTGCAATAGTTTCTTCCCCCAAGCCATCAGACTTCTCAACTCCAGAGACTGAACCCAGACAATATGGGAAGCATTTTGCACAAATTACTTTACTACCTCACTGGACTCGATATTTATTTCACACTGCATAATTTGCACACTACCCCTAATTTATTTATTATTCTTTGTCTGTATTGTGTTGTATTGTCTGTCTGCACTTGTACTGTGTTGCGCTTGTGTTCTGTATGCACTGTGTCTATGTTGCACCATGGTCCTGGAGGAACGTTGTTTCGTTTCGCTGTGTACTCTGTATGTAGTTTAAATGACAATAAAAGCCCACTTGACTTGACTTGACTAGTTGGTACATGCTGTATTTTATATTATTAAACAGAGCGTGTTTTTATTTGTACTGAATGAACATAAAATAAAGCATAAGACATACAGTCATTTCTTAAATTGGATTATTACTTGTGTGGGTAAAGGGGACCAGGCACACTATCAAATATACTGGGTCTGTTTTCCAGCTCAGAAAACAGGATGTGCAAGTGCCACCATTTTTTTAGCCAGACTCAATATCTCAATTACAACCACTCACATCTTTACATTTCCTCTGAGAATTATATTACACTTAAGAACTGTTTCAGAACTTCAGCGGTTTGGTCCATGTGGTGGAGCTGATTAAGGATTTGTAAAGCTGATCATATTTTAAATCAGACAGTTTTGCAGCACTTAATGTTAAACATTCACAGATCAACCACAATAATAAAACCACCTAATACTGTGTAATTCCCTTTTGTGCTGCCAAAACAACACTGATCTGTCAAGACAGGGACTTAACTTTTTTCAGTAATTTCTGCTACTGTAGCTCTTCACACACACAGCAGTGAGCCTCGGGCACCCACGACCCTGTCATAAGTTCCCTAGTTGTTCTTCCTTGAAACACTTTTGGAAGGTACTGATCACTGCATTCTAAGAATACCCCACAAGACCTGCCAGATGTTTTGGGGATGCTCTGTTTCAGTTGTCTAATCATCACAATTTGTCTCAGATCCTTACTCTTGCCCATTTTCCTGCTTCCATCTAATCAACTTCACAAACTGACTGTTCACTTGCTGCTTAATACGAACACCCCAGCCCTTGACAAGTGGCCTTGTAACAAGATGATCAATGTTATCACATCAGTGGTGTTACTGTAATGGCAGATCAGTGTACAGATGAACAAATCTGTGACTAAAACTCTGACCTGTGATTTATTTTGACTCTCAACATTAACCATAATCTATAGTTTTTA
Source organism: Salminus brasiliensis (assembly GCF_030463535.1). Taxonomy (NCBI): domain Eukaryota; kingdom Metazoa; phylum Chordata; class Actinopteri; order Characiformes; family Bryconidae; genus Salminus; species Salminus brasiliensis. Next base: position 43,390,835 of record NC_132879.1, read on the forward strand.
CCACCAAAAACAGCTCCCAGCTAAAATGTTCATAAGGGCTCACATGGGTGGAATGAAAGCTAGGTGGGTTCCAGGTGGAGATGGGCTCTGAGTGGGATTGTACATACTTTGTTACTGGGACCTAGTTGGGCTTCCCAAATTGTTACAGTCCCCAAGATGGGGACCATGCGTAACCCCTAATCACTGACCCTGGTGGGCATCCATATGTAGGGCCTACATGAAACCCAAGGACAAAACTTTCTGATTCCCAGTTTGGCTACCCAATCCGGGCCCGACATGGACATGCTTGAAGACAGGGTGTAAGTGCAAGTTTTATTAAAGCTTTATTAAACAAAACAAATACTAATCATTAATCAAAACAAAACAAACAAGGCAAAAAAAAACACAACATTGATCACACGTCAGACCTGTAGATGCAAGACCAGTCAAAGGAACACTCAACAAATGGACTTCTTGTACACCAGACTACACCAGGTACACCAGGTACAAATGACCAGAACAGGAACAGACGTAATGGCAGGGATAGAATGTAGACTAGGACAAGAAACCTGGGCAGGAGCAATTATGGCTACAGGGACTAAGATGAAACAGGACACAAGCAGATTGGTCACAGTGCTGGGCAAGAGCAGACAGGACTTCTCCTTTCCGCTGTGGAACAGAAGGAACATCTGACTGTGTGAGTAAGGACTGCAGCTCAGTGTTCTGCTGTCAGTGGGTAGTCATTGTGCTTGGAACCCCTAAATGAAACAGCACGAGAGTCTTTGAGTTTCAGACAAATGATCCAAAAAAGAACCCCTGACATCTAGTGTCTCATTATTTTCTTGACTCACCACTCAGCTAGAGTTATTCTCCAGTTCCTATTGAAGTTCATCTCTTCTGGACTTAGTTTAAAATCAAAGACCTGGATACAAAATAACAGGAGATTTACAGCATGATATAGTGTATGTCCCGATGATATGAAGATATGAATGCACAGGCATTGATTCACAATCCAAATTATTACCTGGAAATTCTCTTTGATTCTCCCTGGATTAATGGATTTGGGAATAACCGCAACATTCCTCTCAATGTGGAACCGGATTAGGACCTGGCAATAGAGTTGTCTTTATTAACATGTCATGTGGTCTGAAGCAAAACAGTAATGAGACCATGAAGGAATCTGCTCACAGTTCTTGTGCATTCTAAAATGCAGCATTGACAAGTTAACAGCAGCCCCTGCTGTTAATGGGCTGTTTCACTATGGGCAGGTCTGAGTTTCCATGCTAACCCGAATCCACCATCAAAACTGCATCAGAACTGGACCTTTGACTAATGTTAAAAGGTCATCTGGTCTGATAACTGTCATTTTCGTTTGTATCACATGAACAGCTGGGAAGTTGCTCAACATTTAACTGGGGAAGTGATGGCACTAGGATCCACTGGAAGATGACAAGAGACACTCTATGTCCAGGCATTCAAAAAGACAATCAATCAAGTCAATCAATTTGACTTGTGCCATCTACCTAAACATAGTACTATCGGTAAATTCCCCGCACCTGCAAAGAACAGACTAGCATATTAGGAAGTTGATCATGATTGTTTGATCCATTGGTGTACACACATACACACAGATGAATGACAGACAAATGAATTGCTCTTGCAAATCAAACGAGTCCAGATTTCAAAATCATTGAATGTGTTTGGGATTACTTGGATAAGTGGAAAATGCACCAATTGTTTAAAAATAGGAGGTGTGGAAACATCTCCTTGCAGGTTTCTTTGAATAACCGATAGCAAGTCTCCTGAGAAGAATACATAAAGACAAATTACTGCAATAAAGGCAAAGGTCACAGAGATGGTCTTGAATCTGACAAATGTAATAATAAATAAAAATGCTATGACAATTAACCAATGAAAGTCATACATTGCTTTTCAACCATGCTTCAACAGAATTATTTTTTAAAAATAAACTCATGAAACAGGCCTGGACAGAAATGATGGTACCCTTAACATAAACCTTTTGAGGCAATCACTGCAATCAAACGATTTCTGTAACTGTCAATGAGACTTCTGCACCTCTCAGCAGGTATTTTGGCCCACTCCTCATGAGCAAACTGCTCCAGTTGTCTCAGGTTTGAAGGGTGCCTTTTTCAGACGGCATGTTTCAGCTCCTTCCAAAGATGCTCAATAGGATTTAGGTCAGGGCTCAAAGAAGGCCACTTCAGAATAGTCCAATGTTTTCTCTTAGCCATTCTTGGGTGTTTTTAGCTGTGTGTTTAGGGTCATTACCCTGTTGCAAGACCCATGACCTGCAATTGAGACCAAGCTTTCTGACACTGGGAACACATTTCTCATTAGAATCCCTTGATAGTCTTAAGATTTCATTGTACCCTGCACAGATTCAAGACACCCTGTGCCAGATGCAGCAAAGCAGTCCCAGAACATAACAAAGCCTCTTCCATGTTTCACAGTAGAGACAGTGTGCCTTTTTTTGATATGCTTCATTTTTCTGAATGTGAACATAGAGCTGATATGCCTTGGCAAAACGTTCCATTTTTGTCTCATCTGTCCATAAGACATTTTGCTAGAAGCCTTGGGGCTTGTCAACATGTAGTTTGGCAAATTCCAGTCTGGCTTTTTTATAAGTTGTTTTCAACAATGTTGTCCTCCTTGGTCGTCTCCCATTAAGTCCACTTTAGCTCAAACAAGGACAGATGGTAGAAGTTTAGAAGTTTTTCTGGGCTCAGCCAGTTAAGAGATCTTTGTCACCATCTTTGAGCCATGACAGCTTTTTCAAAGTCATTTAGATCTTTTCTTTCTTTGCACACAGTCGAGGTCAGCTTGGTTTACTCAGCATGTTGATTGCTTAATTATATCAATGCATCCACCCCTAACGGGTTAATGTTTGATTTATGAATAAGAAGGAGCTTTGAAGGCAGCTTGGCTTTTAAAAGAATTCTAACAAAGTCTCACATTGTTTGTACTGCATGTTGTATTGTTTGAATTTGAGGGCTGTATCACCATCATGCCTCAGACCACATGACTTGCTATTACCAGAGCTCACCAGTCACCAGATTGGAGAGTAGCAGTTTCCAAACTCACCAAACCAGGAAGAATCCAGAATGCTTCTAAGACTGGTTAATATCTAAAAAACTTTTTCTGAAGAGCAAAATGTAAATACACTGACATGATATAAGTCACAGGCCAGGAAATAGTATCATGTCCCATGACTTTTGCCAGTGTAGAACACTACACTGACTTGAGGGCTATGCATGTGGGGCCTCCTGCATTGACTGTGAATGTGGTTTCTGCCATAGTGGCTTGTATTAAATCTGGCTTGTGTTAAATGTCTGCGCAACTTTGGAAATGGGATGTCTCATCCATCTGGGACTCACTGTCTCACTCAAACTACACTTCCATTGCCATGAGTACGCTGACCAGTGTACCAGGATAAAACCTGGTGTGGACCTTCCCAAGTCATCCCCTGAGGTAATTTCTTTGGAAAGAAAAATGTCTAAATATGATGTTACTGTTAGAATTTACATACAAATTGTACATTATCATTTAATATCGTACTGCTGATTGATTGTATTGATTGTCATGCTGAAAACAGTGTTTACGCTACGATTAGCCAGTTTATTCTGTAGATTTGATGTGTTCGATATGTCCAGTTTCCGACTTCAGTGGGTGATCATGTGGTGCATCCTGATCTGAATCAGTTTTTTAATAAAACCGGCACCACTTCAGACTGCATCATACAAACAAAATACAGTACATCATATAACGACAAGTGGTTATACTAGACAAATAGCTAATGGGCTGAGATTTTACTATAAAATAAACACATATTTTAACCTGAAAAAATGTGAAAAAAAGTGAAATATGTACATATATATAAATTATATGAATATAGTAAAGTGGCATAGTGGTAATAACTGTGATAATAAATATGGATAATCATTGCACCCGAGTTATTGCACACATATTAATTTGAAGTACTATTATTATTGCACATATGAACAGTTATAATTTGAGTATTGCACACATGAACCATAGTATCACACTTTGAGGGAGGAGTTATTGAGTTCTTCCTTTTTTGATGACATCCTGTTGCTCTCTGTGGTGCATTTTGGTGAAATGAGTCTTGTACTGAATGTACTCCTCTGTCTCATCACCGTGTTGTAGAGAGGGGGGAGAGCCATTATTCATAATAGCAGGCAGCTTAGACAGCATCCTCCTCTCTGACACTGCCATCAGCAAGTCCAACTCCACACTCACAACATCAATGGCCTTGTGGATCATTGAGATCCTGAGCACAGGCTGGCAGGTACTGAAGGACCATGTTGACTTTGGCCCTTCCTTTAGGGTGTGTCAGTGTTCTTAGCCCAGACTAGTTTATTGTCAATGTGTACTCCCAGATATTTTCTCCACAGTGTCCACACTGACCCCCCTAACGGACACACCGGTGCCTTGTTTTTCCTCAGGTCCACCACCAGTTCTTTTGTCTTTGTCACATTGAGCTGCAGATGGTTCAGTTCACACACCTGCGACAAAGTCTTTCACCTTTGCCTTGTGGTGTAGAGGGTGAAGAGGAATGGAGAGAGGACAATTCTCTAATAAAAGCTTTGGTGATTTCTTTGGCTCTTCAAAGTCTAACTAAAGAGTGTACCTGGTTGTTGGCTGTTTTTTTCAGGCCTGGCTTGATTAGGATGGCTTAAATCTTCCCTCGATTGAAGTTAGAGATCATCCCAGGATCCACCAGCTCCTTTGTTTTCTTTATGATAACAATGAATGTATTTAGTCAATAGTTGCTTTTCTTCACCTCTTTAATGCAATAGACATATAATGAAATGCATTTGTAAACATAATTAATCTATTGTATGATAGATGGTTTGATTCTAAAATCTGATCTACACACACCTATCGCCACCTACAGATTCACTGTAAACTGTAGAGTAAGACGTAAAGAGTATGCTACTTGAATGTGTTGCCAGATCTCTGTGGTTTAGTAATTTTAAACCCATCTCAGTTGGGTCTGTCCTTCCTAGATAAATAATCAAGTCAAGTCAAGTCAAGAGTTTTTTTATTGTCATTTCAGCTCTGTACAAGTACACAGTGAAATGAAATTACATTTTTTTCCAGAAGAAGGGTGCAACATGGAACAAAACAAGACAAACTGCAGAAAGTGCAACGTGCAAGACTGTACACTAAACACAATAAACACGACTCAATTCTGAATAGAGGTAATGTGTGTAAGGTGCATAGATATTTAACAGGTAGGTATTGATAATAAGGTGCATAGAAGGTGCATAGAAATACATAGACAGCATACAACGTACATGAAATATGAAACACAGCACTGAGGTAGTAAAGTATGGAATGTATAAATAAGGTAAATAGGAAGCAGACAGGTTAAAATGCTATAGGTTGTGGGGGTTAGGTTCAGTCTCTGTTGTTTAAAAGTCTGACTGCTTGTGGGACAAAGCTATTGCAGAACCGTGCAGTGAGTGCATGGATGCTCCTGTACCTTCTGCCAGACGGCAGCAGTGAAAAAAGTCCATGTGAGGGAGTGGGGTCCTTCACTATGCTGTTGGCCTTACGGGTGCAGCGTGTGGTGTGAATGTCTGATGAATGTAAAATGCTACACAGAAAGTTGATTTTTTGTCTGTTTTATTTGTATTTCAAATAATAATTAAACACACACACCTGGACATGGGGCAGCTGGGCAGCTATACCTTTAAGCCTACAAAATATGACCCTTCTCTAATATTATTTCTCATAACCTTCTCTAATATTCATATATTTCTAAGTTGTAGGGGAGGAATTGAATAAATGTAAGGTAGATTATGTCTTTCAGATTTAAAATGGACAGATTTGCTGAAAGTAGCAGCTCTATATGAATGTTTAATGGTGGATGTGATCCTTGATGAAGTGTTCTTATTGGCAATATGGGTGTCTGCTCAGATTTGATGGCAGCACTTGATTGTCAAGATAATCACGATTTTAATATTATGACTGATCAGTGTAGAACAACAAATCTGTGATAAAACCTTTTACCTCATGATTAATTAATCACTGCTACGCTCAGCACTTATCATTATGAGAAGCTTGGAGACAGGGCGACAGTGCAAGTTAAGCTTTATTGAATAAATGTCATCATTAATAAAAAAAAATGAAAGTAGACACACGTGTACATGCAAAACTAGTCTGCAACAAAAGTATTTGTACACCAGACTAAAATAGAGACACCTGTCACAGGTGACAGGTAGGCAGGTCTCCCTCAAACAGGTGAGAACAATAATAATGAGGTGGGGATAAGATGGAGACAAAGACTAAAACAAAGAAGCACATGGGAACAGACATATAGAACATATCCAAGACCACAGAAAAGAGAACAAAACAGCAAACCAGACAGCAGAGGGAACACTGAACTGAACCAAACCTTGGACTCTAGAACCAGACAGGGAACAGGAGACAGGAGACTGGACATGATTTAGGAAAGAGGACAAGATGCTGGATTGGAGACTGGACAGGTGACTGACCTACGGACTAGAAAGGAGATTGGATCTGATGACTGGACAAAAGATCAAAAAAGGAAGTGGGCAGGACTCTCAGGGAAAGGGACGTTTTACACTGAAGTCTAGGACAGAAATGATAACCGGAACGGACAAGATGAGAGGGATAGAACATAGACTTGGGCAAGAAACCTGGGCAGAACCGATAATAGGTGTATGGACTAAGATGAGAGTGGAGACAAATATAATTGGGGACTATTGACTGGTCAGACAACCGGGCTGGAGCAGACTGGACACAAGAGACTAGAGACACCTGAGACAGATGACAAGCGGACAGGGCTGCAGATATCACACAGGTGGGACGATTAATACTGAGGAAGGGCTAGAGCAGCGACAGAGACCAAAACATAAACAATAAGGCACATGGGACAAAAGCATACGAAGAATGTAAACAGAGAACATGGACAAAGACAGGAGATCTTGCAGGTTTTCAGGCAAGGTGTTTAGACATTTAAAGAGTCTACCATTATTAAATCTACCATCATTAGATTTGGAAGCTTAGTGCCAGAGTGAGCCATTAGAAAACAAATGCTGCTTATATTTATTGCAAATCTGAATTCAACTATTTGAATTACAAATACTGATCTTAGAAAATGTTAAATTCATGTTCTGCCTGATGTTCTTGACTGTATAAGACAGAAGGAACATCTGACTGTGTGGGTAAGGACTGTAGCTCAGTATTCTGCATTCAGTGGGTAGTCCTTGTGCTTGGAACCCCTAAATAAAACAGTAAGAATCAGAATAAGAATAGGAAATACTTTATTGATCCCAGGAGAGAAACTGCAGTTGTTACAGTTGTTTAAGAATACATGCTTTATAAAATAAAATAAAATAAATTGAATTACACTACAATTATTATTGCACATATGGACAGTATAATTTGAGTATTGCACAGATGCCACTGAGTTTAAGACAAATTATCCAAAAAACAAATTTACAAGTATAAGTATAATTATTTTCTTGACTCACCACTCAAACTGAGCTATTCTCCAGTTCCTGTTGAAGGTCATGATAGTGTCCATCTCTTCCGGACTCAGCTTAAAGTCAAAGACCTGGATACAAAATAATAGTAGATTTACATGTCATGCATGTCCCATTGAAGTGAAGATATAAATTCACAGGCACTAATTCACTAATTTACAGTCCAATCTATTACCTGGAAATTCTCTTTGATTCTCCCTGGATTGATGGATTTGGGAATAACCGCAACATTCCTCTCAAGGTGGAACCGGATTAGGACCTGGCAATAGAGTTCTCTTTATTAACATGTCATGTGGTGTAAGGAAAAATGGTGAAAAGACCATTAAGTTAGAAAGGCTCTCTCTTTAACCCCTTCTTTTGACATTCTTCCCATTATTTAGTCAGTAAATAAAATGTCTTAGGCTGTAGTCAGTGTGCTGGATGTGGGAGGCATGAGGCAGGCGGAAGACTTGCTGTCAACAAGGGTCAGATTGTCATGCCAAATGACCAGATGTTAAAAAATGATCTGTGTTGTCCAAGACAGCAGAGGCAAGTACCTATAGACAGTGGTCTGTGGTGGGTCAGACCAACAGAATGTTGACTGTGGCACAAGTCACAGAAATTGTTAAAGAATGTGTCAAACAACAGTGTGTCCAAGTGTCCCACCACTGCTGTTAATGGGGCTGTTTTCCCTTCAGACAGGTCAGAGTTTTCATGCTGACCCCATCTACCATCAAAAGCACCTACAATGGGCATACAAGCATCAGAACTGTGCCTTGAAGCTTGTTCGACATTTACTAAGTGATGGCACAAGGATGCACTGGAAGAAGACAAGAGGGAGTGAAAGGGCAACAGTATTCCCTTATGGCAGTGAGCTATGTCAGCAAGATAATGAGCCCATGGCACTCTACACATATTGTTTGGGAGTGGTTTGAGGAACATGAGAAAGGTTTCGAGGTGGAGTCCAGGCCTTCAGATTCCCCTCTGTGGGATATGCTAGTGCAAAAGGTCTGATTCACAGCAAAGCTGTTTTGGCACCTGTTGGCTCTGTTGTTTTGGTTCTTTGGGTATGACCACACACACACACACAGATGGCAAATTAAAATGCTTCAATTACTTACAAAATGTTGGGCAGAGAAAGCAATGAAACATATAACATAATTAATGGCACTCAATGGGCATTTTGACTGGAAATGACATAAATGAAGGGTAGTATGCACACACACACACACACACACATATGTAAGGTGAATTTGTGAAATTTGAAATGTGAAATTTGTGAATTTCCCCACTGCGGGACTAATAAAGGACTATCTTAAGGTGAACATAAATATGTACCTGTGCTGTCGTTTTATTATGCTTTGCAGCTATGGCCTTGATCTTTAAGTCATTCAAGACAGACGGATCCTCTGGCTTTGCCCTGTAAAAAAGAGAAGTGTTCACTTCAGTTCTGCAATGATGGGTGAAATAATCAAGTAGTTATGTAATTAAAAGGACAGAAAAGGCTTGAGTGAATTCTGCTAAAGAGAAATACCATAGTACTACATAACTACATAAACCATAGTACTACACACACACACACACACACACATACATACATACATACATACATTATATATATATATATATATATATATATATATATTTGCTCACCATGGTCTGTCAGGTGACCCCAGAGGACTGTATGCAGTCACTGTGATGCCCTTAAGAGTGACAGAAGTCGATCAGCTTCACCTGGGTGAGGTACGGATGGCACTCAATCTGGAAAGAAAAGAAAAATAATTATGAAAGCTATCCGAATACGGAATGTTAAACTAAAGAAATGGACAGTGCAAAAAGGCCAAAGAGGCTACCTGGTTGTTGGCAGGTTTGTATTTGAGGCCTGGCTTGTTCAGGATGGCTTCAATCTGCGCTCTGCTGAAATTAGAGATACCAATGGCCTTAACCAGTCCAGCATCCACAAGCTTCTCCATTTCCTTTATGATAAAATTGGCAACTTTTTTAATTAATGTATTTATTTACATGTGAATTTCATTAAATACATATGTAGACATTCATGTATAAAACATTTATTATCATATTTTGAATTAGCTATGTAAATGTCCTGTCATATTGTCATATTCTGAAGTGTCCCCTTTCAGGTTCTTCAATTACCTCCCATGTCTCCAGAAAGTCACTGTTATCTGGAATAGCTTGGCCCTCAGCATCAAGAGGAATTAGATCTTCTCCAGGCTGCAGGTTTGAATTGAGCAATCAGTACTCATGCACATTTAACACAATTCACGTTATACATTCTTCTTCATACAATCCACTTCATCTGATCAGGGCTGGAGTGGATATGGAGCCTACCCAGAAACACAAAAAAGGCAGGAATTCACTCTGGATAGGGTGCCAGTTCGTCACAGGGTAACACATACACACCCATTCACTCACACACATCTACAGGCAATTTAGCATTGCCAGTCCAACTACCAGCATGTTTTTGGAAAACAGAGTACTCTCTTTTCACCACGCCTTGATCAATCATGGCGTGAACAGCAGCCCCAACTTCTTTTTCATTCCTATAGGCATAGGCCCCATCAATGTGACGGTATCCAGCCAGGATTGCTGCCTTTACAGCTTCTTCCACCTGTCCTGGGGAAGACTGCAGGAAGACAGTACTTTCACTTTTTCCATGTAGTTTTAAACAACAAGCAGACTGTGTAGTTTAATGCCTTTTTTCTTCTGAGATATATCAAACTTCAACTAGCAGTTCATCATTAAAGAAAACACTGAGGTTGGGGTAAAGAAATAGTGGCAAAGGCATAGGAGTGATTCAGAAACTGGGGGACACTGAGGGGTTTCAAATTTAACCTATAATTAAAGTACTACTACAAGTTTGGAACAAAACCAACCACCTAACAATCAAAGCTCAACAATATAACTGAGCACTGAGCGATATCAAACAATATATTAAAGGCCAATACAGATACAGAATACTATTTTCTGTTGTTTTAAGGGGAACTGAAGTCTTTTGGGAGGGTCTCTGAGCTATTTCACGTCCTCTGTAATAGATTTTCCCATTCTAGGTGTCGTTTTAACAGGCATTGTTCTGTAACAGCCATGTACGATAAGGTTTGTATTTCATGGTTCTTCCAATGTTTTTGTGTTTTTGCTGCGTGCTATGTCTAGTAACTCGCGACTCAGGTCTGGGATACACTGCCGTGGTGATTACACAGGCTGTGGGGGGCATGTCTGTGCCATACTGCCGAGACACTTGATAGCCAACGTGAACGACTGTGATGATGATGAGACAGTATCAACTTGTAGATGCTTTAGAAAAAGAAGGGTAAAGATACAAAGGGACAGAATCCAAGCTGAGGCCAAAAACACAATGCAAAAATCAAGCATTGTGTAGAAGTGTACAAAATCCATAAAGAGCTGGTATAAAGGGACAGGGCTTAGACTTGCAAATGGGAAAAGCAACCATCACACACCATCTAGGCATCACACAGCGTGCACAGGTAAGATAATGAGTCCAAGTGTCCATGTGTCCTGAAGGCACCTCCGGTGGTGGTCATTGGTAGTGAGTGAGAGATCTGGTGGGTTGCCTAAAACACCATAAGTACAGACCTGACCAAGATCTAGACTCTTTACATGAGCAAAGTGTGTGTGTGTGTGTGTGTGTGTGTGTGTGTGTGTGTGTGTGTGTGTGTGTGAGAGAGAGAGAGAGAGAGAGAGAGAGAGACAGAGAGAGACAGAGAAGGTTCAGATTAATAAATTAATAAATGAATAAAAGAAGAAGTCTACAACACTGCAATCTAAGAAAACAAACTAGTATATTTCAATGTGCAAGCACATTTAAACCAAAGCAGGCTGTGTTTCAGTGGCAAACCAACTGGAACTTTTAAGTCTCTTACCTTCCATGTTCCCAACCCAACAGTAGGCATTCGTGCTCCAGAATTAAGAGGGATAGTAGATGCCATGGTGAAGCAGCTCTTCTTCCTCTACCTAGAGGGTGTATAGTGAAGTAGCTTTGCAGCCTTGAATCCAGTTAGAAGTTTGTCTGTTATATAACAGCAGCTTCTCAGAAAAAAGACGTGACTCAGGATTTTATTGGTAATGTCTAGAGTCCACTCCTTACCCACTGAATCTTGGAGCCAAGAGGGCTGGGTTAGAGTTTGTCATGCATTCAGCAAATATACTATAACTCTGTGGACACTGTTTCACAGGCCTTCACACTCATGCACATTAGGCTTGTGTATACAAAGGTGGTACGACTGTTAAAATCACAACATTCAATTAAATGAAATGTTTATACATTTTCCACCACTGAAGCTCCAGCCATGACAACTTCTTCAAAGTCACTTTGAGCTTTACTTTCTTTGCGCACAGTCAAGGTCAGCTTGGATTACTCAGCATTTTTCTATGTATCACAGAGCACAATAGGATGTTGATTGCTTTATTATATCAATGCATCCACCCCTCTAACGGGTTAATGTTTGATTCGTGAAAAAGAAGGAGCTGTGGAGGCAGTGTCCTTCACTGGCTTTGAAAAGAATTCGAATAAGGTCAAACATTGCTTGTATTACACAGTTTCAGGGTTGTATCATCATCATGCCTCATGACCACATGATGTGTTATTCACAGAACTCTGTCACCAGATCAGAGTCTTGCAGTTCCCAAATAGGTATATTATAATATACAGGTATATTATTAAAATGAAATGATATGTTATATATAATATTTTATATTAAAGAATTTTATTCATCACCGGAAGATAATTGTTTTTAGATATTGACCAGTTTTCATAACTATCAAATCATCGTTTTGATCACCAAAACAGCTCACTCTGCAAGATCTATGAATATACTACCCTGTGGTATTGTAATGTTTCCCTCTGCTGGCCTCAGTGGGGAACCTGTGCACAAGGGCTGGGCTCCATCCTTCACCTGTGGATCAGCTCTAAGCACACAGGTGCAGTTGATGGAGTAATTAGGACTCCACTTAAGCTCCAGAGTTTTATGTGCTGGTGTGAAGTCTCTATGACTCTACCGCTGTTTAAAGTGACACAAGTATGGACTTGCCTATGATGTACCTGCCTGCCTGTTATTTGACCCCTGCCTGTCCTGATGTTTTGCCTTAGCCCTAAAAAGGACCTTTGCACATGTAGCCTGCCTCAACCACTTCTTTACAGGTATCTAGCACCAAGACGTTACCATCAGACTCCCTGTACTATCAATTATGAGGTGGACCCAGAGCACCTCACGAGCCTTATCATTTTGGGGAGGCTCTGACCCAGCCATCTGGCCATAAGTATTTGGACCATGTCAAAGTCACTCAGGTCTTCACATCTGACCATTTCTCCTGCGTCCAACATATAACATGCCGAACCAACGGTTCAGTTACTGTTTACACTGTCACAGACTTTGAAGTGCACCATTGTTGTGGGATAATCAACGTTCTTCTCTTCATTTAGGTGTCCAGTAGTATTAATGTTTATTTTGTTAACCATTTAAAACACTTTTAATTTAAGGGACAAACATCAAGTCAGGCTACAAACACTACACACACTACTTTTACTTCCAAGTACTTTTGAGTCCCTAAAATATGATCTTTCTCCAATATGATATGGTAGACAGTTTATAACAGCAGGTTCTCTGGGAGTAGTGGCAGCGTCTTCGTGAAATAAACCAATGCTGTTCCAATCCAAGAAATGAAGAGCCAAACAATGGGCCGACCATCCACACATATATCTGCCAGCTGTCTGCCTTGGCAACTGATGTAGACTATTAAAGACGTTTTAGTCAAGAACAGGAAGTGAAGGAGGGGATAGTAGTTGTTTTTATTTCTAGTTCCAAATGAGGAATGAGGAATTAAATAATTATGGCTAGTCTCTGGATTGTATCCTAATAAGATTTTAGCCACATGTCTGTGTGGGACAGACGGGGTGCCACATGGATGGGAAGTATTAGGACGATTCAAATGGCCTGTGACTGTAGGACCCAGTCTTTGTAGGGGCCCACAATCCCTGGCATCACCCCTAAAGACAGAATCAGCTAATTCACTTTTTGTACAGTAATTACTACTAGTGTTACGGTTGTAATGGGAGGAGTATTTGTTGTCAAATGCGTCAGTGCATCTGATTGGCTGGGCTGTGTTACTTGAATAGAATATGTGTTGCAAGATTACTGAGGTTTGGTTAGATCTGCATCCGATACTATTGAACCCAGCTCCCTTTCAATTGGCTCTATAGATAACTAATGTTATGCAAATTGTGGAAATACATTGGAATACATTGATTTATTTAAAGAAACAATAATTTACCTTTCATGTCTTCAGAAAGTTGCTGTTATGTGGAATGACTAGGCTGCAGATTCAGATCCAGCCATCCATTTCCACATGTATTGCTTTTCTTACAAAAACTACATTAAAACCCAGTGGCAAATGCATTCAGTAGAGCTCTGGACAGTCCAGCTTTAGGCCATTCGAGGTCTTCTCGCAGATTGAATTGCTCTTTGTATGTATTGGACTGGGCAATGGGCATAGTATAATTACTGGTGACTCATCAGTCAATGATCACACGTTTAATGTCATAAAGCAAAGGCAAGAACTGTTGTCAATGACTTTGCAGTTTAAAAGCTACCCTCCTTCCACTACTCCTTTGTCAGTCATGGCATGGATGCAAACCCTGAACTCCTCATTTGCATAGAGACAGGCCCCATTAGTGTGCTGGTCTGACAAGGGTTGCTGTCTTTACTGCTTCTTTTACCTGCTTTACCTGTCTTTTACTGCTTTTTAATCTGGCAACCTGATTTGGACTAAGCCATTAACATCACTGCACTTTAGCGAAGCTTTGCCCCTCATCACAAGAATATTGGGCTTTGTGTGCACATTTATATAGGCTCCATTTTTGTCAGTTCTTAAATCATTTCTCATCTCTGTAGCTGCTCTGTGCACTGTAAAAATTCTGGACGACTAGACCAACAGAAATGATTTAATTAGAATAAACTGTTAGTTTACATTGACTTCCATTCAAAGTTAAGACAACTTATGCCTTCTCCAGTAAAGTCACCATTTTGGAGATGTTTTTCATAAAGCGACAGCGACGATATGCTTGCTTTGTACCTTCCTGCATTTAGGACAATGAGTATTGGACAAGCCCCAATAAAGTGTCTCAGCACATGCAGCCCACCACAACCCATTGGTTACAATAATTAAATTAGCACACACCTGGTAGGCTAGGTATATACAACAAGGGCTAAAATATAAATCACTATTGGTCAAATAACAAAAGGGGGATTATCTTTTATTTGCACAGGAGAAAATCGTTTTAGATATCTCTCACCATATACTGTGATTATATACATTAGACTACAAGAAAGGTTTATTAATTTAATTGTATTAAACCCAATTTGAGTTTTAAATAAAAATAAAACATAACATTCTTTCAATAATGACTATTATTTTTAACTTAGTGTTGATATATTTCATAGATAATAGGCCTAACTCAAATGTGGTTGGATTTAAAATACATAGTAAACATTTTAGGTAATGACATCTGTAGAAAGCGTGGTCATTTTTAGCAGTAGCTGTTCTCCCATCAAGACAAGGCAATGGTGTGGAAACATTGCCACCCATAGAAACAAGCAAACTACATGAGTGTAGGCTGCATTCAATCTGCTGTCATCCTCTTTCAGTCTCTTGGAACATGTGTGTTATTTTAGCTGAATGTGGGTGTGGCAAATAAGCTAAAGAAATATATAAACAGTAAACTATTCATAAAAATGTTTAGACTTGACTGTAGTATGAAAGGAATGTTTCGACAGTGTGTGTAAGAACTGGAGCTCAATATTCTGCATTCAGAGGAAAGTCCTTATGCTTGGTTGCCCTAAAAAAAAGAGGAAGCATTACATTTTAAATAGACGGAAATAGAAATCTACACATACAGTCTTACTACTCTCTTGACTCACCACATCATTTGAAGTATTCTCCAGTTCCTGTTGAAGCCCAGAATGGTGTTCATCTCTTCATTACTCAGCTTAAAATCAAAGACCTGTAAAAAAACAACAACAGAATATTTACAGGACAATATAGTGCATATCAGTTTGATGTGAAGATGTACATGCACTACCCCGCTCCATATTCTAAAAAAAATACCTGAAAATTTTCTTTGATTCTCCCTGCGTTGGCGGATTTGGGAATAACAGCAACATTCCTCTCAATGTGGAACCGGATTAGAACCTGGTGACAGATTTTTTGAAATAGCATGTAAAAAAGTCAGTGTGAGTTCCCTGACTGAATGCACATTCAATGGGTTATGTGTTGCTGTTTTAATTTACGTTATATTCCATTCATATAGCAGGTCTCCTCCTTTATTTCCATCTTTTTAACATAAAGCCATGGAAGACGGGGGCTCCTATCAAACTATTTGGACTAGAATTCTGGATTGGGCTGCTCAATAATGTATCTTAACCCCTTAATGCAGAAAGGCTTATTACACACTAAGGCGTATTATTCAGTAGCTACAAGGACTTCTGTGCAGACTGGTGGGTCTAATCCTTGGTAATAGAAGTTTGTAATAACAGCCATGGGCTGTTTAAGGGATTATGATTAGAAGGTTTTAATCCTCCCTGGCTGTAGTCCAGAGGTAATTTATCCAGGCTGATCCTTGTGGGGCTGATTCTAATCAGGCCATTGGAAGAAAATAAAAATAAGGCAATGATAGAAAGTGTCTGAAACATAAAAAAGTCTGGGTACAATATTATTTTTTAAGGTCAACAGAGCAACTGAATTGTGACTAGCAGCATTATAATCAAATGCAGACACAATGAGGGGACTCATAACATAAAGAAAAACATGTTAAAAAATGTTAAATGTTAAAAAAACCTGTTTGATTGTAAATCATTATGCTCTGGACTGGAGAGCAGCATGGGTTCTAACATATAGCCTCTTGCAGACCACCAAGAAATCTTGTGTGCCTACAGGCCTCAAGTCCTTATTAGGAATGTGTGTTTTGAAGTCCTTATGAACCTATGGGGCCCGATAGCTCACATTCCACAACAAAGTCCATACATTCTGTCTATTACCATCTAGGGTCATAAAATGTATGGCTGAGTAGAATATTTAACATATACGCTTAAGGCCATCAGAGAAGCTTCAGAAATTGACCCGCTTCTCTCTGTGCATGACAAATTAAACATTTTGATTGACTGAACATTCCTGCTATGTCTGAGTTTTGTTGCGTCAAGGGTATTCAGATCCTGCATTTAAAATACATAGGTCTGGATATTCGTGTCTGGTGTCATTATAAATGTTGTTGTCATTGGCTGGGAATATTTCACACAACAAGTAGCAATCATGAAGTAAAGGTAAAGGAGCTTCCTAAAGTTTTGGTGGTTTGTGGACATCACTTATAATGAATGTTTTTAGCTACTTTAAGCTGCACCTACTGCTGACACAGCTTGTCTAATCCCTGTAGAGTTATGATAATCGAAGCCTCAAGATATGGGACTGGTAAACTCTACTGTGGTATGACATATTATTGAATGAAGCCATGTACTGGGGCATACTAGAGAGGAATTCAATATCATCAGCCAAGAAACTGAATCTGGGGTGAAGATGGAGCTTTCAGACATTTTAGCAGGATAACAACCCCAAACACAGAGCCAAAATGGGTTCTTAGAAACAACATGAAGATTGAAAGGTACTTGCATGGTCTAGCCTATCTCCTGACTTGAATCCCACTGAAAATTCATTGGGAATTTTGAAAATGTGAGTACATCAGAGGGAACGTTCAGTTTGCCAAAATAGATTCTTCCAAAAATGAAGCCACAGTGCTGCAAAATACCTGTACTGTTCACATATACATACACACACACTATATATACATACAATAATGTAATAATAACAAACAAACAAACAAACCTGTGCTGGTGTTTTATTATGCTTAGCAGCTATGACCTTGATCTTTGGGTCCTCCAAGAGTGATGGATCACCAGGTTTTGCCCTGTAAAAAAAGAAACCTCTAAGTAGAGTTAGGATGCATTTAGAGATATGTTAACTTTACTTCTGTAGTAATGGGTGGGTTCTTTAATGAATAACATGATAATGACAACAAGGTATGGTGCATAGAAACACCCAACCCTATTTAGTATCTGTTAAGATAAAGGTTTTATTTTTGCTTACCATGGTCTGTCAGGGGACCCAAGAGGACTGTAGGCAGTCACTGCGATGCCCTTAGACTGACAGAAGTTAATCAGCTTCACCTGTGTTAGGTAAGGATGGCACTCAATCTAGAGAAGAAAAGAAAAGAGAAACTGTTGTATTGGATAAAACACTATGGTTTATTTAGCTCTTTAAATTTAATGTGTACTAGATGATAAGCCTAGGAATACAAATAGAGTTCAAAAAGGCTACCTGGTTGTTGGCAGGTTTGTACTTAAGGCCTGGCTTACTCAGGATGGCTTCAATCTGCTCGTGGTTGAAGTTAGAGATTCCAATGGCCTTGACCAGCCCAGCATCCACCAGTTTCTCCATTTCCTTTATAATAACATTAGAACTGTATTCATGTGCATTTCATTGAATACATACATGAACATTAATTTAAATTTGGAATCTGAAATTCCACGTCATATTTTTCAGTTACCTCCCATGTCTCCAGAAAGTTGCTGTTATCTGGAATGGCTTGCCCCTCAGCATCAAGTGGAAAAATCTCATCTGAAGGCTGCAGGTTTAAATTCAGCAATTAGGACTTGTGTCCATCCAAATACTATTATCATGTATTACATTAGAATTTGCTACTTATTAGTAGTACCTTGAAGCCCATAGGCATATGCATTAGGTAGAGATCCACATAGTCCAGCATTAGGTCATGTAGGGACTTCTCGCAAGCTCCTCTAACCAAATGTTTCTCATGACATGTGCACCATAGCTGAAAAATGTAATATGTAAAACGCCAGGGAGGGAGCACCAACACTATTCCAGTTGTTGATAAGTCTTTTTTTGTTTGTTTGTTTTTTGTAGCTACGTCATGCAATTCCTATGCGCAGTGCTTACCTTGGTGACAATGAAAAGGTCCTCTCTTTTTACCACTCCTTGGTCAATCATGGCACGAACAGCAGCCCCAACCTCTTTTTCATTTTCATAGACAACGGCCCCATCGATGTGACGATAACCAGCCAGGATTGCTGCCTTTATTGCTTCTTCCACCTGCCCGGGGATAGACTGCAGGAGCCAACAGATGAAGGTTATAAGTAAGGGGCATCTATAGTGGACAGCCTGAACCTGGGTATAGCTGGAAAACCTGACTGACTTAGATCTTAATTTGTGAGGTGGAACAAATGGAAGTAGTTGAGACCATGCAGGGCTTTAAAGGTTAACAGCAGAAATGTGTGATCTTTAGAGGTCTTTGTACAAATAATCCTCAGTTATGTTTTATTATCTTTAGAAGATTAGTTCACCAGTACTTTAACTGCTGAATACAGGAGGACAATGTGGTCGGTGGAAATAAATCTGTGGGTTTGATGTTGAGAAACATTTGAGTGTAGTCCGCATAACATTGTAATTTTAGGCCATGGTGATGGACAATATCAGAGGGCTGGATATATATGAAAAAAGGCAGGGGGCCAAGAACAGAGCTTTGAGGAATACCATGTAGACGAAAACGGAAGAGTAATCTGTTGCACCCATACTATGTGTGTGCTTGCGAATGGGATTCTGGTGGGGAGTCAGAATTTGGCACAGCACCTGGCAACATTGATTTTGATATTGGTCAACCAATGTTAAAGTCAGATGGAGTAATGCTGACAATCAACAGCAGAAGGGATCTATGCAATACTTTATTTGCTAAGCAAAAAAAAACCCTTTAAAACAAACACGATTAGCCCACATTATCTGCCTGATGCCTCTCCATGTATCTCTATTTAAAATTTCTCTGGTTTACTAAAGAATGAAGACATAAATCAAAATGCTTTTTGTAAAATGATGATGTCAGTATCCAAATGAACTCATGAAACAAATTCAAATATCCGGCATTAAAACTAATGTTAAATTGATATAAAGCTGCATTGTATGTACAATTAAACACATATATCTGACATTTGACATTTATTCATTCAGCAGCTTTTATTCAAAGCAACATACAAATGTGGGCATACGAGCATACGACTAAATGAAAGCTTACAATAATAAACACAAACTGCAGTCATCATAAATTATATTGATACCTTGACTGGTATAGATAAGATCCTGTAATGACAACACAGCTAGAGGCTGTGTGTGCAGGTGTTGGTTGTGGTAAGTCTATTTGGGACAAAGTCCAGGGCTGTTTTTTAGTCCTAGTCCACCCCTACTGATCAACACCCATCTAAAATTGTAATCAAACCAAAACTTAGGTTTAAGAAATGAAATTCAGTAAATAATTTTGTCTAATGTACTTGTTGTTGTTTGTTGTGAAGGAAATTTCAGTCACACTGTAAATAGTGGCTCATCTTTTCAACATAAAAAAATTACTTAATGAGGTAGCAAGCACTGGATCTCAAGGTATTTATTTGAGGTGAATTAAATCCACAACATGAATAAAGTAAATTTCACACAATATCTACTGACATACTGAACTGATCAAGTACAAAAGATTGGAGCTGGGCAACAGTGATTTAAATGCATTCTAAAAATGACTGCTAGTAATAACAAAAACACATAAAAAAATATTTATACTTTAGAAATTAGAAAAAAATAATAAAAAGCAAGAGTGAGAGATTCATAAATCAAAGTCTTTTCATGAGCAGCATTTCATCTGTTGATGCGTGAGTAAAATTGATCAAAAGCAGGATGTTGTTCAGAAGCACAATGGTTGGAATTTTAAAGTCTCTTACCTTCCATGTCCCCAGCCCTATAATGGGCATTTGTGCTCCAGTATTGAGAGTGATAGTGGATGCCATGATAAAGCAGCTCTTCTTTTACCAAGATGGTGTAGAGTGAAGTAGCTTTGCAGTTGTGAGGTTTGTCTGTTATGTAACACAGGCAGCTTCCTAGAGAAAAGACAAGCATCAGCATTTGATTGGCCATGCCTTGAACTTACACTTACCCTGAGGCTTGGAGCTGAGGGGGGGGGGAGGAGTTAGAAGCCAGTCCAGCTGAAGCCTGCATTTAGTAAATGTGACTTGAACTCTGGGAACTTGGACCATTTGGACACTGTCAGTGGACTGATGAGAATTGAGCACACTGTATGTATAAAAGCGCTACAACTGTTAATTTAAAGACTTAGGGAGTAAAATATCTACACTGTAACCTAACACATTTTTTTAAACAAAAGGAGTGTACTGTTAATTGGCCACACCTTGGATGGTGTTTGCACTCAACAGACATGTATACTAGTACTAGAGGCCCAGACTTGAGTAAAAGTACAAGTGCTCTATCAGCTCTATTCAGACTTGAGTCAAAAGTTTGAATATCATTGTTTATATTATTTTAAAAGCTTAGATGCTTAAGGACTGTCACAATTCCTTCAGCTGTAGTGCAAAGACAGAAATGTAGAAGAGAGAGTTCATGTACATGAGTCTTCAAATAACTTTCTAAACAAACTCGCCCAGAAGAAAGGCTAAACAGAACTGACTTAACCTGCCGCATATAAGTGTTTCATATGTAAAAACTAATGAGGAGAACAGCTTAAAACACTGAGCTTTACTCTCTGTAAACTAAACTACAGCTAAAAGATCTTAGGCCATTAGGGCCACATACAAGTATTTGAAGGTGGTGAAGATGGTGTTTCTTCTGGTGGTTATTAAACTTGACTAGTAATTAGGCTTTTCAATCGTTGAATCAGGAGTGTTTTTTTTAATGGATCAACTTTTGAAGAAAACAAATATTTAGCAACATCAAGCCCTGTGTGGAAGATTTAACTATACACACCTTGTTTAACCTTATATTGGTTAAACTATACAAACCTTGAAACTGACAGCCCTTTTGAATAGAAACCTTCCCAGCATTTCCCTGGACTCTAAAAGGCCTCAACAAACAGCACACTCTGCTGTGTTAAAAAGAAATTTAGGTATTGAAATATATCAGCCAGGAAGGAGTTATAAAGACTCTCCAGTAGTCCACAATGGGAGCTGTTCTCTTCAGTTTGCAGGCTGATAAGTCAAAAGTGAAACAGATGGTGTAAAACTAACACAGCATTCTGTGTGTGTGTCCCCAATTAAACCAAATAATTTACTATCAAAAGGGTCACTTAAGGCATGTGGAACATCTAGAGAGGAGAACATATGAGGGGATTGAGAAATTCAGAAGAAGGTCTTGCATAATATATATAATCAAATTTTCCAGAGGAGACAGAGATATCTTGGCAATGAGAAGTTTACATTCCTTTCTGATAAACTAATGCCTTCACACTAAAACAGCCACATGAAATCCACTTAAGTAGACATCCTTGACATAAACAGCCTGGATTTATATCTTTATCTGTGTGCATGGGGTAGGGAATCGTGAACGAAGTTGTCCAATGACAGGAATCATGTGATGAGCAGGAAAACAAAGGAATGGATTAGAAAAGTAAATAATGAGAAATTGTCCCATTTTACCTCAACGGAACAAAAAAGGAACTGCAGTTTTAGACACTAACGTACTGTTTAATGGCATGTACAGTCATGTGAAATCTTTTGGTATTCAGTCATTCTGGAGCATTTCTATTGGTCTATTCATCATTTAATTTTGTCACATGTAAGCTGTGACAGCTGCCAGATTCACATTATGTCAAAAAGTAGAAAACTGCAATTAATGCAAAAAAAGATTTATTGCTATTTAAAATGCCTCGAATTAGGTGCATCATGTCAGGGCCGGAACAAAGTTTGCTTGGAACACCTGGCCAAAGACTTGTGGAGCCTCTTTCTGATGCTGTACTTTGACACCAGTTAAGGTAAGAGCTACCTGTACATTCACTGAGGACATTTTGGGATTGTTGGAGGCTTCTTTACATATCCTGCGGCCTGCTTCTGGGTTGAATTTGCTGGTCTTACCTGGCCTAACAAAATGTCTGAGGTTTAAATAAGACAGGCTTCTCCAAAATATTCTCGAGACATGTTCTAATCATCTGCAGCTGAAGTGCTGCACCTGATTCCAATTTTGGCCATTTTTGGTTGTAATAAATGCGGGGGAGTTCTAACTTATTACTCACAAGAAAACTGCATTTCTACCACTTAACATCTCACTTAACATTGCTATTTAAAAAAATCCAAGGGGACTCTTAATTTTCTACATATGGCTATATGGCTGCTATACATGTATCTTATAATAAACTATCATTCCAATTTAATATAGAAAAAACTAACTATCAAACTATCACTTGGAGATTACTGCTTTGTGTTTTTATTAATAAATAATACAATACACTTGCGAATGTTACAGGTTTCAGAAAATCGCACAGTTAAATTTCCGTTCATGGTCTCGACTGGGACTTTTAATTTGAAAAAAAAAGAGACGTAAGCGCCTGATGACAACCTCCTCTCAGTGACCACAACAGTGGTGTGAACTAGGCTGGTTTTTCCACTAGTCATCATTCGCGGGACCAGATTCTGTTTAGTATTTTCTTGCATCCAAGGTTTTAATCATGATGCAGTTTATAGTGAGTACTTTTTGGTTGTGGTTATTGGTATTGTTTATTTAACTTAGCTAGTGCTGCGTTAGCATGTCACTCCCTCAGGTCAACTCGATGGCTACGTTTAATTTAGCTAATATTAAAAATATATATAGTGCTACAAGTCAGTAATGCTGGCTGATTTGTTCAGGTAGCCAAATTAGTGTAGATGATTTCTTACTGATCACGTTTACAGTAAGAACTTAGCTAGAAGTCAAAGAATTTACATGAAACTAACTTGGGTTAACTAGCGCTAGCTAGCAAGCTATCTATCTAGCTAGCTAGTGTTCTGGTGTGTGCCAGCGTTAGTTAGCCAACTAGCATATAAGGCGTTAGCAGACTGTGCAACTCGTATGCTTTCTCTTTGTCCTTTAACTACGTGTCTGAAATATTGACCGAGCTACCTCTGTTTTGCAGGTTGGATTCACTTTGGGAAATGTGGTTGGGATGTATCTGGCTCAGAATTATGAGGTTAGTACTTAATTCTACCGAAACACGTATTTGTTTATAGTTTATAGTTGCCTACATAAAACTGTAGCTAGCCAGGTGGGGTACTGTGATGGCCTAAATCACCTTATCTGAATAAAGGTAAGCAATCAACCACTTTTAGGTGATTTTTGATTCTACATGCATCAAATTGGAACACTAGCAAATAAAGAGTAAGCTGTCAAACTAATATCTGAGGTGCAATAACAACATTACAACTATCTTTATTTTGAGGACTCTACCCATTAGGAATTAGTGTACACTAGCAAGTTAATTTAAACGTTTTTAAATGCTTTGTCTAATACTGTGTGTGTGTGTGTGTGTGTGTTTTTTTTTTTTTTTTGGGTAACCTACACTCAAGGTCCCTAACATCGCAAAGAAAATAGAGGCCTTCAAAAAGGACGTAGAAGCTAAGAAAAAGCCTCCTGAGTGACGATGGTGAAGGACTGGGTGGGAAAACATGAATAAATGATGGATCGTCCGCCAATGAACATATGGACATATTTGGGATACATAGCACACACATTTTAGATCCTAATAGCTGAGTGTTCTGAGCTCAGGAAGCTTGGGTTTCTGAACTCAGTACAGACAGGTTGTCAAGCAGTGCCTAAAGACATGGAGATTTGATGGTTGATATATTTTGCAGTACTCTTTAGCACTTTTATTGGTATGAAAAGTGTTAGGTGTGACCTTCATGATATTGTTTAGTTCGAACAATGAATAGATTTTATAAAAATGTTTAAGGTGCAAATCTTTTTGATTTTTGGGAATACAAATTCATCTTTGAAAATGGCTTTAATAAAGGAATACACTTCAGTCCAAAATAATCACTCCTTAACAGCTTTCATTGCCTATGTCACATTAAGTTATTAACTGTATCCCTGGGTACATATTATGCTTATAAGAATTTATGTGCTTAATATTCTACTTATAAAGTGCCCTCTCATGCGGACATGTCCTCTCTATTGCCTTGTATTAAGATTTATTGCCATTGAGACTTGAAGTAAAATGCCCAGTATAGCTAAAGACATTAACTCACTCAGTCCTTGAATGAGTTAATCCTTTTATACCCTCTTACTGGAATTTAGGCCTAACTTCTGGCCTAAGCTACACCTACTCCTGTTCTGATGTGATATATACAGTATTAATGTATTGTTAGCACTGGAATGAAAATGGAAACCAAAAACTTGTAGTGACCATGCAATGCATATCAATAAAAATACCAGTTGGGGCGTTAGTTTACTGTCTCTTTTATTCTCTTAATGATTAACCAATAAAATGATAACAGTTCCGAACAACGTTTTGCAGCTCTGAGGCTTCAGGTGCCACTGCAATAAAGAAACTATAAAATATATATTTGTTTTTATTGATTTAATTAACTGAAATGTTAAATGTCATCCTGTTAATTTAATCATTGTAGTGTTTTCTCTCGTCCTCTGTTTTTTTCCACATGTAGGCTCTTGTGAATATGAAGATGGAAAAACTATGGCTTTGACAATGTTTCTGGGCTTTAAAGAGGACTGTATGACTGTTATTGGACAAAATCTTTTACCCTCTGATACTGAAAATTCATAAAAGCGTTTATTAGTTAGACAAACTTATAAACACTTCTGTCATAATTGTTATGTTTGGCAGCTCACAAAACAGAATATGAGTATGTCAACAATGTATACACTTTTGGAACAAATGGTGTTCTCTAAAAGGCAATAGATCTACACAGCATGCATATATATATATATATATATATATATATATATATATATATATATATATATATATATATTTCATTGATTCGGAAAGAATATATATATAGGGGGTATAGATTTCTTTCCAAATCAATGAAATGTCACCATGTCAGTCTGTTAATGAAGGTCAAGGACAGTGACTGAAGTGACTACATCTAGTCTGGCTTTAGTGAGAACAGTAATGAGAGACAAATTGTAAACCTGGTTTCAAATATTTTGTTGATTTTATTGTACATAACTGATCAAACCATTACAGGAAACATTTTAGAAAACTGTCTATTTATGTAATTTTAACATATTTTTCATATATGTTCCTCAACAGGTTAAACCTAGTGAATAAACATTAACAAATTAAAGTGCAGGATTGTGTTCTTATCTATACTTAGACCATCAATAATACAGGTCGTTATCAGGGGTGCCCAAACCTTTGTGCTCAACTGCATGATGCTTCATATTTGCCATAAGAACATTTATATTGTATGATATTCCTAAAATAAATCTGTGGCGTTCATGGATTTTTTTTTACACAGGAACGCAACCATGACATTTTACCATTTTAAGATGGTACCAAAAAGGTTAGTGTAATAGCAGCTAATATAAAGCTCTACAGCTTTATTACATTCATATTAAGTCCTGAAAACCTGCAGTTTACACTGGAAATGTTGTGAAACTGCTTAGTGAAAGAAAATACTGTAGTTGTGAGAGTGACCAACAGGTGGCAGTGTTACAATAGTAATGGCCTTAAATTCCACCTATTTAAAAAAAAAAAAATTAATATATATATATATATATATATAAATAAATATAAATAATGATAAATACAATAATAAGGAAATCCCATTTCCACAAAACCATTCAGAGTGGGTTAATGAGAAGTACTTCTGGGCTCTGTGGGAATCTACCGAATTAGAAATGTTCACAGTGGTGGTGAATGAAACCAGACGCCTGGGAAGTTTAACGCCGCTAAAAACCCCGTCACAGAAAGTTACACGAAATACTAACATGCTCCTTTTTTTTTTATTACTTTTTTTCTCCAGATTTACAATTATTTTATCATACTCAACGTGCATTTTACATCAAAACCTTTCTTAATTTGTTTCCATCTCAATCACTGAATTATGTCGACGATATGGAAAAACTAACGCTGGATGACTGCTTATTTGTGCACACATAAAACATTTATTTTTAATCTAATAAAAGAAAAGAAAAATAGCTCTAGTTTATGTTCAGTTTGTAAATTGCGAAGATATGCGAAAAGACTTCTCAATCATCTAGCTAGCTATAGCTAGTTTCGCTCAGGTAGTCAGCTAGCTATGGTTAATACTTCATGAACAATTTGAGTCGCAGGAATTTAGATTCACTTTGGAAAAGCCAAACAGAGCAATAGAAGCTCAGTAAACCCTGCTCTCTTTTACTGTTAAATAGATTGTATTTTGGCTGCGTCCAAAACCACACACTCCTGCTACACCCTACTAGTCAGTTTGACAGACTGCGCTT
Organism: Salminus brasiliensis; assembly: GCF_030463535.1. NCBI lineage: Eukaryota > Metazoa > Chordata > Actinopteri > Characiformes > Bryconidae > Salminus > Salminus brasiliensis. Next base: position 43,417,687 of record NC_132879.1, read on the forward strand.
TCGGACGCGGCCAAAGGGACTTTTACCGGTCAAAAAGTTGTGTTCTGCGCATGCGCACAGAGCGCAAGACGTGGACGCTCCTGCAACAGCTGCTGTGGCTGCTGCTGTAGTTGTAAAGAACGGGTTTCTAGTTTGTCAGCGAGTGCGAAGTGTAACGATTCCAAGATGATATCTCTCACTGACTCTCAGAGTAAGACTAATGTCTTGTCTAATGTTTTTTTCCTCACATTTAATATATATTTCGAGAAGTAGCATTGTGTTGCTAGCTATTGTCACAGCTGTAAACAGAAGCTAACGACCAACATTAGCATCAGTACCGTTGCATAGCCAGTTAACTCCTAAGACCGGTCTCATAGCAGTAACCTACCGTAGAGCTACTAACTCTTCCTGTGAGGTTAGTTAGTAGTAGGACCTTTAGCTATATGTCTTTATGGCGGACCTCGCACCGGTGTGTTGCTAATCAGTGCAGTCAGGCCACAGTTTGAAATGATTTTTGATGAGTTGTCTTCTCGTAGTAATTTATACACTGTGTTTCAGCTCCGGCTCTCTAGACAGGTGACATAAAGTCAAGGTGCAGCGAACTTGCAATGTTTGCCCAAAAGTTTACAGACACCAGCTCATCCAACGCTTCTTCTGGAATATTGTTATTCAGATTTGATTAGATGTATCCAGAAGAGCATTAGTGAGTTGAGGATCTGATGTTGGATGATTGGCTAGTTCTGGATTCACAGTCCACTCCAGCTCTACTCCATGGAGCTTCAACACTCAACAACACAGGCAGTGTAAATTCAGTGGATTGGGAGTAGTCAGCAGTGGATGCACCTTAAAGTTGTCCGGGTACCTTTGGACTAACATTATATGTATCTCTTTGCGCTGTTTTGTTGGGAATGCATTGCAATTATAATGTAATTGAATATACACCGATCAGCCGTAACATTAGCAGAACTGGCAAGTGAGGTGAAAAACCCTGATTGTCTACATCTGCAGTGGCATCTGTCAAGGTGTGGCATATATTAGACAGCAAGTGAGCAGTCAGTTCCTGAAGGTGATGTGTTAAAAGAAGGGGAAATGGGCAAGCCTACGAATCTAAGCCTCCTTAGCAAGGGCCAGATTGTGAGTGGGCAGAGCATCTCCAAAATGTTTGGTGGGTATTGTGGGGTTTTTCTGGCATGCTGTGGTCAGTACCTACCAAAAGTGGTCCAAAAAAGCCAACCTAAGGCTCACTGATGCTCATGGGGCCCCACATCACAACTTACAGGATGTAAAGGATCTGCTGCTAATGTCTTTGTTGCCAGATACCACAGGACGCCTTAAGAGGTCTTGAGTGGTCAGGCACAAGGGGACCAACTTAATATTAGGCAAATGGTAGTAATGTTATGGCTGATTGGTGTATACTGAAGCATATTAGAGACTAGAGTGAGTGATGAGTTTATAATAAAAAAAATGTGTCCACTCTGAAGATTAGTGTGTGTCATCTGAGTAGTAAACACAGATCTGTTGTGTGGGTCATATGACTAGAGAGAGCTGAGAAGAGAGTTTTCATTTTTCCAACTGGGTCATGATTCACTTCCTTTCACTCCACAGAAATTGGGATGGGTTTAACAGGTTTCGGGGTGTTTTTCCTGTTCTTCGGAATGATTCTGTTTTTCGACAAAGCACTCCTCGCTATTGGGAACGTAAGTGTCTTCGCATTTTTAATCTAAAAGGGTGTGGATGTGTTACTGAAACAGTGTGAATGGTGGTAGAAACTGCTGAGCCAGTGTGACACTTTTGCCACTAGCCTTCCTGAGAAATGTGCAGCTGTTCAGTTGCTTTGGGGCATACATACAATATGCATGTATGTCAGTCCATTTGTTCCATTTATATATTACCAATTTTATTCCTGCTCCCATTGTAGCCTCATGCCCTGTAGTGCAAAAGCATCCCCAGTAAAAAGGTGAAGGTTAAGCTAGGGCTGGGCAAAAATAGGTAAAAATACAATATCACAATATTAAAATGACCTTTTTCACGATACACGATATTTATCACAATACATGTAATCAACAACTAAATACATCAGTAGTGACAGATTCTTAAAAAATACTATTCAGATACTCTCCCGTACTGAATAGTGTTTTTTATTCAACATCTGCTGCACATCTGCTGCACTTAACTAATTAAACCAGTCTAATTACACAGGTGGTAAGGAAAGTTGCAGTTAATCAGTGTTTATTTGGCAATAACAATATCTTCAATATTCTTAGAAAAGCATATTGTGTAACACTATAACATAATATATCACAATGGGATAAAATATTGTTGTATTGCCCAGCTCTAGGCTAAACACATGTGTACCTCACACAATGTCTGTTCAAAGATCTAGGCTGTCACTTGCTAGAACTAGAGTCATCTAGTGATTATTTTAGTGATTAATTGAGTCATCTGCCTTTAAAAGAGGCAAAATCATAAACATGGACTTAGCTGATCAATCACACATCATTGCTGTATAAACATCAGCGATGCAGGATGATCTCGGATTCATACGTATTAGATTATTGCTTAAAAAAGTTAACAGCATCACACTAAGACTGGGCAGTATGATGATATTTATCGTTATCATGACAGGTTACAGCAAAAATCTGCTTTTATATATATTCTATTCATACTTCAAAGTTTGAAGACACTAATCAACTGCATGATTCAGAAAAAAGAGGGCATAGTTAGTCCTTGTTGACGGAAATAATAGTTACTATTCAGTAGGTTATGAATAGTATGTTTTCAGTATTTGGACGTGATATTATATTTAAACCAGTTTGCCTTTTTTTAGTGGATGTTTAGAGCTGACTGATATTTCAAAACTACATTTGATTTGATGTATTTACTGAACTCCAGAAGAGTTGTACATGTAAAATGTCAGATATCTGCTTCATGCTAGAATCCCATAAAAATGTGTGTGAAGGTTGTGTCCATCAAGACACCCTGTTTCTTACTGTAAGAGAGAGCATTATGATCATTTAAGTGTGTATTATAATCATACAGACAAGAATATAAATTCTGATCTGGTTTCTATAATTAATCTGTTTTAATCAATTGATCATGATGACCCTTATGCAGTGGTGCAGCATCGCCAAACACAAAACAAATCAATATGAGCTGCGCACGGTAATGTCTTCTGGTTCTGCTGGCTGGACATGCTGTCTATTCCATAATGCTCACCTCAGCACTTTAGAGAGCTAAAAAATTAGATATAACAATCTTATTTTGTATTAGGACTGATGCATGATGCATGGTTAAACTGACATTGCGATATTTTGTAATGCGTTGTACATTGCGATGGTAAAAAAATTACAGGAATGTTCACCAGATTTTACCCAAAGTCACAAGAAGCCAATGATCAAACATGTCATAATATAAATAATGCACTCTGTGTGTCCAAGAGAGTAAAATAAATGATATTGGGCTGATATAATCTACCTCTGTTAGAACAGTGCAGATGTTTCTTTTGCAATGGTGATGTTGAAACGCTATATTATGCAGCTCTTCTTTGTATACATTGGTTAGGTACACTATTGGTCTCTGCTTTAACTGTATGGTACTATATTGCAATGTTGTAACATTATTAAGTAATGCAGATTTGTCTGTACTAGATGGGTAGTACTGCACTTTCATATACAGTTACTAGATTCTTAACTTTGAAGGCTGTGCTTCTGAGACAGTCTGATAAGTGTTATGTGTGTCTTATGTAACTCACAATATTTTTATTTTTACTATCAGAAATATGTATCCACACATTCCATCCAGTTTCTCCAAGGTTTTACCCACACTCATTTTTTTTGTCTGCAGATCCTGTTTGTGGTGGGCCTAGCTTTCGTCATTGGCCTGGAGAGGACTTTCAGATTCTTTTTCCAGAAGCACAAGATGAAAGCCACCAGCTTCTTCCTTGGGGGAGTCTTTGTAGTGCTGATCGGATGGCCGATTGTCGGAGTGGTTCTAGAGTTTTATGGCTTTTTCCTTTTATTCAGGTGGAGCTCATATTCTTTGAACTATATTTGCTACTTTCAGATCTATAATCAATCTATTATAACAGAGAGAATTGCAGTGGAATGCATAGAACATCGGTGTCTGTGATTTATTATTTAGATAAACAGAACAAGGGTTTGGCTGGAGGTTATGTTGGACTGGATTATGAAGTTTTGCTTGTAAACCCCTTCATTCGCATCCTTATGTCCACCCAATTCTCTTTGTTTGAAGGGGTTTCTTTCCAGTGGTTATTGGCTTCATCAGAAGGATACCCATCCTAGGGTCCTTGTTGAATCTGCCCTTCATCAGTGGGGTAAGTGAGTAAACTGCATGGTACACTAGTGAGTGTTTTCAATGGTCAACTTCTTTACCTGGCTCTGTGTAACTGCTCAGCATTTGGGGCGATGCATTCTGGAGAATTCTAGAAATGGCATAACATTAACACTCTCTTAGTGTACACAGTCCATTTTTAGTTGCAATGACATTTACACAGTGTGCTTTGTAGACGTTTGTAGTGATCTCATTCATACATGGAAATTAAGCTGCAAACCATGGTTTAACCCATCCATTCATACTTCAGGTCTTAGAAGTGTTTCAGCTTTTTAAATGAGGCACAATACAGTACAGCCAAAAAAAAAGACCTTTTATTCATGTTAAAGTCACAGTAACAGAAACAAAGAGGTCGGCAAAATGGTCATGTAAAATGATTATGATTTTTAAAAAACATAAAGCTGCAAAAATGTTGTAAGTGAAGGTCAAAGAAAATATAAACTGCAAAAAGATTTAGGGTATCAGCCCTTTAACGCAACATTATGTAGCACGTTTACCTTTATATAACACCTATAACATCTAGGCAGGGATTTCTACCCTGACTTGTAAAAGGGAGTATATCGTCTCTATCGCTTCTTTTCTGGGATCGTCACGCTGCTAACTGCACTGCTTTGGTGAAGCATGCAGGACAATTCTCACAAGAACTGAGTAATGCTGTGTAACCTGGTGTCATATTTGTGTATAATCCTGTAATAATACTCTACAATGTCAGTCCACACGTTTCTTTTATTTTTTTTAGTGACATTCTGAATCTCTCAGCTTGTCCAGAAATGCACGTGTAGAGTGTGCCCTTTAGCACAAATCCCACTGCCCAACTTGTAGGGGGAGCCCAGGAGCAAGAAATACCAATTCTTGCACAAAGGACTTTTCACACCTTTACACCAAGTCCGATGTGATGTGATTTTTGCCATCTGTGCTCTGTGAATGGGGCTAAAATGCCATTGCTCTCAACTTTCCACTCTGTTTTTCTCTGCTCCCTATCTGCTCCTGCTCTTTAATTTCCCTTCTCCACGAGTGCTCATTAGCGAGAGAAGCTACAGTTTGTGGTTGTTTGTGGACATGAACAGACTAGGACGCACCTAGGCAAACTTACAAAAACGGCTACATAACGTCACTGGAAAGTACTCAACATCATTCCTAAGCCTTTCAGCTCTGCTCCCCCATATATTTTCTTCAGCCTCTGCATTTTTTTTTCATAATAAACGTGTTGCTTGTCATATAAGCTTTTCTGTTCTGCTCCAAACAAAATGAGCTGTTGCAGTGCTGCTACCATCTGGATGCTCATTTGTTTGGTCTGCAACCACAACAAGCTCTGATTGGTCAATCTGATTTGAACTATTTTAACTGTTTAAAGATGCTAAACAGCTATTCCAGACTTCATTCAAACTGCACGCAACCTTCATTATGAGCAGGTTTAGGGTGAGTTTAAACAAGCATGCCACTTTTTCCAGGTGATTGGCTGCCTGGATAATAGTGGGTTCACTTGCACTCTTGGAAAAATGGGTTCTGTACGGTAACAAAATAGGTTCTGTGAATTAATAGCAGTATAGTAGAACCTTTTTTTGGCCTGTTTTTCAAAGTAAATTCTCAGGCATGAGAGAAAATGATATGTACAGCTTAAATTATCCAGGCATTGTGTGTTTATTTGATCCCCAAACACTGCCATTAGAATAAATACAAACAGAACAATCCATTGTGATTGGAGGTGTGTGAGCGTGTTCACTTAACCATTTCCAAAGCTCTCCTTAAGAAAGTACAGTATGTCTAGTTGCCATCCACCATCTAGTTTATTTACTCAGTTCTTCATTAAAGTGAGTCAGGTGAGCTGCTGGTGGAACTAAACAAATCCAGACAGTGACTAGAGTTCACAGAGAAGTCAACAGCCCGGCCTGTGTTCTTCAAACTGCCTTCTTCTAACCAACACCTCAATAACTTAACAATTATAACAAATACACACTAAAATAACATTCTGCTTTTGATGTTGGTGACTTTGGAGCTGTTTCTGCATCAAGGACACTGCTTATGATTAGAGAAGCATTGTATTATAAATAATAATATAAGTAATTATTATAATTTCTTCTTAATATTATTTGCTCAGTGCAGACACTAACTGACCACCAACTTCCATCAGATTTCATTAACACACAAAAAATAATTCTTTACTGGGTTGCCATAAAAATAGTTCTAGTTAGATAGTTATCGTAGTTCAGTATATAACCACTGCTTCACTAAAGAACCCTTTTTTTAAGAATGTCCTGACATTCTTAAATGTGTCTGTCTTTGAATTTGTCTTGTTTTTTTTTTTTTCCCCAAGCCTTCGTAAGGCTCAGAGGACAATCAGCTAACTTGGTCAGTCAGTGCTGCTTCCACCCCCACCCCCTTGCATGCATGTGAGCATGAACCTAATCTGTATGAAAGACTACAACTGCTCTGTTTATATGTGACGGTATATGATGATGATTATTATTATTATGTGTTCAGTGCATCTGACAATGGGCAGCACATTGAGTCACTCAGCACTAGGGTTGGGCGGTATCCACTTTTTCATATTGTCTCAAAGTTTCACTGCTTTATACAGTACAGGATTATAAGGGGATGGTAGGACTAGTGTTAGAGTGACAGAAAGGTGAAATGAGACTGAGGGAGGTTTTGCTGTGGTTAGACTCGCAGCCAGCTACATAGACTACATAGACATAAGTTAACTAGCAGCTAAACAGCTAACTGATGCTCAAGTCACACACATTCAAGGGATAAAGCCTCATATCCGAGAGCGTTCAAGTCGAGTGAATGGTCTTAGGAGTGTTTTTGACTGTTTTCAGACTGGGCCATGCTTGATCTCCCTTTAAACAGACCTCAGGATGTCTCTTAACTTGTACATACCGTGAGCTTTTTTTTACACCTGTTTTCAGAGTGTAACATCACCAATTGGACAAGACATTTGACCAAGACATTTGTATTGGACACTGATGGAATTTGGTCTCCACCTTTAACCCATCCATGCAGTGAACACACATATACACACTAGAGTAATCAAACACACAAAGTGACAGTGAGCACACGTGTACGGAGTGGTGGGCAGCCATCGCTGCGGCTCCCGGGGAGCAGAGAGGGTGAAGGGCCTTGCTCAAGGGTCCAACAGTGACAGCTGGCTAACCCTGGGTACTGAGTTCTTTTTGAACCCACAACCCTCTAGAAGCTGAGCTCCTATAACCCCCTCCCTCCTAAATGCATGGGGGAATAAGCTTATGGCGGTGAACTAGACAGACACACAACAGAAATCCGACACACCCACATTTTGAGATAACATTCTCATTTGGAGATACAGTCAACAGTTGATTCATGAATACCATGGCATAAAGTAGTACCATTATACCGCCCAACCCTACTCAGTACATTACGAGTCAAGGCACATGTATGCTGGTTCAGTAAAATGGAGATGTTTTAAAGAAATTGTGAGTGGTTTTAGGTGAGACTGGTGTCAAGTTTCTTTACATGTTCTAATTTACCACCTTACCTTCTCACAGACTGAGACTAATCAGATGCTAAATATTGTTTCCTTTTTCTGTTTTTCAGTATGTGGACAAAGTGGGAGAGAGCAACAACATGGTATAATGGAAACTGCACCTGTCTTATCTTCTATTTATGCTGGATCTTCTAAAATAGCTATAACTCCAAAAAACGGACAAAGTCTCCTTTTAACATCATGTTATGGAAGTGTTCCATATGGATAATGTTTCAGTTAAAGGGAAATATCAATTTGTGTGCTTATCCCCCCCCCATCCCAAATACAAGGCCAAATGAGTTGTGTATGGAGAACTGCTGGACGAGGCAACTTGCGAAGCAGCATCACAAGGTCTGACATCGCTTTAAGCTCAATGTACCTTCTTCATTTCAAAGGAGGGGAATGCTCTGTGGGACATCCTGTCAAACGTACATGAACCGACATGGTCAATGCTCTTGACTGATTTTTGAAGCAGAGCCTGGATTCAAAGGTTATGTTGATGGTCCTGTTTGCAAAGTGAAGTGAGTTGCATCTCCTTGTCATGAATGGCTTGTTTTTGCTGTGCTCCGGCACTGTGCTCCAGATGTGGCAGGTACCGGCCATGTCTCAGATTGAGCTGGTTAGTCAATACTTTAAAATGAAAAAAAAGAGTTCTTTTTATAAGTTGAGCTGCTATTGAGTAATGGTTCAACTGCACAACACTTTGTACATACCGATTAAAAATATAAGGGAAAAAATGGATTCCTGTGTCTTTAATTGTGTTGAATTAATTAACAGTTACCTTCTTCTGAACCTCTGGGAAATTGGGAGAGGCTGCAATAACCACTTGAATATAGACCATCATATGCAAAAGTTTGGACACCTTCCTCAATTAAAATGTTTTGTTCATATTATAAGTGACAGTACATACGCTTTTGGAAAATACAACATGACATTGTACAAAGGTTGTTATACAGTGGCATGCAAAACTTTGTGCACCCCTGGTCAAAATATGTTACTGTGGATTATTAAGCATGTTGATGACCTAGCTTTTTTTTTTTTTTTTTAATCTACTCGTTTTAAAAATGTCAACAAATGAGAATTTTGGTCAGTACTTAGTAATATCCTCTTTTGGTAAGTGCTTTTTGTAGCCAACTAAGAGTCTTTCAGTCTTTGTTTTGGGAATTTCCTTCTAGTTCTGTGACATTCTCGGGCCATCTTGCATGCGTTGCTCTTTTGAGGTCTTTCCACGGATTTTGCTCCTAGTGGATTGAGGGTTCTGAGATATTTAGGATCATTACTGCCCTTTTCCATGTCCTCAGGATGTGTTTATACTTGTAGTTCGGTTCCCTTGGTCCAGATCAAGCAAGAAAAGGAAAAATTGTTACATTTTAGTCCTAGTTTGCTTTGAGGTAATACTTGCATATTAACAATCGAACCAAAAGGGAGAAAGGATGCACGTATGATGCACGTAAGACAGAAGGCTGCAACTTGAGGTCTGAAAAGGCAGATGTTTTCCCAGGTCCTGCGTGAACGAGCGTGAATTTTAATGTTACTGTGGCTGCATGCACTTGTTAAGCTATTGCACCTGGGTTCGTTTTAATTGAACCAAAGCTGTCAAGGATAAACACATCCGGAGAGTGTGATGATTGCTTACCAACTTTGCAGATAGTTAGTTGAAAACATCCTTCCCTCATTTCACATTTACATTTAAGGCATTTAGCAGACTAACTAGCTCAAATTACATCCCTCCTAGTGGGGGAAATGCAACACTGGCTTTCAAACAGCTCAGCATGAGCACTAGCAGAAGCTTCACTGTTTACTCAGTAAATATCCTTATCTAGTTTGTATCAGCTAGGACCCAAAAGATACCTCTAAGCTTAGATTCTACCTTATACAAAAGTCAGCATGGAGACCATAATACTCGCCACTACACTCCACCTAAGTACTCTTGGAAGATTCCCTCAAGCGGTGAAATGTTCCCTGTGCCACTGGCTGCAACACAAACCCAAAGCATAATTGATCCTCCCCCAGGCTTACAGGTTGGACAGGTGTTCTTTTATGAAATCCTGCACCCTATATTCTTCAAACATGCCTTTTGCTCATTGTGATCAATGAACTTGATCAGTACACAGCACTAACAGGGCTCATTTTGACCAGGGGTGCTCGTGACCATGCCACTGTATGTCTGTAAGATGCCGGTGAGACATTATGCAGTATGATTTGAGTAATGTTACAGTAATTAAAAAGCTATTACTCTAATATTATCCCTAATGTACAAATGACTATTATAATTAATATAAAACTAACTTTTTTTGGTGTCTCCAGTTTTCCAAATGATGTGATGGAAGCATCACTAAATCTGGAACCAAATCTGTTGTCTTAACTAGCTCAAATGACCTTAATTACTTTTCTCCAAAACAAACATTCTTGTTAGTTTGTATTAAACTGATATATGTTTGTATTAATTCTAATTCTCTATGACTCTGATGTTTTTACAATACACTTACCGCAGGGATGCATGGTTTTTAAGCAATGCTTTAGGTGTCTTTTGCACAGTATGACATAGACACCAGAAATTCCTTTATAATTGCTATATAAATTGTTTCCACTGTTCTGTGGAATCGCTGCTATTTCCTGGGTTAAAGAAAGAAAGAAAGAAAGTTTGTGTAGCTCCTGGACTCATTTACACTTTGTGTGTATTAAAATGTATTTTTATCAATAAATGTAACATTTTATATTAATTTAAAGTATTAAATATACTGTCACCAGACTATCAGCATGAGCACTAGCAGGGCTAATGTACAGAGTACAGTACAGTATTATCTTCTTCCCAAATTCTTCTATCGTTGCATGTTACTTACTTTTCTTAAATGTTTCAGATCATCCAACTATTATCCAACTAAACTAACCATTTTTATAGGACAATAATTCAGGCTTTAAATGATCATTCTATTTCCTCAAGATTAAGATTTATTCAAAACTTATATCATCCATTTGAAAAGGTAACTGTCCCCTTATCTACTAAATCAACCAGTTAACCAAATTCAGTTGCCAGTTGAGTTCAGTTTTACTAGCCACACCCAAGCATGATTACTGCCAGAGCTGTTTAATCGAATCCATCACTTAAGTAGAACCTGTCTGGCAATGTGGAACAGACTAGAAGGTCTCAAAATGCAGCACATATGCCATGTTCTTAAATCTGCTTATGTCCCTAAAATCTGAAGGTCTGGAAAGAGTCAAAAAGCCCTTGCTAAGGCTCTGGGACTCCAGCGAACCAAAGTGAGAGCCAGAGAGGCCTGCATACCAAAAGTTCACCAAGGCCGCATCAACAACCCATCCTGGAGGTCACAAAAGAACCCAGACAAACATTTAAAGAACTGCAGGCCTCACTCGCCTCAGTTAAGGTCAATTAGAATTTCCACAATGAGAAAGAACTGGGTGAAAACAGCATCCAGGGTGCAAATCATTTCTGACTAAAAAGAACACAAAGGCTTGTCTCACATTTGCCAAAAAAACATCAAAATGACCCCCAAGACTTTTGGAATTATGTTCTGTGAACTGATGAGTCAAAGGTGGAACCTTATAGATATGGATTCTGTTACATCTGGTGTTAAGTAAACACCACATCCCATTGAGATGCTGAGGCAAGACCTTAAACAAGGAATGCAGATGAATTACAACAATCTTGCAAAAAAAGGGATGTGAAAGACTCAAAGACACAAATTTGACTGCAGTTATTACGGCCAACCAGGTATAGGCAGGCAATTAGTTTTTCACATGGGTGGCATAGGTTCTGAATAAATGTAAATAAATGAATAATCTTTTAAAAGAATCTGAAACTTTTATTTATTGATATTATTATTTTTTTTTTTATTTAACAGGCAGGTTATTAGGAACATAGTCTTCTTAACAATAATGGCCTGGCAAGCTCCAACAGATACTTGTTAAGAAAACGGGGGAAAGGGAAAATATATGTGGCTGCTGTCCACTAAAAAATATGTATCTCCATTTTTGTCTGTTTGTAGTTTTCTCCATCGTTTAAACCCTGTAGCTGGTTCGTACATTGAGTGAAGAATTCAAGATGAATGGACCAATAGAAATGCTCTAAAATGACTTGGATTAAAATATTTTTACACTGACTTCCATTGAAAGTTTTTTTTCCCTACTCATTGTGCCATTGTGGAGATACATTTTTGTTTTGTTTTTTTGATAGAGAAATGAAAGTGGTATAATAAGGAAATTATGATTAGCGAACAACAGTATTTAGGGATTTAGGGAGTTTAGGGGGGTTAGGTTTGATATAAATATATACATTTAATATAAATATAAACCTGGTGTTATATGTAGCTTATTCTGGTTGAAGTTGCTCACATAAATAAGGGGCTAAAAGTCTAAGTAGAGTTTTATAGACCAGTCAAATAGTCAAAGAATGCCATGAATGAATAAACTGTACAGTGACATGTATTGAAAGGGGCATTTGTAGGAAATCGTTTAGCAGAATGTGGGAAATACTGTACGTTCACCACAGAGCCGGGATAGTTTTAACATAGTGTTACAATTAAGCCTCACCAGAGAAACAGTCATCAGCTAGCCTTTCAGTGTAGAGATTAACCGTTTGCCCACACTCTGCACTCTTAACAAACAGCAGGTGCTGGAAACAAGACCTATATTTCCAGACTTTTAATACTAATTACTAATACTATTTGTAAAAAAATACAAAAGGCCTTGCTCTCCCCTGTGACTTTGAAATGACCCCATTTGATATGTTAATAATCGACACTAACCAAATTAAACACAGCACCCATAACTGACTGATATCCCCAACTCATTCTTCAAATGGCTCATAATTCCAAAGCAGAACAATATTCAACGCACTGCAATTATTTATATCGATTGTGATGATTAAAAAAATGAAAGAGGAAATCCTATAGGGTCATTAATAAGCACGGGTCAAGAGCTCATCAATACATTGTCCAGGGCAGGGTCGTTTGTTTCCTCTCAGTGGGGAGACCATTCAGCCCTACACCGAGAACTTGGCAGACGTTCATTCATAAAAACGACTATCTGAGACGCTTCGCTGCGCACTGCGTAAACACGGTCATATTTTACAGGCCGTGCGTGGTGTTAACTATCAGCACCGCGCTGGATGTTGGAAAGGTTCCATGGAGCCAACACTGCTGACGTCCAAGAGGTTCACTTAATTTTCCTCCAAATGGAGGGGTTAATACGTTTGGTTCTGGAGCCCATCCCCCGCGTATTAATCAATTCACCCTGACCTATTGCCGTAGACCACGCTCATTAAACTCTCTACGTCGCCTGAGACGGGATTCCTCCACCCTGCTGTTTATAAATAGCCGAGGTGATCTCTCTCCACAACTTCTCTCACCTCTGCATTAAGAAGCGCTCATCTGAAGAGGACGGCAGGAGCTATGAAAGTAAGACAAGGGGCTTTTTTTCTTACAGCAGTATCATACACATTTCAGGAGAAATCCATCAGTTTTGCGCAGTAAAAAGTCTAGCTAGCTGGTGTATTTTTTATTATAATTAATTTTTTTTTATTATAAAAGGGCGTTAACTGCAGTTTCATACTCATTAAAGTTCGCAGGAGCTATCATTTTCCTCATCAGCTGTATGCAGTCTAGCTTGTTTCCAGTCTAACGTGGTTTTTACGCGCGGTTCACCACCGGCTGCGTCATTACGCACAGAGACGCCAGTCACTTACAAGCTTTTTGGGACAAACTCCGGCGCTTTCCCTGCCACTACCTAAACAAATGACTAGCTGGAGACGCCCTTTCCATTCTGAATACTGACCTATCCCCTCTTTCCTGGCTTTTTCTTACCAGGGTCTAAAGGCTCTCACGGCTTACGCGCTAGCGCTCCTTTTGCTGGCTACCTTTGTCTCCTACGCGTGCAGTGCGCCCAAGGTAACGGGACACTACAGCAGTGATCACACTGAAACTTATCCAAACACTTTCTAAAAGGCGACCACTAGACCGTTCCTCTGCTGAAACCTTGTCTTCTCCATTTCAGGCTGCTTTCCAGCGTAGGAACTGGACCCCTCAAGCAATGCTGTACCTTAAAGGCACACGTATGTAACTGCTGAACTTCTTGTATCTGGAGACTTGTATTGAGTGTTGTACAGCACGTTTTAATAGTTTTCCAAATCCAGTCATCTGAACACAATGAACAGGTCTGTGAATGTCTTGTGTTTTTATAGAGGGCCGCCGCTTCGTGTCAGAGGACAGGAACGAGGGCGACGTTTACGACTCTCTCCACTTAGGTACAGCTACAGGTTTGCTTTTTCTTTTGCTTTGCTTCTGCAGTGAACTTTCTGTCTGTCTTGTGTCTGTCTTTGGAAAGCTGTCTCTCTGTTCCTTCTCAGAAACACGGAGTCAAAACACAGAAAATCTGAGTGTGTCCAAGGCTGCCACAGTCCTCCTTAACTTCCTCCAGCAGGTCAAAGAGGATGGTGGGTACTATCAGTACTAGTAGTTGCTAGTAGTTACTATTAGTATATTTTCTCATGTTTATTAGTTATTGTCAGGATTACATTTCGAGTGTGTTGCAAAGGGATGTTTTTTGACATCCTCCAGGAAAAACAGTTTTGTTGGAGGAGTTTGGGGCAAGGCACACAAGGAACTACTGAGGAGTTGGTTATATATAGAAATGCAAGCTTGTTTTTGTTGTTTGCATCCATCATTCCCCTCAACATGCTTTAGTTAAATAAATGGTTCTTTAAAGTGCCCTGATATGGGATTTGTGGGTCGAGCCTGATTTCTGACAGTTTTCATGTACATATCTGCTCATGCTGATGCATAAGCATTTACAAAATGTAAAAACTTGGACTACATCTACCCTGATTAGCATAGTTAGATCACAAGCATATCGTCGCTGTCATGCAAAAACATTATGTCTCTGTAACAGTTTCTTTACAGTAGATAAAAAACACTTCCTAACATTTAATGAAAGTCAATGTAATGAAAAATAATTCATTAAAATTCATTAAAAGAAGTCATTTTCAATTGGTCTGTGAAAAATTTGAAAGAAGCACTTTTATAAATATCTGTCAAGTAATATAAAAAAAACATTGTCAAAACATCAATCTGATATAAATGTATTTCATTCATTTATTGTTGTTATTATTAATATTATTATTATTACTATTATTGCTATTGTGTTTTTGTTACCGCTATCTTAAGGTCCATTTCTCCACAAAGTTAAGCCTCATTTTCTGAAAGCGCAGCACACTGCAGATCACACTCTGATGCTCATTCAGTGTGATGCGATGCACATCGATTTGCAAAGCAAACCTAATTCTCTCTTGCTCTTTCCCATGTAATTCAATTTCAGGAGAGGATAACGGATTGTTTTTTCAAGACATACCGGCCTGGAAAAGGGACTACTTCTGAGAACCTGTCTGTGTAAAATAGCTGAACTGTACAGTTTTGATTTCTTTCTTTTCACTCTGTCTTGTTAAATGAACCCTCAGTATTTAATGCAATGTAAAATACATGAATTTTAAACTGCTGTACTTGGAGAGAATGCCTGACTGTTTGTGGAGTCCATTCAAATAAATTTGCATTCATAGCTGCTGTAGTGTGCCATATCTTTTAATCAAAATATTTTTCTTGACTCGCTTTGGAACCTCCCATGTCTGTAACAGTTTGCTGAGTTTTCATTAGAACAAGCAGTGATAGGAAAAGAGCATACATCACATACTTTAGCCACTGGAATATAAGGCGCCTATGGCCACCACATACAGTCAAGTCCATAGGTGTTTGGACAGTGCAAATTTTTTGTAATTTTGCATTTTCATATTATCTCAAGGGATTTGAAATAACACTATCAAGATGAAAATGATGAAATGTAGACTTACAGCACCTTTCAAGGGGTCCCTTCATTTTTACTGGCTCAAAAGTAACTGGACAAACTAACAGAATATAAATAGATTTTGCTTTTACTGTAGGTTTTGAAGCATTATCCAACTGTACTGTGAAGCGCCATCAGTTTTGCAGCATCTAACCTGCTGGGTAAACATGCCATGCTACCCCAATAAGAGTCCTCAGGCAAGACACCTGAGCAATATGATCTCAGATTTGCTCCTAATAATAAATGTAAATGTAAAAAAAAGCAGAGTGTAGATCTAAAGCAAAAGTATAGATCTAAATACTTCAGTAATCAATCTGCTACTTCTACAAGCAGTCATATAATCAATAAACACCAGTGACCCAGTTTAATTTTCAGTTCCTCCACTAACATGGATACATGCCTATGCCTTAACAGTGCCTCCACCATATTTGACAGATTGTGTGGTATTGCTATTAGATTAGGAACCCTTCCCTCCTTTCTCTATACTCAATCTTGATTTCATTTGTCCAAAGCAAACTGTTTCAGGGCTGGAACTTATTAGTCAACTGCCTAATTACTTTTGAGCCTGTAACACCAGAGGGATTTTGTAAAAAAATATGACTGAAATTCCTAAATGATCAATGTAATATTTTTATTGAACCCCTTGAATTAAAGCTGATGTTATACAAAGGGCAAAATTACAAATTACAACACAACTACAATAGCAGTGAGACTACCATGCTTTACAATCCGTCAAAACTTGGGCCACAGCAGGCCATCGTTGGGTTTACCAGCAGGAAGCAGGTGGTGGCTGCTAATTCCCATACTCCCCCGGCTGTTTCTTCTTACCCTCAGGCACGACCCCTAGAGTGAAGGGTGTCTTAATGTTCAGCCTGTCCCTCTCTGCCTCCTCATCTTCGTCATATGGCTCATTATCATCCTCGTCCTCTGCATCACTGTGGTGGGGGGTGGAATGAAGGGAGGCTGAGGGAGAGGGTGGGACGGAGGAGGGCCTGGGGTAGCGGAATCCTTGGGTCTGGAAAGACAGGCGCATCATTTTAAAAGATTCTGGCGGCCAAAGTGCATCATGATTTAAAATGTCTTAACGTAACCTGGTGGCAATTTCTAATGTACATTAAATGTATTAAAAAGTGAACATTCCCATACTTTGTATATGCATGTAAGCAATTTGTGATAAATATTACATATTTACATTTGCAAGAAAAAGTAAGTAAACCCTTTGGAATTTCTGGATAAACCTGGATTTCTGCATTCATTACTAATAAAATGAGATCTGGCTGTTATCGAAGTCACAAAACTTTAGGCAAACACAGCCTAACTAAACTAATAACACATATACCCACCCACATCTGTACTAATCATGTCGTTCACTGAGCAATTTGAGTGAACACCCACAGCGCAGGCTAGAAAAAGTAAGTAAACTTCTGTGTTATAGTAAACTAATTTGCTATACTAAACTGGACTAGTTTCAATTAAGAAGATGAGATGAGTGTGTATTTCACAGATGGGGGATTGCTGCTAAAGGGGCCTTTGCAGGTTATTAAATTCAAGGCTTTACTTACTTTTTCTAGCCTGCACAGTGGATGTTTACTCAATGTTCTCAATAAAAGACAGGAACAGTTGCAAAATGGAGGGTGGGATGATTTTCATTTTCTTACTTGAACTAATTAAAATATCAGAAGTACTCATACAGTATGAGTGACTTTTAAACTAACATTTCTTTTACTGAAAGGAACAGATCGTGATGTTATGTTCATTGTAATTATCAACTAAAATACTTCATTTCTATGTTAACTATAAGACAACTTGGTGCATCCTCCTCAAACAACTGTCATCAAGGCAAGTGATGAACATCACAGCTTGAAACATAATCAGCCAGTTATTCAAGTTTGGAACAAAATGCACAAATATACTCTATAGACATTGAATGCACATTATAATGGACACCCATTAACAGGGTATTTTTTTTAAATACAATTTAATGAACACTCTAGTGCTTTCAACCTAAACCCTCTGTAGTCTGTATCAAACAGTCAATTACCAGGGACAAATCTAACATGTTTTCATGTACTTAGTGAAGAGACAGAATAGCTGATACAAACATATAAATCCAAAACAAGTATCATTAATATAAATACACAGTTTGTATGCTTTCATTATGGGCTTTCTGTTCTATTTTATAAGGGTAGGGAAATTATTGTTTATGTAAAACTAATGTATGCTGCAGATGTAGCAGATGGAGAATAGGTTTAAAAAGAGTATTGGAGTATTCCCTTAAGTAGCAGTAGGTACGCAGGTAATAGAAACTCCTGCTTTTTACTAGACTGTTAAAGGAAATGCTGTAAATAGGCTGATTCAATTAAAAAAGTAATTGTTTTTTGGGAGGATATAAAAATAATGCCTTTATAAAATTACCTGCTCTTCCACTACACGCTAATACACCCTACACAAGCAGTTCTCAAACCAGTCCTCAGGGGCCCCTCAGATGGTCCACATTTTTGGAAGTGGGGATAAAGGAAAATTTATTTTGGACTGTCTATCAGATCTTGAGGACACTTTCCATTGCAGTCACTGTTGTTTTTTACTTACAAAAGGTAAAAGTCAAATGCATCTAAATGAGGGCCAAATATAACCCCAGAATACTACATCAGGTGTCATCAGTTCTGATGATCGATGATGTCTCAGATAAACCTACTAAACCCTGTAACTATGAAATGAATGTATCTTAATCTTGTGTGTTTAAGAAGGACATCACCAAACTGTTCTAGATGCCGAGAACCCAGAATCTGAATTGATGAACCCCGCACTACATGTACACTTAATAATAATACAATACTGAACAAAATAATACTGAATGAAAGCAGTTAAAACAACAAGCTGAAAGTCATTGTATAGACATGCCCTATTTCTAACACTAAACATAAAAGTAGGCTAATTTTGCAAACACAGCAACTGAGGCATGAAGCAGCAGCCAAAACACAGGCCAGTTAAATTCCAATAAGACAGACCTGTTCATTCAAAAATGTGTTCAAAAGGAAATGACAGATGACCATTTTTAAAACCTAATATGTTTTCGGCTTCATATTGAGTGAAATTCAATAAATACCAGTAATTAGCAATGCTCACAATTAAACCACAGTTGAAGACAAATATCTGTTGTAGTTAATGAATAATCTAATATAAATAATCAATAATAGCTACAACAGCCACAATATTAAAAAGAAAAAAAAGCCTAAATCTATAACAGCATTCAGGCAGCATTTGGAAATCTGGAATTGATTAGATTTGATGACTAAACTATTTGGTTGTGTCTGCAACACTCAGTGCTGAAAGACAGAGATGCACCTCGGCAGTGTTAAATGTCTGTTGTGGAGAAAGGGAAGAATAAAAATCTTCGGAATCAAGACTGAATGCAAGACCAGAGACACCTGTGGCATGAATGTATGTAGCATGGCTGCAGTATCAAATCTGTATATAATGTATTGGTACATCAACTGATATAATGCATCAACTCTGCAACATTCATCTATTAATCCATACAGCATAAAGCACATATCAAATAATGCAGCCATTCATCATTACAGCCTCTACGTAGTCTGCGTAATATTGATAAAATTTGTAAAATATTTATTTTTAGCACCACACTTTCTGAATGAGAGATTTCACCATTATTAGTAGAAGTGATGTGAAGTGAAGAGGCAAGGACCTTAAGTTGGTATAAGATCACTATTAAAGACCACTACTGCATGCCCTCTAGTTGCATTTTGAGTTTGTTTTCATTAAACAGTTTAATTTATTTTTAAATTCCAATTATAATACATGTTTTTTTTCCATCTATAACATCTAGCTCCACCTTGCTCCTATCCTTGTATGTGTTTCTTGTTTATATTCCCCATGTGCTTTTATCTATATGCACCTGTGGTTTTGCCTGCATAAGCACTTGTTGAGTATATACAGTTGCAATCACAATCATTCAACCCCTATTGCCAAATAGGTTTGCAAAATGTACAAACTATTACAAATGATTGAATCTAGCTTGCCCTCCACATTCTGCACGTTTCCAGTACGAGAGGAAGTAAAGCAGCCCCAGAGCATCATCTAGTCACTACCATGCTTTGCTTCCTCTGACACTGGAAACCTGCAGTGTGTGCAGGGCAAGATGGATTCAGTCACGTATCAGGAAATATTAGGAGAAATCATGCCTTCTGTGAGAAAGCTGAATCTTGGGTGGCATTAAACCATCCAACAGGACAGTGATCATATGCAAACCTCAAAGTCCACCAAGGCTTGGTTTCACAAGTAGTCCAGGACGATTCTGGAGTGGCCATCACAGTCACTTTACTTGAACCCCACTGGAAATCTTTGGTGGGGTTTCAAGAAGATGGTTGAAGCAGCAAACCCAAGACTCTCAGTGAACTGGAGGTCATTGTTCCTAAAGAATGGGCTAGGATTCCTCAGAAACGCTGCCAGAAGCTGGGGTCTGGCTATGCATCTCGTTTGCAGCAGGCCATAACAGCAGAAGGTTGCTCTACTAACTACTAAAGACGTTAGTCATTGTCATTAAAATGAGGAATTAAGTGTGACATTTAGAGAAAGCACTTTTTATATTAGTTGTGTTGAGCCATTTAAACTGGTTGTGTTTGATTGGTTTATTTTTTTCAAGTTTGCAAATTTTGCCAATAAACCTAATTTGCAGTGAGGCTTGTATAACTGTGATTGCGACTATATACCCCTTATATTTTTAGTCCCTCCTTCTTAAGTATTATGTTAGCGTTCATATTCATGTTAGCGTTTTTCTACTAATAGAAAATCTGAAGCAGTGCTGTGGTCAATAGCACGGATGGTTGGCAAGATGGGAAGGAAGCAACAGACATAGTGGAACTCACTGGTGGAGGTGCCAGAGTGTCCATTTTGAATCGTTCAGGAAAGGCTCTGCTGAGTGCCAGGTGTCTAGCATGCATGTAGAACTGATGGGATGGTGTGGCAAGTAAACACAGGAGACAAGAAAGACGCTTTCAGTGAAATACTTAAAAGCAGGCTAGCAAGCCAGAGTATAATACAATTTTTTAAAAACATTATTTAAAAAAAAAAAAAAAAAAAAAAAAAAAAAATATATATATATATATATATATATATATATATATATATATATATATATATATATATAAAACAAGCTATTTGGAAATAGGAACAGTAACTATTCAGTTCTATAAGCTTCTATTCTATTTCATCATGAATAATAATCAAATAGATTAAAGCCATATATTTATTATAATTATATTTATATTTATTTTTATATTCATTTCTCCTCACCCGGCCAAGGTATCTCCAGTCCAGCAGGTCTGACAGTCTTTCTGTGCGGTTCCGCTGGACAATGCGTTGCCGGCGGGATTGCTGACAGAAGGAGAACATGAACTGGGTCAGCTGATTGCATGACTCATCTGCTGAACGGAACCGACGGTCTACAATGTAGATCCCTGTGTGGAGAGACATTCATTATATATCTTATATATCTTATATTACATAACAGTACTGTTCCAAGATACACTATATGGCCAAAATAATTACTTCAGTTCTGTTCAGGAGGTTCAGACACAGATCTTGTTAACAGATTATAAAATTAAGCACATCACCACTTAATCTGGCAACAGAGCAGGCCATACTGAAGACCTCAATGACTCTTAATGTGGCACTGTCATAGGATGCCACCTTTGTCACAAGTCAGTTCATATCTTTTTACTGCCCTGCCAGGTCTGCCCTTGTCAACCTTAAGTGCTCTGTTTGTGAAACGGATGGCATTTAGAAGTTACAATAGCTCAGCCACAAAGCTGTAGACTCAGCTGTGTGGCTGCCTATACTGGGTTGCATTACTCAGTTTGGAGTTCCAAACAGACTGTGGAAGCAACATTAGCAAGAGAACTGTGCATTCATGGCTAAATTAAACTGGTTTCACAAGCCTAAGATCACTATGTGCAATGCCAAGTATTGGCTGGAGATGTGTAAATTATTCCACCATTGCATGGAAAATGTCTTCTCTGGAGCGTGCAACATGCAATCTGCAAAGTAGTGGTGGAGGGCAGATGGTTTGGGACTGTTTTTCAGGGTTTGGGGCCTTTAGTTCCAGTGAAGGGTAAAGTTAAATCTACAGCAAAGAAAGACCTTTTGAACAAATTTGAGGCCCTTTCCTGTTCCAACATGACTTAAACAATAAAAAGGTCCATGAAGGTGTTGTTAAATGAGTGTGGTGTGAATCTCAACCATTGAGATTTATTGGAATTCCATGTAGGATACATTAGTGTCCCAGTTGAAGGTGAAGCTTTGTATGAGAAACCCACTCGCTCATGGTTATGAGGTTCCAACTGAATAATTAGTTCTTCCTCAAATAGTATGTATTGATTTTTTTAGACAAGATATAAATTGCTAAAAGAGTTTTTGCTTAACAACCATATGGAGCTAAAGAACTCCTGCGGGTGCACCTGTGTTATATAGGCCTATAAAAACATAAAGTTATTGTCTCAGTAACTCACCATAGGCAGTGGGCTCGGATATGTGCTCCTCCATGAAGCAGCCAAACCCAGACAGGTTAGTCGTTACACTTGGAATACCCATCACTGTGCATTCACCTGAACATAGGGGTTATACACACAGATTACCCAGTGCTAACGTAATCACACTCTCATCTAGGACATGTTAGAAGTATGTGAATCAATCAACACAGCCATACCAAGACCTCACTGCATAATAGCAAATTAAGTTTTGGGAATTGTTACACTACTATGCATGGAATAGTGTTTCTCAGTTAAGTCTATTTGTAGTTATTTTTTAATGACTGACAACATGATTAATTATTAAAATAATCAGTAAATTAGTTGATCTCTAACATAATCAATAGTGACAGCTCTGCTTGCAACATGTGAATGTGAGATATGAGTGTGTGTGACCTGGTGTGTAGCCCCAGGGTTCATAATAGGAGGGAAACACTCCTAAATGGCAGCCGCGTACAAACTCCTCGTAGTCCATAGGCAGTAGTGGGCTGGTGGAGGAGAGGAATTCTGGGTGGAATATGATCTGGCAAGCAGAAAAACAAGATTAACAATATTGTTATCATGAACGTTGTGGTTCAACATTTGATTCATTTGGTATTCTTGGGCTTTTTTAAGTAAATAAGACCCAAAAAATAAAATTACAGCTGTAAAGGCACTGGGAAGAGCATCATAGCACAAAGATCATTCTTAAAGCAGCATTATGCTAGAACTGGCATTGCTTGCTCCTTGATTCCTCCTATAATCCAGAAGTGAAGACACTTTTCTGGACAAGCTGAGAAACACAGAACAGTCACTGAAAGTGAAAGAAGAATGTGGACTAGAAACGAGACGGTAGAGTAATATTACATTTTTTCTCACAAATATGACTTCTCTCTCTACTAGCTAATGGTGTACCTTGACTCTGTCATTGCGGGAGTTGAAGAGGCCGATGCGGCGGACGTTGCTCAGGATTGGGTCAGTCAAATCGTCCAGCATGTTGTGAGTGGTCACTGGAGGGAGACCGTGTCTCTGTGTGTGTGTGTGTGTGTGTGTGAAAGGAGAACATACTGAGGTAAATATCGGCAATCTATACAGTCACTGATCCATGTCCCATGAATCATCATTCAATGACTGACATAAAGAGTGGGATTACATATCGTAACCTGTTTAAAAAGCACTCATCCAAAACATGCAGACACGAGGTAATGCTAAACTGTGATTTGTGGGTTTGGAAAGAAGTCCTGGAAAATCTGCTGACCAGGTAATGGACAGGAACACATTTATTGGCAAACTAAGCTTAAAGAGAACTCCTTAATATGGCGTACATGTCCAACACTTTAAGAACATAAAACATGCTGTAGTACATACCAAGCAGAATACTTTACTTTGTTATTGAATTTTATCTGAAACCATGTAAAATGCTTGTACAATATTTTGCACACTGTAATTTGGGCCAAAACTGGCCCTGTTGTACTGTCCTGGACCATGTTTAGTACTTTTATCCAGCCCACATGGCCATGGAATGCTGGTGACAAGTCTGTCCCAGTCTGGGTACCATACCACAGCCACAGCTTTGGCCAAAAACAGAAATGCTGCACGAAGATTTCACATGGTAGGTTGTATTTGGGCCATATCCAGGCCAGAGTTCTGATGCCATGACAAACTGTAAATCTGACTATATTGCCAGGTCAGTTTTAGCCCACAATAAACAGTTATTGCCATTGTCATAACTGACCCATAAGTGCCCTAATTGGCTTATATTTGGCCCATTATTATTTAGGATGAGAAAAAGGTAAATACAGCCAGTTTAGTCTAGTACAGCCATATGGCATCATCACAGTACAGCAATGGAGACCTACTACCTTATGGATCTCTGTTAGAACAATAGCCTCCAGTTGGCAGATGCTAAAAACGTCCCACTGGTTTTTATTACTATTATCATACATTAACATTATTTTTTATTATTACTTTTTATTTTTATTTGTCACAAGGTCATTCCACAATACATAGTATACAATACTATGATTTTAAAAAAATGGGTAAGGAGAGACATGTAATAACCAGATAGCATGGCTTTATTTGCATAATGCTAACGTAACTGGCGCCTACAAGCTTTCATTCATTATAAGCAATGGCAGCATTTTTGGGATGATGTATTAGCTCAGGCTATGGCAGGGCCGAGTTTAGCCAGGAGAAATATGACTGCTAGCTTGGTTAAGCTCATTTATTAGCCTCCTTCTTACAAGTGCACTGCTACATACGCAAGAGCTAGCAATAAAGTGGAATCTTTAACACCCAAAAATATTGATGTAAAAATAAATCTAAATGGAGTGGTGGTATATTAGCCCTTTGCCTGCAGCATTGCTATTAAGAAGAGGTGATATATATCAAAGTAACACATTCAATCTATTGACTTGTATTCGAGAGCTAACTGAGTTAAATTAGTCACAGTCCAGGGGGAGGGAGGCTGCGTGGGGATGGCTCAAGGGATTCCGTCACAGATTCTGAAAGGCAGCGCAAATCATCCTTCACTATGCCCTGAAGCTGACCTTTGGCAGCAGCTCATTCATAAAAAAAGAGATGCAAGAGAATGAATGGATTGGGGAAAAAAACACCAGCTTTCATTTACAAACTCTATACTCTTCATCTCAAATACTGAGTCATCCCCATTAAACTTTACCTCACAGGCTCTGTACTGCTATCCGGTGCTGTTTTACAAAACAAGCCCTGGTCTTAATCCAGGCTAGCAAAATGACACATGCTGCATGGCTAGACATAGGCAGACACTCAAACATAACACCTACGCTTTTCTTTGTTGCATAGAATTGCTTCAATTTGCTTTAGCCACAAGAGCATAAACTAGTTTAAGACTGAGTACGAGAACATTCTGCTGTCAGTGTGTGCCGTGGGAAAACATGACTATTTGCTTGATTTTATGACGCTACGTATGAAGTATTGCAAGTTTGACTTCCAGGCCACGCTGCTTCGCCATCAGCAGCCGGAGCCCAAGGGAGCACAATTGGCCATGCCCTCTCTGGGTGGGAAGATAGCACTCTTTCCCCTTGTCACTCGCACTGTGACACTGGCCGATACAGGCATTTGTTGGCTGATGTATCAGAGCTGGGGATTACATGTATTGGAGGAGGCATGGGCTTGACCTCAGCCTCCTAGTGTTGTGAGCATTGCAAGTGATAGGGGCAGACCTAGTGAGTGGGTGGGTAAATTGGTTCAGATAAATAGGGTAGATATATAAAAATATACATATCCATAACTATACATAACATAGTTCTGGCCATGTAAAATTTTTGTAGAACAAGCTGCTCTTACAGAAGAAGGTGCCAAAACAAATCCTTTGAAGAGACACATTTTCTGTAAATGATTGAATTTTCATTAGATTCAAAACACTTCCACATCATGTACACGTTCTTTGGCTGCTGAAGGTTTTTCTCAGTTGTACTTTCAAGCTAGGGAATTGTCGTGTAGTCTATGTTTAAAAACTCACCCATAAAACAAGGGCTATTTTTCTGCATAGTACCAACAATAGTTCTATGATCTATTTTCTACTATAGAGAATAATTTAGAAAACCAAATACTTGAGTTGTCATGGTTCCATATAAAACTACTGCCTTTGCTAAAGAACCTTTACAGAACCTGTAGAAAAGAAAGCCTGAGTCTGATTTAAGGTTTCTGTGCTAGATTTCATAAAGATTAAATGAAGTTACTAGAAGAGCATGTAGGAAGGTCAATCTGACCTGTGTTGCGAAAATGGCCCTCTTCATTATTGTGAAGTCGTCTCTGTCTAGGATCTTGTTCATGTCAGGGATCTCGCCCCTGCAAACACAGTAGTTCTGTGAGACACACACACAGATTCAACCTTTCAGTGACCTTACTGAGCCTCGGGACTTGGCATTGAGTGACCTTTTGACATCACACTATGCCACCATAAGTTTCTTAACTACCAATCCAGAGAGTAAGCGCAGTTCCCTCCCGTCATCACCTCTATTAACACATGCCTGAAACATCAACACTCCAACAATCACACAGAGGTCATAAAGCCACACCAGCAGGCTCCGACACCCGCTTCATCTCTCACTTCCATTATTCATTCACTGACGACACTGTCACATCATTTCTGACTTCAGCTTCAGAAGCACATATTCCAAAGACATACTTAAAGAATCTCTCACCTTAGCAAGGATTCGTACAGCCTTTTGCCAAACTTCTCCTTCACAGACTGAGCAGTGTCCCTGTGTGAAGGATATTATAGGCATCAGAGAGACTTCAGAATAGAGAATGATCGCAGTTACCACAAAAGCTTTCTGTTTTTGCCTCAGCACCAGCAAGGGCTTTAATGGTCCTACAACAAAAGACCTTTAATGGAAGATCTTCTTTCACAATGCATTTCAATCCAAGGCTAGGCTTAATCTGTGCCTGGAAAAGCAGCCATGAGAGCACATGGCATGCTCTGGGCTTTGGAGCACTGGGCGACACCGTACAAATCAGCATATTCACGTACCATAGCTGCTTGCGCACTGCCTGCCCTTTGAGAGATTCTACATTGAAGTTGTTAGTCTTTGCTGGCATGATGAAGAACACCACCACCGTCACGTCACTCTTATGTACCTGACAAACAGAACCACATACAGAAATCAGGCAGACATTAATATAGACAAGTGAGTGAGTTATCAAGGTGTTTCGCAAGTAACAAGTAACAATACAGGATTTCATATTGTACAGTATCATAGCTCATGGTTAAGATGTTAGTTCACATTCACAACATCAGCTTGCAGTTAACATGTTAGCTAGGGGCTAGGGCCTTAGCTCCAAGTTAGAGCGTTAGCTGTTCGCACATTAACACACAGTTATGTTGCATTAGCCAGGGGTTAGCTTTTCTGTCAGTTAGTGGAACTATCCTGGCTGAAAACCCCAGCTCAAGACAAGCTGATAGCTGGTCTCTGATGGTCAAGCCTGTTGAAAAGCTTGAAAAAAAACATACCCTATGCTGGTAAGCAAGCTGATTAACCAGCTCTTGTCCAGTATTGTGTTCATTGCAGATTATTTTGGTCATGCTTGATCGAGCTGGTCATGCTTGTCAACTACCTTGGTAATGCTGGCCATGCTGGTCAACCAGCGTGGTCATGCTGGTCAACCAGCTTGGCGATGATCAAGCTTGGTCATAATGGTTTTCTTGCTTGCTCAGGATGATCATGCTTGTAGATCAGCTAAACCATCAAACTCAAACAAAAACGTACCCTGTGCTGGATAAGTGCTAAGCAGCCTGGCCAGCCCAAGAATATATATATATATATATATATATATATATATATATATATATAAAAAGCTAGATTAATCAGTTTGGTTTGGTGGTTATCATAATGAGATATTGCTTGTTTTTCTTCGGCTGTGTCTGAAACTTAGTAAATGTTGCCTGCTTAGGCAGTATTTGAAGGTACCAAGTCATGTCTGAATCAAATGTTTGTATGAAATGCTGCCTGCTAAGGTACCTACAGTTAAGGTACATGTATCCTTTGCTGTCTTATGTATCCCATGATCCTCTGTGTTAGCGCCAGCTCATATTAAGGGTAAACCAACATGGTGGAAGCAAGCAAAAATCTGTTATAAGTTATTTAAAATGATGTTTCCCTAATGTATTTTATTTCTAGTTTCTGGCATCCTAGCAGCATCATAACATATTGCTGCTTTCGAAAAGCACCTTGAACATGACTTAATTATAGGAACCTTCATCACAAAGTTGCCCTCGAAAGTACTGACTTGCAGCAAGGCAACGAGGCAGCTGCATTTCGTTTCGGACACAACCTTGTTCTTATACCATGGCAACCACATTTCATTTAGCACACTTTATTAAAGTTTATTAATTGTTCGTGGAGTGTGAATTCTAAGAGAGAACAGTACCCTAAGGAGGTAATTCAGTCGGGACAACGACTCCAGGAAAATGTCAGCTCCCTTGTTGGAGAACTCATACCGGCCGGCGATAAAGAAGAAAAGGGTTTTCTCCAGATTGAAGTCCAGATGGCTGCCAGTGAGAAGAGAGACAGTATAAAAATCGGGATCTTGGTACTATAATATGATGGAACAATTGATGCATTAATGTACAAACTGTGTGTTATAACAGGAGCTGCAAAAATGGGGTACTTCATCCAGGTCATTGAACATGCCTATTATTGCTACACTATATGGACAAAAGTATTGGGACATCTGCTCATTCACTGTTTCTTCTAAAATTTCATTTTATACCTCTCTAGCCCATGCCTGTTGTATTGGCATGATGCCAATATGTTCATGTTTATCTACTCCAGAGAGACCTATTCTATTCTCAACACTTCTCTACAGAGACTAGACAAGCTGCGTGCATGCATTTGAAGGGCTTTCCGCAAACATTTGGACATACAGTGTGTATGTTTGTAAGTATGTATGTATGTAGTATTTGGTTAGGATAAATAGTGCAGAGAAGTCCTTACCCATAAAAGTGTCCCCTAACAAACTCCTGGATCTTGAGTTTGTTCATGGAATGCAGGTTCTGGAACTCGTGCATAGCTGAAAACTTTTTTACATTTAGGCCATTTGGTGTAACCACATCTGCAAAGAGGAGCAATGCTTGAGAACATCTTCAAGATTTCACAGCAGGACAGTGTGATAACTCTCAGGTAAGCATAAGCATGAAGACAAATAAGCTTAATTTAAAGTCTGGAGGCTGCAGTGTGCAGGCATTAGATCTAAATGCCAAATAGATTTCCTTCTTTGTAAAGAATGTGAAGTGTAGGATGCCTTTTCGGAGCTTGTATGGTAAGTGACACATGTTTTCTAGCACATGGCAAACAGAGCATGCTTTGCTGTTTTCCCATTCAGGCCCACCTGGTTTTCTATGGAGCATATGGTCTGCCTCCACTGCAGTGATCTGTGAGACTGTAGTGAAAACGTGGGAGCAGTGCACTGCGGCTCTTTCCAAACAGTAGCGGTGGTAAATCTGCCTCTCTCCGGCTTCTCTGTCTATGTCAAACTGGGACAAATGTGGGCATAACATAACATATGATTGTACTGATAACAATAATTCTTGCAAATGTGCAAGGCTATAAAGTGTCAAACTGGTACACATGGGTACTTTAGTTCACACACTTCATACCTGCTTGTTCCAGTATTAGCAACATGAAAACTCCACTGTAATGTTCCAGCTATGGTGTGTATCTATGCTATGACAACTGTATAACTACATGACAATTATGTAAACAGTGAGAACTGTAGATCTTCTGATGTCCACTATGCTGGCCTTACAATAAACACATTTTCAAGTGATTTTACTGTTGCAGACACATTTTTAATATCGAAATAAAATCACTTGATGCCAGAGTTGTTAGTGTGCTCCCATCATCTCGATCGTTTGGTGTAAGGTGGTCAGGACAGCTGTCTTAACTCAGCCTTTTTCCCACATTTACCAATAAAATTAACTGTGTTAAATTAAATTTGTGATGTGGACATTGTGAGTTTCCAATAGATGAGCTCTCTGCAGCACCAAACAGGAAGCTCCCTGCTGTCCCTGTTCATTTAACCAGGGTTGTGTCCACATTCTGCAGCTGTGGCACAAAACTGTCTCTGTTTCTGCTCTATTGTTCAACAGCTTCTGTTCTTGTAAATTTCCACCAGGAGTAGGATGGGAAAGTTTTTTTTTTTTTTCGACTAATTCAAAATTACCATCAAATGGCAAACTGACGAATACTATATTGGCTACCTCTAATTCTTCCACAATTCTGGTCATTATTGTTTCAAAAAAATGTTTCAACAATTGTACATAACAGACAAATAAAGCATTATGCAATAAAATGAGTCATTCTCTATTAGCCTTGTTTGCTGTTTTGGTCTATCTACACCTTTGAGGGCAGGAGAACCCGCAGAACACCATGTTGAAGTACACTACAGCAGAGTATAAGCACTACTTTGAACTGGATCCTCCCCTCATCCTATAAGCTCACACGGGAAGGAGAACTCTGTTGCGTCAGCAGGCTAAAGCATCTGCTTCACAATCATAAGATGCTGTCAATTACCATTGGCCTTTAGGACCAGCTGACCTTATGCAGCATACACCAGACCCAATTATCACAGCATAGGCAAGTACTGTACTCTCTTTTTACCCAGTGTAATAACCCAAAGGTACTTAACTCAAAGGTAACTCCCCTATTTAAGACGGCTGGATAAATGTCATGAAATTCAGATGGAATTGATTTTGGGTGATGTCTGAACCCTTCTGCCTGTCCCATTTGAACACATCATTCTGTTGTTAACTGAATTAAAGTTAATGTCCATACATTTCCATTTTTGGCATACACTTTATGTCCAAATGCTTGGAGACACCCCTTCTAATGAATGCATTCAGCTACTTTAAGTTGCATTCATTGCTGACACAGATGTGCAAATGCATACCCACAGCTTGTCTAGTGCCTGTAGAGAATTACTACTAGAATAGGACCCTCTGAAACAGATGAACTGGCAACACAATTACTGCTAAGCTTGGGCTAGAGGGGCATTAAGCCCCTTAGCATTGATCTGTGGAGCAATGGAACTGCTCTCTGAAATGATGGTGCTTTGTCCAACACTTTTAAGATGAGTTGGGGAGCTGGGGGTGAGGTAAGGTGGGGATCATCCAGCATCCTGACCTAGGTAACACTTTTGTCACTGATTGCAATCAAACAGTAGAGACAGTTACTCCAGAAACTTTCAAAAGAAATCCGGAATTTCGAAAGAAGCAATGTGTCCCAGGGCAGGTGTCTCAATACTTTTGTCTTTTTTAAAAGAACTACACAAAAATACAAAAGTGATAAAGCTGTGTTAAAGCAAGAGAACATGTGAGTTGTGAATAACATGTGAATGTGTGAATAATCATGGCTGTGATGGGGTTGGAGGCACGTGCTGAGGGCGAGTTACTTAGCTACTGTACAGTCTGCGGTTCATTCTACAACTCTTAATGCACACTGAGTGAAGTAAACTCTGTGTCTCACTCACAAGCAATTTACTAGTAAAACTTAAATTCAGGATCTCTGTGATTTCAAAGAACCTAGTTTCAGACATCAACTATGAAATTTGGACATGTAATGATATCAACTTAACATCTATGTCCATAAAGCCATTTTGAGCCACTTTGCCAGGCCAACACTGTCAGGGCGATATAGCCAGGGCAACTAGTCATATGTTACCACTGATTTATATGGAATCTTAATCTTTCTTATCTATGATTACATTTGTACAAGGACAAATCCATTTAAATATATATAAAACTATGCTTTACAAGCTAAAATTATAATTCCATGTATCTTCATTGTAATTTTGTCAAATTTTGTCAAAATTCTAGTGTCAGGTATCCTTGTCATGAAATTAACTGTATCTAAACCTCTAGATATCTGGAACTGCACATGATTTAAAAACTTATCAGAAATTAACTAGAGATATATAGAATGAGTATTTGCACTGGTCAAAATTCATATACAGATACATAGACCTGGAATTTCGATACATAACATAGATGAAACCTATAGCATTTGTACTTGCGATATGCTGTATGTGGTACAACTAGTCATAAAGATAGAGAATTGTATCAGCCCATTGAGAATGTGTAAGCACTTGGTCTCACCTTATCCAGATTATTGTAAAAATCCGCATTTCCGGCACACAGGTAACGGCCCAGGAGAGTAGCGTGTGTAGTAAAGACGGTTGCCATAGGCAGTTTACGCGAACGGCTCAGCACAAGTCCCACCCCAGCTTGCCACTCATGGAAGTGAGCAATTACATTGGGCTTGTCCTGAAGCTGATCTGTTAACTACAGACAGAGAGTATCTTCAGTGTTTGCTCACCACTATTTGTCATCTCAAAGTAATCATATTAGGGGAATGCAACATATGCCATTACGGTTAATCAATATTTTATGATTTAGATAGAAATAGAAATCATGTTGAAAACAGTTGGAGCATTACTTTAAAGTCACAGTTGGTCACAGTTCAGAAAACTATTTAGGAACACCTTGAAGAAAGTTCTGAATGGAATATGCTGCAATAATAAGAATAAATACATCTGAAATTAATGGAAATGTATTAGAAAATCAATAATACAATGTAGCTGACAGCAGTAATAAGCAGATATAAAACAATGAAGTGGTTAAACCATTGATATCTCACCTCCTTGAAGAACCAGGCCACGAGTGAGCCGAAAATGAGCGAGTCATTGGCCTCTCTGTCGTGATATGGCAGCCCAATGCTACAAGTGTTCCACAGATCTCCTTTCCAACGGTCCAGATTCCAGGCTGCTGCTCCAATATCAAAGAGGATCACATAAGGACTCCCCTCTATGAGCCAACGGCCAAAGTGCACCTATAATCACCCATACACACATATACACATGTACAGCACCATAAATGTCTAAGAAGCTAACCTGTTTAGAAGGGCACAGAACATGGTACTTTGTTACTTAATACTTACAGTATTAAAATTATTATCTTTATTTTTATCCAGTAGGGTACTGCTTCAAGCCTGAACACTGGACCAGTTTTCCCGAAATGCAAATCTTTCTTTCTTCACCACAGAACTTCTAACCCCTTTTATTTTTCCCTTCCTCTCTGTTGTTCTTCTCTCTCTCTCTCCCATGCATTGAGAAGCCCTGGTGAATTGAATTGAATTTGAAATTTATTTTATCAAAAATAAAAACACTGGAAAAAATGTCCAAATGTTAGGCACTGGGCTCCTAAGCTAATATTCTAATTTAATTCAATTTCAATGGTAAGTTAACAGAATGTAAACATCTATGCTAAATTATTTCTGTGCAAGAAGCTGTAATGTCCATTGGTCATCCCACCACATGCCTGACCCACACTGCCAAGGAAGATGAGAGGCATGTAGTCTGTTTCTGCAGAGACAGAATAAGGCATGAGGCTGTGCAGTTTGACAGTTATGCCAACCTCATATTATGTATGCATCGTTATCCCAGCCTTTAAGTGTATTTGAATTTTGCAAATATTTAGCTCAAAAGGCTTAAGACCTGTCAAACTTGCTATTCTGGGTATGGTAGAGTGTGTTCAGCTAGGGCTCACAGAAAATGATGTGCAGACTTTTATTATGCATGTGTATGCATACATTTTACTTTCCATTCTTCTTTTTGACTGAGATTTGGTTTAATTGTACACTCTTTGATTAAATGTTCTCTAAGGGTTCTTTACTGAAAGCAATGTTCCTACATGAAGCCATTACAACTCTTAAATGGTACCAAAAAGGTTCCACTATCATTAGGAATCAAAGACCCATATTTAGTACTATAGAATCCTTTTTGTTTGGAGTGTAAGGCTCTGACTCCCTCTAGTGTTGTAAGATCATGCTGGAAGATCATACTTCCATCTGCTGGCCACTATACGAATGAATCCACAGTTACTCTGACATGTTTTTTGGACAAAATCACAACTGCAAAAGATAGAATCAAGGTGGGTGTCAAATGACCTCTAGTGAAATAGAAATGTGCCTAGAGTACTTTTTAGGAAACACTTTTTAAGAGGACATTATAATGAGCTTGTCAAGAAAATAACCAGAAAATTCTGGTTATTAAATGAGGCCCATTTGCTTTCTATGGAAGGCTAAATTATACAGTGTTACAATATGATGTGAAGGCCGTACTTTAGTCTGGCAAGCTTTCACTTTGAGTTACTTATATGCTTTTATTTCTTAAGATTCAGCCTGAATCTTAAGAAATATCTATCTGATTGCTTTAAAATTTTAAGTGATTAAAAGAGCTTGATTCAGGCCAATCATTGCTTAATATGGGTGGACAGTAAACTACTAGTAAATACTGATAATGACGATAAGAAATAAGTTGTGGTGAAAAGCTTCGTATCAGTGTTCCTTAAAACTGTATTTGCCAGGGTGTTTCAGCTAACATGTCCATGTGGGGCCTGTATGGGTAGCCCAACTCGGAAACCAGAAAGTTTTGTTGTCGGGTTTCACATTGGCCCCACATATGGCAGCCCACCAGGGTCAATGACGAGACCAGGAGAGAAAAACTTGGGTCTCATCTGAGGTGGGTTGTAACGATGGGACCCATTTGTGAAGCCCAACTGGGTCCTAGTAAAAAAAGTATGTACAAACTCACTAAGAGCCCATGCCCACCTTAAACCCTCCTAGCCCACGTTCCACAAATGTGAGCCCTACATGAGCATGTGGGTTGGGGTGCTACTATGGTATGAGTACTTTAGGATAAAGCTGTGCATTCAAATGTCCAAAAGAAAAAATCATGCCTATCATAAAATTCATGACGGAACCACCAAAAAGAGGCTGGCATGAAAAAAGATCTCTCTTGGGCTCTAATGCTTTCAAACATGCAATTAGATCCACAGTGGCTCAATCAAACTTGAATGTAGCACTAGTAGTCTTGCCCAAACACTTTTATTGGTGTAGAAAGGAATGCTTGTCTGGATAGGGAATCAAACTAGGTTGTCACAGGAAGGCCAGTTATGCTACCCACTATGCTAAACAAACTGCAGAAGTTGAGCATGATGAGACAGAAGAGCGTATCAGAACACAAAACTAACATCTAACCCAGATCTTTCCTCTGCAGAAAGGCATACCTGACAGCCGTTGTTTTTTATGGAGTCCATGGCTGCTTTTATGGCTGCGTTGGGGGGGTCGCACTGCTCCACCTGGGTTTTGAAGTTGTGCTCATAGTAAGGGCCTATCATGAAGAAGTTCTCCCCCCATTCATCCACTGTGATCTTGGCCTTGGTCTGGATGACAGTGTATATTCCACCCACTTGAGGCATAAAAGAACAGAAAACTCATTGTAAAGATGGTGATGGGATCCAGGGATTATTTTAAACATATATTTACTTTAATTACTGTCCAAAACAGAATATAAATATATTAGACGATATTAGACGATATTAGATGAATATATTAGACGTTGCAGAGATGGTTGCGTCAGTACATTGATAGCATTTATTACAGTATTTTGTCCCTTCTTCACTCAGGAATAATACTGCTTTTAATTTAAAAGAAAAAAATAATGACTGTCACTTTAAGTTAAATCAGGTGGGTTGCAGACCAAATATATTGTATTATATAAAGACTGGGACCACTGAGGAGAAATATGAAACCAAACATTTACTCTTCTAACAAGAGGTATACACAAATGGTTTGGAAACTACTGAAACTATTTTGCACATTACTGTACACTGTAAATACACAGTTAATGCAGTGTGGGAAGAGGTGTGGAAACACTTCTTTTCTTCACAACACACCATGATTCTTTATCATAAATGAGACAGCTATGAAAGGTTGGCACCGAATCTGCCCGTCTGCTGCTTAATGTTTAACTAAACATTAACCTTCCAATATTTGTTCACAGCAGGCAAAGATAGCCTCTTTCATGTTAGATCTGTCAAGCTGCTGTTCATGTGAGTTTGGGGTGAACAGTCGTTCAGTCAAAAATAAACCCTGCTCTTACTCACTCTCTGGCTCTGTCTTTCTCACACTCTTTCTCACACATATGTACATATACTACACAACATTAAAAGGCCTTATAGACGTGCACATTATATAAATTGGATGGTTTAATTATTTGCCGATGCCAGTATTGAAATCTTGAATATTGACTAAAGATTCTAATTGTTTGTTTGTTTTAAACTACATAAACTTTTAACATAATCTTTAAAGTAATGAGCATTTAGTAGGGACTAACTGGAGGTTTGATTTCCATATTTCTACAAAATTCAAAGGTTAAGATGTGACATTAATAGCGGTGTGATGTGAGATGCTCCATTCTAGAGAACCTTACAGAGAATTGTTCACAGTGATAGTGAATGATACCAAACGTCTGAAGAGTAGAATTGCTCTACAAGCTACAGCACTGACATTTACTATACAAAAAGGTTAGGAAAATGCTTCCTGATGCCTGTAACAATAGGCCTCATTCACCAATATCCTTCCAAGAATGTTCTTAAATTTGTTTTTGTGAAAAATGCAGACAAAAACGAAAACGTTGGTAAATGTCCGAATATTTATGAAAAAACTGCTTAAGTGTTTTTTAGAGGACATTTCTTATTAAGAATGGTTGGTGAATAAGGTCCATTGTTTTTGAGACATGATTTATGCCTCTCTAGCCAAAATAGTCTTCAGATTTCTTCAGATTTATGACTATTTTCCCATCATTAACATTGCGTATATAAACCCAGGAGACACATGTAGGATGACTGGTCATTTGGGATAATGATAAAAATGGCTATATTTGTGCTACAGACATTGTGACCTCTGGTTCCTCCCACCACCACTGTAAGGGCATTCTATTAATTATGCAGAATTTGAGCATAATAAAAAATAAGAGGGTTTGCTCATGAAGATGAACATCTAAAAATAGGCTTTGATACTTAAACTACTGAAACACACTCACCTTTGTTGGTTACTTCCCAGGCAATTTCAAACAGCAGCAGCTCATCTATGGGGAGTTCCTCCTGGTCCCACAGCGGCAGGCCGCTTAAAGAGCTCATGGACAGTGATCTGGACAGGGGCATGACTGCTCTCTAGTTGAGACAGGACTGGGTTTCTTCACAAACTCACTCACACACACGCTCTCAGCACTGATGGTAAAGCTGCCACAGGGAGCTCTCTCTGCCCCTCTTTATAACCATTGCAGTGCCCCCTTGGTCCTTGGCCCACAACATGAGCCACACATACACGCCCCCCACAGTCCAGAGTAAAGTGTGCGCTTCTGCCCTCAACAGCGTGCTGCCCTCCCTGAAAGGTCAACACACTTTAAAACCAACACTTTTAAATCAGTGATTTAAAAGCACTTTAAGGGGCAAGTTTTTATTTTGTTATTCTTTTTACATTTTTACATGTGTATGTATACAAGCATTTATGTATTTCTGTATTTCTGTAAGTATGTATGTATGTATGTATGTATGTATGTATGGCAGCATGCCCAAAGATTGTACACTAAGTTGCTTGTAGAGTTGTGATGTTTAGGTTTGGGGACCATGGCAAAACCTTTAGCTTGAGGCAGTCAATTTTGGGGTTTTGAGGTGTATTTAGGATTATTATCCTGCTGTAGAAGCCATCCACCTTTTTAGCCTTAGCTGTTTTACAGACAGTGGGATGTTTGCTTCCTGAATATGCTGATATTTATTTGAATCTGTTGTTCCCTCCGCCAGTGAAATGTTTTCTGTGCCACAAGGCCATCCATCCACCCCTACACTTACAGTTGGAGATGTTTTCTTTTCTGAACCATTTTCTTCCAAAAGTACTTA
The DNA here is from genome assembly GCF_030463535.1 of Salminus brasiliensis. Taxonomy (NCBI): domain Eukaryota; kingdom Metazoa; phylum Chordata; class Actinopteri; order Characiformes; family Bryconidae; genus Salminus; species Salminus brasiliensis. Next base: position 43,455,173 of record NC_132879.1, read on the forward strand.
GGATCATTATAGCCAAATGTTCTATGTTTAACTTGTTAACTATGTTTAACTTTAACAAGATTTTTAATTAAGGTCATAAGGACATAAGGAGTGCATTAACTCTTCTTGAAAGTTTTTGTTTTTTTATGTTTTTTTTTACAGGGGTTAAATAGAGGTTTTAATTTGGCTTTCAAGTAATCCTATAGTTTTCTTGACCTCCATCATGGCTTTTAAGTGCCATATTTTAATTACATTCTGAACTGAAATAATAGCTATCTGAAAGCACTTGGCTGTCTTCGTACAGCCTTCTTCTCAAAGTGCTAAGCAGCTGCTTAGAGAAACCCACAGCTGTTGGGGCAAGGCTTAAAAAGTCAGAGTTTTTAAACATTTTTAATTGTTCATAAGGGCTTAAATCCAATTGGGGTTCCCAAACTTGTGTATGGTGCTATATTATTTCTTTGTCAAAAAAAAAAAAAAAAAAAAAAAAAAAAAAATATATATATATATATATATATATATATATATATATATATATATATATATATATATATACAAATATATAGTGTTGGATATACATATATATATAGTGTTGGAAAAAAAGTTTCATCTTTAACTTCGTGTCTTTTAGAGATCAGTTCGTCTCGTACTCACTTTTTTGACCGGGGTGCTTGAACTTTTGCATGCCACTGTATGCTTGTATGAATGTCTGTATGCACGTATGTTTACTGGCTTACCAGAGTTTCCAGCTGAGGACACTGAGGTGATCCACTTTTTCTGCCAAAGTAAATGATAAAACTGAATCTGCTGCTTAATTTGCTCTGGGAAAAGCAGCAGAGAAAAAAGGAAAGGACTCACGCGCTCTCTGAAGGAAAATAAACAGCGCAGTGACGCAGCACTCGTACGCTAGTTTAAGGGCGCCAACGTCACCTGTTTGTCTATAACGAGGCGAGGCTATCGCGTCACCACAGTCCACAGTACCCTGAGAGTACGTAGAGCAGACAGTCCTATACAGCTGCTTCTCAGCACTGTTTATTACACCTGTAAAGCGTAGAAGAATTATATTAATATGTATTATTATTATTATTGTTATTATTATTATTATTATTATTATTATTATTGTATACTAATAGAATAACATTTACAATAAACTTAATAGACTTAAAAGAAAATAAAAAAAAATAGATTTAATTGGTTGATTGAGAAAAATAAAAACATGTATAATGGAAAGGGGGATATTTTAAATAGGAACAGAAGCCCTAATGTGAGGACAGAGTGTAGGGAGGCAATGTAACTTCAAAAACAACAAAAATACCAAATAAACAAATAAATAAACAACAATCAAAAAACTGTGAAAGTACAGAAGACGTACCCTTGAGGATACATCCCAGCGACATGTGGGGTACTGATTACAATTTCATTTTTGTTTGGATTACTTTTAAAGCCATAAAGCAAAAATAAAGACAAAACATTATGTATAAATTCATACCTTGTCTACAATGAAAAGGAACTTCTCAGAGAAAGGAAAAAGAAAATACTACATTTTCAAAGTTACTGTAAATAATGTGTGATGTGAAATGACTTTATTCAGGTTTTTAGGTATTTTGAATGATTTATTTTGGTCTATCAGGAAATGTTCATATATCCAGCTGAAACAATCAGCTTAGATCAGCATGAATTCCACATTCATCTAAAATGATCTAAACTGGTTTATGCTAATCTGGTTTGCTATTCTGTGCTTTTTTGGGCAGCGTTGAAGGCAGCTGCCTTTTTAAATTATGTAAGAAACTTAAAAAATGTCAAAATGGAGTCTTTAAGAAGGTTTCATCATGTCAGTGAGGATATATAGAATTTACCTTACAAGTCACTGTGATTAATAGTGTTAGTACTAAAATATCACACAGACACACACCAGCACACTCGTTCAGTATCCACAGAGAGGTCAGCAACCAAACCTGCATCCTTCTAGCCTATGTATCATTACAGCACTTGTTTCAAGCCATGAAGTAAAGGTGCAACTGGTACAGGCCATGGGCAAAACTTGACCATGCCTACCAGACAGGAGATGCAGGAGTAGTTCAGACTATAGGGCATGAGAGAGTGGTTCCTAAAGGGGAATGAAGAGAGCACTCTCAGTGTTTAAATCTAGGTTAAAAACCTCTTGCTTGAGCTTTTGAATAATCCATCAGTGTACTGTTCTGTTTTCCTTGCTGATGTAGCTTGTTTCAATACTAACACTGTCCTGTATGGGTCTGATTACAGGTCTGATCAGTACTGCTGTCTCTCTAATCTACTTCTTTTACAGGCTGTACATCAGTCAACTCAAACTCCTAAACACAACATCATTTTCTCCTTTCCTTTCTCTCCTCTAAGGACTGAGCTGCCCCCTGCTGTCTGCTCGCTGCTGAGGCGAGTCCATTTGTGGTTGGCAGCTCTTGCCCACCCATTGGATCCTGTCCTGCTGTAAACCCCTCAAAATTTTGGCCATGTAATAAGATGCCCAGTTCCAACTGTTCCATCCTGGTACCACAAGACTTGGCTCTCCACTACCCTGCTACCCCACTGTCCTGCTCTGGGGCCTTGTATTGATTCATCCTCACCTCATTTGCTTGACTTTGCTTGGGACTGTTTGCCATATTTGCCATGTTTTCTCAATTCACTATTGTTTTATTGTTGTTTTATTCCTGTTGTTCTTTTTATGGCACTTTCCGGTGTCGACAAGAGGAGGATAGGTTCCCCTTTTGAGTCTAGGTTCCACTCAAGGATTCTTCCTCTCGATCTTGCCACTGGCTTGCTCAAAATAGGCTCGGACCCGGATCTCTGTAAAGCTGCTTTTTGGAACTTCAGGGCTCGGGTTGAAAACCGCTGGCCCATCCAAATATCTTGGGTCAGGGTGTCTGTGTGACTAACCAAAGGCTAAGCATATTGTGGTCTGTGTAAAAAATAATAAAATCAGTAAAGTGAGTAAGAGCTCCACTAGTGAGTGGTGCTGTCTTTCCTGCCCTGGCCGTTTATAACCCTTACAATGTCTTTTGAGCATTTTGTATATTATATATATGAAATTGTTCCTTGGTTCTCTTGGTTTTCATCTTTTTTTTTTTAATCTCAAATCCAGACTCAAAATATCAGTGATCATAACCAGTCTTTTACACAGCAGCCAGAAATGTTTTATTTGTTTGTTTGTTCCATTGCAAGTGTTTGTTTATAAGTGCTGTAAGTGTTTGATTTTTGTTTGATATTTAAATTATTTTATGGTTGTGAATTCCACACACCTTTAAAACTGGTCAAGATTCTTCATGTGTTTCTAGTAAATACAATTGTTCTATACAGAATCACGGAGGTACTTGAGGAACCAATTTCATCATTATAGGTTTTTTTTCCAGATATAAAGGTTCTTTCTATACAAATATAACCTCTTGTAGATGGTTCTTTATAATAACCATTAAAAAAGGTTAAAATATTTGTATTCTTTTTCAGTTCTATGTTAAATAAGGGTTGTTGTTACACTGTTTATTGCTGCTGTCCAATGAAAAACTTGTATCTACATTTTTGGCTGTTTTTAGCTTTCAGCGTTTAAACCTTGTAGCTGTACTGTACACTGTGTCAATAATTCTGGGAGAATAGACCAATAGAAATGCTCTAAATTGAGGAATAAATTCTGACTTTACATTGATTTCCAGTTAAGAACACTTTTGTCTTCTCCTGTAAAGCTGTCATTTTGGAGGTACATGTTTTCCTCTATACAGCAACCATATGTAATACCATATGTTAAAGCAATAAAACACTCTTGTGGTGGTTGTGTTACCATGAAATACCTGTCGTATTTCATCAGCATTGAGTGTTCTGTTGCTTTAATATAACAGTCAGAAAAGAAATAAAGTAAGGGACAAATAAACTGAGCTGTGAATGTACTATTTTAAGTGTGTTAATGTTTGCATTTTCTTCCGTCAAATTATAGTTCCTTAGCAAACAGCTTGCTGCTACATCACAGCAACCAGCTCCACTCACTCACTGCACAGCCTGCAGTTCCTTCTCCTGCTCCTTACAAAGTCCAACAAAAAAACTCTGAAACTCTGTTTTCCACTTTTGTCGTTATGGTGTATTCTTTTCTTAATTTTCTCCTTTTAGTTTCATTTGAGATCTTTCTTGCAACCTTTCAGCTTGCTAAAGTTGCTCTGTCAAGACGTACAAGATGGGGAAAAATCTACCAAACTAAAGAAGTCTAGGACAGGACTTCTGAAGGACAGGAAAGTCTGCTGCCACCTATAGAGCAAGGTTTGGAAGTAGCTTACTGCCAAAGGAAGGATGTGAAGAGAAAAAAGTGGAGACATTTAGGGGGTTTAACCAGTGGTTCTACTACTAATAGTCAGAGGTACCAGACTCTCACTCAGACTCTCCTATCACTGGGATTGTATCCTCAAGGTTGTGTGGATTCTGAGTTCTGTGGACTCTGGCTGGATTTTCTCTCTTTCTTTCATTCTTTTTTTTTTTGCTGTTGTTTGGTGCTTGTTTTTATTTATTTGTTGTTTCATATTGCATCTCCATACACTTCGTCATGACATTCTTGGGAACTCCTGGCCAATTTATGTATTTTATCGATTTTGGCAAAGCGGCTACACCTCCTAGTTTGGAAAGGACTCCAAGGGACACGTCTGATCTTAAATCTCTGATCATCTTTCTCAGATTTGAACTGAGCTCTTTCACTTTCCCATTGTACAGAGTGCTGGTCAATCCGAGGTCAGTGCTGTCAAAGTCAAACATTCTTAAGTTAAGTGGTCTTGGAACAGTTTGGAACTTTAAGCACCACAAAATTAATAATCTAATGTATAACTTTGCTCCTTTGTTGATTAAAAAACACTTTCTAACAATTATGGAATAATTTCAAAATGTTTGTTTAAAATGAATAAACAATTGTGCACCAAATTCTTGTTTTTTTTATTAATTATTATATATAAGTGTGTTTTACACCTTTTCAGGCCCAGAAAATGCATATTTTTCAACTCCAAGCTGTAAGATATTGTGGTGTGATTACAAAAAATAGGGTCGTGAGAAATATGTTGAGAAAAAAAGAATCAGAGAAGACTTTTTGTTGAGAAGAATCAAACGTGAGGCGATTCTTCTGGAGTGCCCAGAAGAACAAGGTGTGCAGGGCTGAAACATGACCTCCACTGGACAAGCCACATAAAGTTGAAACATCAACACTGGGCCAAGAAATACCTGAGGCCAGACTTCTCAAAGGTTTTATGGACTGATAAGATGAGAGTGATTCTTGACGGACCAGGTGGATGGATTCTTGACGGACTCAGACACCAGCAAGGTGGAGGTGGGGTACTGCTATGGACTGGTATTTGGAAAGATTAGCTAGTTGGACCTTTTCAGGATGACGATGGACTCAAACTCAACTCCCAAACCTACTGCCAGCATGGTAGCACTTCATTATGTGCGTGGCTAGCCAGCAAAGACCTTAAAGATTAAAGAACAATGACATAGCTGATTGTTAACAGATTAGGAAACTGACCGAATCCATTAAAGGAAGGCTTTTATAAAAGACTTTGAAAAGACTGTTATAGTTAGACGGGTGACTATATTAAGTTAATATAGTTAGAAATGTTCATTTATAAAATGTGTTGTTTATTATTCTCACTTTAACAGATGAAAATTAACATTTTTATTTAGTTACATATTAATTCCTAACAATTCTGGACAATATGAAATTGACACAGTATCGGATGCACACATAAACACTTTATATTCAGAAGCATCCAATACCATCCTTATATAAAATGAGATGATATATATTAGAGTTTAACCAACCTCTGCATTTGTGTGGAAGCTCAGCAGATATTCAGCACAGATCGTGTAAAATGGATTTAGTGGTTCATTATTTGCTATTTGCTGTTTTGCTTCCTCACTTAGCAGAACCACTGAAGTACAGGGCGTGCATTTTACATAATCACGCTACTTTGTGGCAATACACCATTTTTACCCTGACGCGCAACATTTCCAAGAACATAGTAAATAGATAGTGTATCACTCACTCACGCGCAGAAAGGGGGGGGGTGGTCGAGAGAAAGAGAGAGAGAATATAAAGTAAGGAGATGTCAGTGGAAGGTTTATATATATATATATCTCCATGATTGTGCATCAGCTCGCCATTCAGAACTGGAGGGTGTGTGGAGAGGTTTCAGCAGCAGTATGAGGGTCCATGCGCTCATCCTCCTTATCTCCGCGTTGACCGTCCAGCATGCAGCTCTGCCAGCCCCCAGCACAGACATCAGCGCCGCAGGTAACACCAGCACGCATCCGCCACGAACTGCAGCCCGAGTTTGCTTCCTGAAGGGCTTTTCCCTTTTTTTAAAACAAAGTCTTGTTGTTGTTTAGATTTCTCGCCGTCGAGACTCAGGGGATATCCCACGCTGGAGCAGAGGGACGCTGAGGACCCCGAAGACGCCAGTCTTTGCTTCTTCCTGAGGGAGAAGGACGCGGAGAGCCCGCTTTCCTGCAAACACCGACTGAACCTGCGCAGCAAATTTAACTACAACCCGTTCGGGCTGCGCTTCGGGAAACGAGCGAGTGAGAGGTCGAGAAGAGGGAGACTGCTGCCTGTTCTGCTTTTACTGCACAAGGCTTCGTGAATACCTAGTTTACATTAAAAAAAAAAGAAAAAGAAAAGAAGAAAGCCATTTTTTAAAGCATGGGTTGATGTGCGTTTTCCCAACTGTGAACTGTGGACAGCTGCCCCACTCTTACCTGTTAAACTAGGGTGGATTCAGGTGATATATGAAAAGGGAACCATGTATTTATTCTTTTTATTACATTTCTTAAATGCAGTATTATTATTATTATTATTATTATTATTATTATTATTTAATGCAGTTTTCTTTTTAGTAGCTTAATAATAAACACCTGAATCCACCCTCTTTTGATCGATCAGGGGGTTTCAGGCACAACGGTTGGTCTTAACAGTTCTTACATGTTCTCTGGATGGTGTAACTGTATGGTGTGTTTGTACAATAAACGATTTTGTATTGATGACGATTTAGAAATGCATTTTTTACTTTAATAGGTAATTCCTGTCTAAAATGAGAACTTAAATGCTATGTCTTCTAGCACAATATTGCATTTCTCAGCCATATTAGTTTGACAAAACGCATGCCTTCACACGTGGATCCTTTCACTACAATACCCAGCATGCATTAGGCGAATATCAGCGGTAAATAAACACTGCTAGCCTAGGTGCTGATGTAGGCTGCATTAGCCAAGTATCAGGGGGGGCTGAAATACCTTTTAAAATATTGTTTAGTGCTAGTAGTTTGAAAGTTCCTCAAATCTTCAGGAAAAAAAGGTTTCCTGGTGCTTATAAATACTAGACTGTGCTCGAAACCGTGCCCTTTTCACTATTCTCTACCTGCGGCACACCTGTGTAAAAACACATTTTCCAGTCGGACCCGTTTAAGTAAAGGACCTAGTTTCCCATGATTAGGATTTGTGGATCTGTTTGTATGAAACATGAAAATCTACAGAACACAGTATATTAACCTTTCTGTCTCGTATTGTACACAAAGTGCACAATAAATTTAAGAGCAATTGGCCCCTTTTACATGGTCACATTTTTGGCTTGTTGATGACGCCATGTCGTTGTTTTGTGATCTCCATGCGGAGATCGGAGTGTAGTTGTTTTGCTAGTTAATCATCTGGTAAACTTTCCGAAGAGCGCTCGAATGCAACAGGAGTTGTAAACCATTGGCCGGCAGCTATGTAATCCTTTCACCACAAGAGGGAGCCATAAGCATGACACCAACGAGGCAAAAAACAAACGAGACATCAGTGAGAGTAAATGTTTATTAACTTTCTCCTCCTGTCCTTTCACACACGCCATCAACAGCACTTCAGTTCTTTTTTTTATTTTAAGGTGACATTACTTGTCTACACGACCAAGGAAGAAACACATTCTACCCCCGTGCAGCTACTTGATCTATAGAAGAAGCGTCCCCCCCCCCCCCAGTTTCCTATATTTCACAAAAGGAGTGAAAGTTTAAGTGCAAATGTGGAAAGAGCCCACATTGGTCTTTGATCATAGGTTCCAGCGACACAGATACCTTCAGTCTGGACCATACTACCCACATGGTACATCAGGACAAGAAAAATAGATTTTTACAAACATCTAAAAACGTACTTGTGATGAGTAGGTAAGATGGAAGGGTTAGGAGTGTGTGTAGAATCTGTGTGTGAGGTTGGAGGGAGTGTGTGTATGTATCAGGCTGGAAGTGTGTGTGGGCCCCTATAGAATGGTTCACAGGTCTTTCAGGTCCTTCTGAATGCCCCAAAGGGTGTCAGCACTCTTCTTCAGCTGAGCAACCTCCGCATCGGTCAGGGTCATGTTGACCACGCTGGCCACTCCGCTGCTGTTCAACACACAGGGCAGGCTCAGGTAAACTTCATCGGTGATGCCGTACATACCCTGCAAACGGAACACACAACAAGAACATAAATGAAGCACCTGAAGCTTAAGACTGCTTTTTTATATAAATACAAACATATGGACAACATATTGGGACACATGGCACGGGTATAAAAAAAACAAAAAAAACAAACAAAAAAACAAAACAAAAAAAACACAAACCAGTTGGAGTCGTAGTAACAGGTCTGTACTGTCCAGGGAAGGCTTTCTACTAGATTCTTGAGCATTGTTGCGAGCATTCACCAACAAGAGCTTTAGGTGAGTTCAACCTACCTCATCTCAAAAGGGTTGAATGGAACACCATTGCAGAGAACACAGTTCCACTGCTCCACAGTGCAACATTGGGGCTTTATACCCCTCTACTCCACATCTAGAATTAGGTATGGTGCCAAAAGGTTCATGTTTATCTGCTCCAGAGTCCTATTCTATAGGCAATTAGTCTCTACAAGGACTAGGCAAAGGATTCAGCTTAAAGTAGGTTACTGCAAAAAGGTGTGTCAACAAAACATTTGGTATAACACTTGATATAAGCATTGCCATCATTACCTCACAACTGAAGTCTGTATTATTGTACCAAGTCACAAAGACCATTGTGGTGTTAATGAGCTGTTATGCTGCTCGCAAGGACTGTACCGCAAGTGTACCGACGTACAAAGAAAGACCTTGGTTTGGTTTAAACTCAGGAGCTGACAGCTTATCTTCTTAAGAACAAGAACTAGAGTGTGTGAGAAAAACTGGTGGCATAATTTCTATGTAGATTAGTCCCTAAACTGAGTGGATGTTGCAGAGTTACATTGTATTCATTGGTAGGATTTGTTTAGACTGAAACAGCAAATGCCACCTTTGGTGATTTGCTAAACTGTGAGGTAAACATATTACATGGTCATATTGATTAGCTTAAATTGGAACACTGTTTCAGCTGTAAACCATGTTCTCCTTTGACCAGAAGCAATTGAAGACATCATAGCTTAGCACTTTTGTTTTTCAAGTTTGGCCACAGCACACCGCACTGACAGAAACTAAAGTTCAAGAACTGAACAATCATGCAAACAGGAGTACCCAGTAGCTTTCTGTATGTGACTGTACATATGTTCCCCTCACCTTCACCATGGTAGAGACCGGGTGGACCCTGCTCAAGTTCTTCACAAGACTTTCAGTCAGATCAGCCACACTCAGTCCAATGGCCCAGTTGGTGTAGCCCTTCAGCTTGATCACCTCATAAGCACTGCAATGGAAGAATATCCAAAGTTAAACGCACATTTACTTGTTTAATTAATACCATTTAACATTGACTTGTATGACTGTGAGGCTGTCAGTAATTATTTAGAATTGCATTTCTATGACTGTTTTGTAACAGTAAATACTGGAATTTCTACCTGTCCACCACCATCTTGTGAGCTTCCTTCCAGTTCTCGCTGTCCTGATCAGTGCCGATGGCAGGGTTGAGTTTCTGCAGGCTAACTCCAGCAACATTAGCACCACTCCAGACAGGCACTACGCAAATCAGACCATATGAGGTTACATTTCCAATTCCAAAAACACATCATACCCTAATAAAAGCTGGCTCTTCCTGAGTAACTCACCACTGGAGTCTCCATGCTCTCCCAGGATATAGCCGTTAAAGCTGCTGGCATGGATGCCCAGTTTCTCAGCCATGATGTAGCGGAAGCGGGCAGAGTCCAGGTTGGTGCCGCTGCCAATGACGCGGTGCTTGGGCAGGCCACTCAGCTTCCAGGTCACGTAGGTCAAGACATCCACTGCGGGAGCAGAGAAGTGGAGGGTTAACCAGAAGCCACAAAATCACCCAAAGACAAAAATCACAGGTGTACTCTCACTCACCTGGGTTAGACACCACAACAAGGGTGCAGTTGGGGCTGTGCTTGACAATTTGAGGGATGATGTGCTTGAAGATGTTGACATTCCTCTGCACAAGGTTGAGCCTGCTCTCACCCTCTTGCTGGCGTACGCCCGCAGTCACCACCACAATGCGCGAGTTAGCAGTCACTGAGTAGTCTGTCAACAGCACAAACACAGGTGGTCTTTATTTATGGACATATATTCAGAAGCAAAATTAAACAAACAAACAAAACCCTCACAATTATTTCTGTCTCACTCACCCTTGTCAGCCACAATCTTGTGCGTCTTGAGGAAGAGGCTACCATGCTGCAGGTCCATCATCTCCCCCTTCAGCTTGTCTTCAATCACATCAACCAGGGCAAGCTCATCACACAGATCCTACAAAAGAGAACAGGGAGAGAAGCTGAGAGACATACAGAGAATGTGCCTTCAAAATTGGGCAATTCCAGTCCAATGTTCCAGTTCAAATTGAGGGGGAAAAAAAAATGCTTACCCTGAGCAAGATGCTAACAGCACAGGCCATGCCCACCTGTCCCACTCCCACCACAGTCACCTTGTTGGTGGGCAGCTCACTGGCAGTGGCCAGAGGAGTGATGAGTTTCTCCACGACTGAAGCCATGATCTGGAGGAAGACATACATTAGACAACTTCTGATGTACTTGGCAATTCACCTGTGGGTGGTTTCTCCTAAAATCACACTAATGTCAAGTAAAATTTATTTGTACATCGCTTTTACAACTGTTGTCACAAAGCAGCTTTACATAATTAGTAAAAGACAGAAAAAAAATAAATAACGCAAGAGGACATGAAGGACCCAAGACCCCCAGTAAGCAAGCCATTGGCGACGGTAGCAAGGAAAAACTCCCTCAGAGCTGGAGGAAGAATTCTTGGGAGGAACCAAGACTTACAAGGGCGACCCATCCTCCTCTGGTCAGAACTATTTATAAATTATTGATAAAAGCTACCAAACCATGTATACTGTTGAACTGCTCTGATCATAATCATAATATAATAATCATGGTGTAGAAGAACTTAATATAGTCATGGCAGTGATGGCCAGAGTAATGATAGTTAATAGTGGTGATATTAGTGGCAGATGCTGCACAGGCTCCATCCACTACTTACAACATTGTTTCTAGAGTGTGGAAATACCAAATCCACCTTGACAACCATACTGTCCCAGTGTCCCACTGATGCCTTGTTGGTGTAAAGAATGCCTAAGTTTTAAAAAGACTCTGCAATCTTCACTACTGTACACAACAGTAGACCATAAGGGTACTGCAGCCTTTTCTTAAAGAAAGTGCCAAACTGCAGCAAACAGTAGATGGCACAAGTACACAAATCCAGGGAGGAGCCCAAGCCTAATAATGCCTTCAACCAAGTCCTTACTAGATAAAAAGCTGCAGCAAAAAACAAGCGTGAACAGCTTTGAAGGCTTTCAGAATGCACAGCCATTTAAAACACACAACAAAACAAGGTTAACCAACATGCATGAAGGTTATTATGCGCTATGCTGGGACACTAATCCTCCTCTTCCATTTTAAGGCTCTGATTTGTGAATACCATAATCCTGATATGACACTGAGCCACAGGCGACAAACACCAACGCTAGCATGAGGCACAATGCACAGCTCGCGTTTGTCCAAAAGTAGCAAACTCATAACTCACATAACCACCATTAGCTGCATTATTATTCACCTTCAAGCCTCAAAAGCACCTTTTGTTATTATTATTTTTAATAGCCGAATGAGATCCACAATGCTGATGATCGACATTTCTGCAAGCACTTCAGCTTTAGCCTGTATGAAGCCATTTTCAGCTGGGGAGAAGGAGGGCGGTTCAAGAGCACAAGTCAGATGAACGTGAACTTGGCAGGAAAGGCCACATGTCCTGAACCTAGGCCAAAAGAAATTAACGTTCGCTCTAAAACGACAACAACAACAACAACAACATGTGTTAGTTTATTTTATGCCTTTGGATAAACAGCTCCGCGAGAGCCACACTAACGTTGCAGCTAAAAGGACGATGCCTCACACACGAGGCCCGTATCCTGATGTGAAAGGCAACCCCTGCGTTCATCCAAAAATTAATAAATGTGTATATCTGGGTTCACTTTGCTCCAGAAGTGCGTTTTGTTTACTAAAACAGTTAGCTAGCTATAATCGAGGCCTACAGCTACAGTGACCGTCCTCACGACGTCCTTGACAATCCCGGATGCTACACGCTGTGCTGCTGCTGCTGCTGCTGCTTCTGCTTCTGCTGAGCAAATACCGAGATCATGGCCTTCAAACCATCTCTGCTTCGGCACACACATGACCTGGTTCGATGCCACAGCCGAGCGTTAAAACCAAGGCCAGGTGTGTGTGGTTCTAGCTTTACTACTAGCTAGCATTACACTCGTTTTCGCTCCAGAAGGGGATGCACGCGAGCGCGCGTGCTGCTCTCACACATAGACGCCTTTTCAAAAGTGCGGAAAGATGGCTGTTTCCTGACCGATACAGGCTTAAATCTCACTGTATGTGCACTTCTGCAACGTATATATACACTGCCGTGAGATAAATAACCGCTTTTACGCCACATGCTACGCCAAAAAAACCAAAAAAAAAAAACCACACAGTGACGAGGTGAGACGACGTAGTTTTGGCAGGTGAGGCTTAAAGCGGAGCGGTTTTTTGATAGCTAGCTTAATACAAACAACTTAACGTTACTTCGTATTCGCCTACAACGAACAGGACAAAGTACCACTTTAATCACACACAGAGAAAATTAGCGTTGCCAAAAACTAACAAATAGCACTCGCTTCTATCAGTAATATGAAGTTCATTACGTACATCTGGTTCTGGAGGTGTAAATGCAGTCGTGTCCTTGGCTGTGTAAAGGCAGGTTAGTTACTTCGAGGCGGTGGCAGAGAGTGTGCGTATTTCAGAGAGACAGCGAGCAGGAGGAGGAGGAGGAGGATGGCCACGCAAACTGCGCACGCCCCAAACGTCAAGTTCGTACGGCGCATTATCGTCTACAGCTGAAAACACCTAAAAGCGATGTGGAATAGAGCTACGGCGACCACCGGTCACGATGGCTTGCTACGTGATGTGTGAAAGTCGTAAAGGTGAAAAAACCTGTTCAGTCGCTGAGCTACGAAAAGTAAACGAGGGTCAAACTGCCTCTTTATTCGAGTTTTGTGGTCCACCTTAAATGCTGCAGCAGGTATCTAGCTACAGCCTGGCGACCGTTATGAGCTAAAACGGCAGGAATGTAGTCAAGTCAAGTCAAGTGGGTTTTATTGTCATTTCAGCTACATACAGAGTACACAGCGAAACGACACAACGTTCCCCCAGGACCCTGGTGCAACACAGACACAGTGCAGACAGAACACAAGCGCAACACAACACAACACAGTACAGTACAGACAGAGAATAATAAATAATTGGCTGTAGTGTGCAAATTCTGCAGTGTGTAATAAATATTGAGTCCAGTGAGGTAGTAAAGTTATTAGTGCAAATGCTTTGTGCAAAAAATGCTTCCCATTTTATCAGAGAGAGAGAGAGAGAGAGAGAGAGAGAGAGAGGGAGAGACTGAGTTGATGTAGCTAACTGTTGCATTGTTTAAGGTGGAAGGGACTGAGTTGATGTAGCTAACTGTTGCATTGTTTAAGGTGGAAGGGAAAATTACGATAAAAAGCCAACTTCAGAAAACTGTACGTTTGTAGAAATGTGTGCGACAAGTCTTATCGATATCTTTATGAATCGTAGAAAAAAAAACCAGCCAGTTATGTCGTTTTCGTAAAAATAAATAAATAAATATATAAATACTGGAATTTGATCTGAAGTAGCAGCGAATTGGCAGATAGTGAGAATATGCAGAAGATACAGAAGCATGTCTGGCTTTATGGAGCAATACAGGTCTTTACGTATACCACGTTTTATGGTGGCGGTCTTATGCAGCCTATGTCCCAATGTGTTTATCCATGTATTTAATGTCTAACAGGCCTAACTTGGTTATGGTACCAAACATAGTGTAACGTTAGTGGCCAATACAGAATTTCCATTACAATTAACATACTGGATACGTGTAGATTAAAGTGTAAATATGCACGTTTTTATTTCGGATTACTAGACTGCTTGCTCATACAAGTTAGTCTGAACAGACGGATAAAGTCATGAGAAGTCAATCAAGGACACTGAAACTGGATCATAAGTAAAGTCTAGACCAGGGTTGCGCTAAGCGTGGCCTGTAAGAATGCTTCATTTGGCCCACCAGTATAGGGTAAATATATATATTTTAAACTATTTATATCTTATATTCCTTTTTTTGTAAACAAAAGAGTTATATTAGTCATCCACCTCTGTGGTACCTACAGATACACTCTAGCAAGCTCTCCTGTTGGTAAGGATTTAAGGGGCTGAACTGAAGGCCTTACATATAAGATTACCTAACAACATAACAGTCATATCATGAGCTGGGTTTACTGAATGCATTACAGCACAAAAATGAAAGCACCACACTGAACTCTTTCTCTACCAGTTATAGTGTTTTTTAACACAAATATGCTTATATATAATATAATACAAGTAGGGTTTGTCCTTGTTTTTACACTATAAATGTTGCACTTTGGCCCCCCCAAGGCAAAGAAAGGTTGGACACCCCTTCCATCACTTAATATTGTTTGTTCCGAACAAGCCCCATCCCATGTGCACTTTGGTCTGAGGATTATCTGAATCAGTGTTTTAGAAAACTAAAGTTCATTAGGTTTAAGGAAAACAGACCACACTGTTCTCAAACAGATATACAATGAGTCTTATGAGGTACAGCAAATATTAATGATATACCATATAATAATAATTGTCAGATAATAATCCCTGAAACAAGCAAAAGACAACAATTTATAAATGTCTAGACATAGGTCAAATTATATCCTAAGAAGAAGACATTTTTGCAACTCAGGGTTTGTAGAAGACAAATGCTGGAACAGAACAAGGCCAATAGGTTAGGGCAAAGTGCATTTTTGGGTGCCACCATATCCATCCGAACCACTCTTTCAATGCACTAGATGAAAGTGAAAAGTAAGGGCTGTTAAGGTGGTCAAGGTGTCAGACAGCCATGACCTATTTGTGGAATGAGAATGCACATGTTTGTTGAACGCCTGGTGAAAAGGGGGCTTTGCAACGTAAAGTGTTTGAGTAACATGACCAGGTCATTAACAACTTAGGCAAACATGTGAGGGTCAATGTGTGGCACTAATCAAATGCTTCTAGCGTCTGGTGGCTTTCAAACACGCTAATTCCAGTAATTTGAGGATACGTGCAAGACCTCAATTGATCATAATGGAGTCGTTTTCTTCTTTATCAGACGCTCTCTGCAAGACTGGAAGCCCTTGTAGTTCCAGTGCTGAGTCACCTAAGCAACATGCCATGTTACCCTCCCACCTCTTAAACACAGCTTTTTGACAAATGCAGAGGAAGGGGCCAATAAGGCCTCGGTTCCACCTACTGCTGCGTCCAATAAGATGCAAGAGGTGTAAACGGTGCAAGACATCCGAGCTGTGGAGAAAAGCACTGTTTAGAAGCAAGTTTAAAAGAGACAGAAGGACAGAAAAAGTGATTGAGGGGTGGAGGTGGAAGAGGGTGTGCATAAATTTAGGACACCCTCCAGTCCTAACCGTGCTAAGGCTTGCAGGGGTATTGTGAAATAAGGAGTGCGTATTACATCATCATATCCTTGTCAGCAGTAGGACCCAAGTGTATTTACAGACAGTCCGTCAAGGCAATGTCTAAGTAGTAAATCATTGCTCTGCTCAACTTAAGGCTGCTACAGGAAAAGTCTGGCAAAGCATCTCAACCGAAGAAAATCTGGTTTGGTGTTTGTTCACAGGTTCCTGGCTTCAGGCACTCATTTGGACTCAATCATTAAAACAATCCATATATTTATAATTATATTAGTTTGTTAACTATTAAGCCTGTAAAAAACCCTAAATGGCTAATGCAATGGTTTTGTTAACCTCCTTGAATTTAAATCTCAGAGTCTACACATCAATCACATCTTTATGCATCCTTTCAAATGTGTCCATTTTAAGGTGCCATAATGTTTGGGACATAACAGTGGCTGGTACAGTAAACTAGTCATGTTTAATATGTTGAATGCACTGTTTAAAGTCTGTGTCTTCTAGACATGACCAAGTTCTTCTTTTCTGGTGATGCTCTGCCAGGCTTTACTGTACGGAGCCATCTTCAGCTCAGTTCCCTTTAAACCTGTACTAATGAAGCAGTTCGACACACTTTTTCTTGATATGTCCCTTTGCTCCACAGTTTAAGCATTTCATTTTTCACCATTGAAATTTTGACAGTCCCAGCCATTTCAAGGCACCATCATATTTGGGGGACAGCAATGACAGGTAGCTGTCATGTTTTTATCATATGCTTTGTTGCAGATCCCTTGCATGTAATGACTGCTTAATTCATAGGCGTCACCAGGTGCTAAGTATGTTCTCTGGTGATGCTTTGCCAAGCTTCTACTGCAGCCATCTTCAGCTCTTGCTTGTTTCGGGCCTTGTTCCCTTTAGTTTTCTCTTCAGCATATGGAACACATGCTTAATTGAATTTAATTCAGGTGACTGGCAAGACTTTCCATTTCTTTACTTAAAAAAAAAAAAACACCTTTGTTTCCTTAGCAGTATGTTTGGGATCATTATCTTGCTGTAGAATGAAGCGCCACCTAATGACTGAAACTAGAGCAGATGAGATGTTTCTATACATCTCAGAAATAATTGCGGTACTGTCTTCATCAGTTCTGACATCAATGAGGATAAGTGTGCAGTACATGTGGCAGTGTCTACATGCTCTTGCCATCACTCTGAGAAATCTCAGTGTCAACTGTCCACAAGGCTGTTTTCCAGAATCGCGCAGGCTCTTTTAAGTATGCTTTTGCAAACGGTAATGTGGAACTTCTGTTTAGCGGTTTGCATCGTGCACTGTAGTGCGGATGGTAGTCTGACGAAGACACACCCTCCTTCTAAATGGTGTTTCTGATATGTCAGGTCTTCCTTGGCCTATCAGTCCCTTTGTGATTAATAAGTTAACCAGTGGGCTCTTTCTTCTTAATGATGTTCCACACAGTTGATATTGGTAATCGTACGGTTTGACTGATGTCTCTAATTGTTTCATTCTTGTAATTCAGCCTTATAATAGCTTTATTGACTTTCCCTTATGGTGTTGTCCTTATGTTGAACAATGGCAACCACAGACTCCAAAGGTGCAAAAACATTATGGTGCCCTGAGGTTAGGGGGGCTGTGTAAAATAGTGTTGTAATTACACTGTTCCTAAAAACTGGAGTCATGGCTCTGAGAAACACGGAGGGGAAGAGAAGGATGCAAAAGGAGAAAGCCTTAAAGAAGTCAGCCTTAAGTGTCCAGTCAGAGCTGAGTACAGAGAAAATGACACAGGGTTATCAGCAGACAAGCACACTGAGCCTGAAAATAATAATAGTAGCTTCCTTTTTTAACTGCAAACCAATCACGATCAAAGCTGTAATTTGGACATGTGAAACAATGCACATGAGATGGAATGTGAATTAAAGAATTTGGAATGCAAACAACCTCATGCACTCCATTCTTTCATAAACCGCTTGACCTTGCACACCCCCCACCAATCGGTGACCTCAATCCTGCCACCCACCTGACCAGTGACCAATCAGAGGGCTACTTAAAAATGGAACAGATAGCTTTTGTTCTCCCTGAGGGAGGCTGGATCAGCTAGTGAGCCTGAATGTCTAAACTCAGGACAAAAGGACAAGCGAGAGTGCAGCACAACAGTATTGTAATATCAGTTAATATCAACTTGAACTGAGTATTACATTACCTGTTAAAGTTAAAGGCAATCATCAGTTGACATCAATTCCAAAAATCAATTACAAACATTATATCAGTTATTATTAATTAGAAGTATCATCAGTTACTATCAATTTGAAGTATTATATCAATGTAACACAAATACAATTTTGACTTTTTGACATTACTTAAATCTGGCAGCTTATATAGCTTATATTGTATCAAAATATGATAACAGCGAATGGACCAATGGAGACGCTCCAAAATAACAATCACAACCGACTTCCTCAAATACCACCGGCCACTCCAGAGTCTTCCTGGAGTTCTTCTGAAACCAGGCCTTGGTAAATTTTAAGGGTATTTTTGGGAGCACTGTCCTGTTGCTAAGTACAATGATGCCTAAGCTTCAGCTTCCTTACAGAATGCACTGCATGTTCTTTTAGGATTTTCTTGATCTTCCAACATGTATGTCCAAAATGGTGACTTTACAGGAGAAGCCAAAAACATCCTTGACTTTGAATGGAAGTCAGTGGGAAATAATTTTGAGCATTTCTATTGGCCCATTCATCCGGATTTATTTACACAGTGTACAGAGCATCTACAGGGTTCAAAACAGAAAGAGATATATGACTTACATTGGACAGCAGTGATATACTGTGTGTATATATATATATATATATATATATATATATATATATATATATATATATATATATATACACACACACACACACACACACAGTAATGTGTAATGATCTGTACTACTAGGATGTACTTCATTAGCTGCATGAAACATAGATTTAAGTGGGCATGAGATTTCATTTAGTCATGATTAAGCTTAAACTCCTGTATGCTGTGTTTTATTAGACTAAAAGAGTGCACAGCAACCTATAATGCATCCGCCCATGTTCCTCACTTTCAGCACTGAATTATATCATGTGCCAACCATGTGATTCAGAGTCTGCAATAACAGAGACACCTTCAGCAGATAATAGAGATGGGGATGCTGCTTAATATGACACAGCAGACCCTCAAGTAGTGGCTATTTCATCTCTTCAAGCTGCTAGAATAAAACACCCAGAATCCAGCCTCTCCAGTGTCTGAGGCCATTGTGAACATGGAGGCTGCAATAAGCATGTGTGAGCTCTGGTGGAAGCCAGCTGTTTAAATGGCCCTGTGTGTGTTTGCAAAAATAACTTGTAGGATTAACATGTGCAGATGCTTCACAAGGTGAGAGTGACTCATTGTTCGCTCCTTGTCACGGTGCAAAACTAACAGCAGCTAGCTAGCTTTCGGAGATGAAATGCAAACCACACTGATGAATAAATCACGACAAATCAGGTGTAAAAGCAAGTATTTTCCGGGCAGTTCTGACGGACCATAGCTGAAAGTGCATTATTCAACAGGTGCCCCCCCCACTCTCTTCCTTTAGCAATTACTGGTAGAAAAGCAGAGGGAACAGAGGGAAGAGAAAGAAAATTAGGGAGTGTTAACAGAACCCATTTCTCAGAACTAGGCCCCACCGTCTCGCTCCACACTCAGGACAGAAAACCGCATTAACTAGAGGGACCAAATGGATTATAATGACAATAGTCTCACACAATTGCGTATGATTCACACTACACACTTCCTCACTAAACCGCGTGACGCATGGCTATCTCCATTAGAGCCTAGAGATCCTGTGAACTCAGGCACACATGAATGTACGTGTAAATACACACACACATACAGACAACCACATACAACCATACAAAGTGCAGCCGAAGCACACTTTTAGTGCACCAGATGAACCCACAGCTCCTGGGCTCTGATAAAGCTCCATTTGTGGATGCCGAGCAGGCAGTGTTAGGGTCAGCAGAGCTGTTACTCAAAGCCTGATGAAGAGAAAACAGGACAGAGAAAACGAAGGACAATTTGACACACACACACACAAACACAGTCCAGGGAAAGTTTTCATTCTGCATAACAGCACAAAAAGGAGTATGTGTGTGGGTTAGTCAGAGAAAAAATTCTTTGTATGCAATTCTGTGTTCATGTTTTTGTGTTCTCAATGTTCCCAAATGAACACTGAACCATTGTGTGTGCAAATTTATGCTAAAATGAAATACGGGGTGGGTCATACCTTGCTTTGTGTAATAACCAAGTTGGCTCCAGCTGTGGCAAAAGTTTTCTTTATTAAAATTAAATGAATAGTTGGGTTCTATCATGACATGATTGTTTGGTAGTTTTTTCTTAAGCTCAAAAAGCTTAAAAAACATTACTCAAGGTTTTAAAAGCTTATATCATAATGAAAGGAAATTCAAATAAATGCTATGGCCCTTAGTGTACATTACTGTTAATGGTTTACGTCAGACCACTCACTGCTTTGCTACTTTATGACTGCTGTCCTGGTCTACTCTTCTGAAACAGCAGTTCATTCAACAAGACAATTAAGGTCTTAATTCCCTGCTGAAAAACCAAGCTCAAGACTGGCTTTTGCTGGAAGCTGGTTTCAGGTGGTCTAAGCTGGTCTTTGGTGGTCAATGTGGTTGAAAAGCTGGTAATCCAGGCAAAAACATAATCGATGATGGTTAACCAGCTTGACCAGCACAGAGTATGTTGCATTTGATTTTGGTCATGCTTGGTCTTGATGGTCAACCAGCGTGGTCATGCTGGTCAATCAGCTTGGCCATACTTAATTTTGGTCATGCTGGTCGACCAGCTTGGTCATGCTGGTCAAGCTGGTCCACTAGCATGGTCATGCTGATCAAGCAGCTTGGCCATGCTTGATTCTGGTCATGCTTGGTCATGCTGGTCGATCAGTGTGGTCTTTCTGGTCATGCTGGCCAAACAGCTTGGTCATACTGGTTATGCTGATCAACCAGCTTGGTCATGCTGGGCATGATGGTCATGTTGTTGAACCAGCTTGGCCATGCTTGATTTTGATCATGCTTGGTTATGCTGGTTGACCAGTGTGTTTTTGCTGGCCAGTTAGCTTGGTCATGCTGATTAACCAGCTTGGTGATGTTGGTCATGCTGATCAACCAGAATGGTTAAGCTTGGCCGTACTGGTTGACTAGCTTGGTCAGATACTTGGGTTTATCATGCTTGTAGACCAGTTAAACTACCAAACTCAACTAAAAACATACCACATGCTGGTCAAGATGATCAACCAGATTGATGCTGTTTGATGACCACGCTGTTTTCTTCCAGCAGGGTTATTGAAGCAATCCAATAAATTTATGAAAATCCTTCATTTTGTCATGTGCTTGTGGACAGTCTAATTGGGCATGGTAAAACACAATGACAAACAGGAGAGGACTTGATGGCTGTATGCAAAATTGAGATTTATGTTTTGGCCATAGGTTGCACAGCATCCTAGAGGCATATTCTAGGTGTATTATTAGTGTATAGACATCATACTGTTGCAACCTATTTAAGGTGCAGAGGGGTGTTAGAAATTGGGTGTTAGTGTGTAGAGGACTATTCAAACCATCGCAATAGCTTGTTAGCTGTGAGCTTATCGTGACTTCATTTATAACTTTTATGCCTCAAGAAAATTAATTGTATCAAAGAAGAAATTGACAAATTGTGCACTTTCTGACTGAAGTTGCACTTGCAGTTTTTTCAGTTGTTAGAGTTAAACCTTTTGATATGTATGCCACAATAAGCCCTAACGCCCCCAAAATTAATGATAAATAATTATTTAAAATGTTTCCTAATATTAATCAGGGCCCTTTAACCACTATATTTTTAAAGATTTGCACAAATAGACTTTTTGGCCTTGGTATATTAAGGTTCATTAACGTGCTTGTGCACATACATATGGGTATCTGGAGCACCTAATGTTCTGATTTGGCTTGGCTTCCTACTTCATAACACATTAGAAATATACTGAGTAGCTCCACTCACTACCTTTGCGAAGGTTTCACAAAGCAGCTGGGGGTGGAAATAGTCAGGTTGTGTGGTTGTGTTTTTGTTTGGGCTACTTTGAAAATATACCACAGGTGCCAAAAAATCTGACTGAAGACAGAAATGAACTGAGTCGATATCAATCCTGATTTAAGTAGCTGGAAACCTGAGCCCAGAAAGGCTAAGAATTAGATTAGGTGGTGGGTTGAGCAGTGCTTGACCGTTATGGTATTTTGACCAAAGCATGTCACAGACATTTTATTAGGATCCCAGGGAACAGTGTTAACTATGTCTAATATTTCACCTTTAATCACGACGTTTCTTGACCCCTATTAATAATAATAATAATAATAATAATAATAATAATAATGATAATGTGTTAACCATATATAGAAGCACAGGAGGCAAATAACGAGGTTCACACTCAGATTTACTATAATATTCAGGTTGACATTACCAGTGGTTCTGGACAAAACCAGAGCATTGATGCATTTCACAGGTTCACAGACCCACTCCCTTCTTTTATTCACAGACAGAATATCAAAAAGACTGAACAGAAGTGCATTGAGAAATTTCTCATTTCAACATTTGACTGTTGGTGATCATGTTAATTGCTGGACTTTGCCTTTTTATGTCTTTTTGTTATAAAATGGAGGTGAAAGCCAAATTCCACCCATTTACTGATTAGCCTCAGCATGACACTAAATGAAAACCTTCCCTTCAGATGTGGAAATTGGGTCTGTCTGTGGCTGGTTGTGGTAATGCTGGTGGACAGGAGGTCTAGTGGCTTGCCAGAGCCATCTTTTTCTTTAGAGACTCGGGCATCTCTGGGGGCGGAGGGCGAGGCAGGCGGAAGTACACCTTCACTGAGTCATAGATGAACCACTGCAGGGCGGTCAGCGTGCCGATCATGATGATACGAGCAAAGAGCCCCTTCCACGCACCTGCATTACAGAGATACAACAGAGTGAATGGACTGCTTTCAAAACCAAGGAAGTCAGACTTTCACTTTTTTTTGCAAAAGGTTGTAGTTAAGTCAAGGGCCTGTTGCTATTGCATCACATCTTGGTAAGTGTTGGGTCATAGTTTGAAAAAAGGGAAACGTCTCCTACAGCAGAAAGGTCATCTGGCAAAGTCAGGGAAAATGAAATACATGTATACACTGTACTGTACTATCAATGACAGCTCAATCATAAATTAACCTTACACATTTAAGTATGTTCATAGTTAACAGAAAAAATTCAGGTATTCTAGTCCAGGTCCAGGGTGTTCAGTATGGGAAGCGGGTAATTTAGTGTCGCTGTGCCCTCTTTCGGAAAACTCTAACGTAATATTCATAATATTCTTGTTATTCATAATCACAATATTCTTGTTATATTGCATGCTGTACATTCCAATTAGCCATAACATTAGTACCAGCCTAATACTGAGTAAGTCCCCCTTGTGCTGCCACAACAGATCCGACCATTCGAGAAATGGATTCTAGCACCAAGACGATTCTCCAGCAGATTCTTAAAG
Organism: Salminus brasiliensis; assembly: GCF_030463535.1. Taxonomy (NCBI): domain Eukaryota; kingdom Metazoa; phylum Chordata; class Actinopteri; order Characiformes; family Bryconidae; genus Salminus; species Salminus brasiliensis. The sequence continues at coordinate 43,478,696 of NC_132879.1, forward strand.
GCCTCTATGGACTGCATCCATAACCCTCTTGTCAGTGTACTGGTTGTCCTTTCTTGGAGCACTTTTGGTAGGTACTGGTACCCTGATCTGCTTGATGTTTCTACGATGTTCTGACACATTCGTCTAGACATCATGATCTGGCCTTTGTTTCCTGTATTTCCTTTAAGAGCTGACTGCTTGCTGCCTACTTGCTGTCTAATATACCCCAGTCCTTGACAGATGCCACTGTAGATAAAGATAATCAATGTTTTTCACTAATGTAATGGCTGAATGCATTGCTAATAATAAAGGAGTGGTATACTGTGCAAAGTAAGGCTTCATAGCAAACAGTAGTTCTCAATCCTGATCCTAGAGTAGCACTGTCCTGCACATTTTAGACCATCACCTGCTCCCAACACACCTGATGCAACTAATGAACTCTTCTTTCTGAGTTCTTTCTGAGGTGACCTGGGCGTGTGAGAGCAAAGATAATGCTTGCCAGACAGTGCTGCTTCAGAACCGCTGAGGACTTTGTTATCAGTGGCTGTGGTACAAGGGTGGCCCCAGGTGGTGATTATAAGAACTGCACACTCAACACTGTTTCAAATTCAAGTATTTACTGTGCTGGTACTGACATTTCAGCATGGTCATGTGTTTGTGAGTGAGCTTGAATGGGCTGTATGTGCGCACACTCACCTCTGGGCCCCAGTCTCTTAAGGACCTGTGCGGCTGAGCTGCCTTTCTCTTTGTTCAGCACAGACACCACCGAGTCAGCGGGGTGAGACACCACAGCACAGAACACGCCAGCTAGACAGAGATAAAGGCCTGCAGGTCAGTTGATTGCTCAAAAACATAACTACTACTATGGCTTCTTTCTATTATGTTGCTGTCGCCCCAAAAAACATTTTTTCACTCTTGACATAATAAAAAGAATACACTAAAGATTAAACTGACTGAAAATGAACAGAAATTAGATCATATCCCCTTATACACACCCCTTTTCCCACTTACACTCATCTGATGTAAACCATGTTAACCCATCATCATTGGAAAGCTCATGGCTGACCTCATGACTGATCCACATGAAGGTCTGAATGGACCTTTACACACAACTCAATTTCTAACATTCTCAACAACCCAACAGTACATTCCTAAAAGGGTTCTTTAGGAAATGTAATGGTTATATAATGACCATTTAAACCCCTAAATGGCTCTTGAAATACATGGGATGACTTCAGCAGATGGTTCTTTATAGCAATATTTAAATTAACCCTGGGCCTGGAGGCCCACTGCCCTGCACTTTTTAGTGTTTTCCTTGCCTCCAACACACCTGATCCAAGTAATCAGCTGATCATCAGCCTATCATTGAGTAAAAGTGGGTCTGCTGAAGCAGGAAAATCACTCAAATGTGCAGGGCAATGGGCCTCGAGGACCAGGGTTGAGAATCACTGCTTTATAGAAACATTAGAGTCAAGAAGCCCTTCTTTAACTTCACCCTGTACTCCATATGTAGGGCACTACTTGGGTCACAACAACAGTAGACTTCTGCACACAAATAAAGCATTACCAACTTATGGGTTGTATGGTGTCTTATTTGGGGTGTAGAAGTCATTATTTTGTGACCTATGTAGTGCTCTTAAAAAGGTTCTTTAAGGGTTCTTTAGTGAAGTCACCAGATACATTTTTGAATGGCTCTATATAGCACTAATAGGCGGGGTTGTGGGCTGTAGCACAGTAGCAACTCAACATCTTCATGAATACACTCACCAATGTAGCCAGCCACGAAGGTGACCACAAGCTGTTCAGGTTTGGTGCATTCACTGCGAGGCTTAGGAACCACATACTTATAGAGCATCTCCACTGTGCGCTCGAAGCAGGCAAACTTCATCATGGTGTAGGGGATCTGCCGCAGCCACAGGGGGTACACACCTTTGTAGAACCTGTGAGGACGAGAAGATTTATGTGAAATGCGTCCACAAGCTCGAGAGGATGCCTAAGCAAATATTCAAGATATTCTCATGTAGTTGATCACTGACATTTGCCATAATGACTAAATCTTGTTATGTTCCTGTCCTGTTCCTGTTTTTAAGTAAATTTTCTTAATACAATTTCCTGATGCTTGACAATGTGACATTTCACGGTGAATGGACCAATAGGATTACTTAGAATAAAAGTGACTTAGAATAAGAGACTTCAAAGCTCATGGTTTATCCAGAGCTACTTGCATTTCAGTTAGAAAAAACACCTTAAATTTGTGTAATTTCTGGTCAAAACATCCATTACAGTACAAATTATTATATTTGTGTCAAAATAGCCACTCACTGGGTATTTAGTTCTACCACCTTTTACCTTTCTTTCTTTTCAGGAGACCTGATTTCAGCTTTTCTGCAGAGATCTACAGGGAGATTCCTCCACACCTCTAAAGCTAGAGCATTTTCAGCTCCTCACAATCCAAGTAATCAAAAACACATTCAATGATGTTGAGGTCTGGACTCATAGGTGGTTATTCTATTGTTCTGAGAACAACCAGCATTTTTGAACTCCTGTTTCCTAAACATATCTAAACTGTGTTCACAGAATTTTGTACAGGGCTGCATATTAAAACGAACCTTTTTTAATGCCTTCTATGATGTTACCATTTCTAAAAGACAAGAGTAACTGTTACAACAGTAACAATATGCTTGGAGGAGCACCGTTTACCATATCAGTTTTAAAATATCTTAATGAGCAGAACACAAAGCTTTAAACCAATAACTGAGGTATACTTACGCCCACACTCCTTCCTCGGCATACATCTTAGGGGCGCACTCTCTCAGGGTGCTGGCATAACCCGGCTGTGTCTGGATACGCACTTTACATGCCTCCATGGGGGCCAGCGCAATATCAGCAAAGAACTCAGCACTAGCAGAGGCGGCCAAGTAAACAGAGGTTCTCCACAGGTAGGCATTCTCCTGTTTTTTGTTTTTTTTTAACAAGAGATGACAGTGTTCAGGGGACATTGGTAAAACACTGAAATATCACCTCAAAGCCTTTAAAGGTTTAAAAAACCCACCACTCCCAACATGTCATTGTACAGGGCCTTGAAGAGCTCGTAAAAGCCAAACTTGCAGAGGCCCTGCATGGAGTAGCCAATGAAGGTTGGGGCCCATCCTCTGCCCAAGCCCCTGAAGCCGTCTTCCCTCAGGGTTACGGAGAAGCCGTTGAAGATGGACTTGTATTTGTCTGGGTCCACCTGAAAGACAACATACTTTAGGTCCAACCTCCTGTCTCTGCAAGTGGCTCAGGGATGACCATATACAAACCTGGATGCGGCATTTGACCAGGTCAAGGGGCACGACTGCTGTGTGCGTGAGTCCGCAGCTCAGGATTCCTCCGAAGCCACAGAGGGCGTAGTATTTGTTGGACCCATACTCACAGCTCACGCTACCCTCTACAAGGGAACAAGCAAAACAAGTGAGAGGATCCCGTGGACTTAAACATCACAGCGACCTTTGAAGAGCCTTACTCTATAGCTGCCAGTTTCACAGATGGCAATATAATTATCATATTACCATATATAATTACCATATAACTATGTAAAACACTGGCACTAGATAAATGATCACGCATTTGATAAGATCAACTTTCCAGGAGGCTAAAGTTTACTTGTATCGTGAGACAGATATAGTGTGGATTTGGGTCAAATCTGGAACAGATGGTAATATGAGACATAAATGTAAAATCACTGTGATCCCCAGTGTCCTGGAGGCACCTTGCCCTGCACATGTTAGTGGATTCCCTGCTTCCAACACACCTGATTTGACTAACCAGCTCATTAATGAGCCCATTTAGAATTTCAGGGGTTAACCCATTGAATAGCCTATAGTAAATCTACATTTACATTTACAGCATTTTAGCTGACTTACAAGGTAACTCGTATTACAGAGGTGGGCCGATGTAGTGTTAGGAGTCTTGCCCAGGCATTCTTATTGGTGTGGAGCAGCATATGGTCACCCAGACTGGTAATCGAACCCTGGTCAGCTAGTGGTTTTATCTGTTGTGCCACACCAACCACTATAGCCCCCAATCAGGGCTGAAAGTATTATTACAAACTTCTATTACCAATGAATAGCCCCACCAGTTTGTACAGAAGTCCCTGTAGTTACAGAGAAATACACCTTAGTGTGTAATAAGCCTTGGGGTGTTGAAGGGTCAAAGCAGGGAATCCACTCAAATTTGCAGGGCAGGGTGCCTCCAGGACCAGGGCTGGGAAACAGGCCCTTAACTTATAGTCATGTGTTCAACATCTGCCTTGATGCCCTTTCTTACGATCCTGAAGTGGCATTCCTAACTAAACTAAGCCCCCAAACCGTAACTTTTAAAGACATTTACCAAATATAATGCTTTGGATGAAAGGGAAGACCCATAAAGATCTCAATCACATATTTTAATGTCAATCACATATTCCTTCATAATTCTTATATATTGCAAATAATGACAAACTGAGATTAAAAAGAAATATTTCTGAAAAAATAAACTATTTGAAATAATCTAGCTAGCTATAATTCTTAAGATCCTCAGCTGTTCATGTTAGTGAACGTGTGTTCCCTACAGCGCCTCCTACAGACAGCATGTACAATAGCAGGGAATCCGAATACTAACGCAGCAGAGGGGAAAGGTGCAGAGACGAGGTGGTTGTTTAAATATAACTACTACTGTAAAATGTGTTTTTAGACGAATATTCATGTTTCATTTATGCCCACTAGCAAAAATTAACCAGTTCGTTCATTTACCGTCTTTGAATGAGGCTGCGGCTAATTTGCGCTGTGTCTCCCCCTTCTGGCGGGGAGCGTGTTTCCATTCATCCCCCTGCTGTAAGGAGATTAGTGGGGAGTGGAAGGGATTCGCCCGGGCTAACTGCGTTAGCGTAGACGGGTACATGTTCAGGTCGGAGGCTTAGCTGGGATAAAAGACCAGAAAGGTGAGGGAGGAGAAGATGAAGGTAAAATGATTAGTAATTAAATGAAATAACAACAATAATAAAAATCACCTCAGGTAAGGAGTTTCCTACAGAACTGCAACGTTTTAACACAGCTATGATAAACCATAACATTAAAAAATAAATAAATAAAACTAAGAAGTTCAGGGCCTGAATCAACAGGGCAGAATTATAATAAACACACATAATCTATTATGTAAATATATCTATATAAATCTAATATTAAATAAATCTATTCAAAAATAAAATTGGAACATATTGTAGATTTCTCTTTTTTCATGTTAAATCAGAAAGCTCCCTATAAATAAACCCATAAAAAATAACTGAGTGGATGGGGGCTACTCACCCCTAGAGGTCAAGATCTGTTAAATGAAAAAGGCCTTCAGTCTGGCCACACATGACCGTCGGTTGATATTGCAAGAATACAATCCTATTACCAGACTTGGCCAAAGACTTGATGAACTGCTTGTTCAACTCAACATAATAATAATACTAATAAAAAAGAATTATTTAAACTCTTTAAACCATAATACACATTAAAAGGTACTTACCTGTTCACCTGTTCAGTGTGGTGGCTGAACAGCTCCAGCTGCCTCTGACCAGTCTCCCGTCAGATGACCTCGCTCTCTAAATCACTTCGCCCTTCTCTGACGTCAGAGCAGCATGAAGTGTAGAAGACTGGCTTTACACCTGGGCAAAGGTGAACGAGGGATGACCCCAAATAAGATTCTTCCAACAAGCATACATATGGAATGGAAGAGGCAGAGCTACAGTATTTACTGGGTGGAAATACAATTTCAGGGATCTTAAGCTAGACTGCTCTAAACTTCAGATATTTCTTTAAAACAAACAAACAAAAAAGTTGAAATTTATTCAGCTATTCTGAAATCGTGTGCTGTGACTGCACTTTGTGAGGAGAAAGCTGGAACATGTTAGTGGCTCTGCTAGAGCTCAGAGGAACCTTGTTAGTCGTGGCAGCAGGAGGCATAAGGAGATTAGCTCACTCTTTATAGAGAGACTATTCCTGGCATGGTGGCCAGCTAGTCCCGTAGTGGTGTAGCCTCCCTCCCTGCAGAAAAATCAGTCTGGTGCATCCAGTATTGGCACACCTTCTCACGTAGGGTTTCTTTCAATGATAAAGGGCATTTAAAAACAATTTAAAAAAATCCTGCTTTTGTTGGAATAACCATCTCAACGGTCATGCTTTCTACTAGATTTTGGAGCACTGCTGTGGAGGATTCACATACTGATTGCATTCAGCAAATAAGTGTGTTTGTGAGGTCAGCATGTTGGATGATCACCACCCCCACCCCCACCCCAACCCAACCTTCATCCAGCTTGGATAGAAAACCAGTAATTCCAGAACACAGTTCCGGTTGTCAACTCTCAGGATCGTTACCCATCTAGCCCATGCCTGGCATTAGGTGTACATTTACATTTATGGCATTTAGCAGACGCTTCTACCCAGAGCGACATACAAGGTTATTCATATCACAGAGGAGGGCCAATGTAGTGTTAGGAGTCTGGCCTAAGGACTCTTACTGGTGTAGCCAATAGTCACCCAGACCAGGAATCAAACCCTAGTCTCCCACATGGTGTTGTAACTCAGTGGCAGGTAGTGGTGTTATCTGTTGCACCACATCAACCCCCAGGTTAGTGTTATCAATCAGATTCTATTGGCAATACTATGTCTACAGGGATTACACATGCCAGGTGTGTGGGTGTACACAAACACCTGCAACTGTGCATCTGTATCAAGTAGCCAAAATACTTTCAGTAAAAGGGGTGTCAATTTGTACATGCAGCATATGTAAAAGGACAATGCAATACAAAAGTTCAAATGCCTAGGACGACAAAGTTTGATATGAAGTTTATTTGGTTTTCTACAAATCATTGTGCCATCTACAGTGTATTATACATATAAAAATTCAAAAGCCCACCCAAATTACTCCTCAGCTCCATTTCTCAATGAACAAAATAAATACATTAAATGACAACATACTGTAATTATAATGGACAAAAGAAGCTGCTTCACACTCAAGATCAGCACTTCAAATATTGTTGGCAAGCCAATAGAATCATTACAATCAATTTCTTCTTTTTTTACTGTATACCAAAAATATGACAAGTGTACATATTTAATTTCTCTCATCAAACCAATGTGCTGTTTAGGAACTGTCAAAAAAGGCCATTTTCTTTTTTCCATTTGGATACAAGGGTCTTGTGCTCTTGAGATTGTTGCCAATGTTGACTTTATTCTTTTATTATTCTCCAAGTGAAAATACTGGCACAAACATCACTGAATCAAAGTGATCCTCGACATCATTATACTGGAAACACAGTTTACATACATAAATACTATAAGAGGCGACCGTGTTAAGTGGACTGGATAACACTTGGACATACACAGAAATAAAAAGAGCAAACATTTAGATTAGTTCTGCACACTGTGAAGCCGGACTCATGGGCTAGTGTGATGACCATTAAGTTTCAGTTCACTTCGGATTAAGGCTGATGTAAATCAAGTGACTGTGGGCCAAACTTAAGCTAGCACAAAGTTTAGAGTTAGAACGGTAGCGTTGTACTTGTTAAACCCAGGAATCCTGCCACAGTATGTCTTTACAAATCAGGTTTACAAAAACCTCATACAGAATTATTCCTTTGGCTAGACCTTCATTCCACCTTCACATAGAAGCTTTTCAGTGATCAACCCACCAAGCATTCCCAGCACCCAAGGGTCCAAGACACAGACCCTCAAAACAGACAAGAAAAACTTGAAATGTATTCACACAAACAGGGAGAGAAGAAAAAAAAAAAAGAATGAAAAAAAAAAAAAAAAAAAAAAAAATTCACATAAAATGGCAGAATCACTTGTGACCATGGCCATGTGTCAGTCTGAAAGGTCCAGTTAGAAAAAAAAGAGCCAGAGATAACTCTTTAGCGTTTGTGGTATACAGTCCATTTGTGACAGAAGAAAGTTCGCAAGTGGAGAGAGGTCCATGGGTGGCCTTTTTGACCTAGAGTCAGAGACTGCTGAACCAAGAGAAGTTCTGGCTGTATCGGGCAGTAAAGAGGGATGTGAAAAAAAGGGAGACGAGTGTGTTCATTTGCTGGTGCCACCTAACGCACTGCTGCTGGCTGACTGGCCAAATGGGCTCATTTCGTTGGTCTCCATGGCCTGGTAAACAAAGAAAAGGAAGCCAGCCACAGCACTGAGAAGCAGCACCTGCACCCACACTGGCAGGCGGCGCCGGGATTTGGCAGGCACAGCAGGGGGCGCTGCAGGCTTGGGAACAGTGGAGAGAGGAATGGAATTCCGAGGAACAGGGTTTGTGCGAGTGATTGATCGGTTCTCTGTGTAGGTGGAGGAGCTGGTATGTCTGAGCTCAGTGAGACGTGGACGCAGTTCGTCTAGCCACGCGTCACTAAAAGGCCGCCCAGCTGCTCCTTTAATTGGTTGCCGGCGGGTGGCACTGAAGGAGGAGAGAGGGCGAAAAAAAAAAAGTTTTAAAACATTCCAATTAAAAAAAAAAAAAAAAAAAAAAAAAAAAAAAGCCTTTCAGATACACAAGATATGTAATGGACCTTGTTGAGGCCCATTATATTGGCAATACGTCCATACAGGAACCACACACACTGCGTAACTTAAAGTAGCTGAATGAATTTATTAAAAGGGGTGTCCAAACAAACAAAAGAAAACCCACAATGAAATTGCTTAGCAATTCTTTACTACACTGATGATAAAACAGAAGATCAGCAATTAGCAGCCGCCATTTGAATGGTTAGTAACTCACCTGATGCCTGTGGGAGTGTTGAGGGTCTCGTTGGGGAACAGATCTTTTAGCACGTCTCTGTCTGGAGTTTTTGGGGTCTGCTCAACCGCAGATAACTTCTCAATCTGCAAACAAAAAACCATCCATGAAGTCAGAATTCAGCCAAACCGCAGATAGCCAATGGGTTGAAAGTTCTTTACATGAAAAGAGAGTAGCCACCCGGTTGAATCAGCCTGTTAAGGTTTTTATTGTTGGCAAACCAATTTGTTCAGCAAACATCACCATTCCCCCTAGATAGAGCTACTACCACCAACCACTGTGTTACCCCAAAGAAACCCAAAACTTCCAACAGCTTAGGGCGGACACCCCTTGGTTGAATGTGCAAGACCCTCTTTCACCATAAACCAGTCATCATGGTGGCGCTGCACCACATGCTGCTCTTGACATTACCAGTGGTGATCCCTGATCTCCAAAGCGGTTGTCCTGCCCACGTACAGGGGTGACTGGAGAGAGGAATGTACGGAGTTTTGTTTGCTTTCCCCTCAGTAGGGCTGCAGAAAGCCCAGAGTAGTCCTCCTGATATGGTGGAGTAAAAGTAGTCAGGGCTTGTCTTATGGTGTTCAATTGTTTAAATACAAAAAGACACTTAAATAAAATTCTAATGACTTTATTTTTTTTTATTTTTATAAATACTACTGACATTGTTGAGGCTTCCTTTATCCCTGAGGTTCTCAAAACAGACCCCAAACTCAACTCAAACTAAACAGTGTGAAGTTATGGGTATTCCATATCCACTAGTGTACTTCGTTCATACGCTATTCCAGTGCACTGTAAATTTTGTGCTACATTTTCAAACGCCACCGAGTGGTCATGCTTTATTTGACAAAGTCTTTCCTCCAGTAGCAAGCGCAACACAATGCTACCAGCACTGGGCAGGTCAAGACTACTAGCATGTTCTTCCTCAAAGACAACTAACCAGATCTTTTGAAATTTCCAATAACGCAAGGTCACTGGACAGCTAAGCAGGCTCATCGCACAACAGTCATGCAATAATTGTGCCATTGATTGTTTCTCAAGTCGCTTGTGCTTCAAATCTGATACCAGCCATTTTTCTGGATTTCCTCAACAATATCAGAATATTCAACAAGTCAGACAGAGATGCCTTCACAGCCTAGCTTAAGACATGTGTTAGGTCAATGGAAGTGCTTATATTTTCAGCCAACGGTCTAATAACACCCACAACCCTCCACAGTACGGTCGCTGCTGCAAACCTTGGATGAGCACATTGTGACTGGCAGAGGATCTTCTGGAGCTGGACGGCAGGGTGAATCCCCTAATGCGCGCGAAGGGGGGGAGGCTTTGCCCCGACTAGCCAGAGGAGGCGAGAGGCGGCACATCATGTGAATCAAATCTTCCGATGGTTGAGCGGAAGCTGAACGAGGCTGAACAGACCGCTTTGTGTGCTTGGCCAAAGAGACAGGTTTAGGTCCCTGAGATAAACCCTTTAGTACAGGGAGGAAATGCACCCTATAAATGACTATACTCCTACAATAAAAGTTTCACATTCAGTACACCACTAACTCAACACACCACTGAATCAGGACTAGACCTGGGGAAATGTGCAGAGCTCACTCCTCAATATGTACTTGAGAAGAGCCAAACTCACCAAATTAAACTTAAAGGCAATTAACCCTACAACATCGTGCAATAATATGCTAAATGTACACAGGCACTGCAATCACCTCTATAAGAGCAGTATCAAGGAGGGAAACCTGCATGTCTTCGTTGGGTGCAGCCGCACAAGCAGTGACCCTCTCACCAAGCTGTGTGTTCAACCGTCAAACAGGAAAGAACATGAAAGTTTCAAGATAAACTGAAAACATTGGGATAGTTTAAATACATTTCCTGGATTTTAAATCTAGGACATGACAAGAACACCGATACAAATAGTCATTTAAAAGGCACCTTTTTGCCTTGTTGCCAAGGAGAGGACTGCGTAGATCTTGGACTCCCATTCTTCACAGAGAGGCGCATCTTTTCATGATTCTAAAGGGCCAATTTCACACAGCATATGTAATAGAATACAAGCAACCTTGTAAGATGCTTTTGACAAGGGCGTTAGCAAATAGAGTGTGTGTAATGACTAGGAGTGAACTCCCACCCCAAAAACTGGTCTGATGCACTACAGTTATAATATTGAACATAAGCATCACACATTTGATGTAGGCCAATACTTACTGGCTCAAATTTGGGTTGCAGTGATCACAACCAACTGCTTTTAAAGCTCAAGACAAAACTCAAAGTAAATAACTAACTTTAGTAAATAAAGAATCACATCAGTTCACAAACAGGACTGTTCACTCTGCTCATTTCTACATTGCATACACCAATCAGCCAGAACATTAGTACCACTGGTATAATATATACTATATACGGCGGCCAATATTAAAGCACCCCTAGCACCGCCACAAGTTCTGGCCATTCGAGTCACTGAACCCTTTGACTGAAGGGGTCAAGTGACATCTGAGACATAAGCAGCAGACCCTTCAAGTTATGAGATGGGGCCTCTATGAAAATCAATGAGCCTAGTTACTGGTTCACCTTTTTGGGAACATCCCATCAAGACCTGCCTGATGTTCTGACCCAATTCGGCTTCTTAAAGTGCCTCAGATCTCCATGCGTGCCATTTTCTCCTGCTTTTAAGATCACCTTCTAGAGCTGACTGTTCACTTGCTGCCTAACATGTCCCACCACTTGACAGATGCCACTGTAGACGAAGATAAATGTATTTCACTTCACTTGCCAGTGCTGCTAATGTTATAGTCAATTGGTATATAGTAGGCAAATTACATGTAGACATGTCTAGACCACACACTGTTACATTTCCAAATGAAATCAATCTTATCCATGGGGCAATCTAGTAAGAAGGAGACAAAGCAAGACCACTGCACCTTCTCAGTGTACATGTCCTCCTGCAAACCATACAAGGCAGCACGAGTTGGAGTTACAGGACATCTTGGAGACTCATACAAGTTGCTCTTGGTCCCGATGAGCGATGGCTTGTCTGCCAGAAGAGGCTTGGGGTCTTTGGGCACGGACTTCAATGCAAAAACACCATTCATAAGGCTAAAATAGTAGGCAGATAAAGTGAAGGCCCTTCAGGCCTACATGTTGACCTCCTTCGTGTATGAAGTCTTACTGTATACCTACATACCAAAGGCCTCACCCTCTCCCGAGGAGCAGGCAGCATCTCAGCAGCTGAAAGCTCAGAGAAATCCTAAAAGAATAAGAGTACAAATATGGACAGACTCAAACCCAAACAGGTCACCAGGAAAACCAGTGCAAAGCAGTCCCAAAAGCCCACTGGTGCATTTAAAAAAAAAATTATAAATAAAAAAATAAAAAAAAGTGATCGCTGTTCGTCTCCCATATGTCGCTGTATAAGCAACGTGTACAACCAAAAACTTCCCTCAAAAGTAATTGCCCTTTAGAAAGGGCTGAAAAGGTGTGCTGGGTGACTGCTGGACCATTCTTATGAGTGCAGACTGACCAAGTGCACAGAAAGCAGATGCTGGACATGTGAAGGCAACATATAGCGTTACAGTGTCATCGCTGGCAGGAACTGTCTGATCCAGTCTACAAGAAGTCCTCCTTGATTTTCTCTGAACATGTACAACTTCAAAGTCCTCTTCTTCCTCCTCCTCCTCCAATTTCTGCATACCATAAACATGCATCTTTTTCCACATTTTCACCAATACGCATCATAATTGTTGCATTGGCTAACTTTTACCCCATTCTTAAAAGCCCCCCACACAGAAGACCTCTAGCGAAGGCATCTCAGGTATTTCTGTTGAAAGTGTAACACCAGATGGCACTGCACACCACCTTTCCGAAGGAGTTCACACAGGTAGTCGGTTTGTTTCATATCAATATCAGAAAAACAATAATTACTGCACCATATAAAAGGACCCAAATTATTTTACAGCAAGATAAGTGTGCCACTATGCAAAGTCACATAGCACAGAGGTAAGGCAACTACGGGGGAGGTGTGCAAAAACACAGCCAAGAGATAAGTAGGAGATTAAACGGTGTGCTTACTTCTAATGGAGGAAATGTGGGTGTTTAAATGAATGTTTTTTTCCCTCCCCACCTTGTGCTGGCTGCTGCGTGTTCTAGTAGTCACTGGAGTTTTTCCTCTGCTCCTCAACGGCCTCTCCACCACTGGGACAGGCTCTGGCTCAGGTTCTGGCTCTGGGACTGCTTTTGTAGTGTCTGATCAACAATGACCACATTCAACTCAGTTCATTTGCCATTCATCTATGCTGCATTTCTAGTGGAATTTCAACAAGACATTCTGCCCATTTAACATCATACATGCATTATTACTATGAAAAACTAAATATCTTCAATCACTTTAGGACTAGGGTTATGGCAACAATTAATTTTGCTTATTCAAAGAGGGAACAGAAATACCTAAGACACCATAATATCCAGCACAGCATTGCACTGTTACACATTTAAGTGCTTTTTGAAATGGCCTTTATATGTGCACTAGAGAAAAGACAAGAGACATTACCTTCTTCCTTGTCACTGTACTGATCAGAGTCAGTATTGCCATTCTGGTTGTTGTCAGTTTGGACTGGTTCAGAGAGTTGTACAACAGTCTCTGGAGGGCCTTGGTCCAGTAATTTTTGGAGCTTCCTCTCATACAACTTGCGGGTGGATGCTAGTTAAATAAAAAAAAATAAATAATAATAATTAATTAATATATATATATATATATATATATATATATATATATATATATATATATATATATATATATATATATATATATATATATATATATATATATATATATATATATATATTTTTTTTTTTTTTTTTTTTTTTTTTTTTTTTTGCAGTAAAACAAACTGGACAGACAAGCTGCCTACTAAATGTGGGAACAAGGCTTCTTGCAAAGATGCTATTAACAGCCACCTGGTAGAATGCCTGCTTAGTTGTATGAACTTTTACAGCCCTACAGCTGTAATCGAGGTGCAAGATTTTCCAATGCCATTACCACACAAAAAGTGGTGACAAGTCAAAAGCTAGGGAAGGCAAATTTAGTGTTAACACACCACAGCACATTTGATGTAATTGCGCAGTGACCAGGTGGCAAAGGATCATTAAACCAGCATCACACATGAGGTTCAAAACAACTGGCTTACCCACAATAGGTCCAGCATTGACTCCATACGTCAGAAGATGGTCCTTCAGACCCTCATTGGTCAGTTCAGTAACATCAATCTCCTCTGGCCGGACTCGGTCAGTCTTCCTGGTGGCTTTCTTTGGAATGGGGAGGAGAAGGGAACATGTTTCAATGACATTTTACAGTATTACAAGCAGAGTATTTTTTCCCTCTTTGAAGGAAGGAAAAGCCACAAACATGTATACAATATGAACTTTGAGAACACCACTGCCATTATTACACAAATATAAAAGGATAGTATGTGTATAGTGATATTCCACCCACACCCATTAATTGCTCAACTCCTATACTGGCCATCCAAGGACTGCTGTCTGTGTAAACTGCAGCTGCTGCAGACAAGTCACAATTGTAGCAAAGAGTGACAACGCCAGAGTCTACAACAAATGCCCACCCAACCAAAGCATAGCACACATGCTGTCAACAGTTATCGTAATAAAGCATGTGACTTTCTTGGCAAAAAGTCACACAATCTGTGCACACATTCTAGGCTCATGGAGGTCAATTATTAGCACCCCACCTTAAAAACTGCAATGATAAACATGCACACAGATTTACTTGTTAGTCCACACAAAAGCTTCAAGAAAAGTCCAGAAATATGAAGTCATTGGGGCTGGGAGTGCATTTAAATGTTGCAGAAGGGGTAGAGCAGGAATACTGCAGCTCCAGTCACATTCCCCTGGAGTGAAGCCATCCCTCACTCCACAAAAACGAAAACATGTGATTGGGCTGAACTAGATAAACAGCGTGAAGAGGAGGGTAGTGTGCATGTATGTGTGGGTTATGTGAGAAGGCAGACAAAAGAAAGAAATCCAGTTCTTCAACAGTCCTCACTGGATGAGACTCCTTAGCAAAGCCTCGAGGCCTTCTCAGGGGGATCTGGAATGACGCCCATTCAAAGATCAAATTTCATAATCATAAATTCCAAGAGGAATTTCCTTACCCCCCCCCCCCCCCCCCCCCAGCCTCTAAAGCTATGTGTGTAAAAGAAAATAGGAGCTTAAAGAGAATGTATAGAGGTTTAAGAGAGTGTACATGGTAAATACATCAAGTTAAAGGCAATATTCACCAAATTGAAGTCCACTGAATAATTGAAGTCCACTGAATAATCCAAAGCTCATAGCAAACAGTTAATATTTCTAAACTACAACCAAGGCTTGTGGGTTTCTGACATCAGTCTAGACTTCACTCACTCACTGTGATTCAGCGTCAACACAAGCTTGCCCACTGTGCCAGACATCGGTTTGCAAATAAGGCGTTAAGGTGGTTAACCACAGTTTTCCCAACTGGCACTAAGGCACAGAGTACAATCTAAATGTTGAGGTTACTACAAATTTTTGCACAAAGCAAGTTGAAGTATGATGCCTTTTTCCATGTCAGGACCTAGTACTTTTAACTGCATGGTTAGACCCCTTTAAACTTGTCCCAGTTTAAAAGTGGTATAAACGTTTCACAAGTGCACGTGCCACTACTGCAATGGCAACTGTAGTTTGTTATACATCTCACATGCACTCCGTTGTTTTTCAGTGGATAACCGCATGGCATCATTAGACCTGACACCGGACAAGCAGTTAGCTACACAGTTCAGACAAATGCAACCACTTCTCAGCAAACAGCATTTATTGTATTCACTAAAATACAGAAGGACACCATTTTTACTCATTACAGTTTAACTGCTAAAACCACTGTTACTCACTGTGCCAAGGTTTCTTCATGTTGCTGCTATTCTGCACCTCCCTCACTTTCACACATCTCACAGCGTTTTAAGTCATTTTAAAGTGAAAAGTTCCTGTATTTTGGCTTACGTTTTGAGACTACTTGCAACATAGTCTTTGCCATCTGCATTTTCTCTTCGGTCATGCAATGTAAACAGGAAGCATAGACATCAAGCCAATCAATAAGATTTGTTGCCAGTGATTGTATAAACCAGCTCCATCAAAAATATCAATTAATGGTGGCAGAGTTACTATGTACATATTATAAATGTAGTGTTTTCATAATACAACATGGCTGATCACTTATAACAAGATGTTAACTAATCAGGATTTCATATATCAGTACTTGGCTGTGTTTTAAATGGGCAGGTCTCTTTTTATTCTCTGAAAACAATGGCATACTTCTTAAAGCTACTATGAACAATCTGTTGCAAGCCTTTGAAGAGGGCTTGGGGGAAGAGGAAAAAAAAAAAAAACCCAAAAAAAAAAAAAAAACCCACATCTGGCAACGCAAGCTCAAATTCCTCCTCGCAAGAAACTATTTCCTCAATAAAGGGACCAAACCCATAATGAAAACAGCCATGTGCAGCAGCCATTCTTAGGCCCCTGGACAGAGCAGGAGAGAAATTAAATAACCATTAATGTCCGATTACCCTGAACATTCTCACACCAACTACGGTTTTGCCTTAAACACCAACAGTGTATTTACAAATCCCCAGACAAGAGTATCACCTACACAGAGATACAAGACACTAAGACAGCCCCTAGAATAGAACACCCCATAGGGCAATACCACCTTGTTCACTTCAAAGTGGACAGAAGAGCACGCCTTGCTTTAATTAGCACACACTTAAACCTCTGAGAGCTTGTAGAAACAAGTCAATAGTTTAAACTATACATCTCTGAAACCAACCCCACCAGCAAACTCCGGCTATCATCAACCCATCAAAATGTATGACAAGCAACAGGCTTTTTGTTAAAGAAACAAACACAGGCAAAACACTATTTGTGCATATTTTAACCGTTGGTGAGGCGCAATAGCAATAGGAACAGAAACTGATGGATGACTTTTAGGGAAGCGAGATTGAGCTCCGTTCCTCCAAGTCATTGCATCAGTGCACCTTAAGAAAATTACTATAATACTGGCTATACAAGGCCACATGAAACAGTGTGAAACCAATTACACTGCCCCATTAAACATGAACAGCTTTAGAAATCTACATTAAAAAAAATTAACATTATAAATGACAGCTTAACTGTTTCAGTATTGGGCAAATATCAGGATAAAAGATGGATAAAACTGATCAAACAATCAGTCTTATTGTACAGTGTTACATTTTCTGCTTTTTAGCAACTTTACTGTATTCATAACTCAAAAGTAAAAGCTATATTTGGAACACTTCACTAATTTTGGAAAGCGATCCTGGTGGAGGTCACTCCACTGTACTGGAAAAGCATCCGCCGTGAAACGGCAGGCTCAACCAGACGCATGCGCACAAAGTGAGGGTTAGCTGAATTCGTTCTGGTGGGATAGTAAAGTTTGGGCATGATTTTATGGGGGAAAATAATAATGGGGTTTTAAGGATTCAATATATATTTGGGGACAGTAAATATCGCTGATTATTATAATATATTCCATCATTAACCATTAAATCTCAAGTGCTTGACAAGACGTTAAAGCACTGGATGAAACGGTGTAAATAAATATTTTTTTTATTTAATTTTTTTTTTAAAGACAAGCCCAAACATTATGAGGGGATATACGGCAGTTGTTAGGGATAGGAACCGTTATTAAGCGAATAAGATTAAGAACAGCCAGCTGAACAGTTGACCAGCTAGCGGAGCGAAGTATTTAAGCGGGAAAACAGTCGGCCATTAGTCAGCTTCACACTGCCGGTTTGTTGTCGTTTCAAAGCTGAGGTTCAGCCTCGCAAACACACATTTCGCTCACGCCGGAGCACACAGGCTGAGGAGAACTGAGGACTGAACTTTTTGTAGTGTTCAGACCAGGTCTTGCAAAAGTCGCTGCAGTGTTGCTCTTTTCTCCGTCCTACATTCAACATCAGTGAACTCCAGTGCCTTCCCTTCAGACCGAGCGCTGCTTATTATACAACTAGTTATTTAAGCCGCTTTAATAACAGCCAGTGTGGACGACACTGAGGAGAAGTTAGTCACGCATGCACGAAGTGAGAGTGAAGGAGTATCGCGTAAAATCGCCCACCCTGCCGGAGCGACTCTTGTTGGAGACCACCGGGGCCGGCAGCTCCTCGTCGCTGGAGAAGGCGTCCGGAGCGGCGCTCCTCTTGTTCTGAGAGGTCAGGTTCTTCAAGTACAGCTCCACATACACGCCCTTCCTCTGGTCTCCGTTCGGGAGGGCCACGTTGTTGGCCACCAGAGCGCTTTTCAGCTTGTCTTTGGTCAGGACAGACGGGTCCGCCAGAAACTCCGACATGTCTGCTCGTCTGAGTGTGAAACGGAGGGGTTCGCTACCAGCAGACTACAGTCATTAACCGAGCAGCAGACACACGGCTTCAACGGCCACCAAAAGAGCGAACAGCTGATTGGTTACTGCAGGAAGAACGGGCGCGCTGATTGGCGAAAAAGTCTCATGCGTTCAAGCGCCTGTACAAAAAACGTTAAAGCAACGACAAACTAGATGTTTAAGATACTAGATTAGTATTTATAAGTAGAATCAGTGAGAAAGGAGGCAAGATACTCCGACATATCTCTGTATAACACTCTGTATGGTTTGGATCAATCTGTACTGATTCACAAAACGAATCAAAGTTACTGAGATTTCAGTTCAGGTGAACTCCAGTAAGGAAGGCCCAGATCCCACAGCTGTGATTCAACACTAAAGAGACACTAAAGCATTAGCCTGCTATGTTCATTGTAACTAATAAAGAGAGGGTGTTTTGTAATCCTCACTCGACCATTTCAGAAGCATTTATATCTGCTAACAAACGTATGAACCTCAGGAAGCCAGGTTTAGAGGTCAACACAGGGAATTAGCAAACTATGTTGGATGCAGGCCCCCAGACGTGCTCAAAGACATATCTGCTGAACAAAACATGGGTTTTAGATCAAAGAAAAACTTCACAATACTCATATTCTGTGTTACCTCCAAAACAGCGACACAGGACCGCCTCCTGGACACCATTGTGTAGTGGTTCTCAGATATGGCCCTTGCCCCTATGCCAGCATGTCGGTCTTTTCCTGCCTCCTACACGCCTTATTCAGCTCATCAGCTAATTACCAATCATTCCCGTAGCTGAATCAGGTGTGGTGGAGCAGGGGACAGGCTGGCTGTATCATACTAAACAGCATGTGCAAATACTACACGACCACTAGCAGCGCACTTGAACAGCTAGCATATTAGCTACAGCATGTGGTTTTGGATACAGCCACTGCTACTCGGAAAATGTGCAGGTAAACAGGGTTAAGAATCCCTGGCTGCGTCCCAATTGCGTACTAGCAATTACTAGCACTAGCTTGTTGGAGTATGTAGCAGTGTCCAAATTGAGTATACTCAAATTCCCAAGAAGTACGCAGAACCCGTCGTTTTGTTGAGTGTAGCTACGGTGGACACTATAATCACTAAAACCACTATGCAATCGGAAACGGAAAGCTACTCGCGTCTGGAACAGGTATGTTGAAATAGAAATGCTTCATAACTTCCTGTTAGTTCGCAGATTAGTGCGTAGTACGCAATTGGGACGCAGCCACTGCCGTAGCCCAACACAGTGAGTGGTGCGTTCTCTGCTCAAACACCTAATTCAACTGATCAGTTAAATTTGTTGGTTAATTTAATGAATTTAATAATATATGATCAACTTACAGTAACAATACGGTAAAAAAAAAAACGGCACTATGGCATGTGCAAAAGTTTGGACATCCTTCTTGGTATGCTTTAATTAACTCATTTTGGACTGGTTAGGCAGATCCAGAATTGGTGGTTGGCTGGTGACAATTCTAAAAAGTAATAAATTCTGTGTGAAAAAACGTATCAAACATGGTTTTGTCTAAACAGCTGGCTGTGGGTCTGGAAATGAAGCTTATTGATGTATGTCTACAGAGCAGATGAAGGTTATAAAAATATTAAAGCACTCCCAGGTCACAAGTTCCACTGTCCAAAATGTCATAATGAAATGACAGGAGAGTTGCAAAGATCTTGGGATCCTCCAGTCCTCCATGAGAATCAGTAGAACAACGAATAACATTTGACGTCCACTGTGTCAGATACCTCCTCAAGATCTGCGTCTGGAGAGTCTGCTGAATTGGACAGAAAACAGTCAGGCAGGTAGAGTCCAGCACAGTTTCCTGATTTCCTTGCTGAAAAAAAGAACGACTAAATCTGGCAATTAACATGCAAGTTGAATCAGGTGCACTTGAGCAGAAAAGGCACAAAACTGTGCAGAAATCTGGCCCTCCAAGACCTGAGCTGCCTAACCCCAGTGTAGGCAGCAGTTTACCCAATATCTAGATACTGTGCATACGTTGTTGTGAGAGGGAAGCACATGAAAACGTGTCATGACCTCTGTTCTGTTCAGACACAACATCCATATTAGAGTATTTCCAAGCACAGTGGTCTGCAAAGACAACAGACAGGAGATGTGCATGACATAGCAGCAGATAAGGTAGGATGGCAGGATAAGCACCTCCCTGGAATGTACCCTCAGTATGTAGCCGAGTGGTTGACCTGGGATAATCCTACTGGGCAGGATTGAAGGACAGCACAAAGGCCCTAATCACGGCAGTTCAAGGACAAGTTCTGGTGCACCATGTATGACAGAGTGCACCGACATGGTACCCCAGAACTTGTGCTGAGGTATTCAGACACCTAGTAGTAGCAGGCAAGGAAAGCATACTGTGAGGCTAAGTGCAGGGGTCACATTCAGGAACATCTGCCAAGACAATGGGTTGGACATTCTTTTAGTCCAAAAGGGAGGAACCACAGAGAGCGGTGGAACACAGCAGAATCCCAAATGAGGATAACTTCATAAGGAAGGAATACGAGAACCTGGAGAAAGTCCAGATATTAAAAGAGGATTTAGAGAGGAGATGGATGGTTAAAAGAAATCTCTGTAACCAATTCCAGAATGATATCTGGAAGATGCCCAGAAGAGCATAAATTCTGGGATCCACAATATTTACAGTGTCTTGCAAAAGTATTCTCCTAAAAGTTAGCAGATTAATCAGCATCATACAACAGTGATATTTATATTCTCTTCAAAGGAAAAAGAGGGATCCTCAAAATTAATACTCTTAAAGTGATTTGATTTATGTAAAATACAATCTTCTGTGACAAGAATTATGGGCTATTCTTAACCCAGACGCCACAACCTCAGCACTTCTGTGCCTGATATCAGTTTAACATGCTGTAACTGTTTTGGGTTTACTGTAGAGGTGAAAATGGTCAATTACCCAGTAATACCTGGTCAGCATAGCAGACTCCTGTAGCAGTCTCTTCCCATTATTGTAAAAGGGTGGGCATTAAATTGGACAACTGGTGTACAACAGTCTACACTACTGTAAATCTATATTGTAGGTGTTCGTGATAAAATACAGGTAGTGTGTTGCTCCATGCACCATTCTAGGATACCTGATTTTATGATCAATCATTAAGTGGCATTAAAGCCTTGGGCATGCATTTATTTCTTTGTGACATGGCGCATTATCATCCTGGAAGTAACCTCTAGAATATGAGTAAATTGTGGCCATGAAGGGACGAACATGGTCTGCAACAATTATTGAAATATTTTGTGGCACTTTTGTGGCACTGATTATGTAAATATTACCTGAAGCTGCAGCAGATGTTCAGGTCTTGCTAATTACATGGTGAGTGTACATGCAGGTTTATAAGGAAGATATTAGAATATGTTCAATTACTTTTAACAAAGACTCCTGTGGAAAGTGTTTTTGCTGAAGGAACAAAAAACACAAAAACTTGGAGGACCAAGTCTGCCAATACAATACAATACAATACAATAAATAAATAAATAAATTCATATATTATTAATAAAAGTGAAAACTAAGAACGAATAAGAAGTGCATACGTGGAGTATAAACACCCAAATAAATAAATAAATTAATATAGGATATAAGACTATACATAAATAAATGAATTCCAGGGTAGAAATAAATAATTAAAATAATTATCGTATGATGTACCGTTTTTGTTTTTTTACTTAATTTATACACTTTATTCCTTTTATTTCTGCATTTATATATTTATTTTATTTTTTATTAAAACCTATATAAATATTGGAATATTTTATGTATACTTTTTAACTATTCACTGTATTCATTAATGTATTTCTTATTTCGTATGATAATGAAGGGGCGTGTTTTTCACCTTCAGGCTTAGCAATCAAGGCCAGATAGAGAGGAGCTGACTCAAGTGGAGGGAAGCCAGAGCTGCAACGTCTAGGTGATGATCGGTCTCTGATCTGCACAGACAAGCAGCTGCTTGCCCAGATAAAGTGGAGCAATATATGCATTTTGAGTTACGATCTTAAAATGCGACAGTCGATTTATGTGACCTTAGACGGAGCTGTTCCGCCATGTCGGTTTACATGACCGACTCTCTGGCGTCGACTGCGCAGCGGCGAGTGACTCGGACACGATTTTAGCTTCTCGTTATGCGCCTTTCAACAAGTCTGACGACGAGAAATATTTACCACTTAATCTCAAAGATTTGTGCAGACGAGGGATTCATACGCAGTTTTCTACATACGACAACACCTGGAAGCTCAGACATCCCCCACTTCACAGATCAAGTATTGGCAGGGTTGGTTCTCCATTAAAAGTGAGCATACTGTGCATGAGCGGATACAGCAATGATGAGTGACATTCATTTGTACATGAAATAAGTAGTATTTATTGCCAGTCACACCATATGCATATAGAGACCAAAACAGCCTAATTTTACACTGAAAGTCAGTTTCTTATTTTTCTTCATTTTGAGAAATCATAAGAGACTGCAAGCACACAGGCAGTCCTCACACAATATTGGCAGCACTAAGCTTACAACCAGCTAAAATGACTCCAAATAATGAAAGGCACAATCTAGTCATTTGAATTAAAAAAATGGACTTCAGGGGTTCTTGTACCTTTTATGTTAAACTGTACACTGGAAATTGTGGCCAGATATTTTGACTGTAAAGTTTTATTTGTTTTAATGAAATGGCTGATATCACTGTACCTCCATCAATAGTTGATCTGCAACAATACTTTTGCAGAAAATTCTGCTGTTTGTTTAAAAAGTCAACACATACACAAACAAAGAAATGAATGTTGCAATACACCTAAGCTATGCGGAATCCAATTTGAGCACAGTACTGAGGCTACCACCTGCTGGTTACTTCTGGCAATAAACAAAGCTATAGCTTTGGATGAAATGCATAAAACCTGGGCAGAAAAATTAAAACGTGCTCCTGTCATGTTGGCAGTGATGGAACAAATGGCACATCATCAATGTTTTATTGACTAAATGATACAACTGCCAGGTTGCAACCAAAGACAAACAACTTTAGAACTTAAGTTTCTTTTTTTTTTTTTTTGTTGCAGTTCAAAACCTACCCCCAGTATCCAGGTACTCAGGGGTCCACGAGTTATTACACCATAAGGTATTACTGTGAATAATAGCTGAATAGCATTCGACAATATATTTCTCCTCAGGATCACTTCCACTGAGATATCATCAAACTGAACGGATGCACTGTGTATTCCCTTTAATGAAACAAAGTATTTCTTTAAAAGCACAAAAACAAGTCTGGAAAAAAAAAAAGAAAAAAAAAAGTAACCAAAGTGATTACAGTGCTGTGGAAACAGACCGTTATGAAGGAGCTGAAACAAATCTGAAACTGCAGCACAGAGAGAGTAGGCAGCTGGGGGGAGATTTCCCATCTCTACTACTTCCTCCTGGTGCTTGAAGGTGTTGGTGGATTCCCCACACTCCCCATGTTAAGCTCAGCTCCCAAGGTCGTTTCAGGAGATGGAGTTGGGGTGGCACAGCACTCTGCAGGGGCGTGGGCTCAGTGTCCCAGCCCTTCCCGAACCTCTTAACTGCTTCCCTCCCCATGCCTTAAGCCTTGATCTCAGCCGGGGGGCAGTACAGTGCATCCGAGTTCTCTGAAGACAGCTCCTCTGCCAGGGGACAAGCAAAAATGTTTAGTGCAGGTTATTTAACTGTTTAGCGGGGGTAGTTTCCCCCTCAGGTAGGTGCTACATTGAATTAATCAGGTGAATGGAAACGTTGGCATGTTGAGTTTCCGCACCCACAACCCTTGACCCCACAACACTTGAAATAAGACACTGAAATCTAAGTCACTGAAATACTGGTTTATTTTCAGTGGTTTCACTGTAAAACAGGGAGAGATAAAATGAGCTAATGAGTCACACTGGCTACTTGTGGTAGCCAGAGGGAGCAGCGCGGGAGGGGTGTGGGGGCATAAAACGGCAGTTAACAGTGATACTCCTAAATCCACTATAGTTCCCACATTACTATGAAAGACCAAGGGCTTGCAGCTTAAGGTTTCTGGGTGGCACAGACGTTTGTGAAGTTACCATATTTACCCTAATAGTGTAAACTACGTGCACCAAAATGTACCCCAGTAACATGTGTACTGTAACACCCCTAGAAGGCAAACCTCTTTAAATATTAGAAACACTATACAGTTTTGTTTCATTAAGTGCATTTGTTATTATTTGGACCCTATTGCAAAGCCTTATTCCAGGTAAAGTTGCCAGCTCTAATGCAAATAAATAATAAATACTTTTTTGACTGCCTTGTTGGGTCTAGATTCTCTCATGAAAAGCTGCAATAAAAACATGCTACGTTTGAGATTTAACAAGTTCATACAAGCTAATGTGCCTGTTTCACTAGTTTTCAAACCAGTCTTCAGAGGGGCCAGAAAATCCAAATTTTGCTCCATTCCAGCTTCCGCAATAATTTAACCAAGTCACTACATACACTGAGCACCAGGTACAAATGTGTGAAATGGTAAAAATGTTGCTTCTCATATAGCGTGACTCAAAGACTCCAAGTGAAAGGTCACAACTCACCAGGAAGGACACACTTCCACAGGCCATACGTTTTCCCCACAGCTGTCTGCCACAGACGCAGTGTCCCATCTTCAGAACCACTGGCATACAGCTCTCCATCAGGACTGAAGCGAACACAGTGCACAGGCCCAAAGTGACCCTTATAGGACTCTGTGAAAGAAAATATATTTTTATAAACATTTTGCTGGTTTGAGTATTTAAAAACACATAGCTTGGCATATATATATATATATATAACAAAAAACCCTGTACAACCATTGCATGGTATAATGCCATGGCAGATTTAACAGTGTTCCACAACTAGGGGTGATATGGAAGCTCCGTAGATCAAAAGTGTCCATCTAGACAGATAACCAATCAAATCAATGAAACACTACACCAAGAATTAATACACCAGTCTCAACCCTGAACTTCCTGACTGAGCACCAGTCATCCATCATCATATACTTGAAAGCCAGAAAAACTATCCTGGACAAGACCTCAAACGTTTGTTCAAAGGTACTCCAAGCATAATTCAACCCAGTTACCTTTCACACAAAAGAAAAAAGATAATTGCAAAGTTTTAAAAGTTTCAAACATCTTCGTATGCTTCAGGTGGGAAAGAGTTTACTCATAAGCCAGCCTAAGCCACTTTTTACATTTAAAACCCTTACTACTGTCTTAGAACACCATTTTGCCATCTTATGGAAACAATGTAGTCATTCTAATATCTAAATTAGTTAATTTCTTACAGTAGTAAATTCTAATATCTAAATATTCAAACAAAGTGAAATCAAATACTAATATAAACTTTGAGTCAAAATATCCACAGCACTACTGTTTAGATTCCTACCCATTTCCTCCTTTGTGCTGTAGTCATATTTGTAGAGCTTGAAGTCATCTCCTCCAGCCACGAAGAAGTCTTTGTCAGGATGTAGTGAAGCAGAGTGAATGGAGGCTGGCGCGTCCACAGTCTTAATCAGGTCCAAGCTACAGATAAAAAGATGCAACATGACAAATGAAAATTAAAAAAAATAAAGCTTGCATAAGCAGTCTAAATGGTCCCCATAAATGTCCTGAGTAAAGAAATTATTTAAGGCAGCTATGCTGTAAAAGTTTAGCCGTAACATTCCACACACGCCCAACATCCATCATTTTCCACACCTGTTTGTTATGATGCAAATTCATGCTGACAAATGTGTTTCCACAGTATAGACTATGGACACTTACAACCACCACATTTTAATAGATGATGTGAGATATTTACGTGTGAGCTTTGTAGAAAGCAATGGTCCTTCCATATGTGATGACCAGAATCTCTCCATCAGGAATGTATTCCATGCTACTGACAGATGCTTCAAATGAGAGGGTCTTCACAGCCTCTCCTGTGTTTCTGTCCCAGAGGCTGGAGAGTACAGGAAGAGATCAATTCAAAAGCCAGGAGACATGTGTGCTGTTGCTGTACCATCAGTGGAATGTCATGAACCAAAACCAATACTGATCCTCCTATGTACACGAAAACACATGACCAAAGCAGGGGCACAAAAAAAATAAGTAAAAAATGCTCTGGCACCCTTTTCACACAGGAACAGTTTGGATGTTTATAGTTGCTAACTGTAAATACACGTCTCCTTTGTGCATTTACAAACTCATGCCTTTTTGGATGTGCAGAGTCCTCCCAAATAATGTGATTAATGGGACAGAGAGCCTAAAACTGACAACTTTGTGAATATCAGCATCAGTACAACTTACCGTATAGTTCTGTCCTCTGCAGCAGAGAGAATCTGTTGGTCATTGTTATACCACAGAGCTTTCTTAATGGCTGAGGTGTGGCCAGAGATCTCTTGAGGCTCTGCAACAGAAATAAAATACTTTTCCATTCATAACAAAGCTTTTGTTGAAAGTTACACTTGCCATAAATAGAATCCATGTATTCAATCATGGGTGGGGGCATAAGGTGTATATATCATCCGGTCCCTGTCCACCTGTTATCTTCCATACCTGCTTCAGGCTTGCTAAGGTCGTAGATGCGCAGCACTTTATCGTTACCTCCCGTCAAAAGGCAGTTGCTGTCCTGCTGACACCAACATAGGCACAGTATGGGATGGAGTCAGGTTTGCACACATAGGCTTAAGGGACATCAAGAAGGCTTTGTTTCAGTCTCTTAAAATGCTAGCAGTCAGCATTACATATTTAACATACATTTACCTTGGTACCCAAGAAATAAGTCTCACATGGCCTGATTTAACAAAGATTGTAAAATACTAAATGAATCCTGATTTGGATGGATCCTTACATTAACACTAACTTCTGTGAATCAACTGAATCGCATTTTGCTAAGTAAGGCTGATTATCAATATGAGATGATTCTATTCCTCCTAGACTGACAGTACAAGAACACTCCTATTCCCTGTACACTGCACTGAACATAAAATAAATAAGCCAAAATACCAAAGAATAAATAAACAAAAAGCTTGAGTTTAGCAAGTAACCCAAGGATAAGCCAAATGACAGTATGTCAAACAATTAAACATCATTTAATTTCCTTCCAGCAGCCAGAAAGGTACTTACATAAAAACTAACTACACTAGAGTTAAATACATACAGTGACAGAAACAGGTGTGAACCTGGAAAGGTGTAAAACAAGCCACTAACAATGACCACTGTACACAATGCTCTTGTAAAAAGAGAGTAAGTAACTAAGTACAGGTATACATGCTTCCTAAAAGTAGCAAAATAACATCACAATTATTACTGTATTATTCTGCTCAACAGGGATGTTACCTGCGTGAAGTTTACACATTTAACAATGTGCTTGTGTGCCAGGGTGAGGACCTCGTCTCCAGTGACTGCATCCCACACCTTTCTGTAAGATAAGATGAAGACATGACCTCAAAATCTGCTTCACACAAAGTTGAGCTACCTACTGTTGAGCTATGATCGCTTGGTCTCTCACTTGATCGCATTCCCCTCAGTTTGAGAAAGGCAAAAACAAGCTCGGATCAAACATATTTCTTATGTTTCACTTACGCTGAGAAATCAGCAGCAGCAGTAGCCGCCTTAGTGGCGTCTTTATTTAAGGTGGCCCCCCAAACAGCACCTTTGTGACCCAAGAACGTCCCGATCCAGTCCCCTGTGTCCCCCTGGCGCAACATCGGTTTGCCATCTGCAAAGACCAGAGAAATAATACTATGAAAAAGGCTCATTTATTTGAGGTACCATTGTGATTACATTGTATTAAAAGAGACACTGTTACAGTAAGTTATACAGAACATTACTGAACAAAAAAGGAGGCCAGACCTACCTTTACAAGCACTTATAAGAAAATAGCCATAAGGAGTAATTCCACTGAAGGCCAGATCCACAACAGGTCTGGTGTGGCCTGAGCAGGTGAGCGGAGTCTGCCTCATAGCCATTCTGTAACGCAAACCTGGAGAAATGACCATGGTCAAGACTGAAGTTAGTAGTGTCGAGGTAATGAGTGACCAAAGGACTCTGGGCTGAAAAGTAAAAACCTTCACAGCAAGGCTACTTGCTAGTCGCTTACTCAACAGACTGGCCTGCTCAAATGGGCCGTGACACATTTACATTTAGCAAGTACTTTCAGATTGGGGGTAAAAAAAAAAAAAATACCTAGCTACATAACAACGCTAAGAGCAAAATAATACAAAATTATTAAACTGCCGTACTCAAAACAAGGTAAACCGCTGGCTAGAGGGCGGTTCGCTAGCTCGATAACACGCAGTGTACGGTAGCCACAGCAGCTAGCTAGCTAGCTCGCTCAACTAGCACTAGTGTCTGCTAGCCGGTTGGTGAATTACCTTGTGCAGAGACAGCAAATGAACGGACACACAAACGTCTTCAAGCCTGGCGAAGGTTAAAAGAGAGAGAGAGAGAGGGTTTTCGGGGAGGACAGCGCTGTAGATGTAACTCCAAACTCTTTGAAGAGCCAGCGAGGAGGTGCGCACCCACTGAAAGTGCTGTGCCACCAGCAGCAGCTACAGCCAGAGCCGAAAGCGCGGAAGGCCGGTGAGTTCTCAAACACATAACGGGCACGGACAGGAAACCGCGCTCCTCACTGACACACTCACATCCGAGCTGAAACAACACACTCAGTACACAGTCCTACCGAGAATTAAACAACAACACACATTTATATTAAATCAATTACATCGCAGATTGCATTTAATACAGTCATATTTCTTTAATAACTGTAATTTTGTCTGTTAAATACTATGAGCGGGTTTACCGGGCAGAAATGAATGCTACCTTCAAAGTCCCCCTCTGATATTGTCCTCCTCAAAAGTTCCTACCTAGCGTTACGACTATATGGTAAAAAAAAAAAAAAAACCTCATTAACACTCAAGGAAATATTTTTGTTTACTTCTTTCAATGGAAACGCGGATTAATTTATTTGTATTTTTATAATGTCAAGACTCGAGTTTTAGAAAAGCACTTTTTTACATTCATGTCAAGTAACTGACATGCAGAAAAATATCTCTTTTAAAAAGCAGTTTGCTGAGCGGTGGCAGAACGTTTCCAGAACCATAATAAGCATCTAAAAGCGACATTTCCTGGAAAAAAGTAAGAAGAACTTTAAGAAAAGATCTGTTTTCAAACAATCCAGAACATTCTCCATTTCACTTCAAACATCAATAAAATATCCTTTGGCCAGGGGTGCCGATATTATATAAATGTGCCATATTATGCAGGACAGTGAAAAGTCTTAAAAGTCTTGAAAGTCTTGCATATGGAATATCCCCCCCCCGCTACTTTCCCCTATGTGGTGCAGCTGCCTGTGTGCCGTGTTTAAGGCTGTAAGAGCAAGCTACCAATTTGCTATTGCAGTTGGCTAGATGCCAACCTTAAGTTGGACAGTGTCTACTCAAGCACTAATAAAAAATTATGCCAGCAGTGTTTGGCTTTGTGCTGTTCCTGCAGAAGCTCACCTGATTCAACTCGCCTGTTAATTGCTAGGGATAGTAGTAAGGCTGTTAAAGCATGGGAACTCAATAAACTGTGGTGGACTATGGCCCCCATCTGCCTCGTATCTCCAAAATGGCAACTTTACACAAGTAGAGAAAAAAAACGTCTTTCTAGAGATTCTGGAGCATTTCTATTGTCCCATATATCATTACATTCTGATACAATGTAAAGAACAGCTGTCATACGTCAAAAAGGGGAAATCTGCAAGAATGGATAGACAAGGTTTTTGTCTGACAGCACCGATATATTAGTCTTATACTTGAATTTTCACCGGAACTCTGTGACTATCCACATACCTTTCT
The DNA here is from genome assembly GCF_030463535.1 of Salminus brasiliensis. Taxonomy (NCBI): domain Eukaryota; kingdom Metazoa; phylum Chordata; class Actinopteri; order Characiformes; family Bryconidae; genus Salminus; species Salminus brasiliensis. Next base: position 43,508,725 of record NC_132879.1, read on the forward strand.
TTATACCGAGGTACAAGTGCAAGGTAACACAGAAACTAAACTCCGTTCCTTATCTATCAACATGTGGAAGGTCAGAGAACACACAAGCAAAATGAGACGAAAGACTGTTGACCTTCATAAATCAGGCACTGGCTATGAAATATTGCTTGCACACTTTGAAAATACTGAACTGCAGTATTAAGGCAATAAGAAAGATATTTAGGCATTTGGAAAAAAAAAAAAAATATATATATATATATACAGTGATTAATATGTTAAGGCAGTCACTATGCTAACCATCCCCAAACTATCCTCAGTGAAACCCATTCTGTTGAATAAGAGACAATTGGGGCCATTAGGATTAAAATCTTTTGGGTTTACTTCAGAATGGGAATTGTCTTAATATTAGAAACCACTAAAAGGAGCAAAATGTTACTTGTATATCTGCCTATTTATCCATCCATTCATTCATCTGCCTAGTATTGTGTAGCTCCCTACAGGCATCAATGAGCCCCTAACCTTCCTCGCCCATTTTCTCTGCTTGAACAACTGACTGTTTACTTTTTTCTACCTAATATGTATTTCCGACTCATTGACAGGTGCCATTATAACGACAAAATCAATCAAATCAATCAATCAAAGCAGTTATTGACTGCTCTGTACTGCACAATGTTATGGCTGATATATATATATGTGTGTGTGTAAATTGTAAACTGTGGATATAGCTAATGAAGAGTCAGCTGTATCTTCAGATGGGACAGTAATAAGCAGTAAGATCTACTGTGGGCCACACGGAGAGAAACGGAGTCTTCCTCACTCCAAATATAATCTGAATTACCTCCTAATCCCAAACCTCTGACGCAAAGCAGTGAGTCATAAGATCCGGCATGCACCGCGCCGTGTTCCTCCGGGGAGGGAGCAGTAGAGGCGTATCCGCGGCGCATTAAAAACTGACCTGCTTTCAAACCCCTACCCCATTGCTTCACATCGTACGTACGGGCTTCACAGTACCGTCTTACACGCCTGCGACCTTTCTAACCCCGGCCATGGCCAACTACATCCACGTACCCGACGAGGCGCCTGTCGTGCCCAAACTCGACGTGACCGTTGATGAGCACGACTACAGACCCGGAGCGCTCAGACTGATCGAGGAGCTCCGACCCCACTGGAAGCCAGCGGAGGTCAAAATGAAGGTAAGGGAGCTTTCGGCTTTCGCTCTTTCTCGACGTTCGCCAGCTCGAATGGACCTCCCTCCCTGGGGGCTCTGCTGTTGTATAGGTTATATAAGGCCGAAGGCGGGTGGTCGTGCATCGCCTTACAAGTCGGCCGTTCTAGCTGCGTCACCGATTTGCAGATCCCGTACCCGACACCGGCGAGCGACAGCCACAGGGAACCACCGGTTATTCTGCATTCCAGTACTCATATATGTATATTTGTCTAATCGCAAATAGACTTTTGCGTTAAAGTGTCCAAAAGAACCGCTTTAGCTCCAGTTTTTTAGCTGGGTGAAATAGCTGTAACGGGGGGGGGGGCGTTACAGGAGGGACGTTTCATTCAAAGATCAACACGTCATAGCCTAGCCTGCCCTGTTGCCCTCTCCTTACTGTATCTTTAGCTTTTAACGACAGTTGCAAATATTGTCTGCTGAATTGTCAGAAACAAATAGTTAATAAATAAATAAATCGTTTTTCAACACTGAGAGTTAAGTTTTATAGCTAGCTAGAGTTAGCTAGCTAATTCCTCAGTTCCTTTAAGAAAATCCTCGTATTGCTAAAGTGATTGGGAACGCGGTGGTTTGGTGTAAAGAGCTCCATTATTGAGGAACTTGGGCAAAAGTCCAATATAAAGACTAGCTATAAAGGTTAGCTAGTACACTAAATAAGCTTTCTGCTACCTGAGACTTTAGACCTAGCTATAATGCATAAAATCCATTCACTGTGGAGATGCATGCAAGGTGTTCTGATGCAAAATAGTCCCCAAAGAAAGTAGCTTAACTTAACTAGCTAGCTACCAGCAATGCCCCCTGCTAGCTAGCTGCGCTGAATGGTTCTGTGTTCAATTCAGTAGGACCCAAACGATTTGGAGCCAGTTTCCAGTGGTGATTCATTATTGACACTGTAGGTAATCCCGCACTCCGAAACAGGCAAGCACCCTACCTGTAAGTTGCACTTGAACGACCAAAGAAGTCTTATTTACAAGTGAGGAATGCTGGGTTTTACATGACGCACAAATTTGCAAACCCATAACCTCAACCTTTTTACCTTTCTGCCAGTAAAACCTGACAGGGAAATGTGAAAAACAAAGAAACAAAGGTACCAGTAGTTTTCAGTTTATGTGATCGTGAGTTGATGAGCATTTCATTTGTTTGTGAGGTATCTATCATCTGATACAAGGCCACCTTAAACACTGGCTTATTCACGCACACATCCTACGTAAGTCTAAGAGGGGGGTAAAATGCACCAATTCACTATAAATGTGGACATACGCTAGCATTCGTACCCTGGTCCGGTGAACTGTGCTTCTGTTACTTTTACCAGACTCTAGATATCAGATGATCGGCAATAAATTGATCAGGATATAACAATACATTCTAGAGCTGGGCAATATGACAATATTTTGTTATCGTGGTACACGATATGCTTTTATGAGTGCATCATGGATATCATCAGTGCTTAAAGAGCACTGATTAACTGCACGTTTCATTAAAAAGAGTGTAATCCGTTTATATTTCAATGAAGTGCAGCATATGAGCAAAAATCATGGTATTGGAAAAGTATTTGGATAGCATTTTTTTTTTTTTTTTAAATGACGCTGTTGGTGCATTTTGGTGTGATCTTTTCCCATATCGCCCGGCTCTAATACATTCTAATATATGTTTTCATAATATCAGACAATATGCAAGCTCAGGTTGTTACATGAACCAGGTTTGTGACCACGGTTTTGCCTGATGCCACGAACCAGATAAGGGATCAAAAGATGGGTGTGTGACGTAGCGAGTGGGTAGACTAGGAGCTAGGATAGGCAGGAAGAGGGAGGGTAACAGCACTGTCTGGGCAAGCCTTGTGTTGGCTGGAGTGATCACAAAAAATAATGCAGTGCTAAAAACAAAGTTCTGACTGTTTTAACGTTGTGGTTTAGTAAGTTCATTCGATGTGAGCCATCGAGGCCGTGCTATAAACCAGCTAATCAGAGCAGAGGTCGTCACAGTATTCACGAACACACCGTAAATAGGGGTATGCTTGTCTTTTTCAAGGGTAAAAATCATGGGGTCGACCAAAGTCACACACCATCTGCGTAGACATCAGAGAACAATTTAAAATACTGAATTTATGCATTTTATGGCACAGCATAACTGTTGTATAGTCTATATAGGTAGAAAATCGCTGATTTATGTGAAATTTGGTTTGAGAATGGCAGATTCAGGTTTGACCTGATAACGGAGTATCTACTTATTTGAAAGCCATATCTTCTTGCAAGGGCTGCAGGCGTAATGGCTGCATTGTCTTCCATGTTTCTTAGAAGAAGAAGAAGAAGAATAATCTCAAACCAGTCACTCCTGGTTTGTTTAAATCGCTCTGCAAATCTCAAATTTCCTTGTTTTTGTTGAGGGCAGCACTATGAAGACAGGTGTCCTTTCTGTGGAAGAGCCTTCGTCATAAAAGGGCTCATCATGTAAAACCGTTATTATTTTTAAGTCATAAATGCTGGCAACTCTTTCAAACCACACACCAGTGTACACGCACAACTTTAGCAAATTTGTGGCTTATTTTTACATAGCAAGGACAAGCAAAGCAAGTACCCTGCAGAGTGTACTCCAGCCATTTTTAGTAGAGATCTTACTAGTATAAGATCCTTGAGGAACTGCTGGAGGTTCTTCATTTCGAAGCTGTGAAGGAACTCTCAAGGTGCTTTAAAGACTCTCAAATTGAAGAACCTCCATATCCTGCTTGAGACGACTTTGGCTTTGTGACATGATTGGTTCTTTGTCATGCTGGAAGTAGACATTAGAAGATGGATAAATTGGCCACACACAAGAAGAGGCACATGGTCTTCAGCAGTACTCAAATAAGCTTTGGCAAGCAATGATTGATTGGTATTAATGGGCCAAAAGTGTACAGTGAAAGCCTCCCTCACATCATTACACCACCTCCACCAGCCTGAACTGTTGACACAAGGTAGGTTGGGTACATGGATTCAAGCTGTTAGCACCAAATTCTGATGTTACCATCTGTGTGACTTGCATTTGTGGTAAACCTCTTCCTTACAGCTTCCTCAGCTTTCTGTCCCTGGCTGACCGAAGAGCAACCTGACATGGTCTTCTCCTTTTGTAGCCCCTCCAAGTCAAGGTTTGACATGCTGTGCATGTGTGTATTTAAATTGGGGCACTGCCAGGGATTCTAGGCCCCATGGAAAAAATATTACTCCCCACAACTCTTACAAGTCTGCCAAAATACTCAAGTAATAAATTTTTTAGTGCCCCTACAACATCCTAACTTTTTTCCCTATTAGGTGCCCCTGAGCGGTGCTGGAATATCCATGCACGTCTGTAATTCACCAAGCCACAGATTTGTTGGCCTTATTTTCAGCACATTAGGTAACTGTCACAAATGATTGCAATTTAAGATGCATATTTTGCACATCCAAAGTCCCAAACATGCTGAATTGCAGCGCATGTGGGTGATTGGTAGTGCCAATATGATTTAAGCTGTATATTTTGTGTACTGGGTCCCTTTTTTAGTTTTTAGCTATTTCCTATTCCTAGCTAGTTCCTATTTGTAGGTTCCTCATTAGTAATTACTTTAGTCATGTTTATTTAGTATCAAGTGTTGATTTATTCTATGCTGCGAGCAAAAAAGCTGAAAACCAGCTTTAACAGGATTGCAGGCTGCTGCATTCCTAAACACCGGGATGTTTTTCCTCCTACAAGCTAAGAAGGTAGGACGTGACTTGCTTTTACGTTCAGTTTGTAGCAGGGGGGTGTGTCCCCCGTTGGGCTGTTTTCATCAATGATGAAGGAAAAGTGGCACTCAGCACATGCCAGGCCTTACTGACTGGTGCAAAAATAAAATTCCCCACATTCCTCTTGCCTTCGCTCAATCCCTGATAGTGCACATGATTAGTGTTGGAATGCCAGGCTGCCAGAGCACGCTTCATTTTTACATGAGGGGACAATGCGAGTTTGCACGACTGTGACAAACACTCTGCCCCTTTTGTATTAAAGATGGAGTCCAGGCTCATGGGACACCTAGTTCCACATGCCACAGTTTAGGGAAAACAAACAGAATGACACAGGTTGGAGTGTTATGATGAATGTTGCGGGGTGATTGTTTGATGCCAAGTATTGCCATGGCCAGATATCCTTGAGGAAGTGCTGTGCTGCCCGCTACAGGAATCAGAAGAGTTTTTGTTATTTGGCATGCATGTTTTTCCTTCAATATCACACTCGAGCTTAAATGAAAGTACAGGGTCTTCTGTCTGTCAAAAAGGCTTGGCATTGGTACAACTGTAAGTTACAGTGAACGTCTTGTAATTAGTCAGAGCACTAGTGGCATTCGCCGCCAAATGGCAAACAATGAAGAAAACGAGTGTCCCAACAGTATGTTCTATTTCACAAACACACAGTGCACACTGTAGTGCATACGAATACCCACACAAAAGCAGATAAAGCAGTAAATACGTTATTTAGTAAGCAACATGGACATTTCTAAGCTGTAGTGATAGATTATTAATAATAGACTGTAATAACCATGCAGTTTAAGGCTGCACAAATTTCCACTCAACTATGCCATCACACAATGCTTCATACAGTGTAGGCTATAGTTTTGGCTGCTGAACAGCACTGAAACAGAGATATCCCTGCCTTTTCAAAGCTAGAAAAGTCTATTTCTCAGCTTAGCATTGTGCCATATATGGTCCTGTACTTACAGTATAATGGCTGCAAACCAAGATCTGTGAAAGAAGGCTGTGAAACTGAAAATTCCAGTGCAAAGATGATAAATAAGAGGCAACCTCAGTCTGTAAATCTGCTGAAGATCAAAAACAGAAATCTTTAGATCAAGCCATTAAAATCAACGCAAGTTTAGTTCTTGACTAATGGAGTTTTTCTCTTACGTCAGTTAAAGTGATAAGTCGTTACAGTCTAAATGGCCAAAGGGGATGCTGTATGATGCAATTGTTGGCTGTAATTATCAGCATTAGATTCAGTCTCGGGCTGAAAATCTTGGGCTCGCTGGAACACACCCCCTGAGTGGTGAAACATTCTGCAACATGGCTGCGTTTTGTAGGAAAAACGTCCAAACCGGGAATTTAACAAGTGATCATCTGCTTAAGTTAAAGGCAGTTGGACTCAACAGCAATCTATTCAAATTACCAAGAGCCATGGTCATCAGTGTGTAGCTAGGAACATCCAGCTAACTGAGACTCGCACACATTCAGAGGATGAAGCGCCATATCTGAGAGCACAAGGTCAAGGTAATGGTCTCAGAAGTGCCCACACATACAAAGTGCATACATGCATGTAACCACAATACCAGTGTTTCTGGCTTGTCTTTAGTAGACCCCTGCTAAGCACTGATGTACATTTTGGTTACAGGAAATCAGCCTCTGTCTTTCAGGCATTGACAAACTAAATGTCATTCCAACAGAAACGTCTCTATAGAACATTTACCTGACAGATCTAAAATAATTGAGCTCTGTTCTGTGCTCATTGAAGAATCACTTGAACACTCTTGGGCCCTGTCCACACATCTGCTCATTTTTCAAGATATTTTTAGGTTTTGTTTGTGTTTTGGTCTCCTGTCCACACGACAAGCGTTTTTGGTAAAAAGGCTTTTTAAAAACTCTCTCAAACGTGGAGATTTTCCTCAGTGGTGCCGTGTGTATTGGCAAAACTGAGCTTTAATGAATATAATACCCAAGTCAACGATAACGTCTACACGCAGATAGAACTAATAAATGTAAATTACAAATTTATAATACTTTATTTAGATTTAGAAGTCATTATTTTATAACTTGCATAGACATGTTTTTGGTGTTTTGATGTTTCTCTTTGAGGTACTATCGCCACGTCTCTGTGTGAACAAAAAATGTAAAAAAAAAAAAAAAAAAAAATCTGTTTCTAATAATTATTCGAATACGTGTGTATGAGGCCATGAGAACTGCAGTGGGCGGAGCTAAACTGTGGTAGGATAAATAGGAAAATGTCAGTTCTTTTGACATCAGCGAAACAGCATTTAAAAAGGCTGTTTTTCCATATATGGACCATATGAAACTTTACCAGTGCTAATGTGTCAATTAAACTAATAAAAGTGAGAAAAAGTCAGTTTTCTGTAATAGGAGCCATTTTAAGCTTCGCTCTTAAGCTATTTTAGCTTTATCTGTGTTATTTCCTCAAACTACCCCAGATACCCTGGATTAAAACCCCATAGCTTGGATGTCCCAAAAACACTAACCTCCGAGGCTAAAACAAATAGTATTGGGACAGTAAAGTGATCTTACTTAGGTTAGCAAATTTTCCTTCTCATTGCAGTTAAACCACTATTAAAAGTGTTGCAGATTAAAGTAGTTCTGTGTTGAGCTTGGTAAAGGAGCTGTTCCAACTTCAGCTCTGTTTTAGCAGTTAGCTTGTGTTTCTGCACACCACAAAAAAAAGAGGTGCCATTGTCTATTAACAGATTTTGCTCTGTCATAACCATAAGGTCGGTTCAAACAAGACCATTTTTACTGATGAAGCTCCAGGTTCTGTTAATTATGAAACCTAATTTGCAAATATTTCAGGACACATTACATCTGGTAATCACTCAAATTACACCCCATCCTGAGCTGCAATCCTGACTAGTATGTACTGGTTTTATTTGATTCACATAATGATATCACTGATATTTTTTATTAATCATTTAGTTTACAGTTTAAATTTCTTAACATGCACACTCTGATTGTCCTTCAGTAAACTAGAAAGTGTCCCATGGCCAAAGTATTTTTATTTATGAAAATTCTTCAGGTCGTATTTTTGTAACTTGGAAAAATTAAATAAAAAGAGCCTGTATGAACTGTGAAGCTCATACCTGTAAACAAAAGTCTTACGTTAGTCTCACATGATCAACTCTTCCACTTCCTTCTTCCTCTGTCTGCAGTCTTTTACAGATGGCATTACCAACAAGCTGATTGGCTGCTACGTGGGCGGGTCCCTGCAGGACGTGGTCCTGGTGCGCATCTATGGCAACAAGACGGAGTTGTTTGTAGATCGTGAGAATGAAGTGAAGAGCTTCCGGGTGCTGCAGGCCCACCGATGTGCCCCTCGCCTCTACTGCACGTTCAACAACGGCCTCTGCTACGAGTTCCTGGAGGGCATGGCCCTGGAACCAGAGCATATCCGCAGCCCTGCGATTTTCAGGTGAAGAGTAGAGGCTTGCATATAGAAAGGCGCACACACATAAACACACGTTTGGCGTAGATTTGTCCTCGAGCGCTCAGCTTTCTAATTCACCAGCCAGATCTGGGCATGAGCTTTGTGCTCATTTCCTCTACAAGCTAAGGCCACAACCCTCTTTGCAACATGATCCTTCTGATCGTGATCTCAGGCTTGCCAAGCCTTGGCGCCAACTTTCACTTTGTCCCTCACAGACATGGAGACTCCATATGCCTTGCCAAAGGCTTATACAGTGACATGCAAAATTCCTACCCCCCCAATGAATGAAGTAGAAAATGCACTGATCGCTGAAAGGCATAAATGGTCATTTCAAGCAAGGGGCTTTACTGTTGTAGACAGGATTAGTGATGTGCAATTTTACAAGGAGGGGGGTTTTCAAAGAGAACTGTTTGCAGAATTGAAACAGCAGAATCCCCCCATCATTGACTGCGGAAGACCTCGAGGAAGATTTATCAGACTCTGGAGTAGTGGTGCACTGTTCTACTGTGCAGCAACACTTGCACAAATATGACCTTCATGGAAGAGCCATCAGAAGATGACCTTTCCTGTGTTTTCACCACAGCGTTTATGGTCTTCTAAGGAACAAGTAAACAACAGAAGCATTTTGGAAACAAGTCCTGTGGACTGATGACTTTTAAAGGTGTGTTTGAAGAATGAACGGTGTAGAATTAAATGAAAGATTTAATGAAAGGAACACCTTTCCAACTGTTTAGCCGAGGAATGGATCGATCATGCTTTGGGTTCGTGTTGCATCCAGTTACACGGGTAAAATTTGACTGGTAGAGGGACAAATGAGTTCAGGTCATCAAAAACACTGAAGAAAGAAGAAAGAAGGTAGCTTCTACAACAGAGTAGTGATCCTAAACACACCTCAAAACCCACAATGGACTACAAACTGTAGATTTTGTCATGGAACGCCCAGTCCCCTGACCTAAGGATCAGTGAAAACTTTTGAATAGACCTCAAAATAGAAATGCATTCACAGCATCCCAAGAATCTCACATCTCAGCTAGAAGCCTCTTGCATGGAAGAATGAACAGACATCCCCCAAACTAAAATGTAAAGCATGGGTACAAAAAGTGTTTACAACATTTAAGCCTCCCGGTTTGTATTTTTTTTTTTTTTTTTTAAATATGTACATTTCAAAGTAATCTTGCTTAAAATGTTAAAGAAATGTGTCATCTTTAGTGTTTATGCCTTTTGGAAGTTCAAGTGGAAGGTCAACGTTTACTTGATACTTGGTATTTACAGTAACAGAGATTTTGACTAAGAGTGTCCAAACCTTTGCGTGCCACTTTATGGCATCTTATGGTCTCTATTCACAGTGTGGCTTTATGAAAATGATTTCCATATGTTGATATAGTCATAGTAGTGGTAACTGCCAAACCACAGAGAACATTGTAGCTGATGTATGTCTTCTTGCTCTCTCTCTCTCTTTTTAAAAAAAAAAATATATATATAAAAATATAGGCTCATTGCACGACAGTTGGCGAAGTACCATGCCATCCATGCTCACAACGGCTGGGTTCCTCAATCAGATCTCTGGCTGAAAATGGGCAAGTTCTTTTCGCTTGTCCCCACCTACTTCAAGGATCCAGACAAGAATGAAAGGTGAGGCCAGTGGGTTGAGCTGGTACGCGAAGGTACAAATTTAAGGGAGGCACCACTTTAAGAGTTTAGGGTCCAAAAGGAGCAACTGTGATTTGCAGATTGAATAAAAGTGAACGGCACACTACAGGCTGATCCTGGCCTAGTCCCAGGGTGCCAAACCCTGTTCTTGTGAAAGGAGTGCCTTTAGTTTTAAGTCTAACACACTTCGGTGCTATTTTCGGGTGTGTTGCACAATTCATCACGCTATTGTAAGTTTTATTTTTGTTTTATTGTTCCACTTGTATTTTTGAGCTGCTACTACTCCTACAGTTTTTGAGATGTCTAGCATGTCCATCCTGATCTGGAATGGTGTGCCTGTACACAGCTTTTGAATAAATGCAATAGCATATGTACAGTACACATCCGAACACAAATTTTGTGGACAAAACAATCGCATAGAAATGCATTAAAATTTGTCTATAAACCTTTAACCAAAAATTAACAGATTTTGTCTTAAGATATTTTTTACCCCCCAGTGGAGTGAATTAGGGTATGTTCAAAAATGATGTCCCGTACACCAGCTGAGAGAATGCGGGCAGACCCCTTTTTCTCAATTGCTTGCCATTATTGTACCTTTTAGACCAACTGTCTTTTGGGCAAAATATTTTGGCACCCCACATTTTAGCCAAAAGTTTGGGAACATAGCTCTGTTAGCCAAGCCTGTTTGCTTTCCACTGTTTAGCCAAATGTTCTTAGGCGCCAGCATTTGGACATAAAACACTGCATTAAACATCGCCTTAGCAATGACCATAGCAACAAATATGGCTACCATATCAAACCCCTGGGATACCATAGCAAGCCACTTAGGAACATTGCAAAAACTACCTGGGAGACACAACCAACTAGCAACATCATCACAACCACCTGGGATACCACAGTAACCACCTTACCAACTTAGCCACCTACCATTTAGCTATACTTTGCCAATCGCCCAGGAAATCAACAAATCAAACAATTTGTGCTAAATCCACACCATTTTCACATCAATTCATTCTTTAAAGTGACCTTAATTTTTCTTTTTGGCAATATTTGCACCAACCACAACACACTTGCAGTTTCTGCAGGAGCTGCACTATAAGCGTATAGATCTTAGCAATAAAAAATAAGCTCCATGGACATAAGTATAATTATCTAAACAGACCACGTAATATGTCCTCAAAATTTAATTCGCCTTGAAGACCGTGTGTAAGTGATTGACTACCTGCATTATTTTGGTCACCTTGACTATAATATTGCACAGCGACTCACAGAAGACAGGCCAGGCTAAAGTACAGCCTCCACATAAAAGGGGTTAGTAAACATTGAGAGTCTGTATCAACTATATTAAATTTCAAATGAGATAAATCTTTAATGCATTTTATTCAGAGACTCTTTAGAAACATACTGTAGATATCATGTAATTCTGCATGTTTGCATGTGACCTTTTTTTATATTGTCAGGCCAATCAGGATTTCCCTATGGTAGCACTTTGTGTCACTCATTCAGCACGACAAGCAAGAGAGTGTGGGCTGTGCAAACAAAGAAGCACTGCGCTTCAAGATGATGGAAAAAAAAACCCTGCTATAATAAAAAATGCAATTAAGTAAAAAAAATATACTGATTAAATGTAGGTGTTGTAATGCATGTACACCAGTTGGGTGAGCAAGTAGGTGGTGCAGCATGTACAGTGTAAATAAGAACAAAATTCTTTAGGTTATGCCCTCTCTCTCCTACTCTGTCAATGCCGGTAATGTCTCTGGCTTAAAACCCATAGAGTGACTTCCACTACTGACCATCTGATAATCTGGACCTTATGTGACTTTTTTTTTTTTTTCTCCTCTGTTCTGGTCTGGTAAACTGCAAAATGAAGCAATGAGGGTTTGAAAAAAGATCTGTGTAATCATGTTCAGATGGCAGCCATGTGGTCTAAACTGACCAAGCTGTTTTTACAAATTTATGTTGGTCTCATGCTTTTACTCCTCTGCTTCGTTCAGTTTGGATGTCTGAAGTCAAGCTCTCAGAAATGACCATCATCCATCCAGGCATTCCTGTTACTCCTGATCCTCAGAATCTGTGTGTGTATGTGTGTGCTTCTGTGTCCAGGCTGAGCAGCGAGGTGCCCAGTACAGTGTGTCTCAGAGAAGAGCTGGTGTGGCTGCGGCAAAGCCTTTCCAAGCTGGGCTCACCTGTCGTGCTTTGTCACAACGACCTCCTGTGTAAGAACATCATCTACCGGCAGGCAGGAGGTGAGCCCCGTTCCCCTCCCCTCCCTTTCACCTACCCCAACCCATCCAAACCCCACCCCCACACCTGTCCTGCCTCAGGTAGGCCTGGTTTTTACTTTTCTGCACTCATCGTTAAAGGAGCCTTTAAATGGGTTTTTTTTCTTTTTTCTTTTTTTGGTCCCCCTCCCCCCAAACAGTCCGTCTAAGGGGATTCATGGTAAATCTAAAGATTTGCCGCCTTAAGGTGCTTGTTCTTTTGGTTTTGTGAGTGTGTGTGTGAGTGTGAGTGTGTGTGTGAGTGTGTGTGTGAGTGTGTGTGTGAGTGTGTGTGTGAGTGTGTGTGTGTGTTTTTTTTTTTTGTTTGTTTTTTTTTGTTTTTTTGTTTTTGAAAGCAGCAAATGTATGCTCGTGGTTCTTTTGGGAATGTTGATGTTTTATTTTCACCCCCTCCGTGTGATGCTGTGAATGCTTTCTGTGTTCCCCATGAATAACGGAGAAAGAGCAGTGCGAGGGCTGGCAGATGCTTGCAGCCAACCCTGTGTGGCAGCTTTGAAGGTGAACACGCGTAACTGCTGCCTCAGATGAGTGTAAGAAGTCTACACTTGTGCTCAGCTTCTCTTACAGACAGCCACGCTGGCGAGAAGGCAAAAGCCACTTCCTTTAGCTAACGTTAAAGAAGCAGAAAGGATGAAGGGGAGGGTGGGGGGGGCTTAATGTCTTCTTTTTTTTTTTTTCTTTTGCACTCAACACTCTCCTCCCCCACAGAGAGGAAGAGGGGGAAAGATGAGAGAGCGAGACAAACACACTTGAGTTGTGCAACAGCAAAGCTTCCCGAGCCTTTTTGCCTTTTTTTAGTGTGTTTTTTTTGTTTGTTTGTTTTTCTGTCAGTCAGGAGGTCTAATGCCCAGAGAGACCACCTGTGCAGGAAGCCATGTTCTTCACGTAGGGCCTCTATGCCGTTGCCTCATTGGCGCTCTTCTGGACCAACGGCAAGGCGATGTGGCGGGGTGGGCGTGTGAAAGTTGGCGGGTAGGGTGGAGGGGAATGGGGGGGGGTGTGGTAGAAAAAGTGCTCGGTGCTCGAGTCTTGTAAAGGGGAGGGACGCAGAGGCCGCTCTGCAGTGAAGCTGTGTGTGTTCTGTGACAGATGTGAGTTTGCCCCAAAATCTCTTCATCTGCTGCACAGGCCTATAGCCACTGACTGGAGGTGTTCTGTGTGTCCAGCTAGGACGCCAACGGGCCCGGTAACCACCTCATGTGTCTCTTTCTGTAGACCAACACTTCTGTCTACTGTCAAATCACACCTTTTGCTTTTTTATGATAAAAACAAAGTAAGTTAGTGTTAATGTGTATTTTGGAAAGCAGGGTATTTTTTAGACATCTTTACATACAAAAAAAATAAACACTACCACTGAGAAACCAGCACAATCGAGTTAGCAGTAGAGCACTCAGTTGTTGTGTTGTGGCAGAGGAGTAAGGATTTGTATTTTGAAATTACTTTCACCACCTGACTAATAGTTATTGCTTTGCTGAGCCACTAGAGGGTGATGCTGTCCATTTCTTTCCACTCTGTCTTTCTCTGTGCTCTACATTTCCGTCCTCAAAGCATGGTCCCCTTGTGTCTGCTCACTTCTGTGTTATCACACAAACGTGAATACGGATGATGTGACTTTCCGTTTTCCGTCTCTTTCTCTATAGCAAAGGCCTTTTCCCCCCTATCTGTGTCAAAGAGGCCGTTTTTGTTGCCAGTCACCAGATTTCCTGAAGTTGTCAAGCACTTGGAATCATACCTTATGTTCCTTATTAACAATCCAGTTTTGTTACTACTATTTTTCTTGGCCTGGAGTCAGTGAGTGTAGATATAAAAAAAAAAAAAAAAAAAAAAGACTTGGCAGCAAAATCTGCAAAGGATCAGCAAAATGTGAGAAGCGGTTTCCTTAGAGCTTGATTGCAAGTTGTCCACTGGACCCTGATGCAGTCTATCCAAGCATGCTATCATGTTTTACATGTGTGCTCAAGTCTTGTATGTCTGTGCTCTGAGTGCATGCTCTGATCTCATTTTCAAAGTGTTGTTGTTCCAATTACTGTTCTCCGGTTCTCCTTTCAGAACACAAACCCTTACTCCTACCCCAGGGTCATATTTGACTAGTCATTTTAGAGCTCAAATGTAAGCCCAGGCATTTCCAGTGTTGGTTTGGTAATGCGTAGCTTTGATGTCTAAGGGATTAGGAAGAGTATAAGACCACACGTCCATACGCTTTTCTAAACAAACCTTCATTTGTTTGCCCTCCCCAGGGAATGTCAAATTCATTGACTACGAATATGCTGGGTACAATTACCAAGCCTATGACATTGGGAACCACTTCAATGAATTTGCAGGTAACCTGTCCGCATCGTATTGCTTCAGTCTCGAGTGTTAAAACCAAGCCACATGCCATTATACCACATAAGAAGATTTCTGGATCTTCAAAAAGACAGAGTGCTGATGTGCGTGACATGGTGTCTTTGTGATTGACAGGTCTGAATGAAGTGGACTACAGCCTATATCCAGAGCGGAGCCTACAGCTGCAGTGGCTGAGGGCATATCTGGAGGCCTATAAGGAATACAAAAACCAGGGGGCTAAAGTCTCGAACAATGAGGTGGAGGTTCTGTACGTGCAAGTCAACCGCTTTGCCCTGGTAAGTAAGCCCTGGAGTCAACAGGTGCGATTTGATACTGAAGGGGTCACCAAGGGGATATCAGAGGACGTTCTTTTTTTCATAATCCTAGCCTAAATATCAGAATGAGTAACTTAACACTAATTAGTGGGGTGATGCAAGTAATGCAGAGGCACATAAAGATGTGTGCCAATGTCGTTATGTGTCTAGTTCACTCATATATATATATATATATATATATATATATATATATATATATATATATATATATATATATATATATAAAATGAGTGAACTAGACACAACCTTAGCAGTAGCCAAATGTTAATGCATAGTTTATTTGTGTTTGATGAACATAGAAATTCACTCATGGAGCATGAACAAGGGTTGGAAATTCTTGGTCATTGTTTAGCAACACTCCCTGCGCCATATATTTCAGCCGGCAAATGCTTTTAATTGCTGACTAGAAGTCTTTGTATTTTTGTGTTAGAAATGTTTAGCAGATCTACCAAAATATTTGTAATAGTCAGATCAGGGCAGGGCCATAGCAAAAGCTACCCATGGTGTCCTTGTGCCACTGGTTGCCACACAATTCCAAAGCATAATGAATTCACCATCATGCTTAACAGTTGGCCAGCGATTCTTTTCATTAAATGCTGCTTGTCTGTCTCTAAACATTCATTTGGTTGTGCCAAACACATTTGCGCTTAAACTCGTCAGTCAACAGCACTTGTTTCCAAAATATATCTTTGTTGTTTTGTATACTTAAGATGAGTGACTTGTATGATGAGGTCACAGATAAGGTTTCTTTCTGCTAATGTTTGTGCAAGCAACACTGCCCATGCACCTCCACTCCTTTGTTAGGCCCCGACAGTGGAACCTCCTGCAGGTCAGGGCAATGAAAACGAAGTGCTTTAAAGCTTTTCAATATGTAGCAACTTATTTTCACATTCTCAGCCAGCTTCTTACTGGAGGTTTGAAAAGGGAATTTATTACACTCTGGAATGGCCAGCAGATAACATCTCCTAATGACAATGATCAGTCTAACCAGTCCATGGGCCCTGTTGTAGCGATCTTTTGGCGGGCCGTCAACCGTGCACCACGCAGCTTGATTTAGGGTGTGTCCTTGTGTCTTTGCTATAGTAATGGCAGATAAAGTACAAGTGGAAGTCAGTGGCGGACCTGTTTTCCGTTGCCAAAATAGCAATATGCCAGGAATTTACCTGAACACACCTCATTTCGAGACCACCACGCCCATCAGCATAGGCATGTTCGCAAGCACCGTTGCTATGTAAATGGTGCCGGCGGAAGGCGTGAAAATTGACTGTTGGCGGGGTGTAAAATTGGGTGTGAGATAGGACCCCTAGTCAGTTAAGGCCTAGCAAAAATAAAGTTCTGTTACTTTACTAGTAAAAGAGGGTATCCAAACATTTGCACATGCTAGAGTAACTGTTGTTGTTTTTTTTTTGTTTGTTTTGTTTTTTTTCCTTTAACAATGATTTAATTATAAGTAGCTGTGCATGAAAGTGTTGCGATCATGGACAGCTGAATTTCCCTCACAGTGTACAAAGACATTTTTACAAATTAGTTTGTAAAGTTAAGTTGCAAAAATAGCCCCTTTTGAATGTGCTCTGATGCCTTGGGAGCAGACTAATTTACATATCTCCACCCATTCAGTTTACCACAGTTCAGCCCCACCCATTTATCTTGTCGTTCTCATGAGGGAGAACAACCAGTCAGAACAGGGCTTGTCTATCCTAAAGGTTCAGTAACAGAAACAGACGGTTTCGATCCTAAGAAATAGAGAACAAGAGTTGGAAACTGATTGTGTTGAAGTAAATGCTGAATTTTGGAACCTGAAGCATCGTAATCCTTAGCGGACCTTAAGGAATGGTACTGCCCTACTGCATAACCTTAATTAATGGCCATTGCTCTTTCACCACCTTGAACGTGTCCTCCTTTTGTGATCCAGTAATTGGAACATTGCGAGTACACAACTGAACAGATGCAGCAGACCACATTAGAGCCATACCCTGTTACTCTGTCAAAAGAGCAATTTGAGGGTGGGTTTGCTGCAGTAGGTCATGTTCCTTCACTGTTTGAGGACTGTTTGAAGAATCAGTAATTAGAGGTGGTCTGGAGGACCTGACCCTTGTTTCATTGCCCTGTCTTTGTACTCCCACAAAGCTTTGTGAAGTCTGATAACTAACACTTCCTCAGAGTGTATAGTTACAATTTACTGAAGCCACTCTTTTTGCTTTCTCATGAGCTGCAGTTTTGCTGAGCTGCACAGTTGGCGAACAATAAATGAAAATGCGGTTGGTTGTTTATTTATTGGCCACTTTTTAGCTACAACAGGCTTTTGTGTAATGTTGGTATTGGTTTAAGAGCTGAAAAGCTTTCCTTTTTATACCACTCTTGTCTCCTCCTCATGTTAAACTACACATCGACAAACATACTTCAGTGGTAAAGCAACTTTTCTGAAAAGGGGAAAAAAAAACAACAACAACAATCTTTTAGCTGGAAACATAGCTCATTATGCTATCTGTGAAGGAAGCAGCTTTCCCACCTTCACACCATTAAACCTCAGCCAACTATAAAAGGGAAGTAATAGGAAAAAAAAGCTCCAACAAAGGGTAGGTCAGGCCATCGGCTACCTCAAGATCTCTAATCACATGATAAACGCAGCGATCATCAAGATACGCCCACGCTCATGTGGTTATATCGCTCCTCAGAGTAGCAACGGTAATAAATCTGTTGTGCCCTTTTACATGATTTCCCCCTCTCCTTCTCTCACTCTAGGCATCTCATTTCTTCTGGGGCCTGTGGGCCTTGATTCAAGCTCAGTATTCCACCATTGACTTTGATTTCCTGGGGTAAGTGTTGAGATGGGAACAAGTTTTTGTTTGCTACAAAGCCTACTGCTAGTGTTCTGCAGTTTCTCAATGTCATTTCCCCCTCTCAACTTTCAGATACGCAGTTCTTCGCTTCAGTCAGTACTTTAAGATGAAACCAGAGGTCACAGCGTTGAACTTTCCAGAATAGTCCACCCTTTGGTTTGCAGTTTTGTGCTCCTCTCCAGAGAAGGGCTCCCTCTAGTGGATGTGGGAAGAACCAACAGAGCTCTTCTGCCTGTGGATTTGATGCTGCACTTACTAGACTGAACACATCAACCAAGCGAAACCCGGAAACATCCCTCTGTTCAGTACCTCCTCAGATCTCTATAGTTTTGTTGACAACCCGAGAGAGCCACAGCTCTTTACCTCAATGTCCTGCTTTTTTAAAGGTCGTCAGTGCCAAGCCAGGCGCTACCAAGCCAGGAAGCGCAACTGAGCTAAGGGATAATGTCAGTAGATGTTCTGCAATCGAGCACAACACAATGTGGTGTGTGTTGTGTTGTTTTTGTTAATTTTTTTTCCCTTTATTTTTTATTTCTCATTTCGAAACCTTCGCTGACTGCAGTGTAAGGGATTCGGACCAACAAATCTCTCTACCCCCCAACCTCCCGAGACTGACTCGGGCCTTGTTTTCTCTCTGTACTATTTTCTCTCTTGTCAGAAAAGCCTCAGCAAAACAGAAGTAATGGTGGTTGTTGAGGGGGAATGCACCTTAGACTTGGGTACCTGGAACATACCATACCACTCTCTGTAACCTCTAAGTTATTACTGTTTGTTTACACATAGTACTTAATGATGCAGCTTTAAGTTACTGTAGTTTTACTGTCAGAGCTTTGGGCCTTCCACACTTAGCTTAGCTGTGGTTAGCACGGCGGCTGTAAGATCTGTGAATCAGGGACCAACATAAGCTTGGTTGAGCGTTTCTTTGTTTCTGGCCGTTTCTTGCCCCATTCTGTCACTGTGATCCCCTTTACCACATGTATCTGTTCAAGAAGGTGCTTAGAAAATTTGAAGAGTTGGTTATTTTTCTATGTAGACCCATAGACCCATAGGTATTATCTTTTAAGGTAAAAGCCTACACCAAAGTGCTTAGAAGAAACTGCACATTTGTATTTTTCCACTCGAGTAACGTGTGATGCGTTTACTTTTTAAAAAGGCAGATTTTTTTTTTGTATACCAGTTTCCGTGGAACTGTTTTGAAGAGGTTTGCTTGCATGTTTGTCGTGAAGTAGCGGTGAATTGCTTGTAATGGTCGTTTACCCGGATGCCTTAATGACGAGACTAGCTGGTGGACAGGCCATGATGCCAGACCTCGTGCTCACACCGCTCTTAAAAGAGCAACTCGAAGTGCATGGACAGATCGTCGGTTTTAATTAATTACTCCGATGAGCCACAGTTTTAGAATTAGTTTAAAACTAATCTTGCACTATAAATGAATCGTAATTGGATGATTTTTTTTTTTTTTTGTCTAATTCAAAATTAGGCTTTTTTTCTCGGTCTTAGAGACCAGCCCCGATGCCCTTGCCTTCAGTCGGTTAAAGGCTTCTCTTTTAAAGGTTATAGGTATCTTTATAGGTTATAGATTTGTGGGGTGTTTTTTTTTTTTTTTTTTTTCTTCTTCTATCTGCTTGGCCACATCACGACTGACCATGATGTGCATATAGATACTGTGAAATCTACATATACATCTCACACAAGTGTTTCTTAGAAGTAAGAATTTGACACCACACAGTTCACACAAGTAGGGTAGCCCTAAAATAAAAAGCACAGGCTATCTCATTCCAGCAAGTCTCTTAATCTTTCACACTAAACTGTTGATCACGTTATCCGGCAACCTGTTGTCATTTCTACAAACTACTAAAGTGCTTCGGAAGAACATGTTTGTACAGTAAGCACCCTGCACAGGCATCCACTACCAGATGTAGTATATGTGTATATCTTTAAACACATACTGCCATTTCTTCTGCTTGTGTTTGTTGAATAACTGTACATAGGGGAGATTTACTTTTTGTTTGTTTGTTTGTTTTGTAAGAAAGAAATCCTGTAAAGAAAAATCAGTAACCTGGAATAGAAGATGAGATTAAAGGGTTGCAGTTTTACATCCTGTATTTACATCATCTGAATGGAAATAAAACCTAAACCTGTAAGTACTATTTATTCTCTTTTGTGTTCTCTTACTTCTGAGCTCCAGTGACCGGATTCACAAAAGCTTTCCTAAGAAAAAAAAAAACTTATGAAGATTCTTAATAGAAACGCTAAAGTTCATAAGAATATTCTTAAATGCAAATTTTTTTTTCAAAATTCTTTCAAAAAATCCTAAGAAAGGCTTAATTATTTTCTCAAAATCTTGCTTTCTTGTTTAGGCCAATGGTATTTCACAGCTTATTATAAACCATGCCAAGTAACCTTTTTTGTGCAGTGCAGTGAAGAGCAAATTGGAGGAAAAGCTAAGCTTTCAAACATTTTCACTAAATAAGAGCTAGAAGTGATATTCCTTATGTGGACACTAACAGCATAGATATTATCTACTTTTAATCTTATTACAATATACATCCTTTTTAGTATATCAACCATTTCAACAGATTCTTTTTAGAGGCTTACCTATTGAATTCTAATACTCAACTATGAGGCTATTGTAAGGAAAGAAATAATTTGATTTTTAGGGGGGAAAATCCTTAGAATTAAGTGAAAAAATAAATGAAATAACATATTTTGGACACCAAAGTGACACTGAAACCAACAGGACTATGAACCTAAACATACCTCAAAATCCACAGTTCTCTGACTTAACATTGAAAAATCGTGCATGCATTCAAGACAGCAAAATATCTCGGGACTAAAAGTGTTCTGCACGGTAGAATGGGCAAGGATATCAAAAACAGTGAGAAAAGATATCTAGCTGGCTACAAAATGTGCTTGCACACTCAATATATAAAATATGTTTCTGTAAGTAATTTAATGTACTGTACTGTACTGACTGCTGAATTAGCAAAGTGTCCCCAGATTGTTTTGTTTTTTGTCAAGCTAAGGCAGTTTTTTTGGAAGCAACAATGATTCTTCTTTAATACTTAAACAGAAATTGCCACATAAAACCAACTGAATATAAACCAACCACATCCATTCCATCCTTTTTTAAATTTTTATTATCGTCATTTACAAAATTACATCGGCATAATTATATTATTATATAAATTAGAATTATATAAATAATTATAATATAAATGATAGGACTTCCGCTTCCGTATCCTCCCTCTGCCTCAGGCGAGTCCACTCATTACAATACCCTCAGTCTTCCACTCTCTGACACCATGGTTACAGATCAACCAGCCCACCAATCAGAGACAGCTTCCGAACAGAGTGAGCTTCAGAAAGGGTAGTAAACTCATGTCAAACGTGAGAAATGGGTGCCAACTTGAACCTGGCATTTATCAGCACTCTCATCATAATGCAATAAACTATTAAGAAACACAAGAGTGGTTACAAAGAGGCCATTCGTTAAGAGGAAGAGCGCTGCCTATTGATACTAAACCTTTTTAGCCAAGTTTATAACCCAATTTCTTTATTATTGTGAGGGTTTTAGCGAGTCTGTACTTCCAAAGATTTAATATTGACTCCCAATGTCAATATAAAGCCTTATTGCTTTTTTCATAAACAATTTTAATGAATTTATCTATCATTTACAAGCATGTCTCCTGATTTTTTTATTTGCAAGGACTTAAAAGCACATTTTCTACAATCAAAATCGACTCTAATTTATTTGGATTAATATAGGTATATTCCCTAATAACTCCTAATAATCTCCAAAAATGGTTTGATAAAGGCATCCATTATGTAACTGCTGGTAAGAAACTCCTGGTCTGGAACTGCTGCTCTGCAGATGGATGATGTTGGTTCAGCATGTTGATTTGTACACCCTTAAATGTGACTAAGGGTGAATAAATGTGATACTTAGAAACAATAGGATACACAGAAAGGCATTACCTCAGACAGACGCAATGGGCTTACCTTGTCTCAACAATCATTTCCGAGTCCACAGCAGTACATAATGACAAGATACATGAGTCTGAGCCTGCAGGGATGAAGATGGAGAGCACCATTTCTGTCAGGAGAAAGGTCCCACCTCTGTCCATAGGCTGTTTAAGGGGTTAAAGAAGCCCTATAAAGGAAACCTGTACTCATATTAGTTGAATAATGAAAGAGACAGTGCTGTCTCGTTCTTCAAAAGAAAATCCAGCAATCCAACCATTTTGACCCAGTGAGTCACAGGGATGATAACCTGGGGGTTGCATAAAAGCTAACCCTACCAGACCCTACTACAATTTATTTAGCTAGCTAACAGCACAGATAATTAAAAGCTCTTTTTACAGACTAAAAAGCTAAACTATGCCAGCCTATGCTACTGTGGGCCCTCCCTAGGGTTGCCAACCTTCCTTTAAAATACAGAGTCGTCACATTAAATATGGAATCATCCTGATATTGGAAACTAAAAGACGTGCTCTGTAAGTAACTAATAGTGTGGAATTGTCATTTCCAATATCCATAATAACACAATCACATTATCAGCCCTATCTTACACCCTACGCAAGGCGTGTCGTGATGCTCATTGCTATCTTACACCCCTCCAACAGTCTATTTTCACGCCATCCGCCTGCGTCATTTAACGCAGGCTGATATATCTACACCGATGGGTAAGGTGGTCTCGAAACGAGGTGTGTTCAGGTAAATTTCTATTGCTATCTTGGCAACAGACAACACGTGCGCCACTGACTGAAAACAACCTAGGCAGACGTTCAGACAGTCAGACATTCATCACTGCTTCTGCAAGCCTTCCCAGGCTGTGTGCGATGTGCCATTGAATTAACAACCTGGCTCTTGAAGGGAATGGCGAGTGACACGCTGGTTGGCTTATTGCATGTTTCGCCCAAAACCCATGATTAATTAAGAGACTTAGTACATGCCTTTTGCGCATTTCGATTCGTGCAAGGCATACTTTTCCCATCATTGCTATAGCAAAGACACACTGATATGCCCTACATCACGGTACGTGGTTCATGGCTTGCCTAAAGGTCGCTAAAATAGGGCCCTATATGTCCCAATGTTTGTGGACACCCCTTCTAATGAATGCATTCCGCTACTTCAAGTTGCACCATCGCTGACAGAGATGTGCAAATGCCAGGTATTTGGCTTTGCCTTTTTCTATACATCCTGAAAAAAGCCATCATGAAAAAGAACAATTAGATCACAGTACAGCACTGTCTGTCTTCTGTCACCCTTAATTGCGTTTATTAAGAGGTACCAGGGCCTCGCACTGGGAATTAGGGTGATTCTAGAGCCTGTGACTGACAGGGGCCCTAAAAATGTATTATTCTTTTGAGTGTTTTGGCAGAACACAACTGGTTGTTGTGGGGCCCAGTGTAATATCTTTTCATGGGGCTCAAAATCCCTGGCAGGGCCCCTGACAGGAACAGTATATTAATTTGGTACGACAGCGGCTAATTTGTGAGAGACAGTATGGACGGTTCGTGGTATACAGGGGACACTTTGCTAATTCAGTAGTCAGTACACTACAGTACAGAACAGTACTTACAGAAACATCATATTTTATATATTGAGTGTGCAAGCACATTTTGTAGCCAGCTAGATATCTTTTCTCACTGCTTTTGATATCCTTGCCCACTCTACCATGCAGAAAACTTCTAGTCCAGAGATATTTTTGGGCTGTCTTGCATGCATGCATGATTTTTGCCTGATGTTAGGTCAGAGAACTATGGATTTTGAGGTATGTTTAGGATCATTGTCCAGAATTTGTTGGTATTTCATGAAATCTTCTCTTAATCTTTCCTTCTATTAATGGTGTATGTTGTACACTTATTCTGTCCCAGAAAAAGAACAGCTTGGTTAAAATGGTTGAAGGATCAATATTATCATGACGTTCATATATGACGTTCATATGCTTTCGGGCTTATCCAGGATGGTCCCTCAGATCCTCCAGATCTTCTCTTTTAATTGTTCCACAAATAAAAACTAAAATCTTTGGTGATGTTTTTAGCCACTACGCTACAAAATGCTGGAACAACCTTCCAACTAATGTGAGAGAAGCTCAAAACATTTCAATCTTTAAGTGCAAACTAAAAACCTACCTTTATTCAGTCCGACTTTTTTTTTTCTCTTAGTCTTAATATAAATACTTATATACTTTGATTTTTATTTAATCAATTTTTATTATGTGCAATATTTATTGTTATATTTTATGTTTTATTTTGTCGACTATTTTATTTTATTATTTAATAATTTAGTTTGATTTAGTTTCATTGTTTAATTTTTATCATCTTAATTATTTACCTTTTATATTTAATATTTAATTTGATTATTTTTTTTATTCTTTCTGCTTATTCTATCCTTATTTTGTTAATCACTTGTGAAGCACCTTGAATATTAATTTGATTTATCTGAAACGTGCTATATAAATAAAGTTTGACTGATTGATTGATTGATTGATATATTTATAAGGAGTGAATGCAAACTTCTAACCACAGCTGTAGCTTCTTTTTCAGAACCTTAGCCAGCTGTTAAGGGGGTTGAATATATATTACACATCATCAGCTGACAATTTCTAATCAGAAATTCCTGATAAACAATTTAATTAAGGTCTAACCAGTTATTTACCTTCTTTACTAGAGTCTTTACAACTGGAAGGTTATGAAATCGTTTGCCCATGTCACAATTACTATTTTATTTTTCCATTATCTATTTTTATTTTTTGGCCTTCTTTTTCAGGACACACTTTTGGGTGCAATTGGCACTCAAGTAGCTGTTGGGGCATAATCATAGTGGTGCTTCGTGTCAGTGACACTTAGTGTTCTTATTTGTTATTGTCTTAGATTAAGTAACATTTGACATTTTAAATTTCTTTGTGAAATGATTTTGTTAACAGCATGCAAATGAGTTCACAGTTTTTTACATAATTTGTTTGGCTTTTTTACCCAAATTGAATTACCACTCACCTTGACTCTTGTCAAGCTAGTGGCCGTTGTCTGCCTAATTTAGAAAAAAAACAAAAAAGATGCCGGAATGCCGCAAAGACGGAATCGACGCTGGTGCAGAACAATCGGAAGGTGCCGGGATCGGAAGCGGATTAGGGTCCTCATTCATCTTGATTAGACGCGCCAACCTAATTACGAGCAGAGGAAGCGGTAATTAGCACAAGTCTCACCTCATTAATCACAAAAAAGACTCCTTCACTCTATTTTTATCTGATTAATGGCTCTTTAAACATGGGGGGATATTTATATTTGGGGTAATTGTACACAGCTTGCTCGCTCTGGTTTTATTTCCCTGTAACCTCATTATCTTTCACATTGTTTAACAGAGAGTCTTGTTGGTGTTAATTTGTGCTTCAACACAACTTTTT
This sequence comes from Salminus brasiliensis, assembly GCF_030463535.1. Taxonomy (NCBI): domain Eukaryota; kingdom Metazoa; phylum Chordata; class Actinopteri; order Characiformes; family Bryconidae; genus Salminus; species Salminus brasiliensis. The sequence continues at coordinate 43,533,951 of NC_132879.1, forward strand.
TTCTTGCCTTGTAAAGACAATTTAGACCTCAGTGAAATAAATGAAACAGAACATTAAGGCATAAAGGCTGGTAATCAGGGACTATTTGCCAAAATAGGAGGCTGTTTATTACTTTGGATTATAGAAAACAATTTAGGGAACAGGTAGCTATGCTGGAAGATACATAAAGTAATTTGGATTTTGTAGTTATGAATTTCTGGCTTGTTAGAAGTCATATGGCTAATCACATGGTTTCATATTAAGGGCAGGTTGTGCCGGTGTGTTTCTTTAATGTTTAGATTTCTATAAATCAACAGGTTTATTAATGTTTACTGATGCAAAAATAATTTGTTTGAACTGTTCCTTTTATATGGTAGAATGGGTGACGACATTCATCTTGGAACTTTTAATTTTTTTCCATTTTTTTTTTCCATTCTTCAGGGTCAAAATGATACATAAACCCACTTACATTATCAAATCAATGGTGCTGAAAGTTTAAAAGTGTCCTTTAGCTTGCTCCTATGCTCCTTCTCTTACTGTTAGTGATTGTGATGGACTACAGCCCACGTAAAAAGGACTTCTTGGATGACACTCATTGACTAACACACAGTACAATGGAAAAGTCCAAGGATCTTATGCACATCAGAAAAGGGTAATCGTAATTTCACACATTTTAGGAATGTCTCTTGGAGCCATTTTGTTTTGCCAAGATGTGAAAGAAGAGTGAAACTGTTACACTTTAGTTGAGATGAAATTGGGTCAGATGGTCAGGAAAAACCCAATAACCACCAAGGTACAGGGCTGTCATGAACCAGAAGCGGCAGGAACACAGATCACTGTCTAAAGACTAAAGTTTGCAGCTGACATCATGGACAAAGAAAAAGCCTACTGGAAGAGTGTTTAATAGATGAGATAAAGATTTGACCAAAATGACCAGACGTAGGTTTGGAGAAGTAATAATTAGGCATTCAAGCCCAGGAACACTGTGCTTTAGGCGTTACCTATTAAAATACCTATACAGCTTTTTAACATCCATAAGAATGATTTAGTAGAAGCCACATTGCTGACAGAGGCCCACACTGATCAACTGAAGGTGGCAACTATCCATTGACGCTTGATGGTGGTAGCATTATCCTCTGTCGCTTTGCTGCCAGTAGAGCTGTTACATCATACACAAAGTGGAACAGTAAAGGAGGACTGCCTCAAAAATTTTCGGTAACCTCAAACCATCAGCTGAGGTGGTTGAGACTTGGACTGTATTGGGTGTTTCAAAAGGACCATGGCCTTAGTCCTGACCTGAGGTCATAAAATGGAATTGGTCCTCTCTTCGCAGCTATAACAGCTATAACAGACTTTCTACAAGATTTTGGAGTGTATCTTTGGGAAGCTTGGCCCATTTGTCCAGAAGAGCATTTTGAGGTCAGACACAGATCTTGGACGAGAGAACCTAGCTAAACTTACACAACCATGCCTTTATGGACCTTGCTTTGTTCAGTGGGGCACAGCCATGCTTTCCCAAGCAAAGTTGGAAGCATGCAATAGTCCAAAATGTCTTGGTATACTGAAGCATTACAATTTCCCCCCACTGGAACTAATGGGCCTTGGGCAACCCCTAAAAAAAACAACCTAATAACATTATTTTTTCTTGAAGGTTACAGGCAGGTTACATTTTCCTGGCATTTGCCATACCTAGACTTGTACATTGGACTGCAGTAATTGAGTATACAGAGCATTGGTGACTTTTATCCACTAGGTGCCTCAGCACTCAGTGGCCCTGCTCTTTACGTTTACGTTGCTGTGGCTCCTAACCACTTCCACTTTTCAATAATATCACTCACAGCTGATTATGGAATATTTTTGGACAGAATAAATTTAATAAACTGATGGCGGCATGGCTAGGTGCTTGACTTTACACATTTCTGGTAATAAGACTGAATAAAACATCTGAATTCAATGTGTCCTAGTAGTGTCCATATAGTCCATATATTTGTCCATATAGTGTATGTGGACTGTGTAAAATATTAGGCATCCTCAGCATCCTTGAGAATGAATATTCTTAACCCTGTATGCATAGTGTTGATCCCTTGCTGATTTCAGGAGGATGTTTTTTGTCGCTGACAAATTTCCAATGTTGGAGCGTGCTTCCGTCAGCTCGATCGTTTGGTGCAAGCAATCTTCTGTTTGGTGCAAGCAATCTTCTTGCACCTTCTTGGAATATAGTTGCAAATGGTGAAAAAGGAGGAGAGACAATTGAAAATCCACCAAATATCCACAAGCAGTTTATGTAGATATTCATTGTCTTTTTGAAGACCTGATGTAATGCAGTTTTGAACAAATGAAGTAAGGAGAACTACTGACTAAAGATTTCTAGTCACCCTGGCTTTATATTTATTTATGTATTTATTTATTTATTTGGCAGTAAAATAGGTATTACTGAATATCACTATGCTAACTGATGTACAGGATTATTAAGTAGTACAGCTGGAAATATTACATGTTACAACACTGGCTCCTCCTCATTTATTGTACCTCACATAAACCAGCAAAAGTCGAGTGTGATATGCTAGGGTCTCTGCCCTTAACCGTTGTTGCTATATAACAGTGATGAAATTGGTGTTTTAGCCATTAGGTGTCAGGCTAAGTTTGTACACAAGGGCAAACTTTGTACACATTGGTTTGGAATCACTCCCTGTTACAGAAATAGTGCACTACATAGTAGGTCAGACATTTTGCAGTATTGGTCGAAATCTTAGTGTAACATTTCACTCCCTATATAGTTCACATCGAACTCCCATAATGCATCGCAAGCTGTAGCGTACAAGCAATGTATGCTAGAATTCCCAATGCAGTGGTGTCTTACAACTCATGAAGATGTTGTTTGCATTGTGTCAGATATATCCCAGAGTGGCAGGAATGCCAGAGATGTTATGCATGAGGAGACTGGCCACTGGTGGAAATATGAATGAGAGTTCTTGTGACAGTCCCGCCTTTTAACAAAAAAGAGCCAATCAGCTTGCTGGTTACGCCGTGAGCAGAGGAGTGTGGATGTGCTAGTGACAAACCCCCCCTTGATGTGGAGGGGGTACAAACGTAAGTAATGTAATTTTATTAAGTAAATAACAATTCTTATGTTAGTGAATTGACAGTGTGTATGTATTAAGCCCTGGAGAAAACCTTTAGAATGTCAATCAACAACAACAAAAATATGGTCTTGTTTTAATTATTATAATTTTTTTAATTTGGTGTGTAAACATACTAATTACAGCATGTATGTTCCAAAATCAGTAATAGGCTAGCAGTTCATATGGCAGTCGTGTTTCATTTGTTTATGAGTCAGAATATGCCACTTTTTAATGAGCAGTTTTTCTGAACCTAGTGTCCCAAAAAGTATTTTGGTCGTCCCTTAGTCAGTTCACACTGTAGCAAAACTGAGATAACGAGTGAACCATTCCAAACGCAGCTACTGAGTCGGTCCCAGTCCTGAGAACCCACTACTGTGCACCATTTCGGGTATTCCTTGCATCCAGAACATCTAATCCAGCTCATGGTACTTGATAATTATTTGATAATTGGTAATTATGATTAAAAACCGCTGAGCTAGGAAAAAAGACATATATTTTCTGTAGGTAAATACTGTATTCCTGACATTTAGCTTTACCACCAGGATATGGAATTCCCCTTCACATCTTCACATGATCTCTGTCACAGTACTTGTACCTCTACCAACTTTTCACACTGTTTGGGAGTGATTTTCACCTATTCTTCTTGGCAGATTTGCTTCAGGAGTGATGCATCCACAAATTCCTAATTGGACTAACATCTGGACATGGCTATTGTAGGCCGTTCACCTGTGTATACTTTTTAGCAGACTGAAGAAGGTTGTCTTGCAATGTCTTCCCATATTTTGCACTATTCATCCAGCTGTTCTTTAATTTTAACAAGACACCCAGTACCAGCTTGGGATCAGCATCCCCACAACATGATGCTGCCACCCCCATGCTTCACTGTTGTTTTATTTTTTATTTTTTCACAACACAAGTTCTAGATTCAGTTTTTCTTCAGTCATAACTTCTTTTGAACCACCAATATAGCTGGCGGGTGCACCCCCACTCTAGTGTCTCCATTGAACTCTGTAGCACTGGTTATGATTACTGGTCTCTTTGTGGCTTCCCTTACAAGTTCCCTTCTGAGGGTTGACCTTATATAGTCGGTGGCTTGGTGGTTTGCTGAAGCTTCCTTTTCCTCATAAATGTTCTTTGGTGTTCATTTTCACAGCATTCCTTTAGATTCACAGTCTGACTAAAGATACGTGGGGGTCTGTGTTGAACATAAAAATGATTCACATCAGAGGCCAATTGTAAACCAGTTATGCCCCCCTTAGCATCTTTTCTTTCATCTGTGTAAACGTGGGGCTTCCACAACAATACTTATGCGTACTGCATTTTTGTTGCAGTCAGCCCTTTAAAATATGACAGAAAACATAAAGTGTTATACAATGCCTATAAAAAGTAATGTCACTCATCCACAAAACACAAAGTAATGTCATTATATATATATATAATGTAAAATAAGTAATTGCAAAAATAATAATTTGTGAGGTCCAGGCTATTGGTGCTAGTATTCTTACAGTTAAAGAAATGGAGTGTCTCTAGTGATTACAGTATAAAGACACCTGTCTGGAATGTCTAGTCACTGGTTAAGTATTCCTGGCTACACATTCACCATTAAGATAAAAGAACACTCCACACAACTCTGAGTGTAAGTCAGGGGCTGGAAACAATAAAATCAGTCAGTTCAGTTAAATCCATCACTAAGAATATGAAAACAATATGGCACACATGTAAATCTGCCTAGAGCAGGCATCCTCACAAACTGAGTTACCAAGCAAGAAGGAGACTACCGAGGGAGGCCACCAAGACTCCTGTGGCTACTCTGAAGGAGTTATCCCAGCAGCTGGGATGAGAGACACTCTGTATACGACTGGAACTGTTGCCTGGGTTCTTTACCAGTCAAAGCTTTATGGGAAAATGGCAAAGACAAAAATCTCACTACAGTTCAGGCATGTGGGAGAACTCAAGGTCAATTGGAAGAATTTGATAACCATCAGACTAGACACTGTGTTTGACAGACACCAAACACTGCACATCATCACAAACACACCATCTCCACCATGAAGCATGGCAGCAGGCCCTGCAGGGCTAGTTTAGGTAGAGGGTAAAATGAATGTAGTAAAATATAGGGGAAACCTATCTGATCTGATCTGTCTGCAAGAGACAACAAATTGAGAGAAGATTTATTTTCCAGCAAGACATGGGCCTAAAGCATACAGTGAAAGCTACAACAATGTGAATGTTCTGGAGTGGCTGATCCCTGTGCAACCTGACAGAGCTTGAGCAGTTTTGCAAAGAGGAATGACATACAATTGCAGTATCCTGGTGTGCTTTGATTGAGTCTGATTGAGACCTATCCACACAGACTACGACCAAAGGTGCATCTACTAAATACTGACTTGAAGTGGGTAAATATTTATGCAGTAATTTTACATTATACATTTTTAGTTAATTATTTACTTTTTTTCAGATATGTCACATTTCACATTTTGCCAAAATAAATTGACCATGATTATTTTTTTTAAACAATAAAAAAAGGTGAATACTTTTTATAGACACTGTAAATATGTTAAGATGAATGCAGTGACTTTTTTTAGGGGGTTACTAAAATACTTACTTACAGACTTCTGCAAGGCACTATATTTGGTTGTGGTTGTAACAAGCTCACTGTCATTGTCGGCATGCTACCATTGCAGTGTATCAGGGTCGGGGTTGATTCTTGAATTATGGCTGGCTAGAAATTAAAGTATGGCAGGAATATTAACGGGAGTAACACATGCCTTTACTTGATTTTCAACCAGCACTGATCAGCTCGTTCAAAATTGAGAGGAGCAGGCTAATGCATGTTATCATAACGCATTTACAGCACTATTAAGGGTCATTAAGGGTTAGTAAGGGTTATTTCACAGTAGATATCAGTTCAGAGTGTGTACCACTACACACACACACACACACATCACACATGAAGTGATTTCACTGCAGTGTGTTAAAGTAACTGGGGGCAGAATGATCAGGGCAGTCAGTTAGACTGCCTTTGGCAGCTGGGGTCCTGAGAGAGCACAATTGGTCTTGCTCTCTTCAGGATGGATAGATGGCACTTCCTCCCCACATCACTTCAGTGCATTACTGGCTGTCACTGGTGACTGCTGACCGATGTAGCCGGGTGCATGGCACTTTCCTCCAAGAGCGTTGGTTGCCCAGTGATGTTTCATTATTGATAGTTCGGAAAAAGAGGCACTGTGGGAAGAGGAATGTGTTGGCCTTCACTCTCCCAGTGTCGGGAGCATTGCATGTGATGGGAGAAGAATATGTAGGGAATGGGTAACTGGCAATCCACATTGGGGAGAAAAAAATCTTACTCAACATTCTGTTACTTAGATCAGATTAGTAAGCAAAAAACTGCGATGGGACATCCGTAACCACAACATGCTCTATACCGTGGCTCTTGTTATGTATATGTCATTGATTAGAAACCAATGCACGAACTGAGAAGTCTGTAGGGTCCAAAAGAGAGCATGATTTGGCTCATTGTGACTACTTCTTTTCTGAAGAACATCTTGCGATCAGCTGTTCTCTACGCTGCCATTAAGCAGGTGTAGTTAAAGTCTTCCCCCGCACCATCTCTCGCACTAGTAAAAATCAGGGATGCGGGCAGCGGAAAACATCTGGCGGCGGCAGCAGGCTGGTGGAGCGCTTCTCTACAGATGTGGACCAGTTCCAGTGCAGATTCACCGCGGAAAATAATAGGCAGCGTAATGGCCGGGATCAAAAGGCTCACGTCGAGCTAAGAGCTAAAGATTGGGAATCAGATAAACAACGCTTCACACAAAAGCGAACAGCTGTTCATAACGCGGCGGCTAAAGATATTCCCTCAGATTACTAGCAGCACGACAATGCCAACAGCTGTCTTTGCAGAGGATAATACAATAGGCAGCAGAGAGCAGTGCGTGTGGGGAGGGGTGTGTGTGTCTGTGTGGATGGGATAAGTACAGGGAGAAAAACATGTGCTATCATCACAAAGGGATTGTAGGCCTTGAACGCCTTACATCCTTCAATCCTCGGGGATCAAACAGGCTTTGTATCAGAGCGCCGTTCGACACTTAACTCAGTCAGAGAGCTTCCAGGCTAATCTTGCTGCTTTTTGCGGCTTTTCATCACGAAAAATACCGGCTGTGATAGAGCGGCGTTGTAGGCCTACTGTTGGTGGAAGAATGACAAGAGTGAACCTTATTGTCAGAGTCTGATTTGGCCTTACATTGAAGCCGATTTGTCCCCGCTTTGAATCCATTAGCGGCGTGTGTGCATTGTTAAACCCTGTCACGTTGTCAGTTATGAAGCAATGTGTGAGGCCGCTGTGGCCTGTAGGAAAGAATTCGCTAAATATTTGTTGAATGAATTACTGACATGTATAATGTTTTGCTCAATACATAATCGTCTCCCGTCTTTTATGCTAACATTCACAGTAGGCTTTTTAGCACAATGTAAAAAAGTCTTCACCATGGCTTCCACCGACAAAGCATTAGCTGTGGCACATTTTCTCAGTACACCCTTAGGAAAAAGGGCCACCTCAGCAGTTCATTGAGTTGTCATTTTTCTATAAAAAACTATTGCTATTATTACAAAAAAAAAACCAAAAACATGAACAGCCTCCACTGCAGAGTATATCTCCAAAATGGCAGCGAAAAACCTTCCTAACTTTTAATTGACATTTTAATTTTTGGAGCAATCTTAGTGGTTCATTCATTAATCTGTATGCTTATGGAAAGTGAAGCAGTATTTAACAAAACTCTCTTAGACAAAGGGGTTCTGTATAGTATTGTGAAGGGTTCTTGGCTTCTTGATTTATAACAATAATGGGTCTATCTTTACAGTTTAAGCAAAATGTTCTATAGTAAGAAAGGATTCTTTGACTTGTAACAAAAGTTGGCCCCCTTTTGAAAAGTCTCTTTGTTAAGAGAGTTTTAAAATGTTCTCTAAATAACCACATACAGCAGTTTCACCTTCACAGAGTGGGATCATTTAACCAGGTAATGGACTGTTTAAGCTTTCAGGGACCTTTTTTAAGGCTAGAATGTATATTCTGTATAGTACTGATTATTTGACTTGCAACAGTAGTGGAAGTTGTAGTGGAAATGGTTCTCTATAGAATGATGGCCTTTACTAAAGGAACGTTGAAGTACCCCTTATTAATGGATATACCTGAAATGAAAGAGGGGTGTATGTAGTACTGAAAAGGTTTCTTTGACTTGGTTAAACAAGGAGTGCTTTTTGTACATGGGCCAGTTGCCCACCCTTCATTATTGACTACTCTGAAGTGTAGGCTGGGTAAAATAACTAGCATATCACAATATATAAAGACATTTTCATGAAACACAATAGGTATCACAATATGTAAAATGTATCATTTGACACAAGCAGACAAAATGCATCAGTAGTGGCAGATTCCTAAAAACTGCTATTCAAATACCCTCCCATTTAGAGTACAGGGCTTTCTATTTAAAATCTTCAGCACTTCATCTAATTAAACAGGGCTCATTATACGCTCTGTAATAAAATGTGCAGTTGGTCAGTGTTCTATCCACAATGTGCGCAGAGAAGTATATTGTGTTGCACGATAACAAAATGTATTCATAAAATATTGGCATATTGCCGCCTCTAACTCTAACTCTTAATTTTTTAATTGTTGCTATTAATATTACTATTGAAATGTATTTGTTTTATGTATTATTTTTACTTTTTTATTTTCTTTTACTAATAAACATATTCCTTACTTTGTTATTATTACCATTACTACTCCTAAGCCTATCTAAGATTATACCAGTGCACCTGAGCACCTCAACCATTTATAAGTAATTCATATGTGCTTTTGACCAGAGGTTTCTCCCAAGTTTTCTTCCTCCAGCTTTGAGGGAGTTTGTCTTGTGGCTGTGGCCTTTGTGGCTGTGGCTTGCTCACTTGGGGCTACATATATTTTTTTATGTTGTTGCTCTTTTGTCTCACTTGTGGATTTCCGTAAAGCTGCTTTGCAATAACATCAGTTGTAAAAACTGCTATACAAATAAAATGGGATTTGATTTAATGGAGGCGTGATTAATTGATTAATTTGTAGAATTCCAACCCAGATCCAGGGATTTCAGACAGGACAGCAGAACATAGCACTGCACAGAATGGCCAACAGATGACAGCATTGTGCCATCCACAGCATTCGTTTAGCCTCAACAGTGTCTTTTGGCAGCTTGTGCACTGAGGAAACAAGCCAATCTCTGTGCTCTGTGGCATTGCCTCCTGCTCCAGTCTATAGGCTAAACAAGCTCAGTGCAATTCACTCAGGTTTTGTTTTTAACTAATGAAAGTCTGTAGCAGCGGAACTGAGGTGAGTTCCTGGCCTTTGTGGTTTTGTTAGCATTTGCTTTCAAATGGGAAATAGAGTATGGAGTAAAACATATGGAACAATATGGAAATATGTAATAAAATAAGAGAGTACAGTTTGTAAACATCACAGCATCTGTGGCATGTTGCAAATGTGTTGTCAGAGAATGATTTTATTGTGCAGTTTCAACACTTAGAATATAGAAAACTTAGAACTCTTAGACTATCTATCTATCTATCTATCTATCTGTCTATATATATATATATATATATATATATATATATATATATATATATATATATTTATCCTAATTTGTGAAGTTTCAGTCAACAAGGCTCTTTATCTTCATAGTAATGATCTGGCTGCCTGTATTACAGTATATCACTGTGCATTTTAAACAGGGGGCACTGATGAACTTGTTATGGTGGGATGTAGTGTACTAGTTGTAAAGGCAGGTGTCTGAGTTAGTGAAAAATAGTATTAATTGTGCTGGACTGTAAGTGGGACAATGGGTCATCTGTACCTCTTTAAAGAGGGTGGAGACCCCAATCACTGAGGAGGCCAAAACGCCTCATCTGATTGGTTGAAGCGGAGCACAGTGGTTTACTGTGGAGGAGCACTGTTTGCAGAATTTCAGTCTCAATTAACTGTGGAATTCAGTGGTTTCTGTCACAGCCCTGTCCAGAGGTGTGTGTGTGAATGAATTTGTGTGTGTGTGTGTGTGTGTTCTTTCCCCTTATTCAGAAGCAAGTAACAGAGTTCTCTTTTGAACATTTTGCAGAGAGAAGGAGAGGGATTATTTTGTGCTAATTGAATGATTACTGCAGTCAAAAAAAAAAAAAAAAAAGGTTTCTTCAGCCTGTTGGCCTTGAAGATCCAGTTGTTATGAACAGCACTTAAAACTGCAATTTTTTCCCTTTTTAATTTATATATTTTTCAAATCTTTCATCTTTTTCACTCTCTCTTTTTGGAGCACGTTAACAGGGCAAGAAGTGCCTTTCTCCCTGCTGTTCAGAGAATGCATGAGTGAAACTACATTCCGGAGCAAAAGTGACAGAGTATGACAAAATACACGGAGACGAAGTGAACGCTGGGATAAACGGATGATATAGATAGATGGGTAGGTAGATAGATAGATGAATAAATAAATAAATAAATAAATAAAGAAGCACACACTGCTTAACGAACCTGAGGTAGAACAAATGCTCTCATCAAGCTCTTTCAAACGTGTGTTTCCATTTCCTTCAGATGCAAGGGGGGTGGGGGGGTAGAGGGTGGTGGGGGGAAGGTACATCAGAGGCCGGCCGATCTAACAGAGCACAAAGGAGCGCTTTATTCGACACATGAAAATCGGCCTCATCTAAAATAATTAATATGTCCTTGACAAAAACAAAGAGGCCTGCACAAAAGCGAGGGGACGCAGCTACAGAGGAAGGAAGATGATAATTGTTTTCAAGTCCTGGGCTACTCGGCAAATGAGTTTTGTTGTGCTGAAAACACAGCATTTCCTGTCTTTTATTAGGTGCCCCGTCTCATTTTTCTTCCTCCTCTCTCCCTCCCTCCCCCTTCCCTCTCTGTGTTCTTCATGCTTTTTTTTTTTTGTTTCTTGCCATTCTGACCGTGTTTACTGTCTCCTCCTCGGCTTTCACGTCCTTCCGTCGTGCCGTCGTGATTTTAGGGCCTGTTTATTTCTCTCCCTTTCTTCTTGCTTTCGCTGTAGACCCAGTGTGAAAGCCGGCCATTTTGTCCCTCGCACTGTGACTGCTGATCTGGCTAGGCCGCTGCGTACAGGTAGCCAGCTCTAAGCGAGCAGAATGGCTTTCTGTCTCGAGGAAAAGCCAGTGAGATGTTTGATAAGTCCGGGAGAGCAGGGCACAAACTAACAGAGGGTCAAAATGCAATACCGAAGTAGAATTTTCTTTTGGTTCTACTGGCACAGGAAGGTCAGTAACTGGAGAGATATTTGAGAGTCTTTGTACGATAGAGTAAAGTAAGAGTTTTTCATCCAGTGTGTTTGAATGACCCTCTTAGAGGCTGCAGTAGAACACCAGTACAGTCTCTACACAGCAGAGTTAGTTCCTAAGAGAACAGTGTTCATTTGTGTATGTTATAGCACAGCGGTCTCCAACCTCCTTCCTGGAGAAAAACCTTCCTGCATGCTCCAACCCAAATCTAATACACCCCATTAGGCTACTGAAAGACTTCTGAAGGCAGTCATTAGTTGGATCAGGTGGGGTAGATTAGGGTTGGATCTTAGGGAAAGAACAGTAGTAGCTCTCTTTATGTACATATATACACATTGACATATATCAACGCTGTCCAATGAAAAACATGTATCTCCAAAGTCATGACTTTACAGGAGAAGGCAAAATGGTCTTAACTCATCAGTGTAAAAATATAAGAGTTTATTCCAAGTAATTTAAAGCATTTCTATTGGTCCATTCATTCAGAATTATCCACACAGTGTACAGAGCAGCTACAGGGTTCAAGCCATGGAGAAAACTAATAACGGACGATAAGGAAGCTACATGTTTTTTATATACATTGTTTCTAAAAGAAACAATACCAGAAGTCCATATATCCCTAGTATGAATTCAGAATAGTTGCAGATTGATCTCATTAACATAACATAAATTTCATTTTTTATTGCACTTATATTTGCTATCCTAAACTTGTCACTTTTGACACAGCTTCTTCCCACTAATTGGAACTGGACGCATATTGTCCATCACAAATGAAAATCTTAATTTTTGTTGTTTTAGATTTTTTACATAATTGGAATTACACAAAAAGCAAAAGGACCCAAGAGAATTGTCCAGAAAAATTTTAAATAAACCTTCAAGTATTTTTTAATTTGTATATTAATTTACACTGAAAGTTTGTGTTTTTTTTCCTTTTGCTTCTCCTTAAAAATTACTGTTATTTCCTGACAAAATAGAAATCTTTTAAAGCAATTGACAAAGCAAATCTGGCTTCTAAGCAACTGTAATGACTAGCTCCTCAATCTTTTAAAATTAAAAAATCAATTAAATAATAATGAAAAGGGATACTTTTTTAAAGGTTCTTAAAAGAACTATATACAAGAGGTTCACAAAAGGTTCAAAAAGACATTCACATGGTTCGATGTAGAACCTTTACTGAAGAACCCTTAAAATAACCCATTTTTAGTGTAAATTACAAATAACAAATAAAAAAATACTATAATTAACTTTAATCATATATATATATATATTTTTTTTTTTTGCAAATGTGGTGTGCCCTGCTCTTCTCTACCACTGACTATATTAATGTGGGGGAAAAGCCAAAGCATTTCTGGCTTTCTCCCTCACAACGAGGCCTTTCTTTATTCAGCATTTAAATGGTGCAAGAGTTATTTTCCACTGTTCCCTCAATAGCCTAGCTAGAAGCTGATGGCGGAGTGCTAAAAACGGAAAAGGAGCCCATTGCTACATCGCAGTGCTGGAGGTTAATCGATGTGTTTCTCGTTGGGAGTCATCAGGCCACAGCGCAGGGCTAATCTGGGAGGGGAGGTTTTTTGCCAGGAAACAAAAGACCTTTGGCTCCGTTGTGCTTGCCAGCCTTCCCAAAGGAGAGAAATGAAAAATGACATCCCACAAGAACATAATAATTGATCATCCATCTGAATACAGTGGACTTACCAAAGACCTCACCTATGGCCCACACAGAGAGCTTTTCAGAAAACGTGACATTTGGAAACACGGTCAGCTGAGTGTCACCTGCCATGAGCCAGCGTAACGTTTGATAGCAAAATTTAGACAGCCACACTGTGCAACAATGTAAAGCTGCATATTTATGCTCATCTCAGTAGACAATCTGAGACTGGCTGGTGCATGCTGTTTATGTAACGTCTTGGACGTTCCTGAACACAGGATCGGTCAAGGCGAGTTCACGTGACCCTTCACGCAAACCTTCCCTTTGGTTTCTCCTTCATTCTTCTCTGCACTTTTCCACGTGAGTTTGTGCAGGTGGTGCTGGTGTTGGTAGTGGCAGGAGGGTTGCTGAGTGGAATGATTTTATTTCTCTGGACACGTTTCCAAAAACTCCAAAAAATCCCCCAAATACGAGCTGAACGCCAATGTAAAGTCGCATACTCACACTTGTCTTGGTAGAAAGTCTGCGACTGGCTGGTGCGTGCAGTTTACGTAACGTCTTGGGCGTTCCTGAATGCAATATTAGTCATGCTGAGGTCACGTGACCCTTCACGCGACCCTTCCTGTCAGTTCCTCCTCCACACTTCTCTGCATTTTCTACGCGACTGTTGGGGGCGGGTGGTAGTCGGAGGGGGGGGGGGGTGCTCAGGGGAATGAGGCTTTTTCCCAGACACGTCTCCAAAAACTTCGCTCGCGCCATCAGATAAATGGCACTTATACATAGGCCTATTTGCATAGCAAGTTTCCATTAAATCCACGTGTGTCATTACAGTTCAAATTCTTAATTATGCCACAATTTTCCCTCAGGGAAAATTCATGGAGGCCACTTCTCTCCACAATCTGTCCATATGGCGTTTAATTAAAAGTTTTCTTAAGGAGTAAATTGTGTTCAATTCAATTAAAACTGTAATGTCATAGCAAAATAATGGGCATAGCCTTCTACGGCACTGTGTGGAGGAGAAGATGGGAAAAAAGAGAAGCTCTTTTTTTTTTTGCAGTGTTTGCACTGGAAAGTACATATCTTGGTTTTACGTGAAAAAAAAGAAGGAAAGAAAGAAACCCAGAAACAAAATATGCAAGAAGCAAATATCACCAAAGCCTCCTACATAGTATCAGGCCTTAGGCATTGCAAATTAACATTGCTGGAGCTATTTCTAGATTCCACTCTTGGAATTCATACCATGACAAATGAAGCATTGGAGTTCGGAATTCCTATTTATCTGCATCGCACAGAGGCACCTCTTTGGGGGCGAAGAATAGAGGATTTAAGAGCAAGACAAAAAAGCATTCTGTGAGATAAATTAAAAAAAATAAATAGATAGATTGTGTTGCATCGGGAGGTAAACTGGTGCAAATTTGGTCTGTTGAGAGGGCGGCAGAATGGCAAGGGGGAAAAAAAGGAAGAAAACACATCACATCTGGCCAACGAATGAAGAGAGTTCTCTTTGAGACGCCACCGAATAATGTGGGTGCTGCTGTCCTGCAGGCAGAGAGTGGGGGACCACAGAGCAGCTTTCTGCTGGGGGTGGTTAAAAATGGCTTTTGAGAACACACAGCACCCAACAGCCATCTGCTGGGACTGAAGTGTCATCCTGGTTCTGTTTGTGAGTATATGTGTGTCTTGTGTGTGTGTTTTTGGGGGTACCATTGAAATGGAAACGCAGAGGGTAAGTTCTCGTCTACCATATCCTCTCTCTCTCTCTTTTTTTTTTAAGCAGTGAGGGCCCCTGAAGCATAAACAAAACCCAATGTATTTCCTCTCTGAGAAGAGCGGAGTCTTCTTTGGCTCGGACACTTTGGAGCTGCTCACTCATGCTGACTCTTAAGAGCTGCCGAGGCGCGGGGTTTACTCTGCTGGCCACCAGCCACATACATACACATACACACGCTGCTGAACATTGCTAGCTGCTGTCCCGCTGCCAGAATAAAATGTAAAGATAAAGGGAATGGCTGCAGCACCTTAATTCCATCCTACTGGATGCTGTGTGTTATGGAGTGGTACTCTTAGCATGGATTCAGTTCAGCATCATGAGAGAACCAGCCTGAGAGAAGCAGTCAAGTCAGTTTTCCTCTCTAGGCTGAGGTAAAACAAATAGAAACGTTAATGTGACTATGTGTAGACAGGGCACCAAAGCAGTTTAAGGAACAACAATAAAGAAGACTGGAAATAAACAAAGTTTTACGGGCCTTATCGGGCCTATGTCCGGCATTTATTTATTTATTTAATTTTTGGTATTTCTTTCCCTTGAGGTCCTTTTATGACGGTTACCAAGATAACAGAAGATTCTGGGCCAAATATGGGCCAGCTAAGCCACTTACAGGTCAGTTATGGCATGTGCATCGTAGGCCAAAATTTTAAAAGCCACATAGCCACATTTAACAGAATCTAATGGACTTGATTTATTACTTACACCAGGTTAAGTGTATCAGCCAAGACATGCAAGGCTAACATTGCTGACAACAGTGTACCGAGTCTGTTACTAATCTCCTCTCTGTAAGCTCATGCCAAAATCTTGATTTATTTGCTTCAGAAATCCATTGATAAGCTACAGTAAATAAATTAATAAATAAATAAATAAATAAATTAGCTAATAAACCAACCAACAACACATTCCTTATTTAAACATTTATGCTAATCTTAGGGCAGTTATTCAAAAGATTTTGAATTTTAGTCTGAGTCCACTGTTTGTTAGCAATGTTAGCCTGGTATCTCCCTATCTACGCTAAAGAAGCAAAGTTCAGATATCAAACACATGGCTGATCATCTGCTTCTGGGGTAACTGATGAATCATGACAATCAGATTATTTGCTAAACTATTCCTTTAAGGTTTGTCATAAGCGTATGAACTCTGGCTCACATGCAACCTACCATGTGAAACATGTACAGCATTTCTATTTTGGGAAACGATTTGGATGAAGTCATCACTGTGATTCCACGACAGTGGGCTAGAACTGGGCCATAACTCATTTGCTCTCTGGCTTTGTGGTTTTATGTACCAAAAAACAGTCATAATTCATTTTTTCATGACCATTTTGCATCTCATTCCAAAAGCAGTCTGGGCTGAAGTAGACCTTACCATAATTGTGCTGTAGGCTGATTGCTCAGTAATATTGTAAATATGGGTTGGTTTTGTGAAAGCACAAAAACAATGGATTCAAAAATATAATTGTGAATGTTTTTTTTTTTTTAACTTTAACAGTATTTACATACTACATCAACTCTTAAAGTAAAAACAAAACAAAATATGACATGATATGGGTACTTTAAATGGTATCCTATCTTCATTCATATAACATTTCTTAAGATTAATATATATGTATACTAATTTTTATTTTTTCCAGTCTATTTTAAGCCACCATACAAGTGAAGGAGAAGAAAAACGGTCAAGTTTTAAAACTTGAAGCACAGTTTGATTGGCCAGTTTAAGTATTGATACATTAGTATCTCTCTTTTCACCCTTGGTTAAAAAAATACAAATAAAAAAGACCAGCCCAATGTATTAAGTTAGTCTTAACCGATAAAGAGTGTTCATTGTGATACTCACTTAACCATTTAAGAATGATCTTTTTGCAAAGATGGTAAAACCCAGCCCATGTGAAAACACCTGTATCGAGCCCATGTAAGTGATATAATAAATACTATATACTTATATTGTATTTGTGTGCTAAATTTATACTGGGGAGAAACATTAAAGTCATAAAAAATTTAATTTTCTATTGCAAAGTCTTTTCCGAAAGCCAGCTCTGTTAAATTAGTAGCATTTCAGCAGCTAAGCAGGATCTGAGCAGTTCAACAACTACTTTTGAAAAAGACAAAATAAGGCTTCAAGAAAAGGCCAAGACTTTTATTCAAGAGGCTCTGTCACAGATTCACGTTTCAAAAAGAGGTTTGTAAATAAATAAATTCCTGTATAGCCGTTTATTATTTTAAAGCTTTTGTATGTTGTGTCCTTCTAAAAATGGATAGAAGGCGGGTTAGGTGCCTTCATTTGCTCACTGACCGTCTTCATTACAGAGAATTAGCTTATATGAATTAATGGATCGGGTTGCCATTGACTCACTGTCACAGCAATGCAAAGAAAGTGCAAGAAAAACAGATCATACTCCAGTGTTTTACAGTAAACACCATATGTTAACTACATTACATTTCTAGCCTTTTCGATTGTCCTCAATGAACCATTATAATGAAGCAAGAGAAACCGAGCTTACTATAGACCTTAATCTGTCCTATATCCTCAGTAGTGCTTTGCATTACTTACGAAAAGAAAGTCCAGTAAATTTAGACTATATTTAGAATATATCTATTTATTGATGTTCAACTGGTAATTCTTCATCTGGTTGCATTTTATGGGCATGGATTTCAATGATAACAGATGGGCTTTTTCCAGAAGTGTATATAAAGCCACATTCTATGTCCTTGCTTGCTGCTGTGTAATTAAAAAATATATGTATTTCTTTCTATGTTGTTTGAACCCTGTAGATGCTCTGTACACTGTGTAAATAAATCTGGTTAAATAGACCAATAGAAATGCTCTAAAATTGCTTGGAATTTATTTTACATTAACATACATGTTTGCCATTTCCTGTAAAGTCACCATTTTGTTTTTAACTGGACGATGACGATGTGCACCCAGATGTCCCAATACAAATACCAGATACCAATTTAGCACATGAATACAATATAAGTATATAGTATTTATTATATTAGGCCTGCATACTGCCTATGTGAAAGGAATGGAATTAACTGTTTGCTAATTTTGTTCTAACCGGCTTAAGACCAGCATGTTGATATGCTATTCTATTTCTGTACCCTGCCTCTACATTATGCTTGCAGTCAAAGAACAGGCCTGGGACTAATACACTGACTCACAATAATACTGCATTTTCCTCGCAGCCATCCCTGCAGTCATGAGAGCCACGGGAAGTCCATGCTGATGACATTTCCAAATCATTTGGACACACATTCTTGGCCATTATCCTGCCCCTCCTCAGATGGGAAGGCTGAACATGATTTTATTTCTTTTGGAGTTGTCCTTTTTTTTAGGAGTCCCCCGGGAGTCCTCTGGCCTTGTTTTGGTTGGGTTTCTGGGTCAAAGTACCCGTGGTTTTACACCGTGGTTGCTGTTTCTGTACAGGATAATGCTTCACAAGACAACAAATAAACTCATCTGTACAACACGGCTCCGGATGCAGCATGCATCTGTTTACATATGGCTGGGGTGAAGCTTTAGGCCTGAAGTGAAGACAACACACCGGCAGTACTTTGTGTCCTGCTGCCGTTTGTCAGTGGATGTTTATCGTGACAGCCTGACTGAAATAAAGAGCATGAGCGTGGAAAGGAATGATACAGCATAGAGACAAACCAACTGGAAAAATACAAGATGTCCTGTCTGGGTCTATAGAGAGACTGGGGCAAAGAACACAAGCTGTTTCTGAGTGGCAGTGATGGGAGGTAATATCTCAGTCTGCCATACATAGTGTGTGTGTGTGTGTGTGTGTCTGTAATAGACACAGTGTTCACCTAGGCCCAAGTGGATGGGGAGCTGCTGTCTCTGTTGCAGGGAATGTAGAGGCATGCTCTATACACACTTTGCACTACTGTTTAATTGCATACACTATTCCAAGGAAAATGAGGTTCCTAAAAAAAGAAGGTTCCTAAATATTTCGTGGCTTGGAGGTCGAATTCTGTAGAAAACAAAAACTACTCACCAACACCACCTTTTTCATAATGTTAATGGATGATTCTGTCACTCCCTTAATAGAACATTCTGTAAAATTATAGTGCATATTCTATGTACAGTCATGTGAAAAGTTGGACACACCATGAAAACCTTTGTCTTTTTATTAATATTTAAACATCTGGACATTTGGACATCTCCATTAAAACAATATTAAGCTGCAGGTGATTAGAATATCATTAGAGTGAATTTTTGGAGGAGCCTGTCTTCTTTAAACCACAGACATTTAGTTTGGTTTGCTCTTGATTGGTAAAGTGAGTGTTGTTACCATAGTGAGATCCAAAGAGCTTTCTGGGGCCTCCAGAAAGAAACCTGTAGATGCATATGACTCTGGGAAGAGATATAAAATGATGTCTAAACACTTTCTCATCATTCTGAGAAATCGTTCCACTATCCAACAGCAGCCCACAAAATGATTAAAGAAGTCTCCAACAATCCTATGTCATCACAGGATCTATAGGCAGCTCTTGCCACAGGCAAGACCAGGACATCTGGAACAATGTGCTGTGGACAAATAAATCCAATGTTGAATGATTTGGACACAGTAACAGAGGACATGTTTGGGAAACTCTCCAACATAGAATTCACTAAAACGTTCTTTATTGTATTAGAGGGCGCTGGAACAAAATTCTAAACCATCTGTCTAAAAAAAAAAAAAAGCTAAAACGTCACACATCTGAAAGAATTCTGCATGGAGGAGTGGGAATAACTTTCCCAGTTGATGTCAGAGACCGGTAGATCATGATAGGAATTGTTTTCAGCCAAGGGGTTGGAGGGGGATTTCAGATTTTTGGGCATAGGGTGTTCTATCTTTTTTTATTTCTAACAATGGCTTTGTACAAATTGTTAGATATATTACCACTATCTTTTAATACTGTTTAAATGAAAATGAACATCAAATGTCCAAATGTTTAAATATATTTAAAAAGACAAAGACTTTTATGGGGTGTTCTAGCCTAACTGAGGTGTATGGGGTGTATCTACCTCACTGAACATACAGGACATTTAGTAATTTTAGGGTTCTATCTGTTCCTTTAACTCAAAAAGACAGATCTATAAATATAATGACTGACTGATAACAAAAATCAGATAAAAGTTTGGGTTTAACAGTACACAGAAGTCATGATTCGGTTCAAACCACTGCATTAGGATGAGTAGTTCAATTTGTTCCAGTATTTTTAAACTTAAGGTCAGCTCACTCAAATAAAACACTATATCCCCCTTGCTTATTTGAAAGAAGTGGGTCTTCTAGATTCTCTATGTAATTTGCACTCGCCATAGTCAGGTGCCAGTCAGCTGAAGCTAAGCTTAGTACTACACGTTGCTAATTTGCTAACACCTTACAGCTTGATAACAATTCAGGTGAAAATCGCACTTGTGAACTTTGGTTCATTACATTTCTGCATGCATCAAGCCACAACATCCATACAGAGACCAATTAGGACAAATGCATTTACCGTTACATCCCTGGCTAAATTTCACGACTTACGGATGTAGTGGTATAGCTTAACATACCCTTAATATTGTGCCAGTAGTGGTGGGCTGAGTGGCTAAGCAGTCTAATGCACTACCACTATGGCATGGGGGTCACGAGTTTGAATCCTGAACCATGCCGTTTTGCCATCTACGGCCGGAGTCTGAGGGAGCACAATTGGTTGCATAATTAAAACATTGCTAGGAATTTGGAGTAAACAGGGAGGCATTTTACAAACAAAATGAAAAGATAATGTGCTAATAGTGATTTCTGGAGCTTTGATCTCCATGATTTAAATGTTTTAAAAAGTCTAGACAGCACGGTAAAAATATATTGCCTACTAAGATTCCAGTTAGCGACAGCTAGGCTCATACTCACTGCCTGTTAACTTGACTGTTCTGGAAAATTTGAACACAAAACACATTCATGGAACAAAAACATGTAAACTATATACAAACATTTACTTTTGCAGGATGATAACAAAAAATGGTTAAAAAAATATGAACTAAACTAAAATCTGAAAGAATTCAAGGTAATCTCATCTTTAGTGCACGTGTTTGAACACCCCTAGGTAAATAACATCATTTCTAAGTATGTTTTTTATAAAAGGTCTTGTAAAAGGATTTGTAAATTTTCACCAGGGGTTTTGCATAAAATTAAGAAACCTATTACATGAAGTAAAATCTCTATCATTACACTTAGCAAATGTAGAATTGGCTCTTGTATGTGTAAAGAAAACAAATCAAGTTGATATGAACGGAATTGACCCACTTCCAAGATGCACTTAAAGCTTTGAAGGAACAAAATGACTCCATGCTTTAAACCGGCCAAAGTCAACTGGAGTCAAATAAAAGACCTTGTTTTCTCAGATTTCTTCCTGGTATCGTGACACACATTCGAAAAACATCTGAAGTCCGGAATTGTACCAGAATTGAATACAGTGGCATGCAAAGTTTGAGTACCTCTGATCAGTATTTCTGTTTCTGTAAAAGGGTAAGCGAGGATTAGAGTAATCACTTTTTCTTCAATTTTAGAATAAAAAAAGGAAAAGAGCACTATGCAAAAGCAGCCTTGGGCAGCCATGAGCTCCTGAAAAGTGAGCATTCTGAAAAATTAAGTAATTGGTGGCCACAAAGCAAGAAAGCGCTATAAGAACATTGTCAAAGCCTTTAAGGTAGATTTTTCCTCAGTTTGTAATGTAATTAAGAAATGTTAGTTAACGGGAAGGGTGAAGGTCAAGTTGGGGTCTGGAAGACCAAGAAAGTAAAGAAGTACTGCTCTTAGGATTGCTAGAAAGGAAGATCCACCCCCTTATGACAGTACAGGACCTTCAGAAACATTGCGCAGACTCTGAAGTGGTGGTGCACTGTTTTACTATGCAGTGACACCTGCACAAAAAATGACGTTCATGGAAAACCTTCAGAAGAAAATCTTTTCTGTGTCCTCACCACAAAACTCTGCATCTGGCATTTTCAAAGGAACATCTAAACAAGCCTGATGCATTTGAAAACAAGTCTTGAGGATGGCTGAAGTTAAAATAGAACTTTTTGGCTACAATGAGTTGTATGATTGGAGAAAAAAGCGTGCAACATTTCATGAAAAGAACACCTCTCCAACTGTCGAGTGCAAGGGTAGATAGATCATGCTTTGGGCTTATATTGCTGCCAGCGGCACAGAAAACACTTCAGAGAATGGATTCAATTAAATACCAACAAATTATGGAAGCTGACATTACATATGTGTAAAAAAAGCTGCAGGTGAAGAGAGGATTGCTTCTACAGCAGGATAATGATATTAAACACCTCTCAAAATCCACAATGGACTACCTCAAGAGGCACAAACTGAAGGTCCCCCTGACCTGAACATCACTGACAATCTGTGGATAGACCTCAAGGGAGCAGTGCATGGAAGATGACCCAAGAATTTCACAAAACAGGAAACCTTTTGTAAGAAAGAATGAGCGAAAATCCCCCCCCCAAAAGACTCTACTGAAAGACTCTAGGCTGGCTACAAAGAGTGTTTACAAGCTGATACTTGCCAAAGGAAAGAGTTACTAAGTACTGACCGTTCCATCTATTCCTAAACTTCTGTTTCAGATCATTTTCCTTTTTGTAACTATAAAAAAATAATTAAAAGCATCATATTGCTTCAAATATCACAGAAGTGTGTCATTTTAAACTTCATACCTTTTGAAAATCAGGTTGTCTTTTACTCGCTTAACTATTTACAGGAACAGCAATTTTGACAGGTTTGTGTAAACCTTTGCATGCTACTGTATATCCCATATCACTCCCATATTTTCATACATTCTAATATTTGAGTTGAATACTGAAATTTTGTTGATATTTGGAGACTGGCACATGAGGCAAGGTTTTATTGGGCAGTTTAAAAACCACCACAATGTAAAATACACATACTGCCGGCTGCTGGGTTGCTCCATGCTGAAGCTGCTCCATGCTTCATAAATGAGTGTACCTGGGCGAAACGTGGCTGTGTTGTTTCTGTGAAATGCAGATAGTGGTCAGATTTGACTGATTAGTGTTTGTGTGATCAGTGCAACCTTGTTCAGTAACATGACCTTTCCATTGGCTCCTGGCTCTTATGCAATGCATATTGGACATATTTCACCCATGCATTACTTACCATTAGTGTGTAGTGTATCCTTGTAGGCTAACCATTTGTCTTGGTGGTGGAAATGTGATGAACAGATGCTATGTATAACCTGCATTGTGAGATTTCTGCATGAAATGCCATTCAGTGGCATACGGCTGACAAGCAGATTTAATAGCTTAATATCTTTTTTTTCAGTGACTTCATTTAAATATTCCAATTTGAATCCTATACAACATAAAGCTTACTCATAAAAGGTGAACCAAATTATACCACTTGCCATGGCATATAATCGTCAGCCAAAATCGTCGCTATCCTTTGCAATGTTTTTACTTAATCCGTTTCATTTGTACATTATCTGAAGAATTCCGCATTCAGTCTCTTTCCACTCACTGTATCACTATATCTCGTACACTTTGTCTGAGGATGTTGGGCAGATTTAGTTAAGCTTAAGGCTCTTACAAAGCCTTCTCTTTTTGCTTGGTCCCATCAAGTCAGCATGCTGCCTTGCGCATTCACCGCAGCTAAGCTAAACAAGGCAGTCGGAGACTTGAAGGTCTCCTTGTGTCACTTGATGGCTTGTTCCGATGCATGCATGTAGCCAGAAAGAGATGGAGAACAGCACGCTTCCAGACGCTCGCAGGAGGTGACGACAGATCGAGCGCAGCCTACCCACAGAACGGCTCCGGAACGGGGCAAGCGAACGAAGCGAGGAGGGGCATCACATTCTTCACTTTTAATTGAGTGTCAAGAGAAGCCTGGAGATTAACTATGCTCAAATCGCACAGATAAAGCCATGCCTCATTACAGATGCTTTATTTGTTATTGATATTTACTGGATGTCATATTTTCCCTTGGGGATTAAAGCTTAGAGCGGGTGGCTTAGCAGAACGACGAGCACCCTCCCGAAAATCTACTAAACCCGCCATCCACCCCCCCCCAACACACACACACACACTTCCCTCCTGCCCCCTCCTAAAACAATCATTAAGATTCCTGCTCCCATCTGATGTCTCTTTCCACAGAGCGACTGGAAGATGGAGTGCTTTTTCAGAGCGCCTGTTTGAAATTAAGAGAGGGCAGGGATCGTTTTAAGTCATTCTTGGAGATGACAGCGTTTCAGTGATTGTAGTAGAGGGCTCTTGAGGTTTGCTGTTCTACAAGATGTTAATTTATCTGTTTATCTCTTTCCTTGTGTTTTGGCACTTTTCTTGCATCTCCCTTCGCCTTTCTAAAGTATTTTGTTTCAGTTCTTCACCTTGTCTGTTTACACATCTTTAAAAAACAAAAGCTTACAAAGTATTTAGGAAAGATCCCAATTGCTCAATTAAGTGTGTTTAGCACTAACTAGTTATTTTCAGTTATTTTCTTAATGATTAGAATGGAAAATCTGCTGGAAGGTCCTAGAAAAGTATGCAGGAAGGCAAATTACCATATGACCATTTTGCAGGACATAAGGCGTTACCTAAAATCAGATTCTACATATTAGAAATATTTGCAGAAAAAGTGCAAAGAAGTTTTTACTGAAGTGAGTATGGAGATATTTATCACATATTTTAAATAGAGGAAAGGTATGAGCAATTAGTTTTTAAAATGTACTACTATTTTGCCATCATCAACATAAATATAACATATATACATAAATACACACTGAATTTGAATGTGCTTGTTTCTCAGCCATAGCAATGTGTCCTCTGTTAGCAGGGGTGCTGAATCCTGGATATCTTCCACCCTAGATATTTCTGATCCAACACACCTTATAATATCCAAATGCCCCAGTAGACCTTCAGGGTCTGGATCATGTGTGATAAATTTGGGTTGGAGCTAAACCTTGCAGGGTTAGCAATCACTAGGACCAGGATTGCTCAATGTTTTAAGTGAAAATGTAAAGAGTAAAACATTTCTTTGTAAAAATAAAAGTGCAAGTATTAACTTTTAGTTGTACTCTATAGAAAAATAAAGATACTTAGGTATGCATGCAAAGTACAATTACTAGTAAGTATTAAGTATTTTCCAGCCACTAGCCAAGCCCAGGCTGTCTGTAAGGCCATAAATTGTGCAAACATTACATATTTATTACAGATTTGAATCAATACTGAGTATATTCACTTATGCCTGACCCACAGTATAGGATTTTTAAACTCCTTACTGATATTGAATACGTGAGAGACTCCACACATAACAACATTTTTCACCATTTTTTCCGTTCACACTACAAGACCCTGCGAGAGTTTCTTGTGAACTGTTGCATCGTGACAGCAAGTGGGAGTTTCTCACAAATGAAAATAAAATGGCGGATGACAGCAAAAACATTGAGAATCGGCATCTACACACTACTGTCGTAAATATTAAATGTTTCTCTGGGAGAAGATTGGAGGACTACAGATTGGATTATAGACATCACACACAACCGGATAATCTAGGAAGATCATTGTTTACATTCGCAATGAAGACTGGAAGCTTTTTGTGATTGTCTTGAGATTGTCTTGAGAACTTCCTTGGTTTACATCCTTGGTTTCTTTAAACTTCACTTTTAAGCTCTGTTTTTTTTCTTTTGACACTGCAGCCATGTGGTCGCGTTCGGCCATTTCTTTTTAAAATTCTTTAAACACTGAGTGATTGTGCTACTGAAAACGTCCCTCACTGTTGTTGTCCAAGTCTCTGGCTGTTCAGATTGAGTCACACTGCCGCGTTTCAGATATGTTTCGGATTTCAGTCCCACATATGAAAGTGAAATTGACAAATTCAGTGTGTTTTGTCCTTAACACTGCCACACAGATAACAGATCAGATTTGGGCCACTTTTATCTGCTGTGTGAATGTAGCCATATCTTTGAAGCACTGTGTGAATTTCTGTCTGCAATAGTAAAACCAACTGGCCACTCAGAAAGTCTACACATTAAGCAGTAATACTCTATATAGTACTGAAAAGGTATAATAGTGGGACCCTTCTTAAAAGGTTCATAGCAAATAACCATTATACCTACAAATGAAGCATGCTAGCAATAGCACTAGCAATAGATTCAGTTATTTTCTCACGTATGCATAGATGAAAATGTAAAAATGTAAAAAGTATTTAAATTAAATTGTACTTTAGTACGGTACTTATCTGACATAACAACACTTAAGGACAGTAGTAAAGTACAATTACTCAAGTATTTTCCACCTCTTTTGGGGAAAATTAGCCATGCCAAGGTTGTCAGAAAGCCCATAAAATGCACCAACATGAGTTAAGTGTGCAAACGGTTCTATATCATTGCCTTTACTAAGGGACCCTGGAAGAACCTTTTTTTAAAGTATAGCCTTGTACTGAAGCATGCTATCAATAGCACTAGCAATAGATACATTTTTTTCTGCCGTATGCATGAATGGAAATGTAAAAGTGCATGTATTTAAATTCAATTGTACTTAAGTACGGTACTTATCTGACATAACAATACTTAAAGACAGTAACAAAGTACAATTACTCAAGTATTTTCCAGCCCTTTTGGGTGTGTCAAGGTTGCCCATAAAATGCACCAACATGAGTTAAGTGTGCAAACGGTTCTATATTATTGCCTTTAACAAGGGACCCTGGAAGAAGTATAGCCTTGTACTGAAGCATGCTATCAATAGCAATTTTTTTCTGCCGTATGCATGAATGGAAATGTAAAAGTGCATGTATTTAAATTCAATTGTACTTAAGTACCTTTTTGGGTGTGTCAAGGTTGCCCATAAAATGCATCAACATGAGTTAAGTGTGCAAACCATTGCACTATACCATTCTATACCATTGCCTTTACTAAGGGAACCTGGAAGAACCTTTTTTTTTGTACAGTGTAGCATTATACTGAAGCTTGCTAGCGATAGCACTAGCAATAGATCCTGTTTTGTCTGATTGATGCAAGTGTAGTCTGTGCTAATCACTGACTTTCTGTGACAATGTGGAACAGTTCACAGTGAGGTCAGAAGTTTTCACTTTGTACGTGTCACTCTCGTGTCACTGTTAGTCCTTCAGCTGCTAACTGGCTTCAACTGTGCTGTCGTGACTCTGTCCGTCAGCCTCTGCTTAGCTCTCCGTCTTCCTCATCCCTACCCTACATGTCTTCCTCTTCCTCTGTTCTTTTGTGCGTGTTCCTTTCGTTCGCATACCTCGATTACTTTCTTTCTGTTCACTCTCTTCTTCTCCTCTTCTTTACTGACTCTCTCTCTCTCTTTCTCTCGCTGCCTGTGTTCTGCCTGTTCTGCTGACAGACAGCCAGTGCTCTGGTGGCATCTGCCTGCTGCTCCGCAGCTTGCCTGTGTGATCAGCTCTCTCCAGCTCCTCAACACTTCATCTTCCCTTCTTAGCCCCGCTCTCCCTTCAGAACGCGCAGCTTGCGTGCCAACTCACTGCCTCTATTAACTCGCATACCATCTTATGTACTGCCAAAGCAGATTGTGTTTGGAGGGCAGGCAATTAAGGGGGAGAAAAAAAAATCGCAATGTAATTTTGGCTGCAATATTTACGAAAACGCCGAAGCTTAAGCGAACGAACATGACAAAGTCAACACCGTGGAGAATAATGATTTAGTGCTGAGATTTAGTGGGAAGGGAAGCTGGCACATTCCTAATTACGCAAGGCCAAATGTCAAGCCTGCTCGCTGTCAGCATGTTTCGTTAGTGTTTTTTTTTCTTTCCTCTTCTTCCTTTTTTTTCAGCAAGTTTAGCCCATGTTTTATGAATCTAATTATAAGTCATTAAACTGCTCGGCAGATTTCGGCGGCTCCTCTCTGAAACCCTGTAGTCTGGGGCTCAGTAGAGTTTCGCTGGGTGCCTGCAAGCGGCCGTGTACCGAGAACGAGAGGAGCTAGAGAGTCGAAATGACCGCCGCTAATTCGCCCCTGCTCCAGGGCGGCGAGGGGTAAGTGAATTAAGAAGCTCCGCAACTAGACTGCTCGGCTGTGGAGACGTGAAATTTGCAAAGGGCAGCGCCACTGTGTAAATCGATATGCAATATTACCATGCCCTGACTACCTCCCTCCCTCTGGGAGAGATCACCTGGACCCTCCTAATTACTGGAGGACACCCTGATGAGATCCTGATCTAGCAGGTTTTCATAACATAAACATCATCAACAGAGTGCTTCAAGGGTGATGAAGGTGCACCAATTGTTGGGAGGAGGTAGCTACCCCAGTACCCCTTTCTGGTCACCAGCTCAGGGTTTCGCCAATAAACTCACTTAATGAATCCACTAGTGGTGTGTTTATGTATGTATATAGGTGTGTGTGTGTGTGGTGGTGGAGGCTATGCGGGGGCTTGTGCTTTGGCAGCGGCCAGGCGTTGCGGTTGCGTTAGCAGTGCTGCAGATGGTGAGCACTCTGAGCTGAAGGTGAGAGAAGTGTGTATGTGTGTGTGTGAGGTTGGCGGGCCGCGCTGTGCCAGAGAGAGCAGGCAGGCGTCGGCGGCGTGATATTGATGCTGCGCCGCCGCTTCGCTCCGAACCCCGCCGGCACCCTGCGACTTGGCGAGGGGAGAAAAGAGGCCTGCGTGGGCGCCAGACACACCAATCCACACTCTGTGTGTGTATGTGTGTGTTCGTGTGTGTATGTGTGTTTGTACATGTGTGTGTGCAGCGCACATTCGCATGACATACTTGCTCGTCCTCACCTGTCACCTGTTCACGGCATAGCCTATGGGCAAGGCGCTGAAAACTAAGGAACGGCACCTTTTTTTGAGCTAAATACGGAGAGCTTCCGCTACGAGGAGCTTGTAGCGCGCACAGATTTACAACACTTTAACATGAACTCAGAGTAGGTGATCTCATCGAGCAAGAGTTACCTTAGAACTTGTGTAGTGGTAGGACAGCACTTTTATTTTGGCAAGAGTGAAACTTGCATGGAAGTTGAGTTAAAGCTGCGAGGAAATGTGCAGTGTGCGTAATTCTGCCGGAGCTGGTGTACATCGATGACCTCAGAATAGTGGGCGGTGTGTGATTTTTGAAGCCACAGCAATCCAGAGGTCTGTTTGATCAAAGCTCTGTGTCACCTGCATTTTTACAGCAGATGCCAACAATGCATTAAATAGCTGTGCCTCTATAGCTACAGAGTGGAAAACAAGGAACACAGTAGCCAGGGAGCCACCTTTTAACCAAAAGCTAAAAGTCAAGATTTGTTTTGCATTTCATCCTAATGTTTCATCTTGTATACTACTGATAAAAAGGGTAAATCAATGATTGACTGCAAGAAATGCTGTTTTGTTGAGTGAGGACACTTGAAACCTAATCTAAATATACATAATTTCTATTTTTTTCCATTTTGATGAACTCTTCTTTACATTTTTTAGATTTATTAACTATGAATAATAATCAACAGTATTTACAAATATAACCTTTTAAATTTAAAATAATAGGTTTTAATATTTTGCGAAATAAATGGTTAATCATTTAAACAGAAGCATTTATTAATCCACATGTAACAGTCATTGACATAATAATAATACTGTGAATGATATTTATTGTGGCTTGTTATTATAAATGTAATAATTTTTCTTAACATTTGTACTCATATACTCCATTTTTTCGTAATCTTTTTTATTTATCTTCTTTTTTATTTTCTTTATCTCTTAAACTGCCTGTGTTTGTTTCTAAGCTTTAAAACTAATACAATCGAATTCAAAACTTTAAACTCTTTTAAAGATTTTTGCAGTTCACGTTTTGTTGATTTTGTACCTAAAAACTCTGTTATTGGAAAGAAACATAAATATTATGTTGTGCAAGTTTTAGAACACAAAATAAATAAAAAAACCACAATATATGCAATGTGTTGCAACCTTAACCCCCCGCCCCCCCATTATGTTAAATGAAGGAAATAAACAGTAATTGTGTATTAAAATGTGTAGATCTTTCATCTCTGTGGAGGATTTCTACTTATTTACACTTAAAAAGTCAATAAAATGAGAACAGCTATTTTGCACATCTGCACATTCCTCAGATGTGATTGGTTGTTCTGTACTGTACTTCAAAAAGCCTCCCAGGTAGAAACACCCCTTAGAACTTCAGTGTGAATAGGCAAGGCTAAACTGCTGTTGTCTAAACAGTTTGGCTGGATAAAATAATTTCAATAATAATATAATATTTTTGGATCAGTCTAAAACTGTGAAGTAATGAATATGTATCATTTTTACATTAAAATAACAGCTCCATTATTTTCAAATCATTGAGGTTCCATTACTAATAGGGAGAATAGCTTCTCCCTAAAATTGTTGCAACTCCATGCTTGACACGCTGCCAACTGCAACTTTGGCAAAGAGGGCACCAATATGCTAATCTGAAGATAAAACACAATTCAGTATAGCAAGAAAATTGGAGAAATGATCTGGTGCAGTGTTCATCCTGGGCTAATGTTAGCATCAAAATTCTGTTTACCCTAACTGGGCAACTCAACCAAGCTGTCACACACACTTTTTTGAAGTACACTTTTTTATCATGCTTCTGCCTGCCGATAATCTATACATTTTAAGGGGGTGTAGAACATGAAGTTTACAATTATTTTATGACATACAGGTTTTGCAAAGTTTTTATTCCAGCAATTTAATAATTAAGATTAAGGTTCTACTGCGTGGTTACAATGCCTGTTTAAGGGTTTAGATGATTTCTCATCTTGGGATATTTTGCAATGTTTTTAGAGTCTTGACTGACAGATATCAAAGCAAACGAGAGTGGATGCAATAGAAGACCAGCCATTGGATAAAGTCAGTCTAAAGTTCAGGGGCAATGTCTCTCCGCCTTCTTTCCTCATTGCATTGGCCAAGATGGAAACGGGTCTTCCCCAGTGGCCTGAGGAAGAGAGTGCCAGTTGTGTCTACTAGGCACCTTCTACACCGCCCCCTTCCCCTCCTACGACCGTCCAGACTGGGGGTGTAGTTAGGGGGTTTCTGACAGTGCCTGACACCCCACCCCACCTCCATCACGTGCTGAGGGAGTCGACACGTCAGGGAACCCCCACTGGGCTGCAGCAGAGCACCCCGGCCTTGCGCTGACACTAAGCCGGTCTGAGAGGAAGTCTCGGCCCGGGCTAACGCAGCCTGGCAGGTGAAGCTAAGCTCTCCTCTTGTACCTGCTACTGCTACCAGGCTGCTGGCAAAGCCTCCGCTCAAGGACTGTCAGAATAATAATGACCCTTCACTGAGGCCTGGTCTTCTGTTCCAGCCTGATAAACACATGCACATCCCCAAGATCAAGACACCATACAAATGTACACACACACACGCACACACACACACACACTCACACACTTGTAAAGGGAGACACAGATCTCTCAGAGCACAAGGAAAAAAGCATGTACTTACAGGCTGCAGTAAGAAGTCTTCATTTGTCCTAAATGTGCTAAAGCTGGGCCCAATTTCTTTTTCATTATTCATTTGTTATTTTATTACCAACCTACAAGTGCACACACTCAATCCCTGGTATTAAACTGTGGGGAACTGCAAGCTGAGGTAGGTATCCGATGGAAAACAACAATAAGTAAATATCCAAATTCTATTTAGAATGATGGATGCAAAGGGAATTACAAGGGGGCCCCAAGTTCTCAAAAAAAGAATTGAATACACGTGCATTAGAAGTTTTAGCTAAGATGAAGAATCACCATCATCATTCCTTGAGCGTTCTTGCAAATATTATAGATAATCAGGAATCTTAAAGCATTTGTGGACACATTTATATTCAGCATGCTTTCTATGATTCACAAGAAGAAACAGACTATTTAGCCATAATAACATTAGTCAATGTGTGTTTAGTCAATGTGAAGATTATGGGTCATGTTAAGAACTTGACTTCTCAGTCGTCACACTCAGTTGTGTAACAAGGAGGAATATGCCTGAAGCTCCTCCTCCTAAACACTCTTCCTATAAATTTACATCTCTACCTTCCATGTCCCATGTCTCACACTCTACCTCCTATTTTGACTGAGTCATATCCCTTAGTCCTTGCCCCATTTATCAAGGGGAGTCTGGCCTTCTAGGTCAAAGCAGAAGTAGACTCCAGACTAAGTTCTTAAAGATCCCTCACTCGCACATCCCTCTCCAAATGCTTAATCATATGCTTAAGGCTCAGCCCAAACTTACCACAAACCACAAACAATTACTAAAACCATCACAAATAAGTTTGCTTTGTAGTTTGACATTAGGCTAATAATATCGATGTCCACATTTATGGAGACTCTAAGGTGTGGTCATTACAAAAAATGAACTGGGTCACGTTTTGCATTAACTAGTGGCCCACACACCACTTAGGATAATGCCTCAGAAGTGGGCCAGATTAGTTTGTTGGAACCCTAATGTATCCTTTTGATTCACACCTGCTGTGCCATTTAGCATAATGGCAATAAAAATGAGTGCAATTATTGGTCGCACGGTGATGCAGCAGGTTGCCCTGGGGTTGTGGGTTTAATTCTGGCTCTGGTCACTGTCTGTGAAGAGGTTGGTGTGCTGTCCACATAGGTTTCACCCAGGTACTCCAGTTTCCTCCCACTTCCCATAAACACGTGGCAGGTGAATGAGCTATGATGAACTGCCCCAGGTGTGAGTGAATTTGTGCAATGGACTGGCACCTTGTCCAAGAGGCTTTCATGCCTTATGTCCAATGATTCCGGGTATGCTGATGACACATCGACCCCGACTGTTGTGGATGCACTGCATTGTCTCTAGATGCTCATACATAACAGTTGAGCTCAGTTTTACACTCTTTCCCACAAGGAAAACAAATTTTATCCTCACTGTAAAATATCCAAGAATACCTTGTAAAAACAAATAGCCTAAAGCCTTATTTGGACATGATTAGTTTTACATGGGGAGGTGGAGTAATGTAATTTTACTACGGGACATCTGTCAAATTGATGGCTGATTCTTACGGGATACGAAATCTTGACATAAACGATTGAGAAGGGAGTGGCTACTCGATTTACACACTGTCACCCCCTCCAAAAAATATAATAGTAATTAATCTTATAACCCTCTTATAATAATAGTGTAATTTTAGGTTGAAAATTGCATTACAGTACCTTCACGTTCATAACACATATGTAGGCTATAGGCTATGCTACAAGGACTTAGGACTCTTTAGGGACTTAGGACTTAGGACTCTTTAGGACAGCTTTAGGCAAGTCCTAAAGCTGTCCTAAAGAGTCCTAAGTCCCTTGGCTCATCTTTTGGATTTCACTGAGGTTTGCCACAGACCAGAGGTTATTTTTATAACTTGTTGTTTTACAGAAGGTAAAAGCCCCTGGAATCTTTATTGACATGGGACTGGCATGGGGCAATTGGATGGGACTTGAATCACTGAGAAAGTCTGGTAAATATTAGCCTACCTCTCTTTGTAAAACTAATCCCATCATATAGCAATGGCTCTGCTTGCATCCTTGTATGGAAACACACTTTTATTTTCTTTTACTGCAAGAATGTCTCTCATTTGATCCATATTTATAACTCTGTCATATTTATTACAATTTAATATTCTTTCATTTTCATGTTTCGCAATCTAGTTAACATCTGCTAAAGTCAATTTCTTGGCAGCTAAATCACATACCTGGTTGTTTTAAATGGGTAACAGCACTTTACAGAACATGACTAGCTAACCATACAGGTCCCAGTATGTGCTATTTTTAAAATTCAGTATTTATATGTTCCTGATTTTATTGTATGTCAACTGTATTACTTCTTTTAATCATTTCATTGTTTTTGCAGGGCTAATTTCGAAATTGGGTGGTGATCTCAGTAGGAGTGGGTCAGTTAAGAAGACATTGAGAAAACATAGTTCACTGATGTAGACTGATGGTCAAAATGTGTTTGAACATTTTTGGACTTGTCACACTGGTTGTTCACCGAGGTAATATTAACTCTGTGTATAAAAGACTAGATAAAACACTGTGAAAGGTAATTTAAAGCTAAAAGTCTGCATT
Organism: Salminus brasiliensis; assembly: GCF_030463535.1. Taxonomy (NCBI): domain Eukaryota; kingdom Metazoa; phylum Chordata; class Actinopteri; order Characiformes; family Bryconidae; genus Salminus; species Salminus brasiliensis. The sequence continues at coordinate 43,567,815 of NC_132879.1, forward strand.
TCAGTCACCATTTTTTTGCTTAAGTTCAAATCGTTTCAGGTAGTATTTAGAGGCAACATTACAAAACTTGTGTCACTGTCCAAATACTTATGAACCTGTCAGATGCCTCTTATTTATCTGTTGTATTTAGTAATTAGATGCAATGGACTGGCACCTTGGCTGGGGGTATTCCTGCTTTGGGCCCAATCATTCCGGGTAGGCCCTTCAGGCCCATAGGATGGAAAGGATAAGAATGGATGGAATTAGTAATTATGAAACAGTATATTGTATATTTATTATAAATATATTTATTTATTGTATTAGTATGTGTGTCTGTATCAGTGTCTTGTCTGTACCTGTTCCTATAGTGTATTACGTTGTTATGCTGCTGGATGCAATCTATCCATCTATCTGTCTATCTATTGTGCAAAGTTTAGATACATTTGATTGAAAATTGTATCACCATTTTTATAGCCAGCACAATCAATATTCATCATACTGTTTGAAAGACAAATTCAGGTCACTTTCCAATGCTGTATTGGTGATGTATGTATTGGTGACTTGTGTATAGGGAAGTGAGAACAAACTCCCAGAGTGGTGGCCAGCCACCCAAGAAGCAATTGGGTGCCTTGCTCAAGGGTATGAATGTTAAGGGAGGAGAAAGTGTTGGTCCTTCGTTTCCCCCACCCTCCACTTCTTGATGATCCAGGGGATTGGACCGGTTCCCCACATTGCTCAATTATGAAGGTGCGTTCACCACTCTAAACAGAATGACATCTCCAGTACTGTCAGAAACTCACCAACATCATCTCTGGTGGCTGCTGTGCAGTGGTGTTTAGCTTACTTGAGGTTAGCAAATATCACAGACGGAGTCAGTGAATGAATGCGGTATGCGGCTTGTTTGCACTACTGAGCATTCACATTTAGTCTAAATGGAACAGATTTAGAGGCGGGATACAGAGTGGGTGGGGGGTCTAACCGTGTAAAAAAGACTTTCTCCCTGCATCTCAGTCAGGTCGTTGAGATCGCGGGAAGCCGCTTGAGATTCTGGGTTCCAAGATTATTACATCACCACAAAGCTCCTTTCGAGGGGGATATTAAATCTGCACGAGATGCAGACATGGCGACGCTGTGGGTCAGGAATGCGTGCACATCCTGGAACTCGCAGCCTTGTTCGGCACAATGCATTAGGAGTCTTCTTGAGGGAAATTTGTACCCAACTGAAAATCACAGTTTACTTACAGAAAGTTCAGACAAGTACAGCCTCAAGTTGAGAATTTGTGAAGCAAAAAAGCACAGGTTTGAGTAGGCAGTAAGAGAGTGTGAGACCGAGAGAGAGCGTGATAGCAAAAGAGGGAGAGAGGGATAGGGAGAGAGAGAAAGTCTCTGTAGGAAGATGAAGAGAATGGAGGGGAACGAGTGCCAAGGAAAGAAAGAATACATGCCCCTGAGGTTAGGGGCTGCTGGGAGTGGGTGTCAGGTATGTCTTTTCCATCCTCCCTCTCTCTCTCTCTCTCTCTCTCTCTCTCTCTCTCTCTCTCTCTCTCTTTCTATTTCTCTCTTTTTCTTTCTCTCTCTCTCTGCCTTTTACACACGTGCACACACTGCAGAGCCGGATAACAAATCACTGCCGGAAGCAGCTTTGTGAACCTCCTCGGCTCCTCTAATAACATTTAGAGATGCTAAGCTCGTAAATTAGCGAATCTGGACCGCAGAGATATTATTTATGCTTGTCTCTCGCCTTGAAAGAGGCAGCTTGATGGGTAAATTGTGTTTAATTCTTGGAAGAGGCACTTTTTTTTTCTGCACCACAGCATGATATGAGATTAATCCCTTGACAACCTTTGCAACGCACTTCAAAATTGCTCGCAAATGTCAGTGCTGCACATTCCGAGGCGAAATGGAGAGGGAGACAACATAAAGCATGCAGTCTCACTTACACATACACACACACATGCACACTCTTGTCATCTTATTTGCCCACACATTATGTGCCCATACAATACACTCCCCACAACCAAAGTGCAGTGTCCAAAATCTTATGGTGAAATCTCACTAAACACCACTAACACGATGCAAACAGGGCAGTCACGTACCACCAAATACAAAGAACTTCTGAAATTAATTGTAATTTATTACAATTATTATGGTAAATATTACAGTAAAATGTTTAAATGGCACTAGAAAGAAATAGAAGCATTGGACTAGTGGACATGGACCTGCAGTTATGTCAGTGATGTTCTTATCTACGGTTTTAAGGAAATAGCTTTTGTACTTTTTGAGAAGAGGTATAAATGTATGCAAATGTAGCAATGTTGTTTCAAATTTTGCTTGCAGATATTAAAACCATTTAAAGTTATCTTTGGTGTTGTATTTATACTACACAGCTAATTGTACAGTATTAAATCAACACTTAGTGTTAAATTAGCACGTTTAACCTGAGCCAATCCAAGTACCCTAACAAGTAACCTGACTGTCCATCGTTACCAGTCCAAATCTGTTAACGATTTGCCACAAAGCTATCTCAGCGACCTCAGCACGCCTTCGTCCGCTACACAGACACTCTGCACCTTGCACTTACTTCATTACTGGAACTGTGACCTCTGCTCAGTCACATTGCTCCCACCAAAGACTTCTCCCCACTCACACTACACCTAAATTTACATCTAATCCAGTGTCTTTATGTAACTAGTAATGTAAACCCAGATGATATGTTTAACCTGTACAAGTATGTATTATGTGTAATGTATGTATGGTGTGCATCTAATGTGTGTTTACTGCATGTTTTGTGTGTATAGTGTATGTATAGTGTGCATAGTGTATGTTTTGTGTGTATATTGTATGTAGTGTGTGTATAGTGAATGTATAGTGTTTGTATAGTGTATGTGTAGTGTGTGTAGTGTGTGTAAAGTGTGTGTGTATAGTATGTATAACGTAAAAATACTGTATGTATAGTGTATGATTAGTGTGTGTAAAGTGTATGTATAGTGTAGTGTAAGTATAGTGTGTATAGTGTATGTATAGTGTGTGTATAGTGTGTATAGTGTGTGTAAAGTGTGTGTGTATAGTATGTATAATGTATAAATAGTGTATGTAAAGTGTATGAATAGTGTGTATAGTGTTTGTATAGTGTATGTATAGTGTGTATAGTGTGTATGTATAGTGTGTGTATAGTGTATGTATAGTGTATATATAGTTTATAAATATTGTGGGTATTGTGTATGTGTAGTGTTAGTAAAGTGTATAAATAGTGTATGTATAGTGTGCATGTATTATATGTGTGTATAGTGTATGTATAGTGTGTGTATAGTGTATGTATAGTGGGGATAGTGTGTGTTTAGTGTATGTACAGTGTGTTTACTGTATGTACAGTGTATACATAGTGTATGTATAGTGTATGAATAGTGTGTTTAGTGTATGTGAAGTGTAGAACAGAGCTTTTACATTGATAATCAGTTGTAATTCATGAGTAAAGACATGGTGGGAGTATGTAGGGGGAGCCCAAGTGCAAGAAATGCATTTCTCACAAAATGCTGCTTTAGAAATTCAATTTAAAACCTGAGGACAGGACTGCTCTGGCCTTTGGCAAGTTGGCAATAACCCTGTAGTTGGAAGTAGTCACTGTGATTGGAAAAATTAAAATGTGTTTTTCTTCTTCAACATGGAGCCGTCCTGCATACACATATTTGAACAGTGACACAAAATGTGTCATTTTGCTTTCTGTACACCACCACAATGGAATGAAGGAATACAAATGAAGCGATCAAGATGGGGGTTAATTCAAGGAGTCTCTTTAAGGATGAAGGGCATTCAGATGTGAAATTTGTGGGTGGGACATTTTAATATTTTTTATTGATTTTATATTTTATTGAATATTGCATGTGGAGCCAAATCCTATTGCTAGTCTTAAGTCAGTTGTGGAGCTGTACTGCTTCCAACACCCCTGGCACCCGCACAGGATTAGGGAGGTGAAATTCTGGTTGTACAGAAGACACAGTAAGAGAAGGAGGGACAGAATGAAAAGTTTGTACAAGGAGTTAGGCCCTTTCCCCCCTTATTTATGTAGAAACAAGCATTTTGCTTTTAAACAGTATGTCACAAGGAATTCTGTGTAATACATTCATAGACATGGACTAACTTTCAATTTTGGCCCACAGTGAGTATGTTATTAGGAGCTTGCTACAATTGACCCACAGTGGATACTCCCTTTCAAGGCGGTTATGCATGGTGGTTTTCCTGTTATTTGAGCATGGCCTTACACAACTAAAATTAATAGTGTAGATATTGGTGATTCTGATTAAGATTTTGTAAACGTAGATAAAAAATTCTGAACAAGAAAAAAATACATGTGTATGCTAATCACTTCTTTTTCCACTCCTATACTAAAATCACACACTCTGGCTACTCCATATTTACCCACAGCACCAACTAGTGGATGTGTTAGCTCACCCGGTCACTAGCTCATACAGTCCAACACCGATCAAAGCAGCAAGGGTGAATTTGAACCCACAGCCTCAACCCAAGCCAAGCCTCCAAACCTGAAGCTGCTGTCAGTCTGAAGCAAGATCTGCAGCAAAATGCCGCTCGACTTACCCACGCCTGCCCAGCTGGAGGGGGGGATGCCTAGCTCATTAACTGCTCACCCACCCCAAAAATTGAACCTCCCAGGCTGCCGCGGACAGATCCTGCACGCAACTTGTGTTGTGATTACATGTGCTAGATGGCTCTTGGTCGCAATTCAGACCCTGAAGTGTCTGGATCACTTTCAGGGTGGCCGGGCCTCCATGTAGCCCTCAGAACTTGAGATGTACTGACTGTCAGCACTCGTTCGTGCGTTCCTTTTTTACCCCTCTGTTCACTCCTCCCTCATCCCCCACCCCTTTGCATGTGTTTTCCATCTCCAGCCGATCCCACAGCTGGTAGTGATGGAGACAAGTGGAGTGGAGCGCAGGCAGTAATTACATTGTAAATGCTTCCTGATATCGGGGGACTTCAAAGGGCACAACCACAAAAAAACGACGCATGCATTATCATTAACAAAAAGGCCACCGACTCCAGCTCTCTCCCTACCAACACGCTTTCTTTTTTAACAAGCTGAAAACGATGTGTTTCGCAGGGCAGCGCAACAGTTCACTCCAATAAACGAACCAGCTCCTACACCGAGATGCTCTAATGGACGGGTGGAGATGGAAAAGGAGTGCATGTCGGAAAGTTTCGGCAGACATCTGACCACAGCGATCAAAAAACTGAAAACGACATGTCGGCTGTTTTCATGGAACAAGTCATTTCTGATAATTACTGTTATTTGCAATATTTTAAACACGCCAATTAGGCTTGTCTAGAGCATTTTAATGTATTTCCCCACTCAAAGGGGTGGGTGGGTGTGAATGCAGGAGGAGGACGGGGGGGCCTATATTCTGTGATATCTGTGATTGCAACAGAAATAATGAATAATCTGCAGACATTTAAAAACTTCCTTTGATAATAACAGTGAAGCTCTCGTCCTCTGACAGATTCTCATGTATGGCTGTTTGTCGTCCATTGTTTGTAGACGCACATTTTTTAATTGTGTATGATCCGTTCCTTTCACTCGCGTGCTTTCTTTGCAACTCGTTTCTCATCCCAGATGACACGCCTGAGCACATCCCCTGAGAAGAAAATGACAAGCATGTCTGCAAAATGTCCTTATGGCAGTTCCTTTTTTTTCTTTTTCTTTTTTGCGAGAAGCAGCAGAGTTACAAAAATCACTCACTAATCCACTCCAAGTGTCTTGAGTTCATCTCGTTTGGCCCTTGATCCTTTCTCGTTGGACGCAGGCTCCGTCTCATCTCTGAAACATTTCGCTCCCCCTTCTGACAAGCTCCCTGACCGTGTTCATTGTGAGCGCCTTCCTCTTGCGCAAACTTTTGAACAGGAAACATAGCACAGCGGATAAAAAAGGGAGGGAAAAAAACAGGGGTTTAAACTTGTTTTTGAGCATCAAAGAGATTTCATTAAAAACAACATAATCCATAAGCCGGTGGAACAAGCAGAAATGTTCTCTGCCTCTGTGAGAGTGTGAGCTGTCAGTGACCCTGTCTGCCTATCAGAAGCTGGCAAAAAGAAAGAAAGCTTGAGTGAGAGGCGCAAATAAATAAATAAATAAATAAATACAGGAGTGAACATTCCATTTTCTGACCTGGTTTATTGATTCATCAGTCACCCCATTCCTTTTTCTAGCTCAACTCATCTCAGCATCTCACTCTCTAACCAGTGCACTTGTAATGCTTCAGAAAATGAATTCTTTTTAATGTTTTTTTCTGTGCTTTAGATCTAGATTTCCAGTGGGTTAGCAGTGGGCAGATGGGTCCTAGGGCTGTGTTTCAAGTTTGAGTCTCATTTGTTTAATGTGCAGCACAGGTATTGTGATCCCTTAGAGGGTGACTGTGCACTCTGAACAAAGAATTCTAATAGGGGTGTAACTCAATGTGATTATCTGTACCTGTTACAGGTTTCAACCTGATGTGGACGTGACCTAAACCAGAACGCTATGCGTAATAGTTTTTTTTCATTAACAAGATCTCTAAAAGCACTACTAAAATACTAAAAGTGTACCATGTGAAATTTGTAACATGTGCATTAAGAAATTCTTTACATATTTTTGTTTCACACTACAGCTACCATCCACTGGTGGTGCTGTTTTGCCAAATACACACAACCTGTCTGCCATATACTCGAAGAAGAATGATGAAATCAGTGCTGATACAGCTACATTCATGCTGCTGTTCTGTGTTGTGGAGCTTCGATAAAAATCATTGTCATTTTAATTAATTCATTAATTTCTGAAGGAATTGTGAGAATTTCACATTCTTCTGTGGTTAAGTTTAGGGTTAGGGTTAAGTTAAGGTTAGAATTGAGTTTGGGTGTAGAAGAATAAATATATATGTAAGATTTATTGAATGTGTTATTTTTGCAAACAGGCTGCATGTACTTACCTTTTAATCCTGCAGTGAGTGTCAGTGAGTAAAAGGGAGGCAAAGGGAGCTGGGGCATCTTATTCTTGTTGGCCGAATCCACCTTCAAGGAGAGAGGGGGTCCTGGTGTCCTAAGAGACCCTGTATGGAAGAAAGAAAGAGATTCAATACATGTACAGAAATAAGAGATCACTCACCGGTTGTGTCATGACTAATGTAAAAGTGCTGTGTGAGTGAATGTGTGTGTTTGTGTATGTATGGTTTTAATATAACAAAAAAGGATGCCATCCCCCTAAAGAGGTATTGGTTTAGCCGGGGGTGGGGCTTAGCATCTAAATGTTCAGCAGGTGTGTTCAGTTGGGGGGGGGGTCGACTCTCTCTGATGTCGATTCTACTTTACCCGTGTGTTCGTTTAACAAGCATCTGCTAGCTACCTGTAGCAGAGCGTGTGTGTGTGTTAGGGTGAGAGTGAGTAAGTAAGAGAGAGAGTGAATACATTGGTGAGGAGGAGGAACCTCACAGTGGTACCTTGTAAATATGTGTAAACAGTGTAGAGCTTTTACCTACTGTTTTCTTTTTGTTTGAATCGGTTTCTTCTTCTTTTTTTGTGTGTCTGTCATTAAATCACTTTGCACTGAAACTTTTGGTTCTCATCTCACATCCTCTCACGTCCTCACGCTAGCGTCCTCACTGTCTTTGGTGATTAGGTCACGCAATATCCGAAAAACCTCTTGGAGGCATCCAACAACATCACAGTGTAGTAGGTAAAGTTTAGTTTAAAGTTAAGGTGTAGGTTATGTTAAGGTTAGAATTGGGTTTAGGTGTAGTAGGTGAAGCCTAGATTTAGGTTGAGGTGTAGGTTCTCTTTGCTTCAGAATGTTGCTTTTTGCAACATTCTGTGTCCAAATAGTTGATTTCCGAGACTCTGGGCTGCGCCGGTACTTTGTGCATATACACAAGAGTTGACCTATATTTAGCATTGTACTAAAATGGTATATAAGCCTCATATGCAAAAATTCCTCTTGAGACCAGGCTGTTCATCATACTTGCATGATTTTCCGGTAAAAAGGCAAAATGGTCAACTGAAATCATCTTTCAGTAATTAAATATGACAATAATGTATATTTGTGTTGATTATTTTGCTTATTAGCATCAGTTTATATGAAAACATGTTTTTTTGGACCAGCTACGTCCAAGTGCTTTAATGAAACATCTTTTCCTAGTTTGCATGATCTGGTAGTCGTGTGGATCCATTAATAAATCAGCTTTTAATCAGTATATTTACTGAGGCTGTTTCAATAAACTGCTCAGGGCTATATGCAATAGTTCATGCAGATGTGGAGAAGAAAAGTAAAGCCAGTTTAGTTTAGTAAAGGCAGTGGTTCAGTATGGAATTATGTTAACTTAAGGAATCATTTGGATGATTGCATGATTCCTTGTCTGGTTAAATTCACATTATGTAGCATTTCTACCTTAAAGTAACAGCTTCAAAATCATTGTGATGCTCTACTGACTTGGAATAGGAAGAATGGCATCTCTGTCATTGCTATTCTGGGCCTGGCATGCTGCTTTCTGCACCATGTAACTTTGGTGGAGCGGACAGGACAATGCTGCATAAACCTCTATGCTACACAAGTCTTTGAGTATTTGTGCAAAATCTGGTAATATTACTCTACATGATTCTTTCACTTTAGGTGGTAGTTCTGTATTTAGCTTGTCCAGAAATACATGTAATCATGTCCTCCCATATAATGTTAAAATGTATAAAGCAAGATTAAGTAGCAGTGATGGGAAGCCACCTTCTTAGTTTGTTTACTTCAAAGATGAGGCAGTAAATGTGAGTAACTCTTTAGGGGTGAGTGGGGGTGTAAATAGGGTAAAGTATCTCAGTTAAAGTGTTTTAAATGCTGCATGGCTGTTCATTTATTTTATGTTGCAAATGTGGGAAGATATAAATTACAAAATGGGTCATTCATCCTGTAAAATATCATCAGTCTGTAGTAAGAGCTGTACATCTCTGTCCTCACAGCCATCCAATTAGATTATGATTCCTTGGGAAATGATCCACCACCTCCTCAGATCCTTTCACCAGGCAGTTATCCTCCTGAATAAGGACTCTTCTCACACCTCTCTGCTTTGAACAGAATCAACATGTTGCAATGAACATAACCAACGTATTCACTGTGGGTCTCATGCCATAATCCTCCTGAATATGAAGCTTTCCCACTCCCCCCTTATGTAGTTAATGAACACAACATATACACACACACATATGTATGTTTGTGTGCTGTTTTTGTATATATTACTAATTTTATATATTCTTTCTTTTTATATATTGTATCCACTGTGTTAAGGTTATGGTTAGGGTTGGAACTGGTCCCAATACATTTGTCCATAAAGTGTACTATCATCCTCTTATTTATTGAATTTAGGTGTTACATTCACTTTCATTGCCACAGGTGAATGAAATCAAGCCCATAGTCATGCAGTCTGCCTTTACACACATTTGTGAAAGAATGGGCCATTCTAAAGTGTTCACTGGATTTTATCATGGTACTGTAATAAGATGCCAGCGTAGCAACAAGTCGGTTTGTGAAATGTCTTAGAGATTCCATGAACAGCTGTGAGCGGCTGCATGCAATCTTTACATCACCAAGCACATTGCCAAGCATTGGATGGAGGGGTGCAAAAGCACACTGCTGATCTCTGGAGCAGTGATAACATGTTGGTGTGATGAATCATGCTTCTCCGCCTGGCAGTCTTGGTCTGCGTTTGGCAAATGCCAGGAGAACGTAACCTGTCTGACTGCATTGTGGCAACTGTAAAGTTTTGTGGAGGAGGGATAATGCTGTGGGGTTGTTTTTCATGGGTTGGCCTATGCCCCTTAGTTTCCATAAAGGGAAATCTTAATGCTTCAGCATACCAAGACAAAGAGCCCTGACCTCAACCCCATCAAACACCTTTGGGATCAACTAGAACGGAGATTGTGAGCCAGGCCCTCTCGTCCAATATCAGAATCTGACCTTACAAATGCTCTTCTGGATGAACGGGCCAAAAACCTCCTATCAACACACTCCAAAATCTTGTAGAAAGCTTTCCCAGAATAGTGCTTCATATTAATACCTATGGATTTAGAATGGGATATCATAAAAGCTCCTGTAGGAGTAATGTGTAGGTATCACAATACAGGTCATATAGTGTATACATATGAAATTGGATTTATTAGCTTAAAAATGTTAGGTTAAGATTGTAATTTACACTTTTACAACAGATTCTTTACACTGGCACATCTGACTTCCAAGAGTTATTCTCTATAGAACCATCCATCAAAAGATTTTTTAGGGATTCAATGCACCTGCAAGACATCATACAGTGAAGTGTCAGTATCTGACTATATAACTCAGAAATAATTCAGAAAGCTATAAGTCAGACAGCTGACTTGTGCTGTGTGGATCAGGCCCACTTCAACATTTTATGTTCATACGCAGAAAGCCGACCTTACGTTATTCACCATAACAGCCGACCAAAAGCAAAAGGCCAGTTACTCTATTTGTAGGTCCTTAAATAGTGAGTGGGGCTGAATAGTACAGTCCTTGTAATTAGTGGTGAAAAGTCCCCTCACCCCCATAAAGATCAGAATACATGTGCACTCCAGCTCCACATCTGTCTGCAAACCCTTCCCTGGCCAGGACGGGTAACACACACCGTTTAACACTTCCACAATCCCAGGCTTTATCCGGCCCCGGTCAAGGCTCCAAATCCCCATCAAATCAAACACATGTGCGCGCTCAGCGCGATGTAATCCTGGGACATGGGCACAAATCCAGCCGATCCCGCTGACTGCTCCATGGCAGAGGCTACTAATGCAGCCTTTATAAATGTGACATTAGTCATAAGGACATAGAGACTTTCAGCCTCTACAGGCTTACTCTCAGCACCACATGGACCAAACTTTAAGGAATATGGAAGATTAATTCGGCAACGGCTGTTCTGGAGCATTTGATATTCTAGATTTCAAGAGTGACATTGTAATCTCATCTGGGATGAACTGAAAATGGGGAGAAAATGATCAAAGTGGCCCTTTGAGATCTGTATTTGATTCATGTGTTAATTCAAGAAAAGCTTGACAACAGTCTACAGCCAAGGGTGAGGAAAGAGTGAAGAGTCAGTTTTAAATTTCCAATTTTAAACAATGGAATCTATAAGTGAGAGTTTATCCAGTAAAATGAGACCAACAAACCATTCCAAATACCATTTTCAAACATCGGCAAGACAACATTAGCGGGCTTAAAGGTTTTTCAACATTCATTGGCATTTTCTTAGGCATCCAAAAGTAGTAGTTAGTCATTTCTATGACTTGTTGAACTTCCTTTTTCTCTCAATTTGGTACTGCCAGGTAACCCACCCGTTCATAACTCCCACTAGCACCTGCAATGCTCCCGACACTAGGAGGCTAACTTAACAGATGTCTCCTCCGATATATGCAAAGCCAACCACCGATATATGCAAAGCCAACCACAAAGCATGGCCAATTGTGCGCTCTCTGTCTGCGGCTGCTGATGGCGAAGCGCAATGGCTTGGCATGTGACTTCTGGGCCATAGTGGTAGCACATCAGCTACTATCTTTTTAGTAGCTATTTTGAAATAAAACAAATAGTATAAAGGTTTCATAATGGGCCATTTTACACTGATTGTTTTTGTGATGTCTGAAACAAATAAACATGTAAAAATAGCCACCTGCTTGGTCTGCAGCAGTTTAGCCCATTCACCCCATTTACACTAAAGTTCTCACACTGAAAAACTCAGGAGCCTCAGCATTGAATTAAACATAATTTTTCTTTGAAAGAGGCACAATATAGGACAGCAGATCAGAGCAGAGATTATTTACGTCTATGGTTTATTATCTGTATCATGAGCCATGACACATACCAGATATTCAAATCAACTCTGTGAACTCTATCTGGTTAACTGGTTGGTCTCCTATTTCAGCGTTAAGACACATGCACTGGATTGTTTTTGTATGTAAAGAAAATTATTGATCAGTTCATATTTATCTGTATTGTTATGAACTTACAAGTCAAACAACTTATGCCTCCTATCTCAATCTGATCATTTAAATAAAGGTCAAAAAACAGTTTTTAGCCTTAAAGGTACAGTACCACAAACTAAACTAAAGAGAGGTTGAAAACAGTCATGGGAAATTATAATGAATTATGCTTTGGTACATAAAACCATGTAAACGTTGAGTGGGTTTCATTAACAATAATAATATTTTGTCAGGAGTGTTTTAAAATAAGTCATGAGTAGAAATGTAAAGCTGTTCAGTGTATTCATGCATATACAGTATACTGTTTTTAAAGTGTTTAATTGCCAGATGTCATCATTTGCCTATTTACACAGTATATGCAGCAGTTTTGTATGTTTTTGTAAACACTGTTGTGGCATTAATGGTGTTTACATGCATTCTAATACTTACCTTAATATATAGAAAATATAATTTTTCAAGCTGTTAAAAAATGGATCTGGATTCCTTAATCAGGGTGAGGTCTTAAATACAGCAATTCAAATCTGACTAGTAATTGTAGTATCTGGTCATATGATTAACAGCCTAATTGATTTTGCATCACATACAATATACATGATCTGTTTGTCTACATTGCGAGAACACATTACAAATACAAAGAAAAGAAATAAGAGAATCAGGATTATTTCGCTGATCCCATGTAAACATTATTTTTTGCATAATCACAGCATTGGTCAAACAGTTCCCAGATAGCAGACGGTCCTGGACCAAATCCGGTCCAGTTAAGGCACTAACAGGGTCAATTATGGCACTGGTACGTGTATTATGGGCCAAAAAAGACCCAGCTATGGAAGCCATGTTTAAGGTTTATTATGGCATTTGAACTCTGGGCTGAACGCAGACCAAATATAACCAACTATGTGAAATGTTTGAACAGCAATTTCTGTTTTGGCCCAGATTCGTATGAAGTTATGGCCATCATTCCAGGGCAGAATGTGGGCCGAATGAAAGCCTAAGAGTGGGTCAGAACTGGGCCACTTGTTAGCAATCTGGGTTGTGAACTGATCTATTAGCATAACCTGAAATCTGTGTATTGTTGTTAATGTCAAAGTGTGTGTTCAGTTTAAACTGAGACTTTTAATATTGCAGGCTTTGTTTCCGCATGAGGACGCAGGATGTGAAGGAGAAGGAATATTAAACAAATCTCAACACCAGCTTGAAGTCAGCAGCTGGCAGGAACGGTCACTGTGCTCAGGGCAGCGACTCTTTAGCCCCTTAAACCCGCCGGAGGCCTGGCTCGTACTGCCAAACGGCAAACAAACATGCGCCTGAGCAAGACGGCCAGGACATCCTGGAGCGATGAGCGAAGAGGCGACAGGGGCAGATTAAAGATGCGCTCCAGCGCACTGTCACGAAAGGAAGCAAAGGGAGAGAAAAACAACTCAACAGTTGGAGGGAAAGCTCTCTCTCGCTCTCTCTCTTTCTCTCTCTCTCTCTCTCTCTCTCTCTCACTGTCCGTTTTTTACTGTATGTTATGTGTATTCCTGTTTTTCTTTCATGTTCTCTCTCGACACTGTATTACAGTAAGCACATTATGTATATATACACCATATAAACACCAATAACCACATTTGTAATGCTAGTAATGAATAAAATTCAATATACGTATCCCAAATTATTATTTATATAAATAATCATAAATTATATCCTATATAAAAAGGTCTCTCTGGGCTTTCTCTGTCTCTCACTCTCTTTCTCTGTTCATGTGTGTGTGTGTGTGTGTGTGTGTGTGTGTGTGTGTGTGTGTGTCTAGTTCTCTTTCTCACTCTCTGTTAAGCCTGAAGGGGTCAGCAGTGGGCTTTGGGAGCCACTGGCAGCCATGGTGACTCTGGACTAGACGTCCTGAATGGTTGGGCATCCTGTGGCTGCCTGGCAGGACATTGAGGGGATCCAGGAGACTGCCAGTGAAAGAACACTCTGGACTGGTCACATCTCTACACATACACACACACACACACCTATCCAGTCAGCCCAGGTCCATACAGCTGACGCACACCGCTGTTCACAAGTTCGTCCCCAGCTATTTCGGACCTGGCCTTGTGCCAAACACTCAACCTTAAAAAGCAGACTCCAAAGAAGGAGAACGAAAACCAACAGCACAGCTCCACTGAGATCTTCACAACCTCCAGAAAATCCCCAAATCCTGACACATGCCTTGCGCAAAGCATGTCAGCCTTATCTAAAGACATTAGCAAGAGCGACTATCCCCGTCCAGGGCCTCTGTATAAATCACGCAACTGTTTATGCCGACCAGTGGCCGGCTGGCCTCCTCCAGGATGCATTATCATGCAGCGATGCTCCCCGTAAGCTCTTAGGGGTTTATTTATTTGTGTTTGGACTCCGTTTACAGCTTGTGACTGACCCCACCCAGTCTTCACAAGCACTCCCGACAGCAGGCCTGCTTAGCAGCGCCGACCGCTATTAGCATTTCATTAGCATAATATTAGCATGTGTGGACGCGGGTGTTAATGGGTGCAGAAGAATGCTGCAGAAATCGACTCGGTCAAACACGACTAGAGGCCCGACATGCAGGCCTCTCATCTCGAGCTGCTCTCCAGACAGCAACACACACCTGTACACCACCGTTTGTACTGAGAGCTTTTCCTGCTGTTTCGACGCTCAGAGGTATTTGCAATATGTCGTCTGCTGATCAGCGGCATCAGTGAAGGAGAACAGAAACTGAATAATGACATGTGGGGTCAATCTGGACAATCTGAATCTCTGTGCCTGGGCTGCAGAGAGGGCTGGAATGAGGGACAATTTTATAGACAGAGAGAGAAAGCGAGAAAGAGGGAAAAATAGAGCAATGAGAAGAGAGAGCATCTCTTCCTATTGAGGAGAGATGGAGAGAGATGGGAAAGAGTGAAAGAAAAGAAATGGGAGATATAAAAAAGTAAGAGAGAGTGAGAGAGACCCAGTTTACACTGGTCACTTTATGTGACTAATATCTAAATTTTATTAAGATTTTACCAACATGCATTAACACTCAGTAGTCAAATACGTCTCCAGTTAGTCAGACTGAAATCTGATTGTTGTGTGGGAGGGAATATGCAAATTCGCTTTACTGGTGTTTCATTGTCTAATGCTGTCTAATCTTGGAGAGACTGATGCGTTTACTCGGCTGCAATCCCAGCCAACATGCTCTTGTGGGGCTCACATGGTAGAACATGGGCTAGGTGGGTTCCAGGTGGATGTGGGTTCTGAGTGGGTTTGTACTGTTTATATTGTATTGTTCCTAAGACTCACGTGGTCCCATTTTGGCCCCACATGCAGTGTACAACCCGGATGGGGCCCATATTTAATCCCTCCTGGTCTCATTTACTGACCCTGGTGGGGATCCCCATGGACAAAAAACCTTATGGTTCCCAGTTGGGCTACCCATGCAGATCCCACACGGACATGTTATCTGGGAACAAGTGGCTCAAATGCGTCTCAGATCACCTCCTGAAGTGGGTTGCATGATCAGACCTGTATTTGATTTAAATGTGTCTTGGGTGCGTTTACACTTGCGTTTTTAGGTGAAAACAGTCATAAAGAGAGAAAAGAGGGAAATGCGGGACGAGTAAAATAGAGACATGAAAAAGGAGAGAGATGAAGGGAAGGAAAAAGTCAGAAGAGAGAGCATTACTATTCTCACTGAGGACAGATGGAGAGAGAGATGTGGGAGGAGTAAAAAAGAGAAAGTGGGAGAGATAGAAGAGTGAGAGTTAGGGCATGAGTTAAATAGAGACATGAAGAGAGATTGTAAAAAGGGAAGAGAGGGCGAGGAAGAGAGATTAAGAGAGAAAGAGATGGGCAGAGAGTAAAATAGAGGGAGAGACATGTGAAGAGGCAGAAAAGGCAAAAGAGAAAAAGCCTGGGGAGAAAGAAGAAAGATAGAGAGAGTAAAATATTTAGAGAGAAAAATTAACGAGAGAGAAAGAGAGAGGGAGAGAGAGAGAGCGAGAGAGAAAGAGAGAGATGGAGAGAAAAGGAAGGATATACAGAGTACACGGGTTGTACAGGGGCGCGCGCTCCAGATGTTGATGAAGTCTGTGCGGGTTTAATGGTGTGCACGCGCAGATCATGTCGTCAGTGAGTATAAGCGAGCGCGTGTCGGGCTGTCTGGAGCCGAGCCAGCATCACTTCTGTCTCACCAATTTACATGCCTCTCTCTCTCTCTCTCTCTCTCTCTCTCTCTCTCTCTCTCTCTCTCTCTCTCTCATGTCAGACTACTGTAACGTCGCGACACAACACCGTGACAGTCAACAGTGAAATCTGTAAAACGGTAAAACGTCAGCAGAGGCGTTCTGGTGTGTGTGTGTGTGTGTGTGTATGTGTGTTGGGGGGTGTTGGGGTCGTGCAGACTGAATGCTGGTATTTACTCAATCCAGCTCTAGATGCAGATCAAATGATTAATTCAGTTGAACTGAATCGGTTCTTTCAAACATGTCATGTCAGTCAGTGGTCTGATTCAATAAACAAATCATTTCCATAATCAGGCCAATATTATTCTCCACTCCTTCGAATTCCCTTTATAACATTTTTTTGTACACCCACTATAAAAATGTCCTTGTAACTTATATCACTTTTAGATTTAGAAGTTGTTAGTACTAAACTTAATAATACTGAACTTTAATACGGCATAACATTAACATACAGAGCTTGTAAGGGTGCATGCTGTATAATAATGCATAGTACCTAATAATAACAAATAATTATAGTATAGTCCATGTCATATAGTACTACTGAATGTCTATTAGTAATGAATGTCTAATAGTCCTACAATTTGAATACTAAAACTACAATACTTATTAAGGTCTAATAGTACTGAAGTTTTAATGGTACTAAATTTATGACACTAATTAGCAACAACAGAATAACACTGCTAATAGTACTGAACCCCTAATGATACTGAACTTATACTGAACTTATACTGAACTTTTAATAATACTTTATATCTAATACTGAACTAATAGTGCTGCATTTCTAATAGTACACAACCTATAGTCTGAACTTCTAATAGTTCTGAATTTAATTATAATAGTACTGAACTTATAATAGTACCATACTTACTTGAAATAGAATTCAACTTATAATAGCACAGAACTTTGAATAATACTAAGTGCTAATAGTACTGACTATATACTAGTACTGAACTTATAATAATACTGAAGTGCTAATAATATTGAACATATAATAGTACTGAGATTCAAATAGAACTAAAGCTCTAATAGCACTAAACATTCAACAATAATGATTGTTATTCAAATTATAACTATTGTTATTCAAATGACTATTTTTTTAAATGATCAAATGTAATAGACTCAAATACATATATATTAAAATAATACATGTTGCATTAGGCTACTTCTTACCTAAGCTCTGTTTAGTGGGGGTTGTACAGTGGAGTTGTTAGTCACACTCATACTTCTAATAAATCAATAATAAAGAAGTAAATAATGCATATAAAAATTAAACAAACAGCCAGATACAGACTTTAAGAGAAGTCAGTGTTAATGCTGTGCTTTGAAGAGATTTAAGAGATTTGAAGAGATTCACTTGTGAAAAGCTCAAAGTGTAGTAAAGGTCTTCACCCAACATCTAGACTCATCTTATGAGTCAGACATCACTGCTGCAGGAGAACGCTGGAGTGGGGAACCTGTCTGGGAGTAAAGAGCACTAAGGTTTAATACACTGAGGTGGTGTTTCAGGTGGTGCTGTTCACTTGGTGTTTGGAGCTGAACGACGGCAGAGGTTGTGTTTAGTATTACGAACATCTGGCCCTTTAATCAGTCACTGTTAGGCGTGTGTAGCTCAGTGTGGTGTGTATGTAAGTGTGTGGACACAGGCATGTGTGCGTGTGGCCCTGGTTGTGTAGACTGGAGTGCTAAATGTGTGGGGGGTTGTGAGTGTGTGTGTGTGTGTGTGTGTGTGTGTGTGTGAGCGCTGAGTGCTCTCTCTAATCCCTCCTCTTCATGAATACATTAAGACAGCGTCTTAAACTCAGCTTAGCTGGCAGCTCAGCGGCACATCACATCCTATTACCTACTTTAAATCATTAATGTGACATCGTTTTCACTCAATTTCCAAACACCCACGGTACAAATCTGCACACCACACTCAGCTGTGGCAGCAAACCTATGGAACATGCTCTCTCTCTCTGTCACACACTCAGTAACTGTAAATATACATGAAACATAAGCATGCAAACACATGACGGAAATACATGATCAGAATTATGCCAGCCCCCCTGTTTACGTTTAAAAAGTAGAAATATTTCTCCTCCACACACGAGCACACACACACACACACACACACACACACATGCTCACACACACACTCCTTGCTGTAGGCAACAAATCAAATATTTACAGTACCCAATGTACTGCCACTTCATTACTTAAAGACTCCAGTTGTTCTCAAGACTGTCCCTCCTCTCCCCTCTGTGTTTAGTCTGCAACACTCGCTTACATTCTTAGCTCAGCACGGGGTGCAGAACCTCACCACACTTCACAACAGAAACTCCGCTGCTACTGTGTAAGCCCACTTCACAGCTCTGATCTGCCGCCTCTGTCTCTACTGTAAATAAAAAAGTTCTGATAGAGAGTGCTTAAACTTTAATTGTCCTGAACTCCTAATAGTCCTGAACTCCTAATAGTCCTGAACTCTGAATAGTCCTGAACTCCTAATAGTCCTGAGCTCCTAACAGTCCTGAATTCCTAATAGTCCTGAACTCCTTATAGTCCTGAACTCTGAATAGTCCTGAATTCCTAATAGTCCTGAACTCCTAATAGCCCTGAACTTCTTATAGTCCTGAATTCCTAATAGTCCTGAACTCCTAATAGTCCTGAACTTCTTATAGTCCTGAATTCCTAATAGTCCTGAACTCCTAATAGTCCTGAACTTCTTCTTTGAATAATTCTTAACATCATATAGTACTGAACTTGAAGTAAAATAATAGGTTTGAATGTCTAACAGTACTGAACTTCTAATACTCCTGATAGTACTGAATTTACAAAAGTAAACTAATAGGTGTTTAGGACTGAATTTACAGAAGTTAACTAACAAGTGTATAGTACTTAATTACAGAAAACTCTTAGGTGTAAACTTGTAATAGTCCTGAATATTTAAAAATCTTAGAACATATTAGAATTTGCAATAGTACTGAATGTTAAATAGCAATGACCTTCTAATATAACTTAAATTCTAATAATTTCTAATACATTTCTCATAAGCCTGACTGTAAAATAATTATCCTAAACTTTGTATGATGCCGAACTTGTAATTATACTGAATTTCAAGTAGTACTGAACCTTTAATAGTACTGAATCTCTTATAGTACTTGTAATAGTACTGAACTTCCAAGATTATCAGAAATAGTATATTTAATAAGATGATAAAATTATAATAAAATGCTGACCCCATTTTCTATTATTATTTTAAGTTAAAGATAAAATAAAAAATGTATTGTAAGGCAGTCAGGTTGCTTATGTTTTTAATCAAAACATGTTTAATAAAAACATGGAAAATATGAAAAAACTAGAATAACTTAATTGCATTTGTAAAAAGATTGTACACTTACCTGCAAGTACATATTTTTTGGGAATCAATAATGAAGTGGCCCAAACAAAGTTTGAATATTAAATCACAAATCACAAATCAAAAATCAAATTACACACACTAAACGAATTAATGCACTGTCAATGGAGCTGCTAGTTGTAGCATATTAGTGTTATAGTGTGCGAACTGGAACGCAACCTCAGTGCTTACAGTTGTAATATACACTGCATTATATTTAGCCTTAGAGAGCTCATATCCTACTGTTTCTTACTTATGATGCATATAAATGACCCCTGATCTGTCTGGGTTGGCCTGTGCTGTGTCTTGTTCAAAAAGCAGTCCCAGCTGAAACACTTCGAATGCCTCCTTAGAGTTAATTTCCATATATGGACTGAGAAGTGAACAGTGCACTTTAAAACCATATCAAACCTTTTTTTATCGCAAAAGGGAATTCATAATCACTCTTAGCTCACTGCTTAAAACCTGTATTTTTAACTAGTGAATGTTCTGCTTCTTTCTGTCTCAGATTCCGAGCTAAAGTGCTTAAAAATAGCAAAATGTAAGACTATGCAATACAGCAGACCATGAACGCTATAAACAGGGGAAATACAGAGCATACTGCAGGGAATAGCTTGAGCCATTTTCTTAATAGCTTCAGCCATAACATGAGGTGAACTTAGAAACATGAGGTGATTATCTTCATCTGCAGTGGCATCTGCCAAGGGGTTGGATGTATTAAGCAGCAAGTGAACAGTCAGTTCAGAACAAATGGTCAAGCATGTGAGGAAAGGTCAGATTGTGATAGCTAAATGACTGGGTCACAGCATCTCCAAAACATCAGGCAGGTCTTGTGATGTATTCCTGGTATGTCAGTACCTGGTCAGTACCTACCATAAGTGGTTCAACAGAGGACAACTGGTGAACCAGCAACAGGGTCACGGGCAGCTAAAACTCATTGATGCGATCCATAGAGGCCCCACCTCACATCAACTTACAGGACTTGGATCTGCTGCCAGAGACCACAGGATGCCTTCAGAGATCTTCTTGAGTCCATGCCTTGAATCGTCGGATCTGTTGCGGCAGCACAAAGGGGGAACTACTCAATATTAGACAGGTGGCAATAATGTTATGGCTGATCAGTGTATGCCACTCTGAAAACTGAATGTAGTTAGAAACAATGTGTATGAAATGAACACAGGCTTTCCTGAAATTTCTGCTTTAGGCATTGGTTCCTGGTCAGCGGTGACTTGTGTATTTCCTGGATTGGACATAGACTTCTTTTGAGGGGAGAAGTACCTGACCACCCATTCCACTGGAACAGCAATGTCAGTACCAATTCAGCTACATGTAATAGCAGGTAAAAACAATGTTCAGCATTGTTTATTTGCAAAGGCAATTACTGCCTCATCAGTTAGTTCATTAGTTTAATATAGTTAATATACTGTAATGTGATGTAATGCTGTAATGACTGTACAATGTCAGTCTCAAACCTTCCTTATAGATGCATTCAACTCATGTTTAACTAAAGATCTATTGCATTACTGAACTCTGACCTCTAACCTTTTAGGGTTAGGTTTAGGGTTAGATGTAAGGGCTAGATTAAGATTAGGGTTTGAGTAGTTCAGTTGCATTTAATAAATATTAATTTGAATGTCAGGTAAGCATCTATACAAAGAATCTGTAATGGACCATACATGTATTATTATTTTTTTTTATTTCTTGCATTTTTTAAGATGTCACTGCTTCTGTTGCATTCTCCCCACTAAGCTCGTCTTCGGCCAAACACTTGGAAGACACAGCTCACGCCAAAAGAGCTCAAGCTGCATTAACCAGCTCTTCTAATTCAACATATTTCAATAAATGTTTATAATCCACGCAGATTCTGCACTATTCCAAATGAAATAAAGTCTTACACACAAAATAGATTTAATCCCAAAGTGCGTAATTTCCCTCAGCAGAGCAGCATTTGGCCTGCGCTGCCGGACCACTAGTGCTTTTCCTGATGCAGAAGCACTTTGCATGTATTTCAAAGTCATGACGCAGTTTGGTGGAATGTGCCGGACGCTGGGCGGTCACTCCCGCCTTTGGAACGAGGCGGCTGTCAGAAAGAACTCAGAGAGACCAGCAGGGGTACAGAACACATTGCTGTCTTTATTAGAGCCTAGACCGGCAATAATACTGAAAAACGTCAACTCAGAACAGATGGTGGCAATCCACGGCTTGTTTTTTTTGTTTGTTTGTTTGATTGTTTTTTTTGTTTTTTTTTTCATTTTGTTTTTTTTGGAAGAGTACAATAACTCCTGCTTTTTTAATGTGGCATGAATAACATCAATAAAAGAGAAAAAAAAAGAAATATACAACTTATATTACACTGTGTTATGAACAAAATATAAATCTATAACTCTATGTTATATTTACATAATTATCTTTCTCGATTTTTCAAGTTGAGATGGTAAGATAGGTTTCTTAAGTATTTTTTTCTTCTTTTCATTACTTTGTTCAGAGCTCCACACATGACTTTGATTGTCTTATCTATTATTATTATAATTCGTAGCAAAAGTCACCGTCCATGCTTTTCGTGGTGTGGCCTTTTTTGATTGACAGCAAGAGGCCCCGCCTGTGAACCAGCTAGTCCATCCTTCTGCACTTGGATTCCTATCAAGTGTGATTGTGGTGAGCGGCCCTGCGGAGCTGGAGAGTTGATTGAAAGGGACGCTATGGTAATAGTACAAGGAAGGATGGTCGCTAACCTAACATCGTGTGACTGTGAGGGCTGAGGGCCATTGTCCAGTGAGGGTCAGTACGCTGCAGATGCAGAGCAAGGGAGAGGAACCACGGCTGAAGACTGAGAAAAGATCTGCCATTGTGTGGAGCTCAAACAAAGCCATGTTCTAATATCTAATATGACCATTCGGTGGAGCATCACTGGAGCACACAAAAACCACACATCCCACAATGCCTCTTAGTAGTTCCTCGGAGCATAGTGTTTTGGCTGATTTAATGCCATTTTAACATGACACTGTTGGACTACAGATGCCTCTGTCGGAACCAGTGATATTCCACCGGGTGCTCAGAAGGACTAAAAATCCCAGTAAACGTGAGCCAGGCTCAGTTTTTTGTTCAGTGACAATGGGGTGTAATAGAACTGTTTTCTTTAAGCTTGATAAAAGGAAGAGAAATAAAGAAATAGAAAACTTCACATTATACATAAACCATTACAAATAAAAAATGTTCTTCTTATATTCTCCTCTGACTGTCCAGAGTCCTAGTGCTTTACGAAATGGGTTTCTTTCTCGGAGTTCATGAACGATGCACAGAAGAGGAGGAAAAAAAGCTAGAAATGTCTCTCATTCCTTCATGTCAGCAGTTCCTTGTGATCACTTCTCGAAAAAATACCAGCGTAGGGACGGGATTAATACAACGCAAAAACTCACAAATAAAAAAAATCAAAATGAAAGTACAGAGTAATTAGATCTAGATACCTACCAGCTAAATATAATGCTTTATAAAGCACAGTTTTTCATAATGTAATAATTAAAAAAAATAATAATAAAGGAGAACCAAAATGAGAGCAAAAAATAAATTATACTGTACATAACTTACTAAACTTAAGAGAAAAAAAATGCTGACCATCCTTATAATTATTGTTAATAATATTATTACACTAGAGGCAGTTTGAATAAAAATAAAATACAGTATTCAAATATAAACAAAAACATTGACATGCAGAGTCTCAAAACTTCCTCCTCCTTCAAGAACTTCGACAGCAGAGTGACGTCGTCATGGAGACAAAAACGCAGGAGAAAACAAAACAAAAAAAACAAACAAAAAAAAACCTCTAAACAAAAACAACAACAACTAAAAAACACAATGTGTGTTCCAGACAGGGCTGGACATCGGCCCACCCACCCTCGGCAGAGGACCTTCTGCTGAACACGCAGACTGCAGCGAGAGAGCGAGAGAGCTCGGCCGTCTGGACTAACACTTGACGTCGACAGTACCTTTAAGAGTGCGGGCAAAAGCTTGGCTTTCGCCATTTGGCTTTTCTGGGACACCGACCGGACACCGGGGACCGACTGGGAGCTAAGAGAGGACTAGGGACCAATTCAGACTAATTTTCTGAAATGTGTCTGGGGAGGTGGATGAGATGCTGAGGTGTACAGAAAGAGGGGAAAGTGTAGGGGCTGAGATGCTGGCTGTCGATCAAGCTGCTGCCATACCGACAGCAGAGGCATCTTTGGAGGGACGCACAGACGGGGTTATGTGCGAGAAAAGGGGACACAGAGGCCGAAGTGAGGACGGAAGATTGTGTGGAGGGTGACGGTAACATTCGGGTGGGGTACATTCACACTCACACACACAAACACATACACACCCCGCGTTCCTCAACGTTCTGGAGGTTCCCTCAGTAAACAGAGCTCTGAGGCCCTGGGGGGAACTGAGTGAGCCCGTCTTTTCTCTCTGTTCAGCTGACCATTCAGTGCCAGACCCTTCTCTAGGGAGGCTGTGTGTGTGTGTGTGTGTGAGTATTTCTTTTGGAATGGAGCAAAGGGGCTCCGCATTCTGGGTAATGGCAAAAACAGTCTGTTTAGGAAAAGAATGAAGAACAGAGGGGGAGGGGCCAAGTGCCTGGGTCCAACAGGTTGGATCTCAATTTGTGTTCTCATAGGAACGGGCGGTTTGGATTCACTTCCTTTTGTGGAACAGAGTCTCGGTCAGGGGCTTTAAATGCCTGAATATCCAGCACGGCATCTGTCTGCACTTAATAAAACCCAGCCCAAAAAGCACCCGCTCACAAATGTACGCTTGTGACTTAAGTGAAGACGTCGAGAAATTCACACACTCTGAAAGAGTTCTGCTTGAGACGTGTCTTCAGTGGACTTCATGAAGCGAAGTCCACCTCACCTCGAGAGAAAGAAGATGAAGAAAAAAAGCAAGGGAGAGCAGAAGGAGGGATTGTCTGTCGTCCAGTGCTGTTCGGAATGCCGTGTCCTTTCGTTTGAAAAAAGATGAGCGTGTATGTGTGTTTGTGAGAGTGTTGGGAGGGAAAGGAATGAGATTCAGCTAGGAGTACAGCGAAGAGGGCGCAAGAAAATAATAATAATAAAAAAACGGAATAAAATTCGTTGTTACTCCTAACAGGTGCTTTATGTTGAAACAGGAAAATAAATGCTTTTTTCTCTATTAAAACTGTAGCACAAAAACAACAAATCACATTCACAAGCCACTTGTTGGCACCGTGTACCTGAGTGAGAATATTATAGAACCCAGAAAAAAAAAAAGTTTTAAAAGTGTCTCTTTATAGACAAGCAGGTCCACCAAGTTAAAGTGTCACTGACGGGCCGACTGACTGGTCCTTGTTTAGAATAAGTTTCTCCTTGACAGCAAGGTCATCCTCGTTCCTCTCCTCGGTCCTGTAGCTTAATGGAGACGTGACGAATTTGCCACAGCGGGTTTATTCAGCAGAAGTTGTGGCAAAGGCGCCTCGCGTCCCTTTTCACCAAGACCCTCCATTAGTGTAACAGTCATTTCGATTGAAAGATCCTGTGCTTTGCTTTGCTGCTGCTGCTGGTATTCGGGCTCCTGAATGAGTGGCATAGCTCTGCAAGAGTCCTGACTGGGAGGTGTGTAAGGGTGAGGGCAGGACTGGGGGGGGTGTGTAGGGGGGAGAAGGAGGAGGAGTGAGGGACCGGGTGATTTGGCGGGACGTCCCTGTGCTCAGTTTTCTTGTTTATTGAGTCACGTGGTTCTCGTTGTCGCTGCCGAAGTCTCCGTCCTCGTCCTCGTAGTCGAAGTCGTCGTATGCGTCGCCGTTGCTCTCGTCCATCCGCAGCTCCTCTTTGATGCGGGGCTCCTCTCCCTTGCTTATGTTGAGGTAAGAGGGCTGGCCGCCGACTGGTGGGGCCGGCTCGGGGCTGCTGGACATGCTGGAGTGCTCTGAGGGCATCTGGGGTGACGGCATTCCGGCCATGGACAGAGCGCCCGGGTACACCACGCCCGCTGAGGACAGAGGCAGCTGGGCCTGCTGACTGTAAACGTGCAAACACACACACACACACACATACAGTTATATATTAGATCTTACATGGGGTGACTCATCTGCTCCCTGTGTCAAGATTTGAATTTAAACTTTTCTGTACTGGGTACAAGTGAAAAGTATTTATTGTATTTAATGTATTTATTAATACATATATACATTTCCTCTTTTTCTCCCAAATTGTTACTGCCAATTAACCCACCCATTTGCAGCTCCCCCTAGCACTAGCAATGCTTCAGACACTAGGAGGGTAAGGATTTAACACGGTGTGTGCCACTGTACTTGGGCACTCATTATATAGAAGAAGAAGCTTCACACATTGTTTTCCATCTATAGATTTCTCATCACTCTCATATCTCATCATTTTCATATTTTGTAGATTTACTATGAAACTAATTTCCCATAGAACTGACATCAGTGCATCAGATACAATTATTTATAGCATTTAGCATACAATTTATAGCATTTATTTAGCAATATTTCAGCAAGAGGAATTTATATCATTCTCTGTTTACAGCACAAATCTCTGCCATCTGCATATTGTGTGTTATTTGATTGTTTTCTTGTCTATTTTTAATGCAATTAGAATCATTAATCATCACCGTGTTTTAATCCTCTGTGATATAAATGTGTGTAACGGCTTCTGTGCCATCAAATCAGTCCAACCCATACCATATATATGTGTATAAGCTAAAAAGAAGATTCTTCCATTTTGAATCTCGGAGTCTTCATTTCTGAGTCTGATTTGAAGCTGACTAAATGGAATAAACACCTAAATACAACAGCAACATCACAACTCACACAACTTCTAATACTGATACTAATAATCTTTTTAATATGTAGACCAGCACTGAGAAAATAAATGCTAACCTAAGAAAAAGACTTAATATGGTATCAAGCAAAAGAGCTGGTTTCATTTGACTGTGAGTTGTTTTAGTATTGATTAGAGCTGATTCTGCTTGCTAAATGAAGTACTTTTGAACTGACAGACCTTTTTTTGTTCAGTGAAGGAGAGGTAAAATAAAAGGAACAAAAGCAACAATATTATCACAGACTTTATGGTTGGATCTGATCAGAAAATCGTGTCTTGCTCACTCACCCCACAGTGAAGTACTGGCGCATCTCCTGCCGGCGGCTGCGCATGATGGCCTTGTACTCGCCGATGCGCAACTTCTTGCCATCCACCAGGCAGGTGCGTTTGGGCCGCGGTTTGTACTTGTAGTCGGGGTATTTCTCCAGGTGCTGCTTACTGAGGCGTGCCTGCTCCTCGTAATACGGCTGCTTCTCCAGGTTAGTCATGGCTTTCCAGCGTGAACCTGGAGACAGATAAGCATGTTAGAAAGCTCATACAGGTTCAGTTTGAATCGTTGCATTAAACATTTAGGAATTACAGTCACTTTTTAATACAGAACCTCCATTTTCACAGGCTCAAAAGTAATTGAACAAACTAATAGATTTTAAATATAAATAAATTACAACTGTAATGTCACTCCTTTGCAGTCAATGTCTGTTTGAAATCTGGAATTCATTAGCTACCTTTATGAAGCTGCCATCAATAAACGTGTGACCCAGTTATATTGGCAATCATACATGCCCAAGACATAGCAGTGCCCCCACCATGTTTGACAGATGACGTGGTATGCTTCAGATTAATGGGATTTTTTTCCCCAAAGAAAGAATTCTGTAATCATCTAATTTAGCTGTCTTCTGTGGCCTCCCTGAATTTTAGAGTTGTTGAGCTTGCATAGAGCATAGAGCATAGTGCAAACGCACTTGCTGATTTTGTGGCTTGAGCTGTCAAATGCAAATTGAACCCGTAGAATTAGCAGATTTTTATTCTCCTTAATCTTAATCTTAATAAAGGAACAAGCCACATCTGGCCAATAAACTGCTTATCAGTTAACTGTCTGTTTACTTTTGAGCCTGTGAAAATGCAGGGACTATGCAAAAAATGGGTCATTGTTGGAAAACCCCTTTTTACAACTGAGAGTCCACACTTTATAATCCATTAACTTGGTGTACAGAGGCAAATGTACAAAAAATAATGCAACTGCCTTACCCAAAGAACCTTTTTCACCCTCTATGACTATATAAGACTCTTATATTATAATATTATGTCCCAATACAATACTTCACAATAGGGGACGGCCTCCAGGCAGATGCTAGATAGGACTAACGTTTAAAAGCAGGATCGTACACACGCCACCTTCCTGAAACCCACATTAGAACAACTTCGGTGTCAATATTTTAAACCACGCCACGGTAAGCCCGTTAGAAGGCCGAACCAGCAGCCCCCTCTCTCCATATAAAGTGGCCTTTTGTTTGGTCTAATGAGTACCTCTGAGTGGAAGTGATGTCAAACAGAGCAGCGGAGAGCGTGCTCTCTGCCCTCGTGCGCCAGCGCGCCCGCACGCACACACCCGCACTCGCACACACTCCATGACGTGCGTCATTATTCCAGGTGACAGCAGGTTAAGTGGGCCATTCACACACTCCATCTAATTATCAGAGCTCAATAAGAGTACCTGTGGCCTCTGCTCCTTATTCCTCATTAACAGAGCCCTGCGAATGTGGGCGCGCACACTCACACATGCACACGCGTTTATCTCTCAGCGAGCAGTCCCATGTCTGTGTACACGTCCGCGTGTGAGCGCACGTGTTGGTCTGTGGTGAATTTACACTCTCCTACTGTATGTTTAATGGGAAAAAGCTGTCACCGCCGAGCCTTACACGCACCCGGCCGCTGGAAAGGGGAAACTCCTTCTGTTAACAATTGAGCGAGCAGGAGCCTTATTAAAACCAGATTTGCCGGCGTTATAAAATGCTTAGGAGCTCTTTAAAATGTCAAACACAATCCCAGAGGTCTGGAGAAAATGTCAGACAGACTGGAGTGCTTGTTTAATGCATAATGAATTATATCATCATTGTTGGAGTCGGCTCTCCAGAGCGATTCATTAGGCAGTGGTTACACAATGCTGCGCGGGGAGCAGGATGTGTGCGCATGTGTGTGTGTGTGTGTGTGCGTGTGCATGCATGTGTGGAGGGTGTAGTCCCTGCCAGCTGCACTACACTGTACCCACACTGTACTGGGGGGAGGGGGGGAGGGAGAAGCAAAATAATAGCCCCGCCTCCTTTCACATAATCATATAGACTTGGACAATGAAAAGTGAGTGGCACTGCAGGCACCAATATAAAAAGTATAAATCTTCATGTAATGGAGAAGCCCATAACATGAAATAACTCACACATACACACACATATAAAAAATACTCATCATTTCCACATGAATGAAAAATATTCAGTCTTTCAGTTTAAAAGTACTGATGTAATTTATTTTACTCACATGCAAATGATGTACACGTGTAAATCAAACCTTTAGGCAACTGACGTGAGATGTCCATGGACGTCCAGTTTTGGGCCAGCCTGGCCTTAAATTGAGCAGTAACACTCTTAAGCATTCGTAAGGCTACATGATATCTACATTATATTTAAAGACCACTGTCATAAGCCTGCATATATGTTTATATGAAGAAAATTAGCGCTAGATTTAGCAGCACTTTTTACTTGTGTTTCCACTTTGACAGACAATGTCTTTACCAAGTTTGCCTTAAAAAATAAGGTTATTGTATCATCCGGCACCGCCCTCAATTGTTAGCGGCAATTGGCTGATCGAGCTACAAGATGATTGGCTATAAGTATCCAAAAACACTGATTGGTCCATCTTTACATTTCACCTCAGACAGTGTTCTGACAACTATTAATAATTAGAATAAATCTTTATTGATTCTTATGTGGATTTATGTCACTTGCCATGAAAGGCTTATGTAGGGGTCATGTAGACTCATAGATGCTGTCCTTTTCAACAGGCTCATAAAACGAGGTGGTTATGCTATATACATTTTTGACCAAAACATAGATGCCAGTAAATCAGGTTATCTTGGCTATTTTCAATGTTCAGAATCAGTGCATGTGTCCAGTGCATGTGTGTATGCATTAAAAATATTATGAACTATTGTAGTCTTCTTATTCACAGCTATGAGCTTATTGGGATGTATCAAACTGAACGCATCAGTGCACATACAGTCAGCCTCAAAAATTGACAAGCAAGCGACTGCTATTGACTCCCGATCACCCTCTATGCCCCCTCATGGCTTTAGCCTGGCGCGGGTCTTACCAAGGATTTTGCTGATGTTGGAGTTGTGCATGTCGGGGAAAGCCTGCAGGATCTTCCTCCTCTCGTCCTTCGCCCACACCATGAAGGCATTCATGGGCCGTTTGATGTGCGGCTCACCACTGCCACGACCCCGTGCCTCACGGAACATTCTCGAGTCTGACACACTGGGGCTGCCTGCAGTGGGGGGTGGGTTGAGTTAGTGAGAGAACAGACATACACAGAGAGACTGTACATACACACTTAATTATGAAATCATTGCCATATATATGTTTTTACCACATTGTATTACGTCTAGACTTAGTAATGCAGTAATGCACGCTCTCTCTCTTTTATTTAAAGGAATGGTGCACACACTTTTCCCTTCTTCCCAAACATACAGTACCAGTCAAAAGTTTGAAAACAGCTGGTTGAATGCGTGCTGATCATCATATTAAACAATGCTAGGACACTGAGTGCGCATGGGTAACCACTGTAGTTAGGATGTTGTGGCTGGGAGTGGTGGCTGGTTAAGTAGGCCTAAGTTGTAGGACCGTGCCTCTAAAGATGGTAATACCTCTCAAACCATGCAACTTCAGTAGGTTACTAAACATGAGTGCATAAACATGTATTTATTTATCAAGATCAATAAATAGAATTAATAGCCTTTACAACCAAATGAACTATGGTGGACAGCCGAGTGCCATCGGCATCCTCTTTTTTGAAAATGAAAAATATAATGTCACCCTAGCATTGATAGCAGACAGTTTTAAAATGATGATCAGCACACACTCAACCAAGTCTATCCACATTTTTGAGTGGTATTGTAGTTGCTCAAACAAGACATGTTTGGTGTATGAAGTTTGCTCCTTTCATTTTGCATTAGAGCCACAAGGCTAAAGTAGCGTAGTGGGTACTGTGCCAGTCCATGTAAGTCAACAGACTCTGAACACCAAACATGTCTTGGTGACTGTTTACAACTGGAGTAAGATAAAAATGTGGTAAATGTAAATATTAGGTCAACCTTTCCTTTATTAATGCACACCATCACTGAATGGAAATACGGAAATACAAAACTGCAGCAAAAATAATGAGCGCTTTACCATCAGAGTCGCCGCTCATGCCAAAGTCCATCATGGTGTGAGTGAACTTGTTCTCCTCGGACTGTTTCAGCTGCTGACTCAGGCTCTCTAGAGCTGCCTTCTCCTGGACACACGCACACAACACAAACAGAATCCACTAATTACTTATTCGTAATGATCGATAATAAGTAACAAAAATGAAAACACTGTTTTTTGAGCATGTATTTATGAGAGTGTATGTTCAAATGTTCCCTAAAAATATTCTAGGGTGCATCCCTATCCCTCTCTCTCATTCTCTCCCTCTCTCTCTCTCCATCTCTTCCTCTCTCTCTTGGCCCGGAGGTCGATGCATTAGAGAGAACGAGAGCGCTCTAGAGACGAGAGCGAGTGGGACCGTGCGGCCTCCTGGGTATTTATTACACCCAATAAAAGGCAGATTAACTCTGCATCTACATGCCTAATGCATTTCAACGCGACATCCCCGCCTTTCTCCAAACACATCCGCTCGCGCACACGCGCAAACGCGCGACCCCCCCAGAGCTGCATCTGGGGCTTAATTAGTCGATTAGACTCCATCCTAAACGCGTGCCATCTTTAAAACATACACCCGGAGAGGGTGCTCGCCATTAGAGAGTGACCCAGGCGAGCCGTGGCGCTGTAATGAAACGCATTACACCATTCCGCAGCCATACAGATTTAATTATTCATTCTGGGTTAGTGAGTGGGGTTTAAATGAATGCGCGATGGAGAGACGATTTGTCCCTGGAGAGCGGGAGAGAGAGAGAGAGAGGGAAAGCGAGGGGTGGGGGAGAAAGCAACAATGTGGAGGTTAGAAAATGGGTACTCCGACGGTTAAACTGGTATAAGCACCGATGCATCAAACACTGCGTCTCTGATGTTTGTTGGTCCCAAACATTAAACTTACTTCAATTACACACTAGAAGCCAGTTTCCCAGGCGGAATGCGGAATTGCTTAAAAAGGGGCATTTCCTTCTTTCTCACTCTCTCTCTCTCTCTGGTTTGGTATTCATTACAATTCACGAAATATGTTTGTTGATTATTGTATTTTAAGCTAATATACAGGCACTTAGTGTCCTGTTGGATTGCAAGCTATGTTTAAAATTAAAAAGCCTCTGAAAATGAGCAAATTAAGAGGGAGAAAGTAAGACAAAAAGGAAGCATCCACATTTTCATACAGTATACAGTACCGTGCAGAAGTCAGAGACCAGATCATTTATAGCATTTCTAGTCAAAACTACCACTAAATACACATTCTTCATTTTCTGCTGAGATTAAATATGAAATAATTTAGAAGAAGGTTTCCAGGGATAAACATGGAGAAATTAACAACCATGCAAGACCATGAATCTCTCCCCAGCAACTAAATAGCACTTAGAGCTTCAGCTCTGAGAGAGTGAAGAAAATTAAGCTTCACTCTCACTTCAGATCTGAACAAATCCACAGGTGTTCCTTTCTGTCCTTCCACTGTGAGAAGTTGACTCAAAGCTGTGGGTCTGAAAGGATGTAGAGCTATTTCAGCTCTTACTAAAAAATAATACTGCTGAAGCTGCTGGTGTTCTCACAACAATGGACTGACCACCCTCAGAGTTCAGACCACAACATTGTTGAATGTGTTTGGGATGACATGTAAAGTGAAAAGCAGAAAATGCTCCAATATAATTTTTAAAACGTGGAAGGATCTTGCTGTCCATTTCTGCAAGGAGACTGAGGGTGTCCTAAAAAGAATGATATTGACACTGAAATAAAAATAATAAGGGTGGACACACTTTATACTCTCTATAAACTCTATATACCTCAGCAACAGCAACCAGGTTTCTCTTCATAACACAGAGTGAGTTCAGATGCTCCTCACATCGTGTCTCACTCTTATGTTCAGCAGACATGCTGAAAATAATCCAGACTACGCAGCCGTACTGAAAGATCCACCTGCTGTCACCCCCAGATGTGCTGAAAAGTGCCTGTGTATATATGTCTGTGTGTGTGTGTGTGTGTGTGTGTGTGTGTGAAGCTGTGGTCAGGGTAAAGTGCGGCTGATCTGGAGAGTAGGGGATTACTCCTAATGCACCTTCATTAAGCCAACAGCAATCAGCACAATCACTACAGAGTGGAGAACCATGTGAGTGTGCAAGTGTTTATGCTAAGCTTTCAATTAAGCTCTGTGCACATCCCTGCAACCAAATCTAGCAACGTCTCAGCGACAGTCCTCGTGCTGTCGCTTTCATGTCCATCCTACACACTTCCACTAGCTGCTCACAACGCTAAGCTCTCGAACCAAGCCAAGTGTCTTTTTTTAAAAGGACAGGTTCGCATGTTTGCAACATGTCGTTAGGTGTGTACAATTAAGCCTCCAAGCATGAGGCCAATTAGGTGTGTGTAATTCCCTTGTTTACGACCACACGCTGTTCAAATGTGCGTGTGTGTGTGCGTGTGAGTAGCACATCATGTTTGCTCAGCTGCATGGTGAAGGCACTCGCCACACCGCGCCTGCTTGCCGTGCGGACCAGCTGAGTGTGTTTAACAAACACCCCCAATTTAGGTGGGCAGCAGAGGTAGGGGGGGTGCTGATGTCACTTAGCATTAGTGTCATTGTGTCCTGTTAGCATGAGAGCGCTGTTTGGTGAGCCTGGCCTGCTTTGGGCCTACCTCACACACATTGCTAAAATTCTGTGCGTTAGCGAATAGCTTTCGAGACCACCGTGTTCACCTCCGCGCTCACCAGATGAGCCGCTTTTAGTGTTCCGTGATGCACTTGAGGAATTTGTGTTCTGTTCTGTTCGGTTTTCTCACCAGCTGGAACTGTGCTAATGGACATAATTAACTCATTTTGAGTGAAATCCTCCTTTTTTGACACATTTGACAGGTTTCTTTTTCTGCACTGACTGAAAAAACAATCGCTCTATTTTATCCCGCTAGGCTAAAGGTGTGAAAAAGAACTAAACGTCTAGCTAGAGCGCCACACATTGAGTTTTGGTGCTAATTAGAGGAAAATGATAGCAGTAAGAGTGTAAAGTAAGATGTTTTCCTTGACTAATGTCACAGGAACCAGCAGTTGTGGTATCTACACCAACGCGTCTTCTGAGTTTTATATGTAATACCGATAAGGGTTAAATGCTGGTGGTAACTATACAACACCCTGCTTATACCACTAAAAAAATGATCCCCACCCTACTGTGAAACTTCTCAGAGGTCAAACAGTGTGTTGCTATCTGTTTTATATACCTTTCTGTGGATGAGCTTTCTGCGAGGCATTACACTCTTCAGACATATGGATCCATTTGCAAGCACTGGTACTATTCTAAAAAAATAATAAATAATAAATGACAAAGGAAAACTAACCTTCTCAGATCGTCCATTGTTGAGGGTAAGGCTGTTGACCGCTGCCACTTTGGCGTCCAAAACCTGCTGCTCCCTCTTTAGCTGCTCCTTCATCTGCCGGGCCTCCTGGAAGGCCTTGGTCACAGCCTCATGGTCATTCAGATAGCCTCCCGAGGTGATGGACGACAACAGGTCTGAATGGGCGGCAGGGAAAAGAGAGACATTTGTAAGTATGTGAATATATCAAATTGATCCTGAAGTTTGCACAACTGTGATGCAGAGGCAAAAAATAGCTACCTTTACCGGCCATCCAACAGTAAGGGTAGCATTAAGCATCTTTGTTATAGTGATTTTTCAGTAATTTTATAGTAACAGCTCAAACAAGCTCAAAAGCTCCTTGTTTTCTCACTTGGTATTGTCTGTACATGTACAGGTCTAATCTAAGTGCCCCGCTTTCTCCAAGCGTCTGAAATGCTCAGGTGTGTTGTACCACTGAAAATACTCTGTGGTAATAAAGGAAAACAGCATTTTACAGCATTTCTCAATTTACACCTGTATGTGTGCGTGAGGGAAGGTGTTAATTTTGTTTGCATCCACAGAAGGAATCTATAGAAGCAACAAAATAAAGGTGTAAATGTGTGTCGGTGGGGGGGTGGGGGTGGGGGTCTATACAAATGATTTACACCCAGAAGCACTGGTATTGCGTCACATTCCACTGATGTTATGTTCCACAAAATAGGTCCATATTTTGTGAGTGGACACATGCACAAATGTGTGTACATGGGTAGAAGGCTATTTTTTTTAACTGAACAGAGGGACACCAGGTGAGGCCACCCAGCACTAACGCACTGCGGAGCCTCTGGGATGGGGACATTAGCATACTGTGCGCTGCGGGCAGAATGCATTAACACACACACACTGACCACTTGACTGTCAGCTTCGTGAGTCAGACCCAGCCAAGCTTGTGGTCAGGAACAACACTGAGGAGGATACAGAATGAAAGGCATAACTGATAGAAATGAAAAAAAGAGTATGTGTGTCTGTATTTGACGCAGATCAGTTTTAAACTTGGAGACTTATTTCATCTCCAAAATCCACTGGTAGTTTCCTTAGGGAATGAAAAGTCTCTTTTTGGCATCTTTATTATAAGACCCCTCTCCCCCCTCTCGCAGTTCTCCCTTTTGCAGCTTGATGTAAACCCCCCAAACAAAATTCCAAAAAACAAACCTGGCTAGGCATCAGTGCTTAAGTTGCATAATGTGCCCACACATAATATGATCATCAGTGAGAGGGTGAATGGGAAATCTGCTACTTATTTACAACTGTAAATGTCATCACATCCCCGCGGCGGACACACATGGGGCCGTGGAAGTGGCGGTTAAACACCACGCTACGCTATACTTTCACAAATCTGCGCCCTCGCATTCGCAGATTCCATTAAACGGCCCCCCCTTGCCCTCCATTTGGTTTGTCACTTCTCATGTAAAAAGGGATTCAAAGGTTTATAAAGCTCACAAATACATGTGCATCCCTCTCAATCTGGGCTTAGCGCCGGAAAGCTCATGGAGTTCTTTGAAGAGAGAGCGGGAGAGGGAGAGAGAGATAAAGCGAGAGAAAAAGCGGAGATTATGCTTTATTAAGGGCGAAAGATTGCTAATTTGCTCATCCCGGAACATCTGCCCTGATGCATATCAAAGATGCTTCTCGCGGCCTTTTTCACGGCTATTATTTGTATTATTTCTTGCAGCTTAGCGCGCGTGTGTGTCTGGGGAGGGACTATCTGACTCTCCATCTCGCCGGGTTAGATGTAACAAAGACCCGCGTCTGATAATGGCTCTTTATCTGGCCTAATCCGTCCTCTAATGCCGAGCTGGCTGGATTAAGCGCTCCCATTTGAAATGGCAGAGGAGTGAACTCTTCAGAAAAGTCGTATGTGGGAAAGCTGCTAAAGTAGTGGCCGGACGCTTGGCACCCCTAAGAGCAGGCAGCGAATTACCTGACGTTACTGGTGCAATGATGCTCATCAAATTCAATTGATAAAATAAAACAATAGCATCTAGTGTCTACATACTCAACTTTATGCAATATGGGAGTCTATGATTGTGTGGTTGTCTTTGGACAGTAGTTTTCGAATATGTCCTCAGAATTTTCTCCACCCTAGCTTACAACACATAAGAATAGAGCAAAAAAAAAGCAGATGGATCCTGTCTTAGGAGTATTAGGGGTGGTTTTTAATACGCAGAATAGCAGAAACCATTCAAATGTATTTTCTATTCAAATTTAATCTCATCATTTCTATATTAGAAAATCAGATAAGGGCACTGAAGAGCAATGTTCATAGGGCTACACAACACCTGGCTTTATAATATCTTATATGTCGATGTAGGTTTAAGTCATAAAATGTTCATGTATGTAGGTGCCATGTCCCCTCATTAATGCTGTTCTTTAGATCGTACCATAGCATCTGAGCTAGTGAGAGGCAGAGCGAAAGCTAGACAGTGAAGGGGTAGCGAAAGACAGTGACCCATATAACAAGGCGAGTGGAATCAGCCTAGCAACCTGAGCCCACAGTCTATTCCCAGACTTTACTACGGCAC
The DNA here is from genome assembly GCF_030463535.1 of Salminus brasiliensis. NCBI lineage: Eukaryota > Metazoa > Chordata > Actinopteri > Characiformes > Bryconidae > Salminus > Salminus brasiliensis. The sequence continues at coordinate 43,604,574 of NC_132879.1, forward strand.
CGAATGGGCTCGCATCTCATAACGTTGACCTATGTAGGGCATTTCCTCCTCAGGCCTCTGTCCTACACCCGCTACAGACCGAAAAATGGACTTGGGACAGTGGGGGTGATGGGTACAGAGGACACAGCTGTTGACAGGCTCCTCAGCTGCGGTTTCTGTGGTGACAGTGACATGGCAGGAAGGGGATCGAGGTTGGCACGAAGAGCTGGGAACTCTGGGAGAGAGTCCCAGGATGGACGTCTCTCAGCTGGGTCATTCAGAGGAGAGGCGGAGTGCAAGGCTGGAGAAAGGCATGAAGAGGACAACCAGCAACAACAGATACACATACATGAGGACATGCATGGAAAATGTGCATGAAAATCTCATGTAATTTCATGTTGTGGGGTGGGCACTGGTCCACGATGTAGCTTCTGAATCTTCCTCCTCATGACCTCCCAAAGACGCATAGCAGATGGAAAAATCACAGGGCAGAAGGCCCGCTCTAATTGTGAGCTAAACCACCGGCTTGCCTCAACATGTTCCAGAGGATTCCGGCGAAAAAACTTTACCCTCTAATCCATTTTTCAGAACAAAAAACATCTGGGCCACAAATCCACTAATCTGCTATTAAATCCCAGGATTTGTTGAAAAACACAGCGATTACAGGGGAAGAAGTCTGAAATGGTGAAGAGTGGAGTGGGGAGGGAAGGGAGAGGGGGGGATATATTGTGTTATTGTGGCATTAATGCAGGTTGTTTGTGCTGTGCGTGGTAACGGAGTTGTATAAGAGGCTTGACTAATCTCATAGCCAGTACAGGATGCCTGTCATGAAAGCTCCTTGTGTGTCTCTATTCAGCTTCTCGAAATACAACAGAATAAACGCTGCGCTCTCGCTTCACTCTCTCTCCCTCTTTCTCATGCTCCTTTCTACATAACACAGCTACCTAACAAGCTTCCCCCTCTCACATTTAAACTCTAATAAATGTTTGACAATATGTCCTTAAGGCAAAATTAAACCCCACAGACCTAAAAATGTAACATCAATTACAGACTCTTACAAGTGCCTGTGGCAGGAGGGGAAAGAAAAAAAAACACAGGCTCACAGAGCACGGATGCTCTCCTCTCATGTGATGAAGAGAATGAGCAACTGAAGGAAATGGCCTGTGTTGCAACAGGGAGGTTGATAAAGTGACGGGTATAGCTGTACACCAGGCTACCATTGCATCAAGTACATCCACCATATAGGTACACTGTACATACACAATTACTGACTGTAGCTCAGTTTGAAAGTGATCCAAAAGTACACCAACAAGGTCGGTGTACCTGCCAAATGGCCAGCAAGTGTTGCTAGTATAATCTGGCCCAACAGTGTACCTAATAAATCGGTCACTCTGTGATTAATTTGCACGTACTGCAGAAAATGGGTGTCAAAAACAAAACAAGAAGGTATACATACCTATAGAGCTGACTCTGGGTGCAGGTCCTCCGATGCTGGAGGGGGCGCTGTGCTTCAGGGATCCGGGGCCCAGCTTCATGGCAGGGACCTGTGGGGAAGCGGGGGAGGTGGGTGACTTGCTCTCGGATGTCTTAGGCTTGGCTGACAGATTCAGGGGCTGAGCGCCCTCGTCCTGCAAAGGCAAAACAGCAACACGTTTGGCCTGGCGTGATCTTTTCTTTTCGTACTTTTCTCTCTCCTCGGCGACTCAGGACCCAATCACGACAGCCAGCCGGAGTCAAATCAACCAACCACAGGCCAAAGGAAATTAATACGGGCGGCCCGTCGGTCACATGCGGCCATGGAGCAAGGAAAAGATGGTACGGGCGCGGACTCCGAACAATGACAGTGCGCTGCTGTTTCCATGCAAGATATCCATGCTCTCTTAGTAATAAGGACAATGCCATGCAAGAGCACACATGAGAAAGAGCATGCTTCTAGTCAAACACAAACACTCATACAAAAGTATACACATACACCAGAGTACAGTGTTCTTTGACGCAGGAGAAATCGAATAATGACTTCAGGTGCTAAACAGCAACCGTGTACACAGGGCCACTGTGGTGGGGCAGTCGCGCGAATGTGCAGCCATGTGGATGTCTACGCATGTGGGTGAGTGTGATCACATTAATCACCGCCTCGCTATGGCCCCTGCCACTGCCCTAATCGCATCACAGGAGACCCCCACCTGACAAGGAGGGCCAATTAGATCATGGAGCGGCAGATGCAGCCTTACCCCGCTCTGATCAAGACAATGCAATTAAAATGAGGATTTGGACTGGCTGCCAGGAGGAGCAGGCTGGAGTGGGCAAAGCCTTCTTAAGCTTTCACAATGTTTAAATACCTAACAACCTGCGTAATTTGTGGCTCCAACTGGAGCAGCGGCAGAAGATGCAGTAGAAATGCGGGATGTTTGAGGAGACCCCTCGCTGAGATGATTGGATAGGCTTGTGTTGGCGTGGATCAAAGCTGTCGATCATCGTTATTCAGGCAGGGGAGGGTCCAGGTCAAGAGAATGCTGTATAATCTTCACTGCATGCATGTTAACCTGGAGCGTGCAACATCTGCTCTGACACCTGGCTATGGAGTTCAGGCCATGGCTTCTGTTCCTAATGGCAACAGCTTAGCCACATATCATATCACTTTTATGTTCCCAACAGGTGAGATGATGGATTCAGCCACCATAACCACTGCAGATACACCTAGGGCTTCCCAAATGGTTGAACCTGCTGGAGTCCAACATAGCTTTCCAATGGTCTACTACACCTACTCTCATTTGTTCTCACTTTCTCTTTCCCTGTCTCTCAATTTGTCAGCTCCGCTGGCTACAGCCAGTTAGACTCTCAGAGGTTTGCTAAACCATGACAGCTTCATGGTAGGGCTGGATCTGAGAGGCAGGGGAGTTAGATTAAGACCTTACCATCGCCTCTTGTTCTATGATGGGCCCTAACAGGATTGTCCTCATTAGTATGGAGCTGAATGGAGGGGGAAACCAGAGGGATCGTCTCCTCCCAGCACCACAGAGGCACAATAGCTCTCCGTGAATGAGGAACACTAAGAAGGACTTGCACAGAAAACTGTATCCTGACCCATATTGTGTCAGGCTTGCCACCAAATCAGTGAGGTAGAACTGAATATTTATTACAGATAATGCCTCACTCCCTCGTTCCCTCCCTGCCACCGGATTGTTCTTTGCTGAGGCAAATCCTTGGGTGGGACGCTAGCCAATGTGAATAAGCGTCTGAAGGGAGAATTGGGAGAGACTGGCTAAGCTGCATGCTTGGCTAGGCTAGGTTCAGGCTGAGCCACTCGCAGTCCTCAACATGGCCTTACTGTTAAGAAGGAGGCCCAGCTCAAAGAGTGGATTAGATCTGAAATGCTTTCTGAAGCCATCATTACTCTGTTAAGCACACTAACACAAAGGGTCATTAACTGCTACGCCTATTCCCAAAAAGCACAGGCTAGGTAAGCATAGCTTAGTAACAGCTTGGACTAGGCAGGGGGCTTCTAGCGCGATGAGATGTAGCAGGTGAGTGTTGTATTTTCCCCCTGCCGGAGTGCTGACACATGTAAGTGACATCATTTGCCCTGCTTCTTATCACCCTGCCTGACGTTTCAATTACCGAGACAAGTGTGTGTGCCTGGCTATTTGTCCTAATCGTGCCTGTCTAGAGGAGTGGCCTGTCACATACTTACACAGACGCACACACACACACGCACTCCCCTCATCTGGCTCCTTTCGCTGTCTGCCAAGTAGTTCTGTGGTCAGCTTGCAGTCTTAACAGAACAGATTTACACCCACAGACTGAACATATACATCCTATGGCCCACACACCCACTCACTGCTGGGGTCTGTAGCAAAGCTTGGGTGCAGAGTTTTACCACCACAGGGAAAGAGACAAGCAGCATTGGTGACTCTGTGTAGGTCCACAACAGGAAAGTGTGGCAAGAGGGATGCTTAATTAATTAAAAGAAAGCACGAAGCTATAATATAAAGAAGTAATATAATAATAATAAAAAACAATGAAGCTAATCTGAAATTCTACAAGGTTCTTTTTGTGTGATAGTGACAAAATGTAAGCCATGAATCTAAATGTTTATTAAATGAAATTACCAGTTTTATGTCTTTTTAAATATACTGTTGATGGTAAACTAGTGGTAAATCAGTAAATATCTCTTTTCCCTCAAGGCTATTTTCCCTGGATGTACCTCTGTGACATAAAAATAATAATAAAAAAAAACATAGCAACTTTATCTCAAAACTATAAAAAAACAATGCATCACTCATCACTACTTTGCGTTATCACTTTCTGTGGTGGTGCTTTTAGCTGCATTATGCCCCTTAGACGTCTGGGTCCATTCACTACCACTGTGAACAATTCTGACTTGTACGTTCCTCTAGAAGGCACCATCTCACATCAAATCCCTCTAAATGTTTATATCTTAACTAGCATTTTGTAGAAAGTTTGAAAAATCTGTGGAAATCAGACTGTTTGATACCTAGGGTTTGGCGAGCTGCCACTGTTGGGCCCTTGAGCAAGGCCATTCACCCACCACTTTGGGCAGGTGTGCTCACTATCACACACTATGTGTGTTTGATCACCAGTGTGTAGGTGTGTGTTCACTGCACGGATAAGTTAAAGGCCAAATTCCATCAATGTCCAACAAAAATGGTGAATATGGTCTCGGCATGATGTATTTTCATCATTTATTAAAAGTAGACCAAATAAGAACAAATAGGTTCTTAAGAGAACTGTAAGTGATGTGGTGAGTAATTTAACAGTGGCATTGTAGTGAATGCCTGTGTGGATCCATGTGTGTGAATAGGTCACAGTGGAAGCCGTAACGGAGAAGTTGGACGTGTGTGTGTGTGTGTATGGACACACCTGAGCTGTGGATACCCTCAGGGTAAAGCACTTAAGCTGGTGTGTGCCTCAGTCCAAACAGCTGTCTGACACACAGCAGACGGCTCCAAATGAGAGCAAAGAGTAGGTGACTAGAGCGTCAGAGAAATACGGAGAGGAAAAAAGAGGACGCGAGGGTGGAGAGCTCCCTGGGACACAGCGGCCCTGAAATATACATGCTGCCTTCCTGTTCCCCAAGGGCAACCCCAGGAACACATTCAAGATCACACAGGGAGAGCGAGTGGGCAGCAGGGCTGAGGTTAAAATAAAAGACAGGGAGAGAAAAATATAAAGCAAATGAACGCTGAGGGAGCTGACAGCTCTCGCTGGTTAGTGAGGGTATTTAGGTGTCTGTGGTTTGGAACAGGCTCTAACCATCATCATCATCATCATCATCATCATTACCACCATCATCATCATCATCATCATCGCCACAATCATCACTATCGGTAGCACCACTTCAGCTGCCCCAGTCCTTCATTCTCAGTGCCTCCTCTCTTCAGCCACTCCATATAAATGCTAATAGGACAGGAAGAGGTCCATGTGTCTGAGGAGCAGCTGCATTCATTTCCCAGCAGCCCCTTGCAGGGTGATTGGCGGGGGGCCATGGCCAATCGATGACCACTATCTGAGGTCAGGGGCCAGGTGCCTCCACTCTCCCCCAGAAATCCAGATAACCTCCACAACTCATCAGAAAAAAAGAGTGCGAGAGAGAGAGAGAGAGAGAGAGAGAGAAAGAGAGAGAGAAGGAAATAAGATGGCAGAGAGAGAAAGCTTGAGGAAGAAGACAGTGAGAAAAAAGAGAGAGAGACAGAGAGAAAGAGAGAGAGAGAGAGAGAGAGAGAGAGAGAGAGAGAGAGAGAGAGAGAGAGAGATTTGTATGTACAAGGCATGCTTCTTCTAACAGACATATGGTCCTGAGCCAGGCCATGTCCTCTCCCTGTCCAAACAGACATCAGTCTCTGTCCAGCACAGCTCAACACTGCCCCGATTTGGGCCCTGACAGGGGCTCGGCGGAAAGAGAACCAGAGGGCGGTAGGGCTAAACACATGTTTATTCAGCAGCGGGCGCCCCGCGGCCTGTGCCATTGTGCAACGGGCAAGACGAAATGGGCTTGGCTGGGGTGTCCGGCCTGCAGGCTGACCGGCTCGCTGCAGGAGGCGAGAGCGGCCAGACCGGTGGCTTTTATCCCTGCTGTGCCTAATATTCATGGAGCTTCTGCTCCGCTACACACAACCACCCAAACCCTTCCCTCTGGCTCATGCAGCCATGCTGACTGGGGGGGCAGACCTACCTGCTTTCAGGTAGACGTAACCATAGCAACACGGTCGATAACTTGACTGACCTTGCCTGAACTACTTACACTCTGGGCTTAGAGGACACGATTTCGTAACATGTGCTAAGACGTGTAAGATTCATATACACAGATCAGCCATAACATTAAAACCATCTAATACTGTGTAAGTCCCCCCCATGCTGCCAAACAGCTCTGAGTGGTTGAGGCATGGACTCCACAAGACCTCTGCTAACTGGCACCTAGACGTTATAGCAGCAGATCTTTTAGGTACTGTAAGTGAGTCCATATGGGTGTCCCTAACTCTGTCACTGGAGCACTTTTGGCATTGACCACTGCATACCTTCCTGATGCAACTTATTCTATATATTCTAACATCCATTTAGCCCAATTTGATTTGATTGTCCCTAACAACAATCCAGTCACTATGTAGACTTCATAGTGCCTGAACTGACACAAACAGACAACAGATCTTAAGCCAGGACACAAACACATTTTCCTTTGCGTATATATGGATGTGTGCATATGGACATTTGCAGCAGGCACATAGGCATGCAGCAGCAACAGCAACAGTGGGCTGGACCCCAGGGCCGGGCATACCTTGGGCTTGGGCGGCGGACTGCTCCTGCTCTTCTCGTTATGGCCACTGGTGGGCGAGTGTGTGCCGGCTGCCAGGTTGGGCTGAGGCACGGCGCCATGCTTGGCCCCTGGAGACACCTGCATGGCTGCCAACTGAGCCGCATACAGCTGCTACTCAGAGAGAGAGAAAGAGAGAGAGGGAGAGAGAGAGAAAGAGAGAGGACGGAGAGTCAAGGGTGGGTGGAGGGGAGGATAAGAAGAGAGAAGAAGAGAGAAAGCACCATAAATAAGTGAATATTCCCAACACACACACACACACACACACACACATGCACTCAAAAAAGATGCAAGCTAAAAAGCCAGTTTGGCCATTAGCAGAGAGGGCCTTGATGGCTGTTTGTGTGCTGGGGGGACAGAGCTGTCACTTCTTGTCCCGCCATCAGGGCCTCAAGGGGCCGGCGCTAACAGCTATCAGCAGCCCTGAGTGAGGTGCATTCTGGGAAAATAAACCTCAACACTTCCCATCAGGGTCAGGCTCATGAAAGAGGGAGGAAAAAAAACAGACACAGCGGCTTTTTTTTCTTGACAAGGTGAAAAAGTGCTGAACGCGAGAAGTTGCGAATCCGCGAGCCAAGGGAAAGCAAAGAACAAACAGTCTGCGTCCCATTAGGTCTTTCGTGGGGGAACAGGCGAGGTGACACGGCGGGGGTGGGAAAAGAACCGTCCGCAAAGTGGCCGTCGACAGTGAACAGCAGTTAGGAAAAGCAGCGACTCTCTCTAATTTCCAGAATCAGAAACCGCTGGAGGATAAAACATCAGCCAAATCTAGAGAGCGCGGGAATTAATAAATAAATAACGGAATAATAAATAATAAATAATTAAAGAAATAAGAGCGGCTCTGAGGCATCTTCGCATTGTGACTGCCAGATGAAACAAGCTCTTCCTGCCATATCGGCTGGGCCTGCAGAAGCTCGGGCGGCGCCGGGCAAGGATGCGGCGGCCAGTTGCTGTTTTTTTTCAAACTCATTTTTTTGGGGGCATTCAGAAAAAGCTTTTTTTTGTTTTTACTCCCCTTTTCCCCCTTAAATTGCTTTTTCTTCGGCACTGGATCTGTGTGCACCAGCTAAACATTCAAATTTGGGTTCTTCTTCTACTTCTTCTTCTTCTTCTGCTGCTGCTGCTTCTTCTTCTTCTTTTCATTTTCTTTTCTTTTTTTTTTTGAATTGTGTTTTTCTCTTTAAGATTTGGAAGCGAGTGGCTGTTTGCGAGTAAAACTTCCGTCCTTCTGTTCCTCTCTGGCTGCCAGCCACCAGCAGGAAACAAAGACTGGTTTATGCAAATGGCCATGGCACTCTCTCTCTCTCTCTCTCTCTCTCTCTCTCTCTCTGTCCTTCTCTCTGTCTCTCTCCCTCTCAGTCTCTCTCCATCTCTGTTTCTCCTTTTCTCTCCATCAACCCCTTCCACACATTCGCCACACTCTTCTGTCTGCAATATCAGAGATACTTACATAGCTCTATCCAGCTCTGCCCATCTATCTGCACTAATGCAGACATCCACAACACACTGCTGTTCGTATCAGTCTTCTGATAAGCGCTTATCTACACATGATACAAAATGCTCCCCACAGGAATGTGGGCGTAAACTACTGCTAGAATCTCACGTGTTACAGGTAAACATCTTGACATGTATCAGTAAGGCAATACGGCTTAAGGATGTGTTGCAGTACTAGGGTACAAGATAAACGCACACTAGAGGCGGGCAATGTGATGATATGTTATCAGTATTGTGATAAATTAGAGCATAACATGCATTTCGGAGTACATCTTGGGTACACTTTTCTGAATAATGTACATAGATCGTTTTGAAAAAGTCTGTAATGGAGGAGCTACATTATGAATAAGAGAAAGACAAGTGTCAGGGCCATCTGGGTAATGTTGATGGAAGCTAACTGGTGAAACTCAACCTTCAAAGGCAACCTTCGCAAAATGGTTATGGTTACATGATCTTAACTTGTGGAGGGAGTTCTCAATGTGATGCTTGCTCTGAAATGTATCTATGATCATAGTACAATGCGGCTTTCAGGAAAAAGACTCGGCCCAAAAGTATTGGATGGTGCACCATCCATCATTCCAGTGAACACATTTCCACTGCTGCTCCACAGCTTAATGCTGGAGGGCTTCATACCCCTCTATCCCATGCCTGGCATGGTTGCAACCATCAATGGGTGTAACTCAAAGTAACTGAATGCATTCATTAGAAGAGTTGTCCACAAACATTTGGACATGGAGTGTATGTTGTTAAGAATCTGCCTCTTTCCAGGAGTCATGGGAGTAGAATTGTATATGAGGGACCCAATAATGAATTAAGAGGCCTGGTTGCTCAAGGTTCCCATGGTAGAGCCATAATCACATAAGTTAGTGTGGCTGATGCTATTTGTTGTTGGTGCAATTTTCTGTTTCACCAGTATTCAAAAGAGCGTTTGCAAGTGGGCTGGTATCATGTAAATACTTGAGGTGTAAATATAAGTCAAGACTGTTACGAAGCAGTTCTGAGGTTTCAGAATTGGCTTGTTTTACGGCTGTGTTTGTGTTATGCTGAATTATTTAAATAAAGAGACAACAGTGTTTGAGGTTTATGGTTTGTCACTTCCAAATACAGAACTCTCAGCAATAGGCCAAGATACACACAGTTTTCCATCCTAGAGCACCTGTTTAAAATGTGATGCTTCTGTCTGTTCCAACTTGTTTATAATCCTTAGAAAAATGAAAAATGCCAAAATACCCAGACATTATATTTCTGCCATATCACCCACTGCTAAGGACACACACATATACAATCAGGCACACACCTCTAAGGGCAGTGTGATCAGTAAGTGTGATGCACCCCTCTGTGGTATGTGTGAGTGTTTGTGTGTGAGAGAGAGAGAGAGAGAGAGAGAGCGAGAGAGAGAGAGAGCTGCAGCAGGGCTGGGGGAATAGGCGATAAAATAAAGGTCTTGTTGGTCATTTCTGTTCAATTACCCCCACCACGGCTCCTGGATGTGTGTGCACCCGAGCGTGCCTCAGCTGCCCCCCTCCAACCCCCCCTGCTCCTTGGAAGATGAACTAAGGCAGTGTGTGTGTGTGAGAGATGCAGTCTGTGTCCAGTCCACTGAATCAGACCGCTTTATTTGCTCTCTGAATTGAGTTCTATTACAGGACCAGCTAGAACTGCTAGACTGGCTGAGCCAGCGAGTGACACACACACACACACACACACACACTCATACACACACATATGCACACATGCACGCTCACTTTCTGTGGGGCTGCTGCCGCCGAACACGCTCAAAGCACTGCCGGCCTATCGTTGGCATGACTAGACAAGAAGTGACAGCACACCGCCTCAAGGGTGACCGCAGGCAAACACACACATGTAGACACACGCACACACACACACTCTGAAAGGCGAGGGTGGGGGGGATGCTGAGAATCTGATCTCAAGATGGGGGATGAAACAGAGGAATTTAAATGTCAGCTGCTAACATTCTCTCTGTGACCCCCAACACCCCCCCCCCCCCACACACACACACACATAATCCATCGTCTCAAAGATGGTCCAAAGGCTGTGTATGGATTATGAGAGCAAGCAGACGGCAGGTTACAGGCAGGTAGAACAAGTCCCATCTCTTTGATGTCTTTGAGTTTGTGTGTGTGTATGTGTGTGTGTGTGTGTGTGTGAGAGAGAGAGAGAGAGAGAGAGAGAGAGAGAGAGAGAGAGAGAGAGAAAGAGAGAGAGAGAATATGCCAACAGTTGCCAGACAAGCCTATCTCTGGCCAATGGCCTGATATGCCAAACCAGTCAAAAGTTTGGTCACATCTGTCTGAATGTAAAAGTTGTCACACATTGGACTTTGTGCGGCTAATAATACCTAAAATAATTTCGTTCTTTGCTTTCAGGAGTTTTAATAATAAAAAAAATAGGAATGAAGTTTTAAAAATGCACCATTCATAGAAATGTTATCATGGAAACGTTAGCGGCAAAAACAACTCACTTTGAATTAATTATTTTGACTGTGATGTCATAAACAGCAAACACAATCTATTGAAATGACAGTGTTTAATGTTTTGTTTAACAACTTATATACAAACATACATCAATTATTAATTAATTAAAAATTATTTGTGTCTCAGGTCATTCCACAAGTGTATATGAAAGGTTATACATGTGTAATAGGGAGAAGGTAATTGTATTTATATCAGTTGCTGCTTTTTTAATTACTATTAAATTATAACTATTTAGATACAAGTATTTAGATGTTAGTGTAATTTCAAAAGAGTGAAAACAGCGTTGCTACAGAGGTGTGTGTATTTACATATGCTGAACTACTTAATCTATTTGTGACATCAAATACACCACCAGTAGGTACACTGTTATTGCATGTGTAATTAAGAATGTAAGAAATGGTCTCTTTAAAAAGCATTTTTTGAAATGCAGACAATGCAAGTAGTATTCAGCAGCCAGTCACATCTCTGTGTAGATGGAGTTTCCTTAGGACTGTCAGAAAAGCATCCCTGGTGACTCCTTATGAAGCTGCTTAAGAGAATTCCAAGAGTGTGAAAAGCTGCATCAAGGCAAAGGGGAGCCACTTTACATACTGTACAAACATGTGAATATGAATTCAGTGTACGTATGTGTGTGTGTGTGTGTGTGTGTGTGTGTATACGAGCAGTGCGATGAGGAGGTGCTGTAGTATCCTGATTGTTTTTTTTTTTTCATTGTCAAAAGTCATGTGATTGATTTTAGAGCATTAGTGTTAGTGACACATGCCACTACAGCCCCCTGCCCCTCGGCCCTGAGCCTTCCTCTCCTTCTTCTCCGTAGCCCGTTAGAGACGGCCTCACTGTCAGCACTACCCGCCACACTCCATCTGTTGGGTTTTGTCGCGGCCGCAGGCAGCTGTCTTTCCCCTCGTCAATAATCCCCTGCTTTTCTCTGATTATGGCTCGTCTTCTGACTCCTCCCTCCATCCCTCTCTATTGTCTGAATGGGACAGCTTCACAGCCAGGCCCAAAGCTGCTGGCAGGCCCGTTACCGCTGACAATTGTGCCTTGCCTTCTTACGTGCGCATGTTCTGTTTTTGCGTGTGTCTGCGTGCAAGTTTTCAGATGTTTGAATGTGTCTGTTTCTTGGTGAAATGCATTGTAAGCTCTGCGCTGTTCCGATTAGGACGCAGACAGCAGCGAACTGCAACGCGGGCTTTGGTTCGATTGAAGACATCGTAAAACATGAAGAATGTCAATTAGGACCCTAGCACTGACAAACAAACACCAAGCCTGGCGTACACAATTACAACAACAACCACAAAGGAGGAGCAATTAAAATCTATTATGATGGATGTTTTTGATGCCTTAATTATTTTTTGGAGAAGTGAGAGTGAGATGGGTACGTAAAGACAAGCGGGTGCTTCTGCTTTTTATATATTTTTAGATATCTGAACCAATCCTCATACATGCAATGTATGGAGCAAAAAATGCATTAAATTGTGTGTTGTTTTTTTTCCAAACACGTATCTGGCTGAGAGTTTGTCGGAGTCGGGATACGAGAGGCTAATATTGGGTGAGGTGTATACATTCGAACCGTGTGTACAGCAGCCTCTGGGTGGGGTGTATAAGCCTATTATGGTGTGGTGGAGATAGGGCCAGCCCTGCTATATCGATCCAGTTGAGCTATCTGTCCACTGTGTCACTGACCTCAGTAGTCCAGGACAACAGCAGCAGATCACTATCACACTATCACTAGGAAGATTGTGCTCAACAAAGCAATGCGGTTATCAGTGATTGCACATGCAAGACACATGCTTTCATCCTCCCATTCTCTCTCTCTCTTAATCATTCAATAATATCTGTCTGTCTGTTTGTGCTTCTGCCTTCTTCTCTCTCTCTCTCTCTCTCTCTCTGTCTCTCTCTCTCTTCCTCTCTCTCTTTCAGTCCTACTGTAATCTGGTGCAATATGGTGCAACATCTGCCTCCACATATGATGCCTGACCCCCGCTTCTGACCCTCTTTATACCCCTTCAATATGGCGGCTCACAAACTCGCTCTTCCTCTGTTTCCATCCTCCTTTCCATCCCTCCATCGCAGTGTAGTGCCATGTCAGTGCCCGTCTCCCGTGCTGAACTGAAGTTTTTAAAAAAATAAGAGAGTGTATTTGGATTGCCCTGCTGTGTGTGTTTGTGTGTGTGTGATCAGGTAAATGAGTCAATGAGCAGCTGCATCTCTCCTGTTTGTGCCAATAAACAATGGCAGTATTGATCGTGATTGCAATTACCTTGAAAACAAGATAACAAGTCTTGCTTACCTTGAATGAGCATGTGAGTGTACACACACACACACACACACACACGCACACACACACACGCACACACACACACACACACAGACACACGCTGCAAATTCTCGTTTGCACGTATTGTCTATTGTAAAAGATCAGTACATAGGTAGGGACATTGGTTAAATGTGTATAATTATCACGGTAAACACTGTCTCAATATTTATATGTAATTTATCATGATAATGATCAATACTATCATACTGACCAGCCCAAATGGTCAGTGTGTATGTGTATAATAGTTAAAACGGTGATGATTGTATTGACACATTAATTAACGTTACTTTAAAAAAAAAGAAAAAAGGTTGGGATGAAACCATTACATCTCATTCTGAGTTACAGGTTTTCCATGGTACCAAACCTGGACCTGTAAAGTGTATGTTTGTGTGTGTGTTAAATGGTAATGTGCTCCGTCCCCAATTGTTCAGCATCTCTGGGTGCATGAACCGCTAAGACCGAAGATGCAGAGACACTCCCAGAGGAAATCCAATGTACTCAGACATCTGTATTTGGGTTAGCCTGAGTAAATGATTTTCTTTGTGACAAAGCTTTAATCTGACTGTTTATGTGTGTGTTTGTGTGTGTTTGTGTGTGCATGTCTGTGTGTTTTCCGAGGGATTTGAGAACATGGCTCGAGAACAGTGGCGATGAATGTTGTGCGTTGTTTTCTCCCTCTTTTCTGTAGATTTTTTTTCTTTGCCGAAATCCAATTGCGTCCGACAAAGCTGTTCAATCAGGGATTTTTTTTCCTGAATCTTAACAGGGGAGAACATATGGAGGAGAGATATCGCCGTGATAAAACCACACAAACAACGACGGGCTGAATCCTGGCACTACTGTAATCACACAGACAAGAGAGCGATGAGCAGCCCACTATACTGACAAAGCCGGGCTTAAAAACACACGCACTGCTGTGTTTTACCATCGTTTGACCAGGAGGCTAGCTGAAAATCTCGTGCTAATGCAGTGGTTGTGTTTATGTGCGTGAGAATGTTTAACGGCTGCTAAAAGTTTAAAAATAATGAACATTGGAAATTGTTACTACTACTCCTACTACTACTCTTACTAATGATAATTTGAAAACCCTATATGTCCCCATACTTCTGACTCCTGGGCAGAGTACCTTAGATATGACCAGTGAACATATGCTTGTGTGTGTATGTGTGTGTGTGTTTGTGTGGACGTGAAGCAGCCCTATTAATATGCGTCTGGATGGGTGTGTGCGTGCAGCTGTGTTTGGCTAATGGAGGCAGAGTGAGCGTGTCCTTTCGGCCTGGTTAATGTTGGTGACGGTGGGGAAAGTGGGAAGAAGGTGGTGGGGAGGGGAGCAGGACGAGGCTGCCGGTGGGCCCCGAAGCCCCTGAGGGCCCCAGGGTTAATGCATCTCAAAACGGCTGCGCTCTTAACCTGAGGACCGCATGCTGACCGTGGTCACAGGATACTGGCGTTAGCATAGGCCAATGGAGGGCTACAGGCAAGGCTGTGCCTGGTGGCTAGAGACACATACACACACACACGTGTGACCATACAAACACACATATGTGAGCACACACACACACACAATGAGAGCTGCAGCAGATGTGCACTCTTTTTTCCTGCAACCAGGAGATTTATGGCATGCTAGCAGAGCAAACAAGAACTTTCCTCCAGCCAGAGGAAGGGAGGGTGAGCGGGATAGATGGAACGAGGGAGGGAAAGGGAAGAGAGGGAGAGAGAGAGAAAGAGAGAGAGATTGCATGTTTACCACTGGTTGGACAGCAGAGATTCATCACATCTCTCTCTCTCGCTCTCTCTCTCTCTCCCAGTTTCTCTACATAGTCCCTCCGGCCTCCACTCAGTCCAGTAGTGAAGGGCCGCAATAGGGCTCTATTCAGCCTCTCTGCATTATTTTTATCTTGTTTTGTGTGTTTGCTTTCAGGCCAGAGCTCCTTCTGTACCCCCCACCCTGTATCCCTCCAGCACCGCCCCCCACACCCCCCCAAAAAGAGTTTCTATGGTTCCCCTCTTTCCTCTCGGAACAATATCATCGCCACAGTGCCAGGCCCGCATTCTCCCTCTCCGGGGCTCAGCACCACACAAAGGCCCGGCGCTATGGCAACCCCAAGTTGGCATGATGCAAAGGAGCGAGGAGAACAGTGGGCATTGTTGCTCGCTGCTTCGGGACCTCCGAAAAACAAAGCCGAGGGAGTTTGAGAGGTTGGGAAAATGTGAGGCGTTGTGTGTTACAAGAATGAGAAAATACACACACACACACACACACAAATCTTACCTGGAGCTGAAGGGGTCCCAGGCCGGGTGTGGCGGCCGCAGCTGCTGCCATACTAGTGGGGATCAGCTGGAGGGGGTACGGGTCATCTGAAAAAGAAACAAAAGGGAAAGGTCAGCAGTGTTCACTTCCTCTATCTAGTTGTCTTCTCTCACACACACACACACACACTCTTGCACTATGTCTCTCTCTCTCATTTACTTGCTCTATCTCACTTTCTCTCTCCCCCTTCAGATTTTCATAAACCTTCCTCAGAGGGTTATGCAAAAGTCAGCATCTTCACAATGACACATTTTGGCACCGACACACACATACACACACCTCCTCAAAACACACACAGCTCTAACCTCCTTCCATAACACTCTTCCATCTACCTGTGACCATGACCTAATTGTCCTCCTGTCCCCTCCCTTTCTCCAACCATTTTTCTCCTCCCCTCTCATGTCCTCTCCTCTCCACCCTTCTTCTTTCACCTGAGCCACAGACCCACCCCTCCTTCTCTGTCTCTCTCTCTCTCTCTCTCTCTCTCTCTCTCTCTCTCTCTCTCTCTCTCCGTCATCCTGCAAAGCCCTCCTTTGTGCTCTCTCCGGCGCTCTCTAATGAAAGCGCGATTGTGCGGCCGCGGCTCTAATACCTACAGCACAATAGGGGCCGAAGGCGCGGGTGCTGATAAAGAGACGCCCGGTAATTAACGGGCAGACGTTGGCTCTCGCCTCTCGGCCCAGGCTCCGCCGAGCGCCCTCCAAGCCTGCACTGATGAATCAGAGCTCCAGCCTGAATAGAAGGGCTTATTAGCGTCCACCTGCAGATAGGCTTTTTTTGTAATTACACAGCCAGGGAGAAAGGTCAGCGCTGGCAAGGGGAGGTGGGTGGTGGGGGGATGTTGGGAGGGCAAAGTCTGTGCTGGGAGTCCGAACATGTGTCCTTTGGGTGTTTTTTTTTTTTTTTCTGTGGGATCTGAGTACGAAAATATTGCTAAGCATTCAATTATAGGTATCAGCAGAATGGTGTTTGATTTGAAGCATGAGAGAGAGAGAGGCTAATTCATTAAAGAGAGAGAGAGTGAGAGGTACAGTACGTCATTTGGTTGGAAATACCCAACAGAGATTCCTTTCAGGTTATTTAGTGGCAGACAGAGAGGCTCAGAAAAAGATCAGAACACTATGACAACCTCGTCCTGAGGATTTTTACAGAATCATTGTCTTTCACACACACTGCTGATATGTGCGTATGCACAGGTTGGCAGTTCACATTTAAAAATCAACATTGCCCCCCAAGTGGCACAGCTTTCTAAGCGTCTAGGCCTTATCTTCGGGAGATTACAGGTTTGCTCCACTGTGATGTCACCAGTTAGTGCTCTCCACCAAATGTGTTAAGCTGTCAAATGATGTTACATTAGAGGCAGTTTTAAAAAAGAAGAAGTCCTAGCTAGTGGGTAGAAATTGGAAATGACAATATTGGGGAGAGCCATCATCCCAGATAAGTCTTAGAAGTGTGCTAAAGCTAACCTAGCTAACAGGTAAAGACATTTTTTGGCTAAGTAACACTATTAGATTTTTCACTGAGCTGTCGCTTTAAATGCAAGCTGTCCATTGGCCATCTTCACTGTCCCAGACTCCATGGTGTCTGCCTCTGAACTCTAGTAGAACCCGGGGAACTGGGGGAAGCAGGACCCTGTCTCAGTAAGCAATAAACCAGACGCCCCTATCGCACCATCCAAAAAAACATTTTTTCCCATACAACCCGCTCTGCTAAAAAACAAGCCAGGCCTGCAGACTAGAAGAGAGCGCTCTGGACACGGTTCAAGGATGTATTCTGGGGAGATGATGTGTTTTTGCTCTCCACCACCACTCCCCCCTCCTCCTTTCTCAGTCCCTAAATAAACAGAAGTATTCCAGCTATTTTATTTCTCTCCTGGGGACAGCTGTAACAAAAGAGCAAGAAAGGAGGGGAAAAAAAGGAAAAGACAGCAAACATGTTGCTCTTGGCGCGAAGAGGCTGAGTCTTTCGGCCTGGCTGCGGGTCCTCAGCGGTCCCGCTCTTGGGACGTCGGGTGGGAACCGGGGGTTCCCCCTTCGGACCCGTCCCGTGCCGGAGGGACCTCGTCCTAGCCCTGCCCCCCTCGCTTCGGTTTTCGGTTTTAGCGTCCCGCCGCTAAAAAGCACACGCATAATTGAAAAAGTTGGGCAGTGTGCGACGGTGCGGCTAGCAGTAATTAAAACAAGGGGGGTGTGATGGAAGCGTGTGTGTAAAGGAGGGGGGTAGACTTGTTTGGGAAACTGTGAAGTGCGGTGGGCGGAGCTGGAGCCGAGGACTAGGTCCCGTCTTGGGAGGGAGGTGTGTGTGTGTGTGTGGCGACGGAGGCGTGCGCTAGGCCGCCTGTGCGAGGCGTGTTTGGATGCGCGTCCTGGCAGCGGTTCGTGTTAATGTGTGGCAACCTGGGGCAGGTCACTCTCTCTTCTCCCTCCATCCACGTTCGGCAGCCTCGCTGCTGGCAGCCGCCGCGCTCGCCTCTCGCGGTAAACAACACATTGCTTCACAGTTGGACTGCTACGGCCAAAAACGCAAACCCCTAGAGGAAGTTTTCTGCTTCTTTTTTTTCCCATCCTTCCCTTACTCCTACTTTGGAGACACAAAAGCATGGAGACTCTCTGCAAACGCTGAGAGTCTGTTGTGTGGAGGAGATGACAGGCCTCGTCGGCGTTTGGCTGATCTCGCTAAGGCAATAGACGGGAGCTTACAGTCCAGGCTGAACAATCTGGTTTAGCCGATCTGGTTTCGGAGGCTCTAGTCCAGTGGTCACCAACCCTGCTCCTGGAAGCTTCTTGCAGACTCCAGTTCCAACCCTGATCTCTTACACCTGCTTCAGCTAATAAACATCTTCAGACATCCTTGACTGGCTGCTTCAGGTGCATTAGATCAGCGTTGGGTGAGAAAGAAGTCCCAGCATGTTAAGACTGAGGTCTACAAAGAAGCAGATCTCCAGCTACTGATAGCTACTGTTGGAGAGACTTGGAAGTAGAAGGTGCCCTAGGTCAGTGGTTTCCAACCCAGGTCTGACAGAGTGGTTCATGGGGTTGATGAAGATGCACTATGGAAAGTGCAGTGTTGAGGAGACACTCACTGCAGCCTGGTTTGTAGTTGAAGCCGGGAGGCAAGAGGAATCCCTGCTGGGCGGCAGCTGCCGCCAAGGTCCTCTGATCTGGAGGAAAGACAGGGATCATCAGCGGAGGCAGCTGACCCTGGACCTGCTGGATAGAGAGAGACAGAGAGAGAGAGAGAGAAAGAAAGAGAGACAAACAGAAGAAGAGATGTCGGTATGTTGGCAAGTGGGTAGGATATGTCTCTTATGGTGTAACATAGGAGTGTCCAGTTCTGGTCCTCAGGGGCTGGTGTCCAGCCCAGTCTGGTGATTTCACTGCTTCACGCCCATTACAGCAGCGAGGTCAAGCCAAGAACCATCTAGGAATGCTTATTTTAAAGAGCGAGGTTACCAACTGCTGAGCTCCCTCAGGTACGAGCAAGGGATTTACCAAACTGTGCTGGACTAAGGCCCTCTAGGACTGGACCAGGGTACATCTCTCACACACACAGTCTCTCCTACAACCGTGCCTCAACCACACAGAGAGGAGGGGCTGTCATCACATGAAGCATCACACCAAACGTCTCCCACAAACTCCTGTAACATCTGGGCCCCCTCTTCATCCGAAAACGCCACACCTCGGCACAACGCCATGCCACTTCACAAGGCTTCCAGGATTAAAAAAAGAGAGAAAGACAGAAAATGGAAAAAAAAAACAAAAACAAAAAACAAAAAAACTGAAGCCAGTGACTTTGGCAAGGAGAGTCTGAAGCGCACGGGCGCAGGGAAGGAGAGGACAGATGGTTCTACTGACGAGAGCATTGCCAGCCAAGCACAAAGCCTCCAGAAGTGACATTAGTGATTGCACCAACGCAAACGCGCAGACAGAACTGTGGAGGTGAGGAGAGAGGTGGCATGAGGGAGCGGCAGGGCTGGGTTCTGTGTGTCTACAGGAGCATAAAGCAGCCTGAGCCAGAGCTGAAGTTAATCCGTCTCAGTTTTATCTAGTGTGCATTGCTTGCGTTGAATTCTTTTGGAGGTCGTGGGTCACTGAAACATGCAGGGAAAGGCTGGCTAAAAGTGACAATTTAAACCTTTCGATGGATCAGATTTTTGATTTTTTTTGTGCTGTTTGCCACATTTTGCCACTGAGATGAAAATCGGTGCAGACTTGAACCTGCTGATGCTGTAAACAGATACATGGAACTGCATAAAATCAATGGCACATCATGAGTTTCACAAGAACATCTCCGACATTTTGACGTATGATGTGATGTCTGACGTCATTTTTGCCATGCATCAATAGATAGAAAGAAATCCATAATTTCAATTAAAAGTGTAGCAAAACAACATTTTTATACCTCTTGAGGACTATAAAGATAAAGCATGTGCAAAAAAGAGGAAGCACTTGGTTTTGCTGTGTGTTGCTTGTGACCACAACTGAAGTGTCTGAAGCATATAAATGGCGAAATGTCTCTCTCTCTCTCTTTTATTCTGTGCTCTACTCTTCCCGTCCCAGCAGCGCTCGTCTTCTCACCACACCATAATTACTCCTCTATTTGGGTGAACCGCAAAAACGGCGGGGACTCCCACTCGCGGATCAGACGCTTGCGGTGTTCCGGCGGGCCCCCTGCGGCCACAAATCACAAACACTGCGCTGCCGCTCCGTCTTTCAGCCCCATAATTGGACATATGCTCCAATGCCGCTGCCTACATCTTCACATCGGCTCTGTGGCCACGTTAGCGCAACCTCGCGCACTCTCAGGAGGTTTGCTCTCACACACACAGAGACACACGCACACACACACACAAGCACACACATATACATATGTAGGTTAGCCGGTGGGAGCAGGTAGAATTAGAGGCTTGTCAGCCTGCTCAAAAACAGCCTGGGAGCCTGGGGGGAGTTTAAACACGGTTTGATATTAAACACAAACAGTCTTTAAAGTGAGTGCACGACTGTTGCTCAGCCAGAGATGAAGGTGTACAAATGCATTCTTCCTTGTTAAACCCCCCCCATTCTCCCTTGTTAAACCCCCCAGGTCAAAGTGCCACCTGCATTTACTGTCCCCTTAGAATGAATGACATCAGATAATGTCACATAATCATGTAAAGAGGTCTGTTGTTTAAATGATCCATATTTGAGATCACACCACTGTGCATCGGCTACATCAAGAGTTTGACCTCACTTGAATACACTGTGGCTACTGAGCACTCTAAGTCAGGGCAAGAACTGGTTCAAAAAAGAGAAAATTCATCCAATATCTGAGCAGCCGGTTTTAGACTACATATTTATGTTTACTTATCGGTAATAAATACAATCTATCAGCTTATTATTTTGTCTTATTTCAGTCGTAAAAAAATATGCACCAGAATGCATGCAAACAATACAAGAAGCTCAGAAGACTATGGTTTGTGAGGTCTTTAATGTTGGCTAGATCTTGTGAGAGGCTAAAGCTGCGGTGGTGTGGCGAGCTGGGGGCTACAAGGGGAATGCAGTGATGCTGGAACAAAGAGCGCAGGAAATGAGGTCGAGGCTCGCAGGATCCGTAGGGGACTCCAGTAAGCCGCTAATAGTTTAGTGAGAACGCCGCAACAGCTGCTCTACAATGAACTGAGGGTAGTGGGCATGACACACACTGCTCGCTCTCGCAGTCTCTCCCTCTCCCTCTCTCTCTCTCACACACACAGACACACGAGGAGACTTTATAATGTGGTCAGACAGTGAATTTGTTTTCCTGTGGTTATATCCTTCCGCCGCTGTCATGGCCTTTCTGTCTGTTTCTTATTCCAACCGTTTAGCCTCTGCCTCTTGAATCCTGCAGAACATTCCAGAAGACTGCGGAGAACACAACCAGCGCTGGCTAGAGGCTCCATTAAACCCGGCTAATCCTGCCCTTCAACAGCTGGCTATTGCATTCCATACTGCCTGTCTCCCTCTCTCTCTCTCTCTTTCACTCTCTCTCTCTCTCTCTCTCTCTCTCTCTCTCTGCATCTCTCTCACTGACTCACACACAGAAGAAATACCCGTTGAAAGGTTTGGTTTAAGCCATGAAGTGAAGTTGCCCTACTGCCAAGACCAGTAATGAGAAAACAAGGCAACGAGGCTGTTTAATAAATATAATAATAAAAAAAATAAAAAAAATAATAATAAAATAAATAATAAAATAAAACATGTTGCCCCTAACATGTTTTAAAAATATATAAACACAATGAAATATTAAAAAACTTGCAATTGTCAATTAAAGGTCCATATTGTCGCTGTCACACAAATACCTCATATCTCCAAAATGGAAGGAAAAAAAAAAGTTTTGTAAAAACATTATTATTTCACATCAGTTTGGAGCATTTCTATTAGGCCATTCATCATGAAAGACAGAATGTAAAAAATGACTGACAGACTAGTGCTGTTCACAAAAAGTGAAAAACGGCATAAATTGAGACACAAGTGACGATATGTTGATGACAAATATGTACTCTGGTGATATTACAAAAACAGCTAATTCTGAACGGATCATTCTTGCAGCCTAGTTTCCATATAATAGGACATTACACACTTTACAAAGTTAGCCTCTGTTGATATACTACATCAGACCTTTTACTGGGAACGAGCTGAGCTACGCTGCTGTAGTATGAATCTGTGTCTATATGGAAATATGTTGCTTTTCTGACATTGTAAAAACTGTTCTTTTAGCTTAATTGCCATATAATAGTAGTAACTCTGGTGGTGAATAATATGTTGGCATTATATCCAACTTTTATTTACAGAAAATGCCATTTTGGGCCATTTTTTGGGCCAAGATTTGTTTGCAGCAGTAATTCACACCCAGAGAGCTGTTACTGGGCAGACTGGGTAGATCTGATTCGGTTCGGCAAACATTTCCAAAAAAAAAAAAAATAAATAAATAAAGAGGCCACAAAATGCAGACGTTGCCTCTGCAAGTCTTCTAATCAAGACACTACTCTTTAAAAAAAGGAAAAAAAAAGAATAAAAAAAAGAAGACGAAGACAAGGATGCGGCTCAGAAGACAACATAAGAGAGAGACTTTTTTTCTTCCCAAGACTTTCATAATCGGCGTGAGAGAGGGAGGAGAGAGAGAGAGAGAAAAAAATATATATTTAAAGAAATAAACGGAGGAAAAAGTGGAAAGTTGGCAGCAAACTGACTCGGAGTCTCTCGCCAGGCGGCACAGCTTGAACTTAAAGCTTTTTGAACATAATGAAGATGTGCCGATAATTAACATATGTAGTGTGAACAGGTTTGCTGGCAGAGGAGAGAGAAAAAACTCCAAGGTAAAGTTATTATTAGGGAGTAATTAGCTCTGTGAAGTAAATGAGTGGAACAATAGCTGCCAGCATTGACAATATGGCGCACATCTGAGAGAGTGGAGAAGTAGCGGCGGCGGAGAGAGTGGGTCCCACAGCTAAAATCTGTTTCCAGCCATATGCTCCGGCAATTAAAGCCGGGCCTCCGTGACCCGCCGCAGAAGAGGGGACACGTAGCCGTACAACCAGTAATTAATTTGTGTTGGATAGTGGCGGACTTGCGGGCTGCTACTTTCTGTAAGCTTGCTCGTGGCTGCATATTCCGAGGCTATGTGAACCGTCGCTCTCACATTGACTTCTAATTCCCTGGTTTCAGTTAAGTGGCGGACACGTGGGCTAGTACTCTGGGTTAGCGCGTCGATTAACAGCTAGCCTGCTGCAGCTAGCTTGCAGCTAGCTTGTGTATTCCGTGGCTACATAAACCATTTTCTCACTTCTAGGTTTTAGACAAGGCTTAATGATTCCTGATAGCTAATAAATTCGTGTAATTATTAGTTGAAAAAAAGCCAATGCTTAAGCTCTGCAACAACCTTTGGATGAATACAGAGGGGTTTAAATCTTGAAACAGTCAACAGAACATTGTCCGGGATTGGGATTGGTAGGTACAAGTGAGGGCTCCCATTGGTTACATCACCAGGAGTTGGATTAAAGGCCTTATGTGTAAACTATTGACAGAAGAATCAATCAGTCATATTTGGAATTTGAATGGGTGGGAGCAATATTGTGAGGTACAAACATAACTCTAACCTCAGATACATCACCAGTTAAAAAAAAAGGGGCTGTACATTTTGGATTCTGGCATGCTGGTCAACCAGCATAAGAAGCTGACATGCTGATGTCCAGCAAAACCTTCATTTGTTGTGTTTTGCTCACCGCATGACCATACTGGCTAGCATAAACCAGCCTGGACTAGCATAAACCATCTTAGAACAACTTAGACCACCAGACCACTAGTTTTCAACATTTTCTAGCCTGCAACAGTTAGCCTGGTGTAGCTTTAGATTCCGTGGCTGCATAAACCGTAGTCTCATATGTCTCATAGTCTCATATATACACACCACCAAAAGTCACCTTCCGTTCCCTGCAGATTTTGTTAAGCGAGCCCTACGTCGACAGAGTGAAAGTTTAATATGTGAAAAGATGATGCCAAACCGCAGCAGTTCGTTCATGCCACTGGCTCCATAGGCTCAGTAATTAATTATACACGGATCTAACAGTACTCCTTGGAGGCCGTGTAACTCGGTATCACAGCATAGATTCTAAATGATGGGATGAGGCCATTAGACAGCGTCTGGAATCACACAATCAACTTCCCTATTTTTTCCTCATCTGCGATAATTCCCTCCAAAAATCTCTCTAGCCGCCATTTTCCCGACACCACGAAACAAAGGGCCTTGTAGATTTTAGCCGCTAACACACTTCCATTTTCAACCCGATTCTGCCCACTCTTCTTCCAAGTACTCTTCATTTTTCCGCTCTTTCTTTTCCGACGGACAGCCCTTTTTTTCCGTGAGCCAAGGGCACCTTTGGCTGATTAGTGGCTAATGAAATTGAGTGGCGGGCCTGCGCTGGCGCTGCCTGCCTTTTATTAGCCCTCCATTAGGCGGGAGTGCAGGCGGTGCGTCAGCCGGCCGCCGTAGGTGGGCATAGCGCAGTGCCCATCTGCTTCGCTGCCTGTGTGTCCTTCCTCAAATAGCTCCTATTAGCTGGCAAGCCGCCGTGGCGGAGAGGAAAGTGTCTCCTGCCTACTTCCCCACCGCCACGGCGCACAGTGCAGGTACCGTTGACCATATCTGCCTGCTTGAGCTAAGATGCTACAAGCGATGAGGATGAGGAAGAAAGAAAAGGAAGGTCCCTATTGGTCCGACACACAGTGTCTCTCTGTCTATGCTGGTAAACATCCCTTTGCTCTGATTGGATCAATCTGATCTCTGATATTGTGCTGAAGAACATTCAGCTCAGGCCGGTTTTAGTGCTATGATGGTCACACAGCTACACTGCCCTGTGTTGTCTGCTTTTGGATGTGTGTGCTGTTTTCTTGCAACCATGCAACTTCCAGCCTTGTGAGCAAACCATTGATGTTCTCTGCCACCCTACCATCCTTCTGTCTGAGACAAATGGGGTTGATCTGGAATGTTGCTGTAATATAATAATTTCCCTAATTTTATCATGATGAAACCCACAGGACAAGTACACTGTGCAAGACAAGAGCAAGAACTTTTGGAGGTTCTTCAATTAGAAACTATGAAGAAACCTCTAAAGGTGGTTTAATGTGTTTTGAAGTGATTTTAATTCAAATTTATACAATTTATATAAAAAAAAAGCTTTTTATAGGCAAATTATAAGCATCCACTTTTTCCAGTCTTAAACAGCTTAATGTTTTTGTTTAGGAGTAAAGAGTGATGTCATGAGTGCAGCATTATAAAGTACCCAACTATAGCTAGATCGGCCCCTAAGAAAGCTCATACTAACACAATGCTAACCAGTAAATTCTTCATTACAGGCAGCTAGCTGCCTTTTACAAGCTTCCTTTTATCGTTAGCCACATTTGACATTTGGCAGTTTGGCCCTGCCTTGCCCTGCTTTAAGAAAAAGAAGGAGAGAAAACTATGAGAAAGACAGAAAACCACATGAAAACCAGCGTTTTACGCACAGCGCACAGAACCAGCTCAGCTGCCGCAGTAAGGAAAAACACCAATTACATTCATTTAGATGTAATGAGACAAATTAAACAATTACACAGCCAATTGGGTTAGCCGCTCCTGTGTGCAGGACCTGGACTAGCGCTGATGAGTGTGTTGTTTGTGCGCTAGCGGGTCTGTTATCCCTTTCTTTTCTCTCTCCTCCACACACACCCCCTTCCCCCCTCACCACCACGCATGGGAAAATGAATTTACAGTCCTGAGAAGCCAGCGGCGCTTAACAACCGAGTTGGATTCGGTTAAACCACGCTCGCGCTGTACCCAACATGCATGAGCTTCTTCACTGGTGTGCGGGCTTATTGGGTTAGCGTACAGAAAGGTAGGTTGGCCGTAATATGATTTCTATAAGCTGCTATTAGCTACCGTCGCCCCTGTGTCTGAAGACTTAAACAAGTTAAACACGTCAGGCCATGCTCCAGACCCTTGCTCCATGGCACTCCGCATTCCTTTCTTTGAGTTAGAGGATAGTACCACTAAACGGTGCGCGACCTGCGTCAAATTAACCGGCCGATGCTTCGCAGGAGGCCTGGTCAGGCCGCTGGTCTCCTGCTCGGCCAATGAAGAGGCCTCATGCAGAGCCAACGGTGAAACCGAGCCAGCGCAGGCGAGGCAAAGCTTCTAACACCGGCAGAGCATCCCACAGTGCTGGAGGAGGTGTGCGGAGAAAAGCTGCTAATGAGAAAACGAGGGTGCGGGCAAGGGAGGAAGTGGCTGTTGGAAGGGAGAAAGCTTTAATAAGGAGGAGTAGCAGCAGCAGTGGTGCGGACCCAAAGGCCTGCCTGGCTGTTACGCCTCTTCGCAAGCGTGGAAATGTATTATAGATGGCCTGTGTTTCATGCCTCAGTGCCTCGCACCTCCGCGTGAGCCTCCAGCAGCTCGGCAGGTGCTTTCCTTTAATCCAAAGTGGGCCTTCTTGCAGCTAGTTCAGTGGCAATGCCAGGGGTCCAAGCAGCGAGGGTTTTAATGAGAATCAAAGGTAGCTTGCGGGTGACGCTAGGTGTGTGTGTATAAGCGCGCCGCCCCTGGGGAGTCCCGTGATAGGGGGTATGGAGTGAGTATGTGCTTAGAGAGGTAAGGTAGCTTTGACAAGCTATTTTTAAGAGTTTCCAAACTTTCCACACATAGTAAGTCTTTCAAATGCTCTGCAGGAGTCCTGCCATACTGAGCTTCACTACATGTGGGAGTGGGGATTCATGAACTCTTCTGGCTCTTTTAGAAGCTTCTTGCACTCATACAGTTACACAGTGCACTTAACTCATGTCGCAAACTGCTCAGTCCAGCACTAACGTTATCGCTAGTGCTAACAAAAGCATGGTGTATGTCCATATCATCACTCCAAAATGATTCTTCTTCACTTTCAGGGGAAAGTGCTCTTATCCAGAGCGGGAAATGTGCAGACAGTGGAAACCAAATGCTATACTATGCTTATACTACAGAATGCAAAGCAGATAGAAATGAAAGAAATACATAATTCCATTCGAACAGGTCTTTATCAACTCTACTAACTACTGTAATAGTAATAGTATACACATACGGCATAAGACAGCATCATAAACCACTGTGTTAATAGCCGAAGACAACACAACCTTGAATGTTTCTTTGCCTGCATCTGTGGGGCCACTGTCTTTAGCACCGAAACAAATGTGAGCTCCATGAGCTGAAGCGAGGCTGATAAAGCGCTGCGATTGGCTGCTAACGAGCCTCTCTTCTGTCTGCTCAGTGTGAGAAACTATTGTTCCATGAGGCTGAATGCAGAGATGCTTGTTTGGGAAAAGGTTGCAAAGTCATGGGAAAAAGGAGCTTTGTTTCTCTGAGGGTCGTTTCTCTAAAGCACCCGAGCGGACGTGTTTTTGGAGCGGACACACACACACAGCTGCTCCAGACACACAACGTGCATACACACACACACACACACACACACACACACACACACACAAACTTACCAGCTCTGATATGCATTTGAAGTAGGCACATAAACAGCCATGCATACTTAGACATATTCAATTTTAGCTGTATAGTACATTCATGTATACACAAACAAACACAGCTGCATCACACACACACATAGAAGTGGCTATGGTCCAGTATGGGGGACTGAGTAAGTATGTGTGTGTGTGAATGGCCTCAGTGTGATAAGGCTTCCTTGCCAAAGGCTGGCAAGGCCTAGTCTTAAGGCTCACTTTTACAAACAAATTCGACTAGTCTTCTCCCAGTTTGCACCTATTATCCATGGGATATTATATGCTCTATTAAAGCAGCTGGACACATTAAAATTAATATACCCATTACTATGCAATCAGTTTGCTTAACCCCTATAAACAGTCAAAAGTGTCAAAAACAAACCTCTATTACCAAAGAACAGACCCACTGTTTTGTACAGAAGTCCCTGTAGTTACTGAATAATACACCTTAGTGTGTAATAAGGCCTGTTGCATTAAAGGGTTAACCAGAGAAGTTCATTATGGGTGTCAGGACATTCAATAAGTAGTTACTCTAACAAATCAGCTGTTGTTGCAATCAATTTGAAATCGATGGACTGGAAATCCTCCTTTTCGAGTTCATCAGCCTTGTTCAGGACTGAAGATGGACCGTGGGTCAGCTTCAAAAGTTCTAGTAGTGGTCAGTTTAGAAGAGCTGGTGGGTGATTGTTCATAGATGAAGAGGCTGCAGGATCAGCCACAAGACAGCCTGGCTGATTCTTGCCCTGTGATTGGTGGAGGGGGGTTGATTGCTGATTGGTGGACTGATTTCTAAGGTGTGTGTGAGGGGGTTTACGTTGCGCCCGCTCACGCCTGTCAACTAGAACTGATTGCCGTGAATTCCCATTGTTACACGGTGACGTCACTCACGCACACTTACACACACACACACGCATACACATACACGAATTTGAAGACACACCTGGATCTGCTGCTGCAGGAGGTTGATTTTGTGTTGCTGCTGCAGGAGCTGCTGCTGTTGCCGAGCAATCTGGAGGAGGAACGCAAAGTTGGACGTCAGCTTGCATATTCAGAAAGATGCATAAGCGTGCAAATGCACGTACGCTACTTCAGGAGTTCTCAGCATTCAAAAAGTGTTACGAATCAGTTTTTCAAATAAGATGAATTCAAATAAATGTCTAAAATGAAACTTCCCAACTATATAAAACACATTATTAATATGAATAAAACTGACAATTATTAACAACTGTGTGGTTACAGATAATTGTTTACAACAGAATGAGGCTCTCTGGAGCAGCCTCACATGACCTAAAGGTCACTATGTCCAAGTGTAGGCCAGAGTAGTATAACTCCCCCAACCCCCTTTCCACCCCACATCCCACACCCCCCACCATTGGCCTATAGAGCAGAGGAGCAGAGGAACTGTGATCTTTTGGGAAGTGGAGCTCCATCCAATACCTTTGGGAGGAGTTGGAGTGGAGTTTGTGATCCAGAATTAATCATCCAACATCAGAACCTGACTCACTAATGCTCATGTGGCTGAATGTAAATGAACCCACACAGCAATGTTCCAACATCTAGTGCCCAGCCTTCTCAGGGGGGCTTCATACTGCTGATACTCCTGATTTTGGGAGAAACGCTGGCAGATTGGTAGATGTCTACACACTTTTGTTATTCAATTAAGAAAGACCCCCCTCTTTAAACCCCACTGCAGAAGCCAAAATCACACATTTTTGGGCCTCAGAAGGTATACAGAGGCCATGCAACTGCATGTAAATCCAGCAAACTTCATTTAACATACATATAAAGCCAAACTGTGTGCATGTCTGTATGCTGACTGTACTAAAAGTCACAACTGTGTGCTTTTGCTTTTGCTTGTGCACACACACACACATACACACACACAAGAAAGGGGCTGTGGGGTGACGGTATTACACCTTGAGCATCGTTTGTGTGAACGCGGGAACGAGTATTTCATTTGTAAAGCTTCCCAGCAGCTACTTCATGCGCAACAAAGTTCCAGAAGCCTCTTCTCTATGCAAATAGCTGCAGATTTCTGCCTGTGTGCTAGAGGGGTCTGGAAGGAGCTTTCTCTTTCATGCACACAAATGCACACATACACACACACACACTAGCGTTGTGACTGTGGTTCGAGGTGCTGTGTCCACACACCCTCTCCCAGCTTTCGTATGGATCAGTGTGTTTGAGTTTTATTTAGCTCTCCTTACAATGTGCGCAGTGTGTGTGAGTTAGCAGGGCGTGCTCTCCTAAAACAAGAAAGTGTGTGTGCATGTGCTTATACACACCTCTGTAACACAGTGCATGTGTGTCATTCAGGTGGTCATTTTGCAGCTGAAAGGTAACACTGTGCCTCTGTATGCAGGCACGTGTGTGTGTGTGTGTGATGCACTTGTTTTACTATACTTGTGAGGACCAAATGTCTTCACAGGTGCTGTGAAAAACTGACTTTCTGATGTCTTCAGGCTGGTCCTCACTATATTAACTGTGTTTTATGGATTTGATGCTAGAACCTGAGATGGAACCGAAGGTATTTTAGATTATAGAAGATCAGAGAGCATCAAAAAATCTTTATCTGAAACTTTAAAGTTCAGATAAAGGTTTACAGTGCAGTGCTGTGCAAGAGAGAGTTTTTATTATTTGTTAGGTGTGCTTCACTAAGAGTGTGTGTCTGTGTGTGTGTAGTGTCACCTGAGATCTTAGTATCAAGCACCTCAAAGCTAGGCCATTGATCTAAGATCAGGCGTATCTGAGATCTATATCTATATGTACCATGTCTATATATGAGATCTTCAACTCCCGACCCTGAATCCAGTTGCGTATTTTGTAATCAGTTGGACAGGACTGGAAAATGTATCCAAGGTCTGGAGTTAAAGACTCTAGTTTAAGCAGTCCTATTTAGTGCGTTTGTGTGTATGTGCGCGTGTGTGTGCGAGTCTCACGTACCTGGTCTTGCTGCTGCTTGGCGAGCTCCATCTGCTGCCTCTGCTTCTCTATTTGCGAAGCAGCCAGCTTCTTCTGCTCCTCGTGTGCGGCCAGTAGCTGCTCTCTCAGGCTGCTCAGCTGGCTGATCATGCCCATCAGCTGCCGTTCCTTCTCCGCCAGGCTGTCCGGGGTACCTGTGGGGGTCACAGGTTGGAGGTCAGAAGCCAGCCAAGGGTGCACGGCGCCACATGTGTGTTATCACTCTCGCTCCGCTGCCGCATTCAGCAAGGGGCCGTCAAGCATTTGATGCGAGGTGACCTCTGCCCCCTGTTTGGCCTGAGCTGCTGTGGCAGTAGACGGCAACAGAGGAAGGGGTAAATCATTCGGCGGTATGTTGATTGGCCTAGAAGACTACCAATCACGCAGTGGTATAAATATAGAGAGCATATATAAAGCCCATTGTCCTGACACTGCATTAAAACTAAATTGCCGTGTGTGTGTGTGTGCTAGCCCTTACCATGCCTGTTTCAAATGTCAGGAGACAACAAATGTGTGTCAGTAGGCTTGTGTGTGTGTGTGCATTTAAGGACACATATCTATAGGTGTACACCCCCTCCGCACACACACATGGACACACACACACACACACAGCATTCACACAATCCCCCTTTGTTCCTTGTCTCTACCTTGAGAGGGGCCACATTCCTCAATGGGGGAAAACAGATGAGGAGAAGAAGAAAAAAAAACCTGGGGAGTCACAGGAGCTGACCTGACCTCATGCCCCCCACAGGAAGGTGAGAGTATGGTCCATTTATCCCCCCCCAATCCCCTCGCCACACACACACACACACACACACACACACACAGACAGACACACTCAACAATGAACAATAAAGGCAACTGTCAGGGGCGGCCCATTGGAAAAATAAGCCAGCGGCTGTCCTTAACAGCTCAGAGACTGGGCCTTTCACACACGGGTGTGGAGCGGAGCTGTGCCGCACAAGAGAGGGGCTTGTGTGGAAAGTGACGGCTCTTCCAGAGGGAGAAAGAAATAGAGAGAGAGATGGGGGGACGAGAAAAGGAGGGATAGAGGGATCAAAGGGAGCTTTCTCTGGTTTTTCGTGCAGCTGAAACGATCTCTGTAGGCCTCTCATTCATAGAGGGAGACTAATAAAACAAAAAAGACGAGGAGAAGTGATATACTGTAGGTAGTCTTCGGCTAGAACGGACAACAAGCGTACACAGTATTAACTCTAAGGGAGAAAAAAAGTATGACCTTTCTTTTTCTATACTATTCTTCAATACCATTCATTCACACAATTATACACCATTCGTGGCATATTAGAATTTATGTGACTAGGGTTGGATTGTATCCTGAGATTTTAGCCACATGCATTTACACTTGGTAGTGCAAATGTGTCTACAGGTGGACTGGCTGAAATCCTTTTGATATAGACCTTCAGAATATGTAAAAATGAATATGCATATTCTCAAATTATGGTGTATGGGTTGTACTGGGAGGAGTAAATGGTTGTCAAATGCTGGAGAGACGGACGCGTTTACACTGCTATAATATGTGCCTCAAATGCGTTTTAGACCACCTCCTGTTGTTTGAGTGATGGAATTTGTCTCTGAATTAAATTCATGTGGCTTGGCCTTATCCAGATATTATCTAGAAACTCAAAGACATATGAAGTGACCAGGCGTAAACGGGGTCAGTTACTCCTCCAGAATGTGGCGTATTAGGATCAAGAATGTGTATTAGAATTAGAAGTTTGAGCTACGTTCTACGATCTTAAGTGACCATCTTCAGGTAAAACAGCTCACTTTAAAGTTTTTTTAAAGAACAATTGTTGATAACAACGGTCTAGATGTCAATATTGGTGTTGTATTGGAAAAAAGGAAGTGTCATATGTGTCATTTCTATTGATTAGCTAATAACAAATTTAATTATACAGCTGTAAAGTTTTGTAAACTTTGTTTACATTGAGAATTGCCAGCTACTTGTCTGCATCTTCCACAAAAATGCACCACTAGAAGAGAAGCAAGAGTGTTCACAGTTCACAGAGTAACATTTCATCTGATTCTAATCAGAATAAAAGTGTTCTACTAACAAACACTAATCTGATATTGACTGAAAATTCAGAGTCTGCACCTCTGTCAGAATTTCAATAAGCGACGTGTGAGAAACAATTCATACACCTTTACAACACACTCTTGTTTTCGCTGGCAATTACTGTAACTTCTAAGGGTTAAACACGCAGAGATGTGCACAAACACACACACACACACACACAAACACACACACACACACACACACAAACACAAGAAACACAAGTCTCATCAATCAGGCCCAATGGCTTTTTAGCTTGGCTGTTGAGAGTATAGGCCGGGATCAATAAGCAGTTTCCTCTGCTTCCAAACATCCTTAGGCTACTTCTGCAGGCCGCCTCATATCACAGTCCACAGTAATTAACCAATCTGTAACAACGTAATAGCTGTCAAGCAGCCCTCACCCCTAATTAATGGCCAG
This sequence comes from Salminus brasiliensis, assembly GCF_030463535.1. Classification (NCBI taxonomy): domain Eukaryota; kingdom Metazoa; phylum Chordata; class Actinopteri; order Characiformes; family Bryconidae; genus Salminus; species Salminus brasiliensis. Next base: position 43,637,486 of record NC_132879.1, read on the forward strand.
ACTTAACAGATAACTCCCCCAAGCACTGCACTGAGGTATAGAGAGAGAGACAGAGAGACGCAGAGAGAGAAATAGGAGAAAGTCTAGCCTAAGGGCATTCAATCACTTGGTCTCTTTTCTCTTTTCCTTTCAACCAGTTTCTCTCTCCTTCGCACACGCTCTCTTGCTCTCACTCTCACACTCTCTCTCTCTCTCAGTCCCTAACCATCTCTCTGCTTTGCCGAAACTGATCTGATCTCTGACACGCTACTCTCATGTGATGCTACAGATCATCGAGTTGAACTGGCCCCTAAAACAAAGCGGATCAGGTCCTTATCCAACTCCTCGTTTGGGCGGCGCTCAAACATTCCTAAGTGTAAACTTGCATGGACCAGTGATACAATGTGTCATACACACACATACTCACACATTCTCTCTCTCTCTTTCTCACATACACACTGGCTAGCCCTTCTTTAGCTTGTTTTTGAATTGCTGCATCCAATCAGTCAAAGCCCTGTTCTGAGCTGGAAGGGGTACACTAACCATCTGAGACAGCAACAACCCTTCAATCACACGTTTAAACTGGAGAAGATGGGCTTTCTGACAACCGGCCGTATGCAATAGTGTGTACTGTAAAATCCTAGGCCTGACCTACTCTACATCTGTTGAGAATACAGTTGCCTGTATTGTCCACCCTTTAGAAAAGAACAGTGTACACAGAACACCTACTGGCATCACCTTATGCCAGGCATGGGTTAGAGGGGTATAAAGCCCCCCAGCATTGAGCTGTGGAGCAGTGGATTCTCTGCTCCATTCCAATACTTCTGGGGTGAGTTGGAGAGTTGGGGATGAGGTGGGGTGGTGATTATCCAACATCCTGACCTCAGTAACACTCTTTTTGCTGAGTACAGTCAAATCCTCACAGCAGTGCTCTGAAATCTAGTAGAAAGCCAAAGTGTATATACACATCACATATGCCATGTGGCGTATTTTAGGCCAACTCCGGTCCAAGAACAAACAAGGAGGTAGGAGCTAACAACTTGCATATGTAGCACCAAGCTTGTCTCTTGGCGTATTTGAGGCTGCTCTTGTTGTCACATATGGGAGCGTACACTGTCCAGCTTCCAGCACAAGACATTCAGAGACTGGAGGCCGGGGACCTTTGAACACCACATGCCAATCGTTTATTGTTACTCGTCACAACTGCCCCCCATAAAAACAACTGGGTTTTCTGTTACTGTGTCGCCTGCTAATATGAGCACAGGGTTGGAAGTAATGCCACCATGTCTTTTGTCTTCGCTCTTGCTCAATCTGTCCCCCCCCCCTCATCTTGTTTGATGTAAACCAGATAATCAAGCACAACGTCCCATCTGCGGCCACTTCCGAGCTGCCCTGCGAAGGCCATCCGCTCCCAAGTTGGCTAATTTCAAAGTGCCCGCGCACAGGGATGCGCTCTGTTCCACTTGTAGCTTGTAGCGGCGTAACGTGTTCCTGCTGCGCTTGAGTGGCCAAACATGGTGTATCATTAACCGCGTTAGCGCTAACAGCCGTCGTTGCTTAGCAAGTCCACCCCCCCCCCCCCACCCCCAACACCCCTCTCCCACCTCGGTAGCTCATTAACCGGCCAGACGGCAAGGTTAGCGATGACGCTAACCTTCAAACGTGCACTGTACAAGCTTCAAAAGCATACAACTTTCGCTTGACAAAGAAACTTCTGCACACTGATGACATCAGCAGCTGTTCTCCAGCACCAACAAGGCTGGTGTGTGATAAAGGGGAGAGAGTTTCCTTTTATTCCGGCAGACTGGGGCGTGCGCGAGAGAACGCGAATCAATGTGTTTCTGCCGGCTTCCATTAGGAGGAACAAAAAGCAGGTGGCACATTTACGGAGCGACTAATGCGCTGTGACTGACTGTGGAGGAGCAGGAGTACAACAGGGATGGGAAGAGACACTGTATACTGTAGCAGCACACACACACATACACACACAGAATGGAAAACATGCATGCAGGCGCGTGTCACGAGGTGAATCTTCCACTTTACCTTTGATCTCTCCAAAGTGACCAGAGCCCATGGCCAGCAGCTTGTCCTTCCAGTCCTTGGATAGCAGCCTCTCAATGCTGGGGGCCTCTGCAGAGAGAGAGAGAGAGAGAGAGAGAGAGAGAGAGAGAGGGAGAGAATTAGCACAGGCAGGCCACATCACAATAAAGCTCATTTAAAGTCCATTTGCTGTAATAAAGGCTCGTCTCTCTAATGGCAGCAACAGCGGGGTGGGAGGAAGAGAGGATGGAGGGAGAGAGAGAGGGAGAGAGAGAGAGAGAGAGAGAGAGATGGAGAGACAGGCAGAGGAGAGCCGCTTCCTCACCTGCTGTTAGCCAATCATTAGCCCTGTGCTCCAGCTCACACAAAGAGGCTCTTAATGCACCACCACAATGGACACATTATCGAGCCTGCCGCTTTGTTTTTTTAATACGCTACGCAGATCCCCAGCTCCAGCAGCCCCCCAGCTCCAACTGAACACCCACCACCCCCCCCACCCCTCACCACCAACCCACCACCACCCCAAACGCTAATTACTAACCTGCCAAGGACGGACGTCTACAACAAGAGAGGGGAAAATTACCACAACTCTCAACCAGCCCTCCCAACACACAGAAACACACACATACACACCATCACCACCACAACAGCTAACTGAGATGTCAAACAAGAAGCTGATGAAAGAAAAAGCAGAGCAAAGCAGTGTTCGTGTGGGCATGTGTAAGTGTGTGTGTGTGTGTGTGTTAGTTGTGGCATAACGCAGAACTGAGACAATTAGGGATTATCCCCTAAAATGAAGGGGTGCAGTGAGATCTGGAGTTAAATGAGCCCAGCTCAAATAATGCCCCCAGCACTTAATGCTGGTGGGTTTACAGGTGTTTCTTGAAGGCCTACGCACACACACATCCACAATAACACACACAAACTACATTTTTTGGTTTTGAAAGTTGTCTTTGTCTCTCTCTCTCTCTCTCTCTCTCTCTCTCTCTCTCTCTCTCTCTTTCTCTCTCTCAGGGTCTCTCTCTCTTTTGTAATGACTGGTTGATTGTCTCTGTAATCACATGGCTTGAACCCTTAAGGTGCTGCCAAAGGAGCAGATGTCCCGTGCATGACTATTGACATTTATACAGCCTATTCAACCACACACACACACACACACACACACACACACACACACACACACACACCATCCTTAGGAAGACAAACACACTCACACACACACATGCACACACAGTAGGCACTATCCTTAGGCAGACACATTGGTACTAATGTCTATATAAATGAAAAAGTCACACAAAAAGGTACAAATACATCAATATAAGAAATGTGTCTGATTTTAGATGAGGGAAAATACCACACACACACACACACACACACACACACACACACATATTTGCTTTTCTGTGAAAGTGAAAAAAAAAACACCAGGTGGCACCATTAGTAATTCGGCTGCAGCTCATAACACTGAATACCAACCTGAAGGTTTGAGGCTGATACAGATTATGGGCACAGGTGAGGCCACACACACACACACGCCATATGATCACATTACACCAATACTAGCATACCAACACTGGCTTCCAGTTGAATTCAGAATTCAGAGTAATTTTTCGGTGGGTTTTTAAAGCACTAAATGGGCTGACCAGTGTCTTTTGAGGGTGCCCCTGGTTCAGAAAAAAAGAAAGAGAGACTGAGCTCTCTCAGTGGCAGCTCCAAGGCTCAGGAACAGTCTCTCTATTGAGTTTGGACGTGCTTTCTCCTCACTGGCTATTTAAGTCCAAACATAAACATACCTTTAGAGGCTTTAGCAAATCTTTAGCAAATGAAAACTTGAATTTGGTGCAATGTAAATTTTATGGTGTATTAAGTAACGATCAGTTAATTATAATTATTCTATTCATATTTGTTAGTTTATGCAGTCATGTATCCTTATAGGAGCAGGAAAAAAATCTTTAAATGTAATAAAACTTACATTGTCTATCGGTCCATTCATTATGACATTTTGCATTTATATAATTATGAACATTTTTCATGTAAAGAATGACAGCCAGGTTCACATTATGTCACAATATGAAAAATGGAGGTACAAGGTCTTTGCGTGATAAAGTAATGCTAGCCTTTAACTTTAACTTTGATGTTAGAATTTTGTTTCAAAAGTTAGGACATTTCTGGTCTAAAAATATATAAAATCAACCAAACAAACACACACACACATACACACACACACACACACACACAAACACACATGTACACATGACTATCCTCCCCCTTTCGCTCTCTCTTGGTTGTGCTTCATTCAGCCAATCACTTTCAGTTGTGCTGTTGCCCCTGACAGCAGCCCCGCTGTAGCCCCAACAGGTGTTATTAGCCTTCATCTCTCTCTCTCTCTCTCTCTCTCTCTCTCTCTCTCCCTCTCTCTCTTCGTGCGTGTAACAATGACGAACGCTTTTAAGCCAGAGAGCTTTGACAAGTGAAAGGACCGAACAAATGGCCACTCGATTGGCATGCCTTGCCTCTCTCTCTCTCTCTCTCTCTCTCTCTCTCTCTCTCTCTCTCTCTCTCACTTCCCCTCTCTGTCTCTCTCTCTCGCTTTCTCTCTCCGCTGCACCCTAATAGTTATTATTTTTATTTATTAACATGGCCACCATTGTCCGCGGTGACAGGCGCTCCACTTTAACTATTAATACAAATGGGTGAGGGCTCTGGTTTTATGACAGCTCACAGCAGGGATCGCATCGCTGCTTTATTGCCAAATGGAAGGCGCAGGAAGCCGACCCGCTGATGTATCTGCCTTTCATGCCACTTTCCTCCCTGTCTCTTTCTTTCTTCCTTTCGCCTCTTTCTTTCCCTCCTTCTTCTCCTCCAGCTTTTGTGTATGCAGAAACACAGTGGCCTTGGACATGCTGGATTAACACGTTGCACTGCCTAACACTGTCCTGCCAGAGGTTTTACGGATTCCTCAGACTGTACTGCTGATGTGGTATATGTGATTAATCTGGTACTAGAGAAGCGAGCTAAGAAGAGCCTGGTGTGGAATTAGGTTTATTATTTGTCACTTGGAAATTTTCCAAGAGGGTTTCCAAAGCTTCTGCCATTTTTGTGCCATTTTTTCACGTCAGAACTAACATAAATTGTGCCGACTCAATTCTTCCAGTAGCAGAATCAGAACATGGTAGTAACGTGGTAGTGCTTCGTAATCAGTGGCAAAGTGAGCATGGATGCGTGTGTGTGTGTGTGTGTGTGTGTGTGTTTTTCCAAACTATAAAAATAGTTTGAAGTGGCCGAACACTCCGCACTCTGAGAAGCTTTAAAAGACCACGTTTTAAAAGAACATTCATACAGCCTGTACTTATTGGATTTATCTGATGTGTCACAATTTTTTTCTACGTGATTTTTTTATTATTAAGGAAAACATGAATTCTCTCCTGAAGTATTCCTGGAATTGTTTGTGTTATGTGATCTTTTGGATGTACACTATGTGCTATTACACAGACTGTCACTCACAGTCATGCTGTACAGCTGTGTATGTGGCAGCAGTGTGGGATCCTGCAAGTCTGCATGTTGATGAAAGAGATGCATTTCTGGGACATTCGTGAGAAACACAACTACACAAGTAACGCAGTAACGCGGCGTGTTTGTGGATGAGAGACTGCATAAAGATTCCGAATGGGTTCTTGGCCTTGATTTATGGTTCTAGAAGAAACGTCTAATTGGTATATATATATATATATATATATATATACAGACTTTTATTACAACTACAAATGCTTTCACTATGGAGCATTACAACTTTGTAACAGTTGCCCCACCTTGGGACTGATCTGCTCTCTTGAAACATGATCAATTCCACATATTCATTTTTATTAAATTGATTTATTTTAATTACAATGATCATTACAGCTCTGTTCAATCCATCTGGAGACATCTAAGACATCTTCAGTTTAATTGAGAGCTTCCTATAATTATGAGACAGAAATCTGTTAATCAAATAATATTCATACAATAACTGAGGCTATACCACATACTGTATCTCATATACCACATGAATAACACCTGAATGCTACCTCTAAAGAGAGCAAGAGGAAGAATAAGAGTGAGTATATGAGTAACAGAGAGAGAGAGTGAGGGAGGGAAACAGAGAGAGAGAGCTCTCCAAAGAGCCCCTTCCTCTCCCATCCTATTCTCTCTCTCTGAGTGAAATTCAGGTTCTGCCTTTTATCTGACCACATTTTTTATCTTTCCAACCAAGAGCTGTTTTATCTGACCAATCCAAAGGCAGGGCCATGCTGTAATCCCAGTGTCCATTTGAGGTGAGGGTCAAGCGGCTTTAAAGGTGATACTGATAAAAAATTTAGGATCCACAACCATTGGAGTTCCGCTTGAATTCTCCAAACTAAAGAATAGATATAGTATACAGTTAGTTGTTTTTGCAAAAAAACATTGTTCTCATATGAGGCCAAAGGGTTTAAAAAAAATGAAGAGGCTAAACACTAGGTGGCTGTATGTAAATGCAAACATACATGTGACATCACAAAAACCATGAACTACCCCAGCATCTTCTCTACAGGCAGGCCCAGAGAACATGTAGTACGACATTAAGAGAACTGAATTAGACAATAACAGGTGAATTATGAGGCATTACTGGCCTTCATTAGCGCTGGTGGAATCTAGCAGCTGGCTAGAGGTCGAGCCAGAATGGCTCGGCCACCTGGCTGACGGTGCAAGCTAGAGCAGCTCTGGAGCTGCCTTCACTACGCCGGCTTTAAGCCTAGCCACATAGACAACACTGGTGCTACACACGGCACTGGCTAAAAGACTTCACAAGCAATTTCATCAGTCACTCGCTCTGTCTGTCTCTCTCCCTCTCTCTCTTTCTACACAACACACTCTCTCTATCCTTCCCACAGTCACTACTGTGCTTCTATTTTTTGCCCAGAACACTTCACCCTATGACTCAGCCCCAAACATCCAGCTCCATTTTTCCTATTATCTCATATTTAAAAAAAAACGGTGCTTGGACCCCTAAAATGGGGTGATCTGCACTGAAATAAAACATATAATGGAGGCACTGGTTAGAGGAGGAGAATAAGCGGGGTTGTGAGAAAAGAGAGGGAGAGAAAGAGAAAGGAAAAGACAGAGAGAGAGAGAGGGACGAGGGAGGGCGGGGGATGAACCAGGCCCTGGGAGGACAACAAAAGGTCCAGTGTGCGGGCGCCAGCTCCATGCGGGTGGGGAGGCCCAGAGGAAAGGCCCTGGCTCCTGGCTGATGCCGGCCCAGCGCTGGCCCGCTGAGACCCGATCCGCAACAGACTCGCATTCAACACTGCTGGCACTAACGCCACAGGTCAGCGTTCAGTAACCAATTATACACCAGCAACGCCAGTTAATCTAAGATTGGAGGAAGAGAGGCGTCTCCCTGTGGCCTTGGAGGAGGGGCTGACGCTGCAACATTACTGTGGGGCAGGGCAGCGACAGATGATGCGCACTCACGTAGATACATTTATAGCACACACACACAAACACTACACACTTCAAAAATGAAAATTGAAAACAGCAAAAATGGAGATACGTGGTGAATGCAGGACAGCAATATTATATATGTTATATATGATACATATGTGACATCACAGAAACCTGAAAAATGCAAAACAAGGACAAAAATACAGTTTAGAAAAATTTCATGTTTACATGCTATGTCAAGCTATGTTGTATTAGAAAGCTATATTATAAAGGTATATCTGTATGTATATATATGCCACTGATACGCATTACCTCCTAAACAGTCTCCTGAACAGTTCATTAATTCATTGATGTAGTAATTGTTTGTAGTAAATGTAGTAAATGAGGTAATAGATACCACATGCATGCAATGAATCCAATAAGGCCATGGGCAATAAGCAATAGAAGCACTGAAGCACAATTTACAGACAAATGTATTATATTTATACCTATATACTTATGCACACATGTACACACACTGGGCTTTGCAAACATAGAAACAAATGTACACACACACACACACACACAAATGCACACGCACTCACATAAACTCTCATAAAGCCTCTAATTAATTGCTGCAACTGTGGCTGAAACACTGTTGTATCTGTCCATGCAGGCGAGATCAATAAAGTGCTAAAGTGTGAAATAAAAATAAGTCACTGAGTTCATGTCATTTAAAAGAGGAGGAAAAGGAGGGAAGGGAGGGGAAAAAAAGCGCCACGTTCAGTCAAAACAAACATTTTCTCCCCCCGCGTGGCGAGACGAGGCCCCTCGCCGAATGAAAAGATGATCATAATCGCACTTGATGATCAATTAATGCGCCACTGCGATTTTGTCCAGAGACGCCGTTCAAAATTCCTTCTAAAGGCCGTTCAAACGCTCGTGCCGTAGCCTCGCTCCTGCCAGCCGCCGTGCAAGAGAGAGGCTTCCAGACACAGCTCAGGGGAAAGGAAAGAAAAAAAAAACATACACACACATGTGCACGAGCACACACACATACACGCTTTGGGTTCTCGTCAAAAGCTGCCATTCACGTCCACGCAAGGTTAAAAGCTAAAAGTCCCTATTATGTGTGCTGATGGGGGAGAGAGGCAATGCTTGGCAACAGTTAGTGCAAACACACTCATCCGCCGAAAATGTCTCCTTTTTTTTCCATTTTCCCTCTCGCAGAGGGGGAGAGAGAGAGAGGGAGTGTGTGTGTGTGTGTGGGGGGGGGGGGGGGTGTAGAGTGGTCAGTAAAAAGGTCAGCAAGTTAAACGATCCTTAGATCGTACCTTTGTCACCAGGGCAACAGGGACAATTTTCTGAAACAAAATAAAACTGGAGAAAAACACCTTGTTTTGGGAGGAAAAGGAAAAAAACAAGTGCTTTTCCAGTGTGTTTTTTATACACTCTATAAACGACACCGATTACTGTAAAGGTGACATCATTCAGGAGCATTAGGGAAAAAAACAAAACGTCATCATTTGTTATGAACCCGCATTAAAAACCTGAAGGGCAGTGTTCATAAGACTACCTAAGCACCTGCGTAAGCCTTTCATGACCACCGACAGTAACCTACGTATTGTCGCTGTGGGACAAAAACCTTTGACTTTGAAACATTTTTTTTACTTTTTGTCTTAACGTGAATCTGAAAGTTGTTTTTTTATATTTTGTCAAAATGTCATAAAATATGATGAACTGACCAATAGAAATGCTCCAAATTGGCCCCCAATAGACTTCCAATAAAAGTTAAGAAGTTTTTTTTCCTTCTTCTGTACACTTGCTGTCTTAACGCTGTCTTAACGCTTGCTGAGGTGCAATGGCATCACAACTGACAAAAGCAACCTTTATGACAACTGACACATGTTGGAATAAGCCTTCATGAGTGTTTACGTAGGTTTACGTCATTACAATTTATCAGCAGGAAACCCATCAGAACTATGAAATAATACATGTGGAGCTGACCAAAACAAGCAGCTTTACACACTTTGGAATTCTCTCAAGCAGCTTCATTCGAAGTCCTGAAGAAGCTCCACAGCATGCGTTGACCGAATTACAGGCTATTTGAAATTAATCAAAAACAATATTGATTAATTCATATGTCTTTAAGAGCGGCCAGGGGTGTCCAAACTATTGATTGCTATTGTGAATGAGGTAATGAATTCCACTTCATTTTGAGATCATCCACAGATGCTGAAACTGGTAAAAAAAACTATCTGGAATTGCACGGCTGCATTGCACGGCTCAATAGGGGTTCTTCAGTACAGGTAACGGTTCTATAGAGAACCATGACAACTCAAAGAACCCTTCGAACGCCTGCCTGGCTCTTTGCCTGGTTGAATGATAAGCTTTAAAACAACGGTTCTACATAACCAGAACCCTTCTGGAGTGTAGGGCTGAGGGGTCTGAGGTTGAAGTGGAGGTTCGATTCCGAACTAGAGGTTCTAGAGGTTTCAGCTGCTAATAGACATTAAGACATTAGGCTGAGCGGTAGTTGAAGGCAGGGTGGAATATGCTGGAAGCAGCTACGCCGACATATGAGAAGCGCTGAGGCTCTTCAGGTGTTTTTGGAGATGCCCAGGCGAGGAGAATTCAGTCGGAAAACTTCAGCGCTGCCTATTCCCATTGAGTAGCGGGTGAGATAATAAACGGGGAAAGTCATTTATCTCGAACTGGATTGTGCCCTTCGCTTTTCTGCATTCTTTCGCTGACAGATGGTGTTGTGGGTGCTTATGTCCAATTTGATTTGAACCAAAACGCGAGCCAAATTTATTCTGGCACTTCCCGCGCGCCGCCAAATTTACACTGCCAGATTGAAATAACTGTGCGCGGGGCATGACATTGTGAAAAAGAATGTGAACAGAATCGTCACGACATGTGAGAAAGTACGGGGGAAAATAAAGAAATTCTCAGAGGACGGCCAAGACGGAGCCGGCTGGTGTGGACGAGAGTAAAAAAGCAAGTATAGACGTTTATATAGGGGGGAATGTTCTTTTCTTTCTCTCTCTCTCTCTCTCTCTCTCTCTCTCATTCTCTTTCTCTCTCTGCTAGATTGACACGCTCACAGACCATGTTGAAAGAGGCTTCTTCTTCCTCCACCTGCAGCACACGGCTCAGTATCAGCTGAAGTGTGGCCGTCAAATTGTTACAGCATTAGCATAAGTGCTTCGCCTGGTTAAGTTTATTGACCAGGCCACGATAAGCTATCAGGCCGGGGCTTGCATGCTGAAACCCTGATAGCCGCATTACGTATGTTATTTACATATACTGCAGCGCCTGTATCTCGAGTACAATGTACTGATTACCCCTTGGTTAATATCATAACTAAGTTTGCTATACTCCCATGCAGCTAGACTTTGTATTGTCGCTGGACGCTTTGAATAGATAGCACGGTGTTAATGACCACTAAACATCACACCACTGTTCTTTGTGCTTTGTGTGGCTGTGGGCTTTTTTTTTGCCAGACGGTTTTATGGGAAAGGGTTAAGAGGCGAGCGGCGCTCCCCTCTCATCGGCGCTCTTGTCAAAAAGGCGCCCGGTTAAAGTAGGCCAAGGCATATTTGCGCTTCCTCAGCGTGCTCCATAATGGAAAATGACACTTTCAATCTGTCTCGTGGCAATAACCCGTGTTGAGCGCGTCTGGAGCGAAGCGGTCCAGTCAGCGCGGAGCTGTCATAGCCTGCGGCTCGCCGTCACCCGCTTTCACTGCATCACTGCTACATGACAACAAAAGAACACAATGTGTTTACCCCAGTCCCCTGATGCATTAACTCAGCACAGCAGAGAATAGACTTGCAGCGCGCGGACAGGAGAGAGTACGCACGCATACACACACACACACACACACACACATACACACACACGTCTTCAGAAAGCTCCCCTTCACATATACTTGTTCATACTTCTTGTTAGTGCATGGGGTCATACATATGACCCATGTGTTTTAGATATGTTGCCACTCTCAAATTAAAATCTCATTTTATTAAAACTTATTTGAATAAAATGAATAGACCAAAACAAAGAGTCTAAAATTATTTATTTTAGTATTATTATAATTTCCTTAAATGAAACTACATTACAGCATTAATAATTTATTGTCCTTACATTTCAGATGTTAGAGATGTCCTTCTTATGATAGCAACACATGGTATACTGTATAAACATATTTATATGTGCATATAAGTGAAAAATGAAAAAAATAAAATACAAGGTTTTTGCGTGACAGGGAACGACATAAGTACCAGGAAGTTTTGTACCGTATGTAATATGTCTTATATGTATTGTATTTATGTAACTACCTATCTGTAATATGTCTAATACGTATTGTATATATATATGTAAGCACATATACGTAATATGTCTCATCTACATTGTATATATGTAAGAATCTGTATGTAATATGATTGATCATACGCATTATACATAAGCCCATATATGTAATATGTCTCATATGCAGTTCGGAATATGTAAGTACATAAGTTTCTGTGTAAGTGTAAGTTCCTGGGCTTTCCCTAAAAAAGTGGGGACATTTTTGTCATACACCATGTCATACACCACGCACTGACACGCACAGCATCACACACATGTACACTCACGCACATATGCTCACACGTATTGACAAGCACTCCAAAAAGGATGCTGAAAGACACAAAAGAGGACAGGGTGTCTGTTAACGTCCCAATCACTGTGTGTCATGTTGAAGTGTGCCCAGGCTTTTGTGAAGGCAGCTGTCACACTCACCCACACACACACATCCCTGACATGCTAAAGCTATTTTGCATTTTGGAAGCAAAAAAAAAGAAAAAAAAAGAAAAAGAAATAAAAAAAAAAGTACCGAGCCTGGTCTTCTTGAGAGCGGCCATCTTTATCTTAACCTCCTGTCACAATAGAACGCCTATGGCAGGCGAACACTGTTATTAGTCATTTAATGAAACGGCTCCTCTGTCTCCGGCTCCGCTGTGACAGCCCAACATTGTTTATCATTTCATGATTTGCTTCGCATTCGTAGACTCCCTATTTTTATTTTTTTTTATTTTTGGTGGGGGGGGGTGTTATTTTCTGTTGTGACATGCGAAATTACACATGCGAGCACGCAGGTCCGCACCATCACACAAACAAGCAAATTGGTCTTACTTTACCTAACATTAAAAAGTGCTAGAAGGATGTTAAAAAACATACAAAACACACCCAGAGGATTCACGTCGGAGCAGGCCGCTCTGTCTGCACGCCAGGAGCGTTAAAACACTGGCTTCGCTTAAGAATGGCTCTTATTGTCTAGGCTGAGTTGCTCCCAGATACCGCTCCCCATGTGAGAGCCATTACGTGATTGTTAACAGCGCTAAAATTGCAGTGCCAGTGGCCCGCAAGCCCGGCGGCCTACTGCCGGCCTGACCCTGCCCACCCCAGCTGGGCCCAGACTGGTCCAAAGTGGTGCTGGTTCTGCTTGTTAGTCCTTCATGTAAGTGATGAACATCCTATTTTCCTTCTTTTTGTGCTGTGGGACCAGAGAGGGAGCTAGCAGGGTGCTCTGTGTTCACATGCTTTCAAGTTAAAGCTTCGATCGCTTGATAAGATCGGTCATGGGAATAACTCTGCGGTCGTTAACCTTATTGTTAAGCATCGCTCGGCCATCTGCACAACACAGGAACAAGGAACAGTGGCATGACATGACTCTCAGTCTCCCAGTTCTTCCCAGTCTTTCCTTTTTTGAGCCTGCATGCAAACAAAGACCAGGCATCAGAGGACACCTCTGTACTGTAGAAGGATCCACTCCAAGGCCCTGATAAAACAGCTTACTTTGTAAAGGTCTCACTTGTCATAAAGCCCGCTTTTGTCCATTGTGGAGTAATTTCACCTCAGCAAGTGTCAAGAGTGCAAAAGTGTCAAAAGTGATGCTTATGGAAAAGTGTTACCAGTTACACCAGTTACACATACTGTAGACTATCTATAAGTAATAATACACCCTGTATATAGTATGTTATGGGTAGTATGTAAGCACCTGTATGCAATAATGATATTCCCCATATGTTTTATATACATAATCTCTATCAAACAAAAATACCTTGTATCTCCAACTTCTTTGGAAAAGGCAGGAAGGGAAGGACAAAGGTAAAAACATCATATTCCAGGTCATTTTGGAGCATTTCTATCATCCTATCATCAGGAAATGGAGAGAATTGGGGAGAATATTATCAACAATTGACAGATTCAAATTATGTCAAAAAGTGAAAAACGTCAAAAATGAAGATACAATTCCTAATACGTTGCAGCATATCTTTGGTGTTAGCAATGTCTGCAACTTATAAGAAATGACATATTACTGCTATAGAAAGTGTATTCTGTGGCTCAAATTTGGAGTTAGAAAAATGTTTATTTCGTTTTCTTTTGTTCTCCACTGGCAATCCAAAGTCCCAGAAAACATCACAAGACCATGAGCAAATATGCCAGACACATGACAGGCTGTACATATACCGGGTTATGCAACAAAGCCTTTACACATATTTACTATCCTACATTGGACATATGATATAGACTCTCTATCACAATTTGCTTTGGTTTGGTAGCATATTTTAGGCCAATCTTCAGCTGAGTAAGGTGAAGCATCGTCCACTTCTGAGGCACTATGTCTAATCCGAACATTTCTGATGCTTCTGTGCACTTGTAAATTCAATGTCCTGCTGCCGTTGGCAGTCTTACCTCTTTAAAAAATACAAGTGAGCCCATGCCACCATGTTTCGCAGATGAGGGGGTAGGCTTTGGATCAAAAGCAGTTCCCAATTTTTTCCCCCCACACTTTCCTTATTCCATCAATCTGGTACAAGCTAATCTTCATATTATCTGCCCATTAGGCTTTGTTCAGGAACTCCACAGGCTTTTTAATGTACCCTTTTTTAATCAAACTGTACTAAACTTGGCTTTTCTGCCTTAATGGATTAGCAGCATTGTGGGAAACATCTTGCGGTAAATCAGTCGTCTCTTCATAGAAGTGTTCCACATACATTCTGCACAATGGTCTTGGTGGGAGCAACAGTTTTGGTCTTGTGGTTGAAAGTATTCTTTGGCTATTCAAAGCTGAGGTTATCTGATGACTGATTAACTCTGCTGATATATTTTTGTCCACAAGTTCTTAAAGTAGATAAGTCCAAATCAAACAAATGACAAATATAATAAATATTTAATCCAAAAATGTAATATAATATATCTAAACTTTACAGGATGATAAAAACATCTTAACTTTCTATGCAAAAAGAATTTAGAATTTTAGAGCATTTCTATTGGCCCATTCATCATAAAATATTGATGACATATAAAGACCATCTACCAGATATGAAAAGTCAAAAACAACCAAAAAAACATGCGTTCCTCCTTAAGTTGACTCCCTAAACACCATACGTCTGAATAAGCTGACCCGTATAAAAAAGCATGCCTATCGATTTAGTATTAAACTCTCTCTACTCCCTCACCCTCAACCTTAGCGCTAGTGAATGAATAGTTAACACAAGCACCACAAACACTCCTCTCTCCACATCATCAAGTTCTCCTCCTCTGCTGGCCCAAAATAGAGTATTAAAAGTCACTGGAAAAGTGAGAAGTAAAGTTTGTGTGAGCTCCTCACACGACTGTATGTGACTAGAGGATACGTGAAGCTGGCTAGCCAAGCAAGATATTGAAAGCGCTCCAACCGAATGATAAGCACGGCCCCTGTTGCTCTCGACATAAAGCACCTTGGAGGAGAAGAGAGTTGGAGAGGAGTGGAAGAGGAAAGAAGAGTGAGAGACAAGCGGGAGAGAGGGAGGGAGGGAGGGAGGAAGGGAGTGAGTGAGTGCATGTGTCTCACTTTCAGATTCAGCTAATTGCAAGCTGATGCCAGAGAGAGAGGAGGAGAAAACAGGGGCACGACACTGGCAGTGTGTTCGTTCGCACGTGTGTGTGTATGTGTGAGTGTCAGTTGAGAGGTGGTGCATATATGGAAGAGCTGCGCTGCGTGACAACTAGGTGACATCCTGTGTACTTTGCTAAACGCTAAGAGCACATATGTGCTGTGGATAGTCATTTCGAGAGGGAGGAAACTTGAAAACTTTGTGTTTGGAGGAAGATGAAGAAGATGAGGAAGATCAGGAAGAAGGATGAGAAAGCTGTGTGAGATGGATGAAATATAAATATCTCTATATATCTGTGTATACGTTGTTTTGTAGCTGTAACAATGGACCAGGGAACAGACGGCAAGTCTGTGTCTTTGTGTGTGCGCGGTGTGTATGTGTGTGTGTGTGTGGTTGTGTGTGTGTGTGTGTGTGTGTGTCAGCGGTGCTCCAGTAGTCTGGCAGAGTGTGTCAGATCCAGCTCAAAATGACTAGCAGCTGGAGGTGACAGTTGTTTTAACAGCTGAGCTGACAGGATTAATTCAAATGCACTGAAATCAAAAAGTGGAGGAACACCTGTTCTGTCTTCCAGCGGACCCTCCGTGCCCAGGCAGGGGAGCTGGAGCGGGCGCTCAGCCAGGGCCTGGGCGCTCTCTCTTGCGGGGTGCCGAGCGACTGCCGGTAAGGGGACCTGCACCCAAGGTTCCAGAGCCAGAGGAGGGTGAGCGAGAAAAGGGAGGGACAGAGGGAGGGGGCGGACAGGGACTCCGCCTCACTCGTCTCACAACATCTGGCTCAAATAAAGACTCTTTTTCTGGGCAGGGCAGAGGGGTCGCGACCCCCGGTGCCGGCCGGCGGAGACGGATAGCTTAATTTCAAAGCGGGCGGCCAGCGCCAGGCTTAGCGTTGGTGTTCAAAGACCCCCCATTGGCGCATGCAAAAAGCTCCCAGGACCCCCGTGTAAAGGCAGAGCAATACAGCCCTGCTGAACGACTCGTCAAATCGACCGCTAGGCTTGTTTGCTGGACAGGAGAGCAGAGGAGGAGACATAGCTTTACCCTGACTGCCAATGAAGAAAATCTGCTCTGGGTAGAAGAGCGAGGCTTATGTTAGCCTAATGCAATGAGCCACAAGAGGTCATGTGTTAGAGTGGTTTTACCATGGTTAAGAGGTGATGCATTGAAGCAGAGTGCCTACAATCTCCTAAACAGTGGTAAAATCACCATAACGCATGGCCTTGGGTTAAGTGCAATCAAATATAATACAATTAAATACAACAAAGTTTAATTAATCATTACCAAAAACCAAGACAATTCTTATTTAAAAAAACATTTCCCATCTTTATTACTTAGATTTAAACCGGCTTAAGGCTGCATGGATTGGGGAGTAAGCTTCAACCCCTCAGAACACAAATCTTCTACCAAGCTGTTAGGTAGGGTTGGTCCGTGGTTCCTAAGTAATATCATTTTATTAACCAGCATAAAAGCCTTCACTGGAAATGTAATGGATATTCAGGCCATATTTGTGTGTGTGTATGCGTGTGTATGTGTGTGTATGTATATATATATATATATATATATATATATATATATATATATATATATATATATATACATACGTTGGCTTCAAAAGAGGCTCGACCAATCAGATTTCAGAAATGAAGCTACCCATTTTCTCACATGCCTTTGCACAAAGGTGCTTGGCCACTGGCACTGCAGATACTCTACTCTCATTAATCCACCTCGACCTATGCAAATACACATAAATCTGCTTACTAGACTTCTTTACGTTATCCTCCATTAGAACTCGGCAAAGGGCTAACCGTATGTGTGTGTGTGTGTGTGTGTGTGTGTGTGTGTGCATTGCGGGATGGGATTTGGCTGTAACGGAGATAAAAGGAGATTTGTGAACTCTGTGAAAGACCACTAACCATGGATGATGGACCACATAAACCTTGCATAGCGGCCACTCAAGCACCTCAAGCCACGCTGCTGCAGTCTCCTGGAAACTCCTCCCACATCGCTAAAATCGCTAATTCGATGCTTTCATCTGAACTGAGCGCTGTGATCACTCAAAGTTGAAAGTGATAAAATAAAGTATATAAAAAAAGCAGCTGTATCAGATT